>NC_071397.1:54786106-55475606 GCF_022682495.2 Desmodus rotundus | reverse complement strand
TCAAGTAGATGATGAATAACTACTGTGTCAAACACAGTATTTGACACTATGTAGAGTGCACGGATTTGGAGTCTGAGCATTCTGGTTTTGAAAATAAGCTTAATCCTTACTAAACACATGAGCATGGGGAAGACCCATCACCTCTCTAAAACTTTCATGTAAAATCAAGATAACATGTTTCAGACTGATCTGTTTGGTAATAGGATGCTATAAGTAGGTAAAGTGTGTGGTATATTTAAGTGCTCAGTAAGTGCAAAGGAGAAAGAGAAGAAAGAGAAGCAGGAAGACTAGCAGAAGAACATAGAACTAAATGAGAGAGTGAGCATGTGATTATTTGTTCCTGGCTTCAACTGCTCTACTATAACCACAGTCATCGTCATTCTATTTCCTACCCCCAAATCCAAAGCCCAATCATAACAGAAGTCCATGTCAGCATTGATGAAACCACCCTGCCATTCTAAATTGGCAAAGAGCCAGATACAGTGCTTCTGCACAACTCTTCTTAAAAATTTTTCTACCTTAAGCTTCTTTTATGCCCCCTTTTCCCCTGTTGCAGGCTCTTTCCTTGATCCCCATCATTTGTTTTTTTTTAAGTGTTATTTATTTATTTTCAGAGAGAGGGGAAGGGAGGGAGAAAGAGAGGGAGAGAAACATTGATGTGAGAGAGAAACATCAGTCAGTTGCCTCTTGTCTGATCCCTGATCCCTGACCAGGGACTGAACCCACAACCTAGGCATGTGCCCTGACCAGGAATCAAACCAGTGACCTTTCAGTTTGCAGGACAATGCCCAACCAATGGAACCACACCAGTCAAACCAATCCCCATCATTCTCTGCTCCTAATTTTGGTTCCTTATCTTCTTTACTGTCTCCTCTTTATTCTTGTGTCTTTTAAATATGGCTTTTCCTGCAAGTTCTATCCCATGAATTTATTTCTTGTTTATGTTTTCTCTCCCTCTAAGCTCATCCACTCTCATAACTTCAGCAGTTCAAACCTCCACATCCTTAGCCCAACATTCCCATTGTGCTCCAATTCTGCATTTCCAAATCTGTTGGCAGCTCACCTAAAGTACCCTAAATTGCTCCATAAATGCACAGGATAGCTTTCACTTTCCTCCAGATCACTCTCTACCCTGTGTGTGCTCTGGGAGGCTGATGTAAATGGATGCATTAAAAGCTCTCTTGACTTCTGGCTTCCAATTATGCTTGGCCAATAGGGAGCCCTAGTGAGAAACAAGGAGGAGGGAGAAGAATGTTCAGAATATACCTATTCCCTGATGTTGCTGTGGACTGGCTGCCTCTTTCCACTAACAGCTTTCTGCCCACACAATACTCTCCTGGATTCTGATAATGCTTCTGTCCCATACCACTTTAGACCCAAGAGTGGTGATGGTTCTTGTTCTAACAAATCCCAAAGAACTGCATTAACTATCTCTGTGGTCCCCCCCAACACAAACTACTCATATCTCTGAAAATAGTCTCAACATACCCAAATTGAGTGTTTCACTTATTTCCTATCTAGATTCCATAATTACTTCTTACATCTGTACTTTCCAATCCCCTATTATAGTCCAGGTACTAGAGTATTGTAATAATTGCACAATTTATCTTCTCCCCTCTTACCTCTCTTTTCCCCTAATTTCTGCCAGATCATATTTCTTAAACTATAGCACCAAATCTGCTCTTCTTTTCCTCCACATCTTTCAGAGGCTCTACATTTCTAATGAAATTAAGTCTGGGTATTTCACCTGATATTTAGACCCTTCTGCAGTAAAGCCACCCTGTCTTTCTATCATCATTTCCTACCACTCCTCCAAGTAAATTTTAGGATCTTTAGAATCCAAACGCATTCAACTATTGATTATTTCAAAATATAGACCACATTCCAGTGTCACAGATTAACTCATGCTCTTCTTTCTCCAATCCCTTTACTTCCCACCAAACAAAATCCTATCCCTTCATGCCCATCTTAAATGCCATTCTTGTCATGAACCACACTTACATAAACTGGTGTCTGCTCTTCAAACTCCACATAAGTTATTTGCATTTTCCTTATTTACTTGTTATTAATTATAATTATTTATGTTCTATCTTAGATTCACTATTGAATCATGGATTTCTGCAAACAAGGTCTGTAACTTGCCCTGTTTTTATATGTCCATCTTCCACCATAGTACTTGTTAAATGGTCTTGATATAACATATATCTCTTTAGCACTTGCATAAGTATGTCATTTTTTATTTCTCTATTGATAGTTTTGTATCCATGTATAGTAAAAAGTGGTAGCAGAATATCTTTATACATTATATTATTGAACATCATATGCAATAAGCAATTATGTGGGATGTTGCTGTATTGTATTTTGTCCCACATGTTAAGTAGGAAGCTGGGGAAAAGTACTCTCACAAGGACTAAGCTAAATGTCAGAAATCCAAAATGTTAAATTTCATGACTGAAGATGAAAGAGTACTCTCTGCTAGCCTGATGTGGACCCTGGCCCACAGGGTCTGTGTGTTGTGGATGTGATGAACAAATTCACACGAACTACAGAAGTCCTGTGGAGCAAAAGGGACAGCATGGCCACTCTCTGAGTGAGAGAGGGCCAAAATCCCTGCCTGGACAGGCTTTTATTGCTTTTCTGGGCACATTACATTGAGGATGGTCCTCATTTACCATGCACAGGTTCACTTTAGATGGTTACCTTTTACAGATAACAAAGGAGAGGAAGTTGCTAATTACTACAAAGGAAAAGGATATTTGCAAATGCAAAGGAAAAAGTGGTTGAACTGGTTACGCTCATCCTTGGAAGGTTTAGCATAGATTTTAGGAAGTTACTTTAAAGATATGCAGTAATATTTGCTGCCTCAATTCAGGGTGAGGGAGTTTTAGCAAAAAGCAAGCCTCAAAGCAGCTAGGGACAATGCAGGCCTGGCTTTCCACGGGAAAGCCAATCTGTAGGTTTGGCTTCCTGTGTGCCGACCTCTCACCTGTCAGTTTTCCAATAGGGCTGGGCTACATTCTCCATACCACGTGGAATGGTTCCCTCTACTAGCCCACTCACTACCCTATGTATACTAGGTCATTGCTGCTCAGAATCAGGGTAGAGCAAGAATAGCACTTTCAACTTCCCATCAAGAAAGGAGAGAGCTTCACTCCACTAAACTCCAGTGCAGATCTTTCGTTTTTGTGTTAGCCATCTTCTCCCGAGTCAGATTATTGGTACCTGGTCTGGCTATCAAACAATTAGAGAGTCTGAGAGATTAGCATTAGCTTGTCTGTTTATTAACTCATTCACCAATTGCCTTAATTACTCATTGAATAAGAATCTGTGAAGTGCCTAAAATGTGCTGCCATGGGGAATAATAAATAAATAAAACTATAAAAACCATACAGAAATGTTTCAGGGGACTCACACTCTAATTGGGCAGGAATAGAGCTCAACTCCTTTCTTCTAAAACAGATATCTAGAAGACAACTTTTTTTTCACCACAGCCTACTTTTTGTTATGATAACCAAAATATTAGGATATGTGTATAATATAAACATTTTTAGCAGTTAATAATTTTTCCAAATGATATCTAACACAGAATCCCATTATATAAAATAAGTGATATATATTTATATTATATATAATTTATTATTTAATATATTTGTTATATGTCATTATAAAAATGACAAAATAATAAATGGATTTCTTGGGCATTTACATTCTAACTGTTAGGTGAAGAATACTTTGCTGTTTCACTGACCTGGAGCATCTTCGTGGAGCCCTTGTGTTCCCAAGAGCAGGATTTGGAACCTGTTCCACTATCCCATGTGCCTCTTTGATCACTTCAGTAGTATCTCCTTGATAGTGGGGTGCTACTTCTTCAGCATGAGTAGAGGAAGGAAGTTTTTATGAACATTTTAGTGTTTTTTTGATTTTTTTAAATCAAAACACATAAGCTGATGCACATCTTGAATAAGGAACCCTATAGTACATTTCTACTCAGCCTATGTGTATGATAAGTCTAATAATCCAGAAGGATGTAAATTGAAGAAGCAATGGTGAGTTGTTTGATCTGATCCTTACAGAATGCTCACAATACAGAGGTCTAGGTTCCACATCAAATTAAAAACTGCATGGTTTTTATCCCTTAGAAAACTAAATGCCTACTTTGGTCTTTGTTTCAAAACAGAATCCTCAGGTTGACCAGTTTTCATTTACTTTTTCTGTTTTACACAGAACTAATACAAAGCTTCGTTTGGCAGGGTGGACACCCTCAATGACCTAATTGAATGACAGCAACAGTGACTCCCCTGAGAAGATTCTATTTTAGTTGAATGACCTTTAGTGACTATCTGGCTACCTGAACGCCAGACCTAAAACAATAAAAGACCCTGTTTGTGCCTTGTTTCTGAAAATAGCTCACCTGAAGCTTCAGTTTTGATCTAACATAGGGAATAATCATCCCTGTATATGAAGTTACATTGTCACCAAAAGGAGAGTTCAGTTTCACCTAAAGAGTTCATAAAGTCTGAATGGAGGAAAAGAAAGAAAAGATGTTCAGATGGATAATTGTGACATATGTAGTGAGAAAATAGAGAAAATTTTTTAAAAAACTAATTTTTCTTAATAAAAAAGAGAGAAAGAAGCAATGACATTTCTAAATGATATCTAAAATGAGAATAAAGACAGAAAATAATGTATACTAATTATGAGAATAAATAAATCAAAGGAAAATGAAGCAGACTGACAGCTGTCAGAGGGGAGGAGGAGCAGGGCCTGGATGAAAGAAGGGGAAGGGTTTAGCCAAAGAACATATATGCATCACCCACAGACACAGATAACAGTGTGGTGATGGCCAGAGGGAAGCAGGGGCAGGGGCTGGGTAGAGGTGAGCAAAGAGTGAGAAATGGGTATATCTGCAATAGTGTCAACAATCAAAATAAAGTTAAAAAAAAAGAAAAGAGAACAGTGAGATAACAGCACACTGCCTGAAAAATGTCAACCGAAGAAGTGGGAGCAGAAGCTTGGTTGACATTTTATATCTAGCATGTAAACTTTCCCAAGTTCCCTTTTCTCTACATTTTAAAAGCAAACTCTTGTGGTCAAGGACCAATGCTACAACATGCTGTGAAAACAACAGAGGAAAAAAGATTTAATGAGCAGAAGCTAATGAAGTAACTGCATGGAAGGATAAGGGGTTTGGACAAAGTAAACTATTCCACTACAGAATAACCTTGTCAAGGTATTAGTTAATCTTTTTGATCATTGTACTGGAACAAAGGAAAAGTTGAAACATAAGCATTGGCTATTGATCATTCATCATAAAGATCTGGTCTATTTCTGTAATTGCTTCAAGAACAGCTTATTCAAAGAGAAACAGAAAATAGAATATCACTAATGACAAAGACCAAAGTGTCTTATTTGTTAAGCAGATACAATCACAAAAGAAGTTTGAAGATTTCCTCTAAATACTAAAATCAGTGCAGTGGTCTGCTTGTGGTGTTCTTTCCTTGGATTTTACACAGGTCTGCAGCCATGCTATGAAAATCATATGTCAGAAAATTGGGCTGGCTGTGGCTGAAACCTCTGCCTCTGGCATCAAGTGTATACATAGGTTGGATTATGTCCCCCCCACAAAATTCCTACGGTGAGGTCCTAATCCCCAGTGTGGAAATAGGGCTGTTATAGGTATAACTAGTTAAGATGAAATCATACTGGAGTAGGGTGGGCCCCTAATCCAACATGATTACTGTCCTCACAAAAAGAGGAAATTTGGACACGGACAGGCACACAGCAAGAGTACCATGTGAAGGACAGAGTTATGCTGCCACCAACATGGCAACTACCAGAAACTAGGAGACAGGCCTGGTACTGATCCTTCCCAGAAGCCTTCAGTGAGGAGAGAAATGTGCCAGCACCATGATCTTGAATTTCTAGCCTCCAGAACTGGGAAACAATACATTTCTTTAGTTTAAACCACTCAGTTCATGGTATTAGAACCTAATACAACAGGGTTGTAAATACTCAATTAATCACTATAGCTTGTTTACTGCCAATCTCACTCTCATGGGAACTAGTCAACTTCACTGTAAGGATAATTAGTCTCTACCTTATATTAAAAGATAGGGGTGAAGAATTGTGCAATGAACAAACTATTCAAGAGTAAACTGAATTGTCAGATTAGAATATTACTGAGAGATCTCGTGTTTTTGAAATATCCTAAAATCATAAAAAAGGAGCATCCAGAGAATCCAAGTTGCTTAAATCCTTAATTACTATACAAATACATGGGGTTTTTTGTTGTTGTTGTTTTTTCTTTGTTGTTGTTGGGCTTTTTTTTTCTTCTTCTTCTTCTTCTTTTGTTTTTTTTTTTTGCCTAAGTAAGGATCATCATTGGATCATCAATTTTCAGAGCTAGAAAATTAAATGACAAAGTCCAGCCAGCTCTATAGTACCTTTCCAGACCCCTGGATGAATTAAAAGACTCTACTTATGAACCACTAAAATTATGCCTTATTAATAGGAGAAGCAAAATAAATGGATATGCATCATAAACTGTCCGATAGTGGGTATACAAAATGAAGCATTTCTAATTTTAGGGTTAATTTGCAATTATAAAGCACCTTGATCTTGGACTTCCCAGCCTCCAGAACTGTAAGAAATAAATTTCTGTTGTTTATAAACCACTGAGTCCATGACATTTCTGTTACAGCAGCCCAACGGACTTAGGCATTCCCCCTGCTCCCATTACCTGACAATCACTGATCTGTTTTCTGTCCCATTTGTTTTTCCTTTTCCAGAATGTCACACAAATGGAATCATTCCATATATAGCCATTTGGGACTGGCTTCTTTTCACTCAACATCATTAATGTCTTTGAGATTCACTCACATCATTGCATGTGTCAATAGTCCATTTCATTTTATGGCTGAGTAGGGTTGCACCTTCTGGATGTGTCGCAGTTGGTTTATCCATTCACCAGCTGCTAGACATTGGGTTGTTACCAATTTGGAGCTACTATAAATAGAGTTGTTATAAACATTGGTGTACAGTTTTTCATTTCTCTTAGTGTACAGTTTTTTTCACTTCTCTTAAATAAATTACCCAGTTTTTTCATTTCTCTTAAATAAATTACATAAGAGTGATAATGCTGGACCTTATTGTAAACAGATGTTTAACTTCGTAAGCAACTGCTGAACTGTTCACAGTAGCTGTGCTGTTTTCGCTCCCATCAGCAGTATATGAGTGTTTCGGTTGCTCCACATCCTTGCTAGTACTTGTTACTGGCAGTTTTGTTTTTGTATTTAAACCATTCTAGAATGTGTGTAGTGATACCACATTGTGGATTTAATTTGCATTTTCTTAATGATAAATGCTATTTAAAATTGTTGCATGTGATAATTTTCCATCCCGGCAAGGACATCTCTTTTCTTAGAGATGTGTACATCCAAACCCTTTACTCAGTTTTTAAAAAGTGGTCAGTTCAATTTTTTATGATTATGTTAACATGTTTTTTTTAAATATTCTGGATCATAGTTCCTGATGTTAGAAGTGAAGATTTGAAAATAAGTTTAGTCAGGTGGTGACTTGTCTTTTTCTAAACTATGCCTTTTAAACCGCAGAAGTTTTTAATTTTGATGGAGTCAAATTTATCAAATTTTTCTTTTATAAATCATGATTTTGGTGTCATATCTAAAAAAAACTTTGCTTAGTGTGATGTCACAAATATTTTCTCCCATGTTTTCTTCTGAAGGGCCTGTAGTTTTAGGTTTCACATTGACATCTATGATCCATTTTGAGTGATTTTTTAAAAATCCTCATTTGAGGACATTTTTTTTCATTGCTTTTAGAGAGAGAGAAACATACATGCAAGAGAGAAGCATCAATTGGTTGCCTTTCTGTATGCACCTGGACTGGGGATTGTATGAACCTGCACGGTGTAGGTATGTGCCCTCACCTGGAATCAAACCTACACCTTTCAGTTATGGGACAACACTCCAACCAACTGAGCCACACCGACCCGGGCCATTTTGAGTGAATTTTTAAAATTAAATTAAGGTATGGATTGAAATTCCTTTTTTGTTTCATATGGATGTCCAATTGTTTCCAGTGCCATTGAATGAAAGACATCTTAGGTTCTGATTTCTGCTTGAACATGTAAAGTGCTTAGAAGTCATCACTCCCATCCTCACAACAAGAAAATAAAAGCCGAACAAACCAAAGATCAATGACTTTTGCTGGCCCCAGCCAAGAATGGAAGCTCCAGGGCACACCACCACCCCTGCAATCTGAAGAGACAACCGAATCCATAGAATCACAGCAGGTATCTTCTTATCTGGACAGAAGCCCCAGGACCATAAACTGGTAGGAACATTTAAAAATGGTAACTTTGACTAATTACTGGAAGTTAAGTGTGGACGAACATAAAGATGAGAATGTTCATAGGCCCCAGAAATGGGGAGGGCCCCCCACAGGTGGACTTTACCTCCAGAAACCCCACCAGTTCTCATGGTGAAGACCCAGGAAGGAAGAGGGCACCGGGGTTAAAGGGCTTTGCAGCACGAGTATCTTTTCATCTGCACATCTTTAAAATATTGTTCTCTAACTTGCATTTTTGTTATTTACTTTTGGATTCACAACTGTTTCTTATAATTAAAGAATACATAGTTTTTTTAATAATTAAAAAATCACAAATTGGAATGTTAACTATCCTTATTTGGTTGACAGCTATAGGCCAACCATCTATTAACATTTACAATGAAAATACTTATGAAGTATAGAAAAAGAAGTGGAAGTATAAATTACCATATCCATTAGAATTTATCCAACATCAAGCCATCTTTTAAAGAAACTTATTATAAGTTAATTTAGAAATAACAACCTAATAATAATGATAGTTTATTACATAGTTATTTAAATTCAATAACTTTTTCTGAAATATTTTGTGTAGCAATAAAGTAGAAATCAAAGTAGATCAGTTAAGGTTAAGACTAGATTTGGGTAAATACAAGAGCATATAAAAACTAAAAATAACAAATGAAAATTTGAAAGACTTCCACTGATGAAAGCATCTCTCAATAATGTAGCTAGAAAACATGGAAGGACCTGGAAAAAAGAATGGACCACACTGCTGCAAAATCAGTAAGAATAACATATAAAAATGCACAAAGAATAGCTTAATTGATGGAGGAAATGCTTGCGTCTTTCCAAATGGAAAGAGGAGCTAGGCAGAAAAATAACTTAACTACTTCCTGATTATAGAATTCATGAATAAGGTCAAGAAACCCTGCAAGGAGGAACAGATGAGGCAAAAATGAACAATGGGAATGGAGAAAAATAAGCATTTAGGAACTGACAAGCCCAAATTACACAGAAGAAATAAGATATAATTTTTAAACAGAAATACAAGATTTATATAAAGGATAAAGATAAAGGATATAGCAAAAATAAGAATTAACAAAAGCAACATGTTTCAAATATTGAAGCAAAGAAAGAAAGAAATACCAATAACATACCAAGAAAATTAAAATAGAGAGGTTTACACTACAATCTTCACTTGAAATGACAGTGATGACCCCAACAAGTTAAACAGAATATATATACTTTCTGAAAGTATATTATCAGAATGGATTTATCCATGGTAAGTTAACCCATTGCATCTAGTTTTCAACACAGTTGTTTAAATTAGTTGTGCTAATTTCTTTTATGACTATAAAAGATGGAAAACAGTAAGGAAAGGCCAGCGGTCTGGAGTGCAATTATATTTTTAAATGACTACAATAAATAATATAAAAAGCAGAAAAGGAGAGAACATTTATCTAGTGCTTATTATACACCTAAGCTATGTCATTTGACATTCACAGCCACACTTTAAAGTCAGTTTTACAGATAAAGAAACACTTGAAAGGTTAACAAATCAAACCTAGAAATATAGCTCTAAGTCAGTAAAAGAGATATGTAAAGCTCATTTTTTCCTACTTTTTGTTTTGTGTCCATTCTGCAACTAAATTTAATGGTGCACATAAAAATTAAAAGAACAACAGTATAGATTCTAGAAATCTACAGTAGAAATAAGGGTATTCACTATAAAATTCATTCAACTTTGCTGTGTATTTGAAAATTTTCAAAATAAACTGTTGCAATCTGGGGTTGAGGGAAATACCAGGCAGTTTAAGAGTTGTAATGAGAAATTAAACTCTAAACATTAAGGTTGATGTGCTCCTACACAGAATAACAAAAGGCACAAAGGTCTATTTTCTTAATGCGCACCTTCACCACGATGCCAAAAAAACATAGCGTCCCTTATGGTTAAGATACTTGTAGCTCTGTAAACCTCGTGTTGAAATAAAGATATGTGGTCTGTCCAGGAGGTTTCCAGCCATGTAATAATTGAGAAAAATTGAGACATTTATTGAAGAAGATACAAGAAACAAGAAGCATTGTACATAGGACAGTAACACCTCAGTCTCCTTCAAAGCAGGCACCTTGAGACCTCACATAGTTCTCCCAATTGCCATCAGCCGCCCCACGTCTACATGGAAAAAGTCCATCCATTGTTAATATAACAAGAACAGTTTGCATGACATCGATGTAGCCTGGAAGCCAAGGAGGGCGGACTGGAATGCACATGTGTGAGCAATGACAACTTCACTGTACTAGTCAGTGGGAGTGGTAGATGCCATTGAGTGAGCATGTGTACTGCGTGGCCATCACATGCAAAATGGCTGAGCAAGTAGAACAATGAATCTGCATCAAATTATGCATTAAGCTTGAGCATTCCTCCGCAGAAACTATTTGGATGATTCAAAAGACTTCGAGGATGATGTAGTGAGTGCAGCACAAATAAAAGTAGGGCCCAATTGCTTCAAAGATGGTCGAGAATCTGTTGAAAGTTGTCCATGTTCTGGAAGGCCCGCAACAAGCAGAACACCTGAGAATGTTGAACACGTACAGGCTGCAATCAACAAAGATCAGCAACTGACAGCGAAAGACCTAGAAACTGATCTGGGGCTCTAAAAGCTACTGTCCAAGATTTTTGATGTGGTATATTGGCCTGAGCATGTCATGGCAAAATTTGTTCTATGGCTTCTTCTACCAGAGCAGAAGGCACATCATGCTGCAGTTACCAATGACTTGATTCAAATCACTACCAACAAACAGGGTTTCCTCTAGAAGGTCATAATCAGAGATGAATTGTGTGTCTATGGCATGAGTATGATCTGGAAATGAAGACCCAGTCATTCCAAAGGACGTCACCTGGTTCTCCACACCCAAAGAAGACATGGCAAAGTCACAGTAAGATCCAGACCATGTTAATGATGTTTTTGATTGGAAAGCTGTTGTCCATCATGAGTATGCTCTCCAGGACAAACAATTAATAAGAAGTACTTCCTCAATGTTCTTCATTGGTTGAGAGATGAAATATGATGAAAATGGCCACTGCTATGGGCAGCTGGTGATTGGCAGCTTCATCATGACAATGCACCTGCTCATGCATCACGTCTTGTGCAGTTTTTTTTTGGCAAAACATCAAATCACCCAGGTGATTCAGCCCTCCTACAGCCCAGATTTGGTGCCCTGAGATTTCTGGCTTTTCCCAAAACTTAAATCACCTTTGAAAGGGATAAGATTTCAGACCATCAATGAGATTCAGGAATATATGGTGGAGCAGCCGATGAGGATTCCAACAAAGGATTTTGCAGAGTGTTTTGAACAGTGGAAGAGATGCTGGGAGAACTGTGTTCGGTCCCACGGTGCCTGCTTTGAAGGGGACTTAGAGGTGACTGTCCTATGTACAATGTTTCTTGTATCTTGTACTTTCTTTAATAAATGTCTCTATTTTTCATATTATATGGCTAGATGCTTTCTGGACAGGCCTCATAGTTAAGATATTTTACATAAAATAAATAGGAAGAAATAAGATATAAAGCCAATAATAAAAGGAGAGAGGAAAAGAAAAAGGGATGCTTATGTACTGAAAAAAAATGAAAGTTAAGCAAGAAAAGGAAAAAGATGATAAACAGTAAAGAATTCATAAATGTTTATTTTAAGGAGAAATTTCCAACTCAACAGTAATAACACTTTAAATAGAAACCTATCTGAGGATAGAGAATGGAATGAGTCCATTAGGGCAAATGCAAGGTACGTGCAAATCATTATACATTTCTATGCAAATATTTCCTTTTAAATGTTCCCGGTTGATTATTTCATTTTATTATTATGTTTTGCTACTCAGTATCCAAGTATTTTCTTCTAGAAAGAAAATCCCTCATCACGTGTTACAGGAAAATCTACCCTTTTGATTCCCAGGAACTTCCTCATTTGCCCTCTACAGTCAAATGGGAGATGTAATCTAAGATTAACCAGTTGGCTGTTCCCACCTGGGACTGGAAGTTTTGCAGGTGTGATGCACTTACTCAGTGAATGGCATCCAGGCCCAGCCCAGAGCTACATCACCTCCAATCAGTAAGCAGAGGCTGGATGCCTCCAGCAGTACTCAGACTCGGAGGCATGATGTCAGCTGCATTGCCTGCTACAATTGGCCTTACTGATTGCCATTCCTAAACTTAATCCTTCAGTGTTTCCATCAATTCTATGAGTTCTTTTCCAATAGTTATTTTCAGCTTAAACTTGTCTGATTTATTTTTGTAGCTTATAACCAGAAAACCTAACAAACAAAAATGGGTCCTGAGGAGGAGCTGAAGCATTGAGGGCAAGATGTGGAAGGCAACACAGCAACAAAGAAATTGTGACAGTTAAGACCTGTTGGTGACCCTTCCTCCTGTGATATTAAACAGAATAGAGTGAATGACACGTTTTTCCTTCAATGTTTGGCTTAAGGAACAAAGTGACACCAAAAACTTCTTCTGAAAATACTAAAGAATTTCTTAAATCTTCAAACTTCAGGGCTAAGGTGGACCAACAACACACCAGTTTTGGCTGAGCAGTGTGTTGAACTATGTCCACTGAAGTTCATAGTCTTAGCAGGTTCCTTCCATGTAAAAGTCATGATATTGATGAGACAGGGTTCTGACCCTATAAACTGGAATAGGGATGCATAAAGGCTTCAGGACACACAAAGTATCCTGAAGCCCAACTTTCATTCCCACCTCTAAGAACTTCCCTTGTCAGCTACCACTACCTCATTGTCTGTGAGGCTGTTCCTCCCTTACCTAGGGAGTTACCATTAGAGAAAGTCAATGTTCAAACTCCACCACCCCTCTCTGCCCCTTCTGCCTCAGTTGCAGTGTGCTGGGAAGGTCAAATGCATCACCACATGATACAGTCTGCTGCCTGAGCAGCTGGGAAGGATTATAATTGTTTGCTCAGATGATGATTAGAAACTTGGAATCAGTGATGGACAACACTAACATGAAGTCAGTATGCAAAAAAGTCCTTATTAGTTTCCACTAGGAGATCCTGTTGGTCCTACATTCAAAATCTAGGATATAATCCTGGTCTGTGCTATCACCATCTCCCACCAGGATTCCTGTAAAGGCGTCCCAAGGGTTTTCTGGGCTTCTACCCTTTACTCCACCACCTTCATCCCCATAGACTATTCCTCATTCCATAGCCAGATGGATCTTTTAAAAACCTAACTTACGTAATTTTGTGTTCTTCAAAATCTTGCAAAGGTTCTTCATTTGACACAGAGCAAATCTTAAACCCTTAAATGGCCCTAAAACCTCTAGGTGATAAAGCTCCCAGTTGGCCCTCTGAAACTTCCTCCTACCATTAACCCCCTCACTCACTCTTCCCCAGCCACAGTAGCCTCCCTGCTGGTCCTTGAACTTGCCAAACACACTCCACCTTAGGGCCTTTGCACTTACTGCTCCACCTGCCTGAAATGCTCTGCCCCTGCATGGCTATATGGTTGGTTTCCTCGCCCTTTTCAAGTCTTTGCTCACCTTCTCAGTGAAATATACCCTGAACATCCAGTTTTATTCTTCAGTCAGACCCCCTCTTCCTATCTGGCACTTTCAGTCCCTTGGTATCTCTCTTTTTTCCTCTTTCTAATGTACTCATTCTCTTCTAACACAATATGTAATTACCTAGTATGTTTACCATTGATCACTTATCTTCTCGCTGATAATATGAGCCCCCATGGATCTGGCTTCTTGCACCAGGCCTTGGCCCACCTATAGTCCCTCAGGTTCCTTCACAGCTCTTTGTCTCTGAGGTGCTGACCTTTGCAGGCTGCATTCCCAGTATCCCAGGTCAGACACTTTGGACCAAAGGGAAACAAGAAATCTGACTGAACTTAGTTGGTAAAGTAGATATATCTTTCAACCCCACTACACCATGGGACTCCAGAATCCTGATGTACCTAGAATGATCTTTAATGCTGTTTCTGTACTAGGATTCCATTGACTGCAGTGAAGATGCAATTTACTAAATACAATAGTAACCTGACTGTTTAAAGAGTTAATGCTACTCTAAAATTAGCTGAACATAATCAGGCCAAATCTTTAGAGTGGAGGAAGAAAGGAGGTTTTGTTAAATTTGTGCTTAGACCGTTGTTTTGCTTTGTATAATTTTCTTAGATATTCTAAAACTATTATATTCATTTGAAAAGACATATAAGTCAAAAACTATTAGAGAACACTTTTAAAGATAATTTATCTCCACTTGATTACTTTCCATAAATATTCCCTGATGTTTCCTTCTGTTTTTTGTTTTTTGGAGTAGTTTTGAAATGTTTCAGAAGCAGTCATGGTGAGCAAGTCTCATACTGGCATTTCCGAGTCTGTTTCCATATTTCCATCCAACAGTAGGCTATTTGTTCTTGGATATGTCCTGAGGCAGTCTTGACACAGAAATGCAAAGTAATCACAGTTATCTGAAATCTTTGATTAAAACTTACAGTGATAGCTTTGGCAGCAGAAATATTCTTATTCACCAAGGTGTCATACAGCTCACCTTTTTACACTGTGATTAGATAATGAATGACCCTGCAAAATTTATTTTAAAGGCTATTATTTATTCAGCCCATCTATGTGCTGGTATTTTATAAACATTATCTCTTTGAGTTCTTACAACTCTGTTAAAGCTATATTAATATTCACACTTTACAGTTGAAAAGCAAACTCACGGTCATACGGCTGTAAGGGACAGTGGTGGGATTCCCATACAGGTCTCCCTGATCCCGAACTGTCAGATTTCCACTAAATCTACCACCATGGCCTTTCTAAAAGCTAGGATGGAAAGAGGTAAAAATACACAAATATCTACAAAATTTTTATGGTGTCCCAAGTGGTATAAATTCATTTCAGGAGGAAAATATTAGGCATATAAGTGCATATAAGCCAGTGGATCCAGTTGGAAATGGATCCAGCTAGAAACACAACTCCCTGTTGTCTTTTCTGGTGGTGCCACATACTTGTGATATATAGCAATAATTTAATGATTTTTAAATCAGGAAGGAAAAGACTGAAACAAATATTTGGATGAGAAGTCATTAAAAATCTAGGAAAAATACACTTAAAATTTGTCTCTGGTACTATTAAATTATAAGACTAGGTATATTTTTCATGATTTAATGTGTGCCTGTTACTGGGGAAAATATGTAAATGTTCTTCAAACTCTTATTATCAATTATTAGAGCTAAAGAAATTGAGATAAAGAGTTTTAGAATTTGCCCAAGATAGCAATCGGCAGAGTTAGCAATTGAGGCTTATTACTTATAAGCCAAAATTACCTTAAGCACTATCAAGCACTGATGGTACTGCTGTTGAACTTGAAATGTAGCTTCACTATATGTCCCTTACCCTCTTACAAAGTCATGACATCTTTGGAAAACAATTATAATTGTTTTAAGTGTCATAACACATAACATTAAACACAATGATACTTGAAATCAGCTATATAAAGTTGTGAAATATACATTATATATACATAGTTCTGTGATGATGAGAAAAAAATCATCAACTTTTTAACATAACATTTTGTAGAGAGATCTTAGCACCACAATTACAGCCCCAGTGAATTGTGCCTCCTGCTATCTACATCTACGTACAGTCTGATCCTACACTGACTCTCAGGATAGCCATGTTTCTTGGCTAGCAGGATTCAGAGAAACTGCATGGAGAACAGGGCAGCCTCAGCCAAGGGCCCCAGCTAACCCCCAGACATGTAAGTAATGCTGTTGTGGACCATCAGCCACAGCTGAACCCCCGGTGACCACAGACACAGTGCTCACTCCAGGCAAGAGCTGCAGAAGGATCCCCAGTTGAACCCAGCTCAAATTAAAGAATCCTTAGTATGTATATAAGTGATTGCTACTTTAATCCATTAGGTTTAGGGAGAGTCTGTTACCAAGGATAGATAACTGATTCACTGCCATTTTTTACACAGATATAAGTGTGCATGAACACATACACACGCATACACACACACACACACACTCCTATCGGCATATTTTCATATATTACCTTTGTTCTTGACACTGGAAAAGAGACAGTTATAAAATGTCTGGGCCACATTTCTGTATGTTGTGTTAATCATTGACATTGCTCTCTTTTGGTGGTATCATGGCATAAAACTACCTCACAAACATGATGTATACTAAAACATAAATTATTATTTCACTGCAGCATTTATATATGCAAGTATTTAGGTCCAAACTTCCTCTTTTAGTGATAAAAAATAAAAGACTCCAGCAAGTTGGGGAAGAGTTTAATAGTAAACTGAGTAATACTTTAAAATTAAGAAACATTGGCTTTAAGTCATCTTCATGAGCAGATATGAATTTGCTCATCTGATTCTGGAAACCTTGAAAATATTCTCATCTCCACTACCCACGGATAGTACAAACAGCAACAACTTATTAAATATTATGGCATAAGGCTTTGTTCCCAGTCAAAATGCAAATCCTGAAAAGGGTAAAATCTTACGGCTTCACCATTCACTAACAATTTGATATAAAAATATTTCCCAGGATATTAAGAATAATGTGAAAAATTTAAAAAACCTAAGGGTGTTTGACTAACAAGATAAAGAGGGGTAGGAGACACACTTGATCCATTTTGTTATTACTCTCAATATCTGGGATAGAACCAGCTTACCTATACATGCCTTCAGGAAGGAGGGAGGGAGGGACCAGCCTCATGAATCCCCATCTCCAAGGAAGACAGGTTTCTACAGACACAGGACTTCAATGACATACAGATGTCATTTGTCTGGGGGGTCCCCAATTCCCCATACTTTTCATCCAACATTGCAGTGTTTATCACTGCCCCTCCTAGAAACATACACAGCAGAGAAAGGGAGAGTCACATAGGTTCTTGTGAAATAAGAGAAATAATTCTAGAAATATATTCAAAGTTCTGTACTTTGCCTTAAGTTCTACTCCATTCCTTCTGAAAAATAACAACAATAAATTATTTTCTAATGATTGGTCTAAGGCAAGAATTAGCAAGTTCTGACCCATTGGCTGAATTTAGCCTATGCCCTATTTCTTTACAAGCTGTAACCTATTTCTCACATCACAACCAAAAATGTAACAGTTTTTGTCTTCTGATTATCACTAAAAACTCAACAAAATAATCCATGCCAAAATGTAATAATGATAAAGATGTCACTAATAAATATTGCTGTTAGTCACTAATAAATATTGCTGTTAGTAAACTCTTGATAGCACAAAATACATGCTTTTGTTAAGCACTGTGAAGAAAATAGTGTTTACTACTTAAATGATTCTTATGGGAAACTTTTGTATGGATGAATTCGTTTAAACATTTTTATCCATTACTAACAACTTAATTAGCTATCTTATTTGCTTAGATAAAGCCAGGAAAATCCCAAAAAGTGCAGAGAATATTGGGTAAATTGGACTAATATAGACAAGAAAACCAATTTGCAACAAGGAATGATTCAGACGGGCTGCCTTTATGGCTCTAATTATGGATAATAGCTCTGTTATCGTCTGCTTTCACTTGTTCGTGTGGACTTTGTCTTAAATGACAAAGTGGAGTATTCGAGGCTGAAGAAAGCAGAAGAGGGAATATTTCTGGGAAGAGTTCTGGGAGCAGATGGGCAGATGAGAGAGAGAACAGCAGAGCCGTGGCAGTAGCTGCACCTGTCAAAATTTGGCTTGAGAGTGTGTTCCCAGTTGATCTGATTTTTAGAGTAACAGAATGGGTCCATGAAATACTTATCCTGACACTTTAAAATCGTAGATTTTACGGTTTGCTGCTGCTCCTGCTGGGCTGCCGGTTCCATTCAGCTATGCTGAATCCACATATCTGGGAATGGCATCTCTTATCAGAGGATGACTGCTTCCAAAAAGGCCAGTTCAGAGACCCAAGACTGGCTGTGAGCTCACAGGGTATTATAAAAGCTTGGAATACAATAAAGAGTGGAATGGTGAGGAACTGTTGCATCATTCCATTTATCAGTGAAAATGATAAATTGTACAAACTTTATTACCTGGCTCTGAATCTTGAAAAGTAAAACTTGGTTTCAGTGAGCTCTAAGCGGCCTTTAGTGTTTAAATCTGCAATTAATTTGATGTTTTTCAATCTGTAAACAATAAAGACTATGATCGTACCTACTGTGCCTCCCATCCTGGTGGAGTTTTGAGATGTGGATTCTGTGGGCACAGAAAGAATGAAGGAGGCTGGGATGGGCCTAGATATAGACTAGCAGCCCTGGACCCTTCCCTTACCACCACAGAACCTCCTTCCCTGCTGCTTCCTTCAACTACTATCGTCTGCCCCACAATATCTACAAATCCTCTGAAATTCCCAGTCATTGATATTGCAACTCACTTTCCAGCAATAATTTGGTGAACTAAGTTCCTTGATATTACATACAAAACTTCTGCAAATTTAAAAAAAAGGAATAAAATGTTAGATCAAATTCTTTTCAAAGTCTTAAATTTACCTATGAGTTGACAAGAAAATGAGAAAATCTGGGTAAAGGAAAAAATCCCAAAAGATAAAGTTGGCGTACACCTTGTGACCATTTGCCAGATCCTAATATACATTCAATTCAGTTTTCATGGCTTTGAAATTGGAGAGGGCAGAGAGGAGAGAGGAAAAGCCCAGGGCCTCTCATAACCCGGAGACTGTAAAAAATCTTCTCCCATGAAACTGGGGGGAAGGGCTACAACATCAGTAGAAAGTGAAAGTAAGATTGAAGTAATTATACTCAACCACCCACCTTTCAAAGGGGGTCTGAAAAGAGAATTATTTTGTTGTAAGTGAAGAGGAATACCCTTGTGAATTTTAAATTATAATCCAGGATTCCCAAGGGTTTTACCTGAATTCATACTACTTACTTAATCTGAAAAACCTTATCCTAAGAATTTTAAGTGTTTCTGGATTACAAATAGTAGAAAAAAATGCAACTCTTTTTTGTATGAACTAACAGATATCCCTGGTCTCAAATTATTCCTATAGATTAAACTCAGAGAAATATTTACTCCCAACCAAAATCACAAAACATGGAAATATATGTTGCCAAATACAACAGGAAAAAAAGAGAGAACAGACCAGATATGCAACAGTTCATATATGAGATTATCAAAAAGAATATAAAATATGTGCTTAATGTTTTTTTATTTTTTATTTTTATTCAGTTACAATTGTCTGCATTTTCTCCCCTTCCCTCCACCCCACCGCAGCCAGTCCCACCTCCCTCCCCCACCTCTACCCTCCCTCTTGATTTTGTCCTTGTGTCCTTTATAGTAGCTCCTATAGACCCCTCTCCCCACTACCCCCTCCCCACTCCCCTGTGGCTATTGTTACAATGTTCTTAATTTCAATGTCTCTGGCTATATTTTGTTTACTTTTTTCTTTTGTTGATTATGTTCCAGTTAAAGGTGAGATCATATGGTATTTTTCCCTCACCGCCTGGCTTATTTCACTTAGCATAATGCTCTCCAGTTCCATCCATGCCATTGCAAAGGGTATAAGCTCCTTTCTCTCTGCTGCATAGAATTCCATTGTGTATAATGTTTTTTAAAAAAATAGTGAAATGATCAATAATATAAAGATCAAGACCTGGCTGGTGTGGCTTGGTAGATTCAGCATCAGCTTACAAACCAAACGGTCGCTGGTTTAATTCCCAGTCAGGGCACGTGCCTGGGTTACGGGCCACGTCCCTAGCTGGGGGCACTCAGGAAGCAGCTGGTTGATGTTTCTCTCACATCAATTTTTCTCTCTCTCTCTTTCTCCCTCCCTTTTCTCTCTCTCTTTCTAAAATAAATAAATAAAATCTTTAAAAAAAATCAAAGGATTATAAAATGGCCAACTATATTTTCAAAATAGCCAAGCAATTTTTATAAGTAAAAATTATAATTGCAATTAGAAACTCAATAAATGGATTCAATAGATGGAGAGTTCTATTGAAAAATAAGAGATATCTGAAAACTGCAGCACAAAAAGACAAAGAGGTAGAAAATATTTTTTAAATGTTAAAACATAGAAGAGGGAAGGAGAAAAATTAATATTTTAATCAGTTAAATTCTCTCTGTCTAAATAAAATTCAAGCAAGATGAATAAAAAAGACATCTATTGCTTAGTCAAATCACTGTGTAACTACAGGAAAATAAGAGAGAAGATCTTAAAACATAAAGAAAATAAATTTACTTAAGAAAACTACAGTTATACCCACAGCAGCCTTTTCTGTAGCACCAGTGCAATCCAGAAGCAAGTGAATTATTTTCAATGTAGTGAAAGAAAATCATCAACCTAGAATTCGATATCCAGTAAAAATATCTTACTGTGAATAGAATGAAATAAGATATTCTTATATAATGAAAACATAAGAGTTTGCTCACTAAGAGATCCTCACTGGAATGAAATCTAAATGATATACATCACAGAAAAAAGAAAGTGATCTGGATGGAGCAGAAACACCAGTAAATATCTGGATAAATCTGAATATTTAAACTAAATTAAACAATAATAATGTATTGCGGGATCAAAAGATAAAATTAAAATACATAACTATAATAACAAAGTCAGTGGAGGAGTAATTAAATTTAAAGATTTTAAGGTCCATATATTGTTTTGGAAGAGAGTAAATTACTGATTAAATTTAGACTTGATAGATATGTGTACTGAATTTTCTGAAATAATCATTAAAAAATAGACTAATTCAAAAAGGCAGAAACAAAGGAAAAAGAAGCACAGAATAAGTAAAATATTAAAAAACAAAATCGATGACTATAGAAATAAATCCAAATAGTTCAGCAATTACAATGAATATGTTTTTTAATGTTCTGTTTAAGACAAAGACTATGACTAATTTCTTGGATTTCTAGCATAGATTTCTTTTTAAATCCTCTTTACAAAAAATACAGACTTTTAAAATATTGAAAGTAAAACAGTGGAAAAAGATACCAAACACTAACCAAAAGAAACTGGTATCAATCTCTTAGTATCAGAGAAAATAAATCTTAAGGGAAAAAAGTTGTTAAAGATGAAAAGGTCACTAAGTGACAATAAATATTCAGAAATATATAAAACTCCTGAACATTTATTGATATGTCATTGACTTTAAGTATAAAAAGCAAAATTCAAGAGATTACAGGAAAAAAATTAACTAGCAAACAAAATATTAGTAAGGACATTGAAAATTACAAGCTTTAGATATATAAACATTTATAAACAAATGAATTCAGCAATTGCGGAATACAGACAGTCCTCAAATTACAATAGTTCAGCTTTTGATTTTTCAACTTTACAATGCTGCAAAAGTGATATGCATTGTGGAAACCGTACTTCAAACTTTTTCATTTTGATCTTTTCCCAGGCTAGCAATATGCAATACGGTACCCTCCCATGACAACGGCGGCAGCAGTGAGCCACAGCTCCAGGTCTGCCACACAATCACAAGCGAACAGCTGATACAATACAATGCACTGTGTTGCCAATGTTTTTTGTATATTACATTTTCTGTTTTCAAACTCCATCATGTCCTCAATATGTATCTGTGTTTCCTGCTTGTGGGGAAGAAGAAGGCAATTACTCTTGAGATAAAACTCAAGATAACTGCCTAACTGTAGGCTAATATTAAGTTTTAAGCATGTTTAAGGTAGGTAAGGCTAAGCTATGATATTTAGTAGGTTAGATGTATTAAATGCATTTTCAACTTTGGATATTTCCAAGTAACAATGGGTTTATAGAGACATAATCCCATCATAAGTCAAGGAGCTTCTGTAGACATTATTTTCAAGCTCACAGAGAACAATTACAAAATTCACCAAATAAATGTTTATAGTACGTGTCTCAACAGATTTCAAAGGGCTAGTATTACAATCCTTATCCAAACACATTTAAAAGAAATCAAAAACAAAAATAAAAATATTAAAAACTCCATGTATTTAGAAATTGATACGTACTTCTAAATAATCAAGAGGATAAAAAAGCCACAAAAATAAATATTTTAAACTGGAAAAGAGTGGCAATACTGTATATTAAATTGGGTAGAATGCATCTGAAACAGTATTTGCCCCCTTAAACACATACTAGTAAAAATGAAACTATAAAAATTCATGACGTAAACATGCAACTAGTTTCACTTACTATCTACGTGACCTTGAACAGGTGACTGAAACTCTGTTCTCCAAGTGGCTCAGTTTCCTTATCTGTAGAATAGTAAAAATAACAGCATGTCTTCAGGATTGTTGTGAAGATTAAATGGTTGTGCTAGATATTTCACATTTGCTCCTTCGCATCAACTTTCCTGCCGCCTGCACTGTGACTTGCGTCTCGGGAGGCTGACCTGTACAGACTGCAGCAACCGGACAGTCTGTGGGTTTGAAGCACCAGCAGGAGGTTGGTTGGTCAGGTGAGAAGGAATGATGGTATTTATTTGTGTGGTTCTTCTACTCCAGGCCACAATTTGGCAATGGCTATATCCTAAATCCTGAGGCCACCTGTCCTGTTTGGTGGCTTTTCCTAACCAGGTACCAGGAACCACTGCCTACTCTTGAGCTTAAGGCTGAGAGGCAGCAAGCGCTTCCATTGTGGTCAGCCCCAGAGGGTTTTGTCATCCGTTGTTGGGTTTTTTTCCTTCATAACAACAAAGCCATAAATAGTCCCTTCATTAAATTGTCTTCAACCACCCATTTCGCATTTGTTTCCCACCAGGACTCTGACTGACACAATGCATTAATATATAAAACATTAATATATAATGCTTGGCACATAGGAAACTTTACAGAATTAATCATGGCTATCATCGTTGTTTTGGTTGTTATGTCAATACAGGCAGAAAAGAGGAATTAGATAACTTAATACCCTCTAATGGCTGTAAGAATAAAAGGGAACTTTCTGAAATACTAGAGAAAATTTTCAATTCTTACCTTACCTGGTCCTCTCAAGAATTCGGTTCCTCTAGTCACACTCTGTCATGAGACACTGCCTGCCCTTGGCTTTCATACCACATTGGCCTGATCTTTCTCCTACCTTTGGGATCATTCTTCCTACTTTTATAGCCTCTTTCCTCTGTTTATTCCCTACATCTTGGCACTCCTAAGGTTCTGTTCTGTGCTTTCTTCTCTTTTTACTCTCTTTGGAATATTTAATCACAGATTGGTTGCTGATAATTCCAAAATCTCTGCCTCCAACCCAGACCTCTTCCCTGAGTTTTGAATGCATACACAACTACTCTTAAATGACCCACAGGTACCTCAAACTCAGACTTTCCAGGAAGCTCCTCATATTTTCCTCCAAGTTTGCCCTTCCTCTGATGTTCCTGATTTTAGTAAAGGCTTAAACCCAGCCATTCAAGCCTGAAACCTAAGAAACCTCCTCAGATCCCCCTTTTTCTTATATCCCTCTCATATCTACTCTCCAATATCTGTCACCATCATCTGCTCTCCACCTCATCTGCCGTCTCTTACATGCACTATTATAACAATATACTCACTAGTCTCACAGTATTTCTCCTGGCTCCTCAAAACCATTGTCAAGGCTACAACTATCTCTTGTGATTAGGTTACCCTTGCTTAGGATCTTTCAATCAATGGCCTATATTGTGCTAAGGATAGAGTCCAGGTCTTTATTGTGGCTTCATAAACTAATACCTTCATAAACTAATCCTTCATAAACTAATACCTCCAGGCTCGCTCCCTGAGTTCTTCTCTCAGTCTATTCATACTGAATCATTGCTATTTACTCCCTGAAAATGGCATTCTCCCCTACCTCTAGCTGGACATTATGCACTGTTTTCTCTGCCAGAAATACTTTTTCTCTTTGCACGAATAATTTTAAGCCTTGGGATATGTGCCTTTTATCTTTGTATTCAACTTTTTATGAAAATTTTAGACATACATAAAAGTAGACAAAATAGTTTATTGAAGCCCTATTTCCCATCTCTTGGCTTCAAATATTCATTTATGTCAATCTCGTTTCAACCATACCTCATCCACTTACCCCTTCCTATATTATTTTGACATCATATCACTTCATTTGTAAGATTTTCAATATTTATCTCTAAATTATAAAAACATTTTCTTACTGTAACTACATTATTTTTTCATATTAAAAATTAATTAAAAATACCACTACCCAGTATTGTTCAAACATCTGCTTTTAAATTCCATATACATGAATGATTTATACCTATACTGTGTTTATGTGACTCAAGATCCATATAAATTTAATACATTGGGATTAATTGATATAGCACCTTTAATCTCAGATTACTAATCCATCCTTTGTAATTTATTAATTGAAAAAAACTAGTTGGTTGCCCTGTAGAGTTTTCCACATCCTGGATGATTCTGATCTCATCCTTATTATATCATTTAGCATGTTTTTCTATCCTCCATATTTACCATAACTTGATAATTGAATCTAGAGACTAAACCAGAATCATTTTTTTCAAGACTACATCATAGGTTGTGCTGTATTTGTCTATCAAAAAGTGTATAATGTCTGCTTATCTCTCTTACTGTAATGTAAGCAGTAGTGATGATCAGCACTTAAATCCACTAATTGATGAAGAGTTGGTAGATCACCTGACTACTAAAGATTGTATTAAATCTTACTGTCTAAACTTAATACATTCCTATTTTCAGAAATTCTTCCCTGACTCTACCTATGAGTGTCTACTGCCATACTTAGCCATGTTCTCCTGGTATATGTCCCTATCACATTCTTTATGACATTGTTGTTACCTGTTAAGTTGAGCATCTGCTCCACCGCAATGAAGGGGCGGGGGAACAAATCTACTTACTTACCATTAAATCCTCAAGACATAGCACGAGCTCTAAGATACAGTAAGTGCACAGGGAGTATAGGAAGAAAGAAAGGAAGGACAAAAAGAAGGAAGAAAGGAAAGAAGAGAGGGGAGAGGAGGAGAGAGGGGGGAAGAAGGGAGGGAGGAAACAAGGAAAGAAAGATTTTAAAATGTAGGCGAGAGGGATGGGTTTTAAACATGTGGATTATTGACAATAGATTTCAGTCATAGATAAACATAATAGAAGTAGAAAAAGGAAGCCCATACAAGCTTACCTGGATTTATTTTTCTTGCTAGAATTAGGTTATTTAACAAGCGTGTCTCAGCAACTTTCAGATAGATTTAAAGTTAAATTCCCCCAGATGACATAAGAATAGTACAGAAAATAATGCATTAAGAAGTTGAGATACTGAAGAAGTACTCTGGAAACCCTATAGTAATTGAACTTAAAAAGAAAACATAAAACAAACAAACAAAACCCTGAAAAGTAATGGGCAGAAATGTCAGAGATGTTTTGTCCAGTGTCCTACCCACACACCTCATTCTGCTGTCTTCTCTCTGATGAGGATTTTCAAAATCAGTTTTAAACCCCTCTCCTCTCTCCAATACTGTCTTACACTCTGAAACAGAGAATTGGCCCTAGTTCTGAGAACTGAGAAACACGGGGAGCCAATAGTTTGTGTTTCTGGAGGGTAAGAGGCTAACTCAGTTGTGCCTGGGCATGATATGTTATTAGAAATGTGAACAAAGAATAAGTAAAAAATATATTAAAAAACTCATTGCTATTTATACAGAACAAATAAAATAGCATGTAATTATAATAATCACCTCTGTTGATACAAAAGTTCCCCATCTGACCATCCACGACTCAGATGTCCAGCAAGACTTTCTGTATCGTCAGGTGAGCAAAAAGGCCCACCTTTCTATTCTGCCAGCACCCTGGGTATGTCATAAACAAACTCCCTACTATGTGAAATTTTCTGAGTTACTCTAGGGCAATGACAATGTTGCTTTCATCCCTGTACTATGGCATGCACCTGTGTAACACAAAATTACATTCAATAAATACTTTTTGAACAGTGGCACCAAGGTAACCCCATATAAAATGATGTTCCCCTTAATCTATTTACCACCCTACATAGTCCTCCACCATAGTAAGGGACAGCATTTAATCTGTTGTTACAATAAGAGGGTAAACATAACACTCTTAATATAAACATTTTCTTCACGCAGGCTTTATCTCCTCTGAAAGTAAAACTGCAGCTGATTCCATTGATACGTAATGCAGATACCTCATGCAGATGAAGTCCTTGGAACAGGAAAACAGTGACTGTGATTGTCCGCGTTCAGTTTAGAATACAGATGTCTTCTTTAAGTGCTGAGCATTTATACACCTCTTCCTTTCTTGGCAAGATTATCTCATCTTCTCAGTACACTCTCAAACATTTAATTTAATAATATAATATGACGTAATATAATGCCCTCAAATACTCCCATGGTATGCTAAAGACAGTATAATAATAAAGGAGTTCCTGCAACAACTTCAGGTCTGACTCCCTAATAACCTTGGTACATAATTACATACATATCAAAAATAATCTCCTCACATATATTTGCCTCTCAAACTTCATGAGAAAGAGATTTATAACATCTCTATAAAACTACCCTGTTATCATTAAGAATGTTTGTACTAAAAAAAATTAATACTGTTTTTCCGTGAACTGAATTTTTTAATCTTTTTTTTTAAGCAAACAGATTGATAGAGCTGGATGGTGGGGATGTGAAATTTTCATTATCAATTCTGAATATTGAAGATTTTATGAGAAGTAAAACAAACTAAGTGACACGTTCTCATTTTGAAGTAGGGGTGGCGAACGTAGACTAGGAAAAAAAGACTAATGGCATCTAGGTAAAGGGTGAAGTACATTTGGAAAATACATACCATTTCTTTTGTCCCATTTACCGACACCTCTCAACAGCATGGAATTTTGTTATGTATAGTTCCCCATCGGAAATCTAAATTTTTGGTTAACGTTTTAGAAATCAGTATAGCCCCTCTGACCAAGCACTCTTTTTGTCCTACAAGGGAAAAATGTGTGAACTTAATCAGGGCTTTTTCCTCAGTCATAAATTTGAGAGCCCACCAAAACCTGCACCCTCTCCCTTTTAAGGTCGCCTATCTGGATTAATTTCAAAAGTGAGCCCCAAATGTGATATTATGGACACCTCTACTTCACTATAGAGACTCTAGTCATTATTACTGGGAGTTTATTGCAAGAATAGAAAAATCAATAACTTTATAATTTCAACTTTTCTGAAAGGCTGGGTATAAATCTTTGGAACATAATTCCTGCCCTCGAGTAGCACATAATTAGACTGAGTGTGGCCTGGGTCTTCCAGGAGCATTAAAGGGAATGGAACACTCAAGGGCACCAGTACACGTGGGATAAAGCAATGTTGACACTGAAGTCAAGGTCGGGTCCAAATGCTAAGTTGCTTATTTTCAAAGGAGTTTCTTAACGTCTTGAAACCTCAGTTTTCTTAACTATAAAATGGAGTTCATTATACTTACCTCCTGGGGCTGTTAAAGATTGAAGTAGATAAAGTACACAAGTGCTTAGCCCAGTGCCTGGCACGTGAGATGTATGCAGAATGGGAAGGTTAGGGCTATGCTGAGCACCAATACCTTGTCAGGGCATGTGGAAAGGGTGAAATATTTATTTTAATACTTTCTTTACATTCTTTACAGGGAAAACATTTTTCTGTGAAATATCCACAGCTAAGAATTTCTTTGCTTGAATCTTTCACTTACTTCTTTATATACATTAATCCTGTAAATGGTTTTCTCTACTTTGTACTAAACTTTGATCCTTTTTAAAAAGAAGATCTATTTGAGGTTGATTCTTTGGGATCCCTGTACAGCATACTTACAAATTACAAACATAAATTTCAGTTTGTTATGTAAGTGTTAAGGGAAGGAGGACTGAGGGCTTCTTGGAAAATATGAATCTATTTTATTTTTAGGATCACATAAATTTCATAATTTTTGCAGTGAGGTGAGGCATAAATGATTTGTGAATCAAATCTCACTGTATCTAGACTATACCAAGTGGCCCTGTTAGGTCAAGATGAATGTTTGGTTGCTTTAAGTAGTTTTTCTTTTAAATAAAAAAATTCTGTAACAGTTTCTATAATGCCTTTTGCTGAGAATTGCAGCTTTCATAATATTATATTTAGCACTATAAATTTTATCTTGTCTGTATTTTTAAGAATGCCATTTTATTCATTTTTAATTTGCCTGGCCGCCTATCACATGAGCATGAAAACTGCAGCATAATGGAAGTAAACACGCTGCACTGAAGAGCTCACGTGGCCTCTTGCATGTCCTCTGGTCTCTCTGCTTTTAAAGCTGGGGGGGTAAACACTAAAATTCCTGCCTGAATTAAAACTTTGCCTCATCAATTTTATTGTGGTACTAATAGTTTCGCAGAATACATTTCAGATTATGGGGATACAAATGCTTAATCTCTGAGCAAAACAATAAAATTCAAAAACATAACATTCCTTTGTGGGGGAGGAGCTGCTTTTGAATGAGCTCAATTAAAAAAAAATGCCAGCTGATTACTCCAAGAACACTGAAAATTATACATCGCCAGAAGGAACTTGTAAAAGGCTTTCTGATAGCTTGGATTAGAGACAACTGTTCCCACAAAGCCTATCAGAGCTAAATGAAATAAATGGAAGGAAGACGCAGACTCAGTCTTTGTTCCGATAACTGCCGAATGTCATATTGGAATTCTCAACGCAAAACCAAATGGCTGGCAAGATCATCTGTATGCAAATGCAGAGTAAGTGACCCCTCCACGGCTCAATAGCTATTTTGAGATAATAGAAGTCTATATTATAGGAAAGTACTTTCTTTCCAAAACTATGTTGCCTTTTTAAGAAACCTGAAAAATTGTGTGAACTCTTAATGCCTAAAAATGTTACCTGTAGCCATCCCTTTAACTGTTCATCATCTAAAACCCCTTCCGCCTGAAAAAAGGCAAGGATTTGTCTCTCTCTCTCTGAAAATCTAACCAGGTCAGAGGCTACCTCTCCGTGCTACTGACAGGTAGGGCAGAGGACCCAGGTGTGGCCACTCTGACGATCCTGCCTGCCACTTTGAATGGTGAGCAAGTAACAGAAGGAAGCAAGGACAGTTTGGAATTCGTTCCAAGAAGCGTCTCCTAGTGCTAACAGCAGAATCCAAAGTCTGAGGTGGGGCCAGGGTAGGTGTGGAGGCAGCAGAGCTGGGAGAGGTGTCCTAACCAGACTGTTCCTGCAGCATGACCTTGGGTGTGGTTCTTGCTGCCTACCCCATCCTGCTGGAATTCCTGCCAGTTTACAGGACCTCTAGGCTTCACAGCAAACAAGTGAGCTTCCTCACATCCTGCCAGCAAATCTCATTGCTGAAGTTAAGGAGATTCAGCTTCCCATGCTAACAACAAAGAACCCTGACTGATACACACACACGGAGGATTTAAGTACTCATTGTTAGGTGTCATCAGCACTGCTCCAGTGTTCTGTTTTATGTTTGAAAAAAATACTTGATGGGAACATACCCAGTCTTCTATGTATCTATGTGTTTAATAAAAACCCTCGTAATTCTAAGGATTCACCAGACTAAAATGTTGTTTTAGAGATAGGTTAGGGTGGTTAGAATTATTAAAGATTAATATGATGGTTGTAGTTAGTATACGTCATATAGTAAGTACAACAAAGCATTGGTTACTAAAAATAATATAAATGTACTTCTAGCTCTTAAAAAAGCTTTCTTTACAAAGAATATATAGAGATAATTCACAAATGACCAACTCTGTATAACTTAAAATGACACCTCAGAAATAAATAAGAAGCAAAAGATTTGGGGGGGCACATATAACATAATTATTAAGACCAAAAATCTCGGTTCCAATTCTGATTTCCCACTTACTAGCCATGTGATTTTAACCATTCTGCATCTCACCCTCCTCACTTATGAAATGCATATACTCAGTGGTCCCCAACCTTTTAGGCCCCAGGGACCAGTTTCATGAAAGACAATTTTTCCACGGACCAGGGTAGGGGCAGAGGGGAGACAGGAGGCACAGCTCAGGGAGTAGTGCAAGTGGCATCCAGGACTAGCAGGAGGGAGGTTGGGGACCCTGCGTATACTGATGTCATTTGGTTCACAGGGCTAACATGAGAATTAACTTAAGTACTGGATCTGGATATGAATCTGGGAGCACAAAACCCACTACACAGTGACAGATCTGTCCCCACTTCCATGTTTGGGTGCACACACACAGGCACATCACTACCAGTCTTTCCTACATTTCTACACATAGATTTGATGGAATTTATGTTGGAAAGGTTAGCACAGCTTAACAGCTCAAATTAGCTCTCTCTCCTTAGTCTCCTAGGGAAAAGATCAATCATCTCTCTATGCCTGAGCACCTACAGGTCCCTGGGGGGCGTTGTGCTGCTGGCATTGTTTCCTGGCCTATGTCACTTTCATGACAGGAAACACACATAGAATCTCAACTTCATCCTCAGAATAATATCAGCAAACTCACTCTAGAATGAAGCATGCTAATGGTTTCGAACAATGAAATCAGTGATTAGGGAAACACTATTGAATTCTTCCCGGCCCCTTTCAGATTAGCTCCTCATTCCTTTCTTCCTCCACTGTTGCCATTGACCGCCCCTCTCCCCATTCCTCACTTTAGACCAATAATTGGCTGAAAGTTCAAGTTACAGATTTGAAAGTAGGGTCAATGGTCCAAAGCAGCCCATTGAAAGAACTGATCTCAAATCTTCACCTTCTCCAAGCTGGTCCAACTCACAGCCATAGTCCCACTCAGAGCAAGTGTCCCTGCACCACCGCTCTCTTCTCCCTGCTGATCTCCCTGCTCCCTACTCTGGCCCCCACCAGCTCTAGCCAACATGTTGAATGATTTGAATGATCCTTTAAAAACATAAGCCAAACCACCTCACATTCCTCCCCAAACTCTCAATCATCCACCGTGGCACTTAGAATCAAATCTAATCCCCACAAATGTAACCCACAAGATGTCCCATAGTCTGTACTTCAGCCTTCACCTCTCTATCCTCACCTCAACCCTCTTTGCCCATGACCACTGTGTGCTGTGTGCTGGGCCCCAGCCTTCATTCCCTTCCTGAACAAGCTGAGGACTTCCTGACATAGGACCTCAGCGTCAGCTGTCCCTCTGTACAAATGGCTTCTCCCCACAGATCATCTCTTTTAAAAGTAAAATTACTTAATTTTTAGAGAAAGGGGAAGGGAGACAGAAAGAGAGGGAGAGAAACATCAATTGTTGCCTCTCGCACACTCTCAACCTGGGACCTGGCCCACAACCCAGGCATGTGCTTTGACCGGGAATCGAACTGATGCTCAACCCACAGCACCACACCAGTCAGGGCGTCATCTCTTAATTATATCCTATCAGTCAGGTCTCGGTTTAGAAGTCACACCCAAGTAGTCTCCACCCCATCACTCTTATTTTCTGCCAAACTATTTTCTGAAAAAATATAAAAATTCTTGCAGGTTTATTTCTGTCTCTGCCATGCACCAATAGAATTAAGCGCCATTCAAGCATGCAAGCAGGAGCCAGTTCAGCTCTGGTTAGCAGTGTGACCCCAGTACCTCAAGCCATATTTGACTCCTGGTAGTTACACAATAAATATTGGTTACCTGACTGAATGAATCTATGTTTGGTCTTCTTTTGAAACCCCAAAAGGTAATGGTTTCTCCCACTCACCCCTCACTCTCCTTTCTAAAAGTTCCTCTCATTTCCTAAGTAGAATTCTGTCAGGAAGAAAGAAACAAAAGTCTTCACAGCTTCCAGCAACTTCTGGTTCTGCGAGTAAAAGGGACTTACAGTATTTTCTAGCCTCTGCCAGTTTCCCAAATAACAACCTGGACTTTCCTTTGCCGACAGGGTTTTCCATGCTCCTCTCTGGACTAAGGAACCAACCATGCAGTACTGCACCCCTAGACCAGACCGTAAGTAGACAACGTCACATGGAAATACCACATCCAAGCTCAGGCCAGAAGATTTGCTCTCCACACACTAAGGTAACAGAGGCACCTAAGTGCAGTTTCACATCAGGCTTCCTGCTCCCCACAACAGAGAGTGAGGAGGCAGGTCATTAACCAAGTCTGAATTTAAGTGTTAAAAGTCATATTTTCACAGGAGGAAGTAGATGTGTTTTCTGTGAAGAATTCCAGCCTGTGTTCTTACCCAGTCTTTTAATTCCTAAGTGCAGGGGGGAGACTACATAACGAGCTTTGTAGAATCCATACATAAAAAACTCTCTTTAACTCTAAGCTATTTAACACCTCAGTGGTTTAGTAAGCGCCAGAGTCTCATTAAATCTTGTGTGTGTCTGTGTGTGTCTTTTTTGTGAGTAAGGCAAAGCGTGGCCCCAAGAGCAATCACGGCCACACTGAACAGTCACATTGAATCAGCTATGGAAGGACTGGAATTAGGAGGCAGGCAACAGTGACATCTAGTGTGGATAAGAATGCCAATGTGGGCAAACTAACGCTCTTCCTATAGCAAAGGGGAGGACAGAACAGAGAGATGGATGACAATTTACAGGCAAAAAAGTAATGGTGAGGGCAAATATAAAGTCAGAATGCAGACGTAATAGATGGCTATAGAAAAAGAGTCGACTGAATGGCATTACCCCTAAACTTTCCCCCCAATTACACATTGTTACGCACTTTCTCATCCCGCAGAGTCCCTAAACAGATTCAGTCCCCCACCTGTTTCCCCCCTTCCCTATCCCAAACCCTCCCTCTGTCTTTTCTGGAAACGGCAAACTCCCCTTATCCTCAGCCTCTTCTTGCAGCCTTCTTTGCCTCCTGTTTTAGAGGTCTGTTTGGCTGCCACCCGCTCCGCAGCCTTTCTGAGGAAAAGCTCTTCTGTGTGTGTATCCCTGCCATTCTTGCTTCTTGTCACCCCTCCCATCTTCCCCTTACAGGAATTCCTGCTACCTGGATATATTATTCTACCCCATACTGGCTTCAGTCATCTGCCAAACCCTTGCTCATTCACAATCGTGTGTTGAATATTTTCACTCCTGGTTCACAAATTTCCCGAGACCACACACTTATCATCCTTTTCAGAGTCACGACTTTCTTCACCTGTTGGGTTCCCTGCCCTCCCATCCAGCCCATATAGTCAAGTTTCAGTATTTCATTCCCATCTTGAAAACACCCTCAACTCCCTTATTCTGCCAGTTTGGTCTCCCAGCACCAAACTGATGAACAAGATGCCCTGTCTGTATACATTTATGCAGCTAAACATTCTTAAAGAAAAATTATTCAACACAGCTGACTGGTTTCACTTTAAATTCATGATTACAAACTTTAAGGAGAAGCTCACTACTGCCTGGCAATTCCACTGTGTTTCTCAAGTCGAATTACTTCTAACTCACCAAGAACTATTTTATACATATTTCATCCTCACTCAAGTAGAAAGGTCTCACCTCATTATTCTTTGAAAGTAAGAAAGTCAATGATCTGCTTTATATTAGCATCTGCACCCATTTTTCCCTTCTTTCCTCCTATTAAAGTCTAACTCTTCCTCATGTGCTCAGGTTCCTAGATTTTCTCTCACCTTCTCATACATGTCAACTTCTTCACATCTATAGCAGTTCCCTTTCTACTGAATTATTTCTATCTTTGTACCAATATGCTGCATTATCATGGATCTAAAAAAAACACCTCTCTCAGCTCCAAAATATACTGCTCCTTCCTTCATAGCCATATTCTTCATAAGAACCATTACTTGCTCTGCCTCCACTTTCTCACCTCCCATTTGCTCTTCAACCCACTGCAGCCTGGTTTCTGCCTGCACCAGCCTCAGGAACACTACTCCATCCCTAACCTCTCAGAAGCAGTAATCCATCTGCTGAGTGCAGGACTCTACTCTCTGCAGAGGTTGTGTTTCTCCTTCTCTGCTCTTTGTCAATCTCCTTTTCTGACTCCTTCTCCCCCAGACTAAATACATAAATGTTGGCATTTCTCCATGCTCAGTCCAGGCCTGACTTCCTCCCTCACCTTATAGGATCTTATGCATTCTGATTAAAAATACTATTTATATGTTTACCTCCCAGAAATTTAGATCTCCAGCATAAATCTTTTCTTTGAACACCACACTCATATATCCAGCTACTTACTTAACATCTGTACTTGGATATTCCACATACATTTCAATCTTACCATGTCCAAAGCTAAACATTTGTTTTCCCTCACAACCTGTTTCACCTCCTTCATTCTTCCCAAACTTAATAAGCAGCAACACTATACAACCTGACAATTATTCTTGATTCTTCCTTTTCCTCCCTCCCCACATCCAGGTATTGGCAGCTTTTATCCCCAGTGTTTATCTTAAGTTACAGTATTTCCTCTATTTTAACTGCCATTACCTGATTTATGGTAATAATTATCTCTCACTAGTTTTCCGAAAAAGCCTCCAAATTTAGCCAAGATAGGTTAAACAATAGTGCAGCAACAATCGATCATGAAATGTGACTGATCAAGAGAGGAGAACAACTAGAAATAGTTGGCATTTGGCACTAATGACCTCCACGGTCTCCCCACTAGTCATCAAACATTCCATTCACCATCTTTCCCAGAGGTGCCAAGACTACCTATCACTCATTGGAGGCCACCCAACATTGCACATGGCCATAGTATTAAGTTCAATGTCCAGGATCTCTTAGTGATGTGTGATAGGCCCTAAAAAATTAAAAAATAAATAAACTATCTTTCCTATATATACCCAGAATACAATAGTAGAACAGGAACATGATAACTGCAATAAACACTCCCATTCAGACAGCAAAAGAATGGTAAGAACAGACATCACTACTATTCCATAATAATTATAAAATCCCACCTGGAGCTGAAGAATGTTCTTTGACTGGGTCCAGATTCTTCTGGGGAGGAGTTCCCCAATCCATTGTTCTCCATGTCCTTGGCTTTGACCTCAAGGGAGGACTTTCTTTTGCACCATCTAACTTGGCCATTTATGTTACTGAAGAATATGCTCCCCACCCCACCCCACCCTCACCTTTGGACAATGAGCCTGCTTTCTACTTTAGAGATTTGGAGACCCGAGGATTATTTTATGACTTAATTGTCACAGGCATGTTTAGTTCCTTGGAATACAATTTCCTCTCAAAAAGTTTGATTGTAGTTAAACTAGCTCTGTGTGCCATTTGCCACATTCCTAATTCTTCCAAAACATGGTTCCCTTTCCAGTTCCCCTCCCTCTCTCCCCTTCTCTTCCCCTCCTTTTCCTTTTCTTCCTCTTTCCCTCTCCTTCCTTCATTAAAATTTTAGCTCCATGAGATTAACAACTCTGAATTTACTGTTTACTGCTATATCCATAATAACATGCTCAGTGCCAGGGGTACAGTAGATACTAGTAAAGAGTCGTTAAATAAATAATTAAAATAACCTTACCTAAACTTCGAATGATTATTCTGCTTTCTGCTCCACATTCTACTTTCCCTAACTCTTTCACCCTTCTATATTCTCTTTGTAAAAATGCTATCACCTGCTGATCCAAGTCCAGATGACTTCTAGTTCTAGTTCTCTATTTCCTTCTCACTTTTCTCTCTCGACTACCTTTTGGACCCTGACAAGGTGCTGAATTCTAAATAATATTCTTCAGCAGTTTCCCTTAAAACAATATTAGCCTCCTCTAATTCTAGAGCACTGGTTTTCAATCTTGGCTGCACACTGAAATCTGTGGGAGAGCTTTTGAAACTCAGCTCACTAGCCACACAGCAAACTGGGAGAGGGACCCAGGCATCAGTATTTGGTATAGCTGCTCAGGTTTTTCCAGTGTTCCAGAGTGAACAGCGCTGTTCCAGAGTGAGCTTTCTTTCTCTTTATCTTCTTTCCTCCATAACTCTAATCTCTATTACTGATTGTTCAATCTATGGAGCTATCTTCATTCTGAACAGTAAATCAGCAAGTACTGAATTCCCTAAGTACTCACATCTATGAGTAATTTTACCTCCTCCTCACACTTTCCCCTCTCCCAGCTGCATCTCTCTACTCATGCTATTAAATTCTTGATTTTAACATTTGCACTTGAAATTTCTTTTAGATTTGATTTCATGATCTATTCAATTTTAAAATTTTACTTAAAATGTCAACTAAATCTTCCCTATTTTCTCATCTAGCACACATGCTCATTCTCTCTCACTTTTACCTGTCTCTGTTTTCATCACAAAGGGGGATAAGTATAGGTTTTTAGTAACTCAGCTTATCTGTTATGTGCCCTGTCCTCCAGTCTGTCCTATTGGTGGTTTTTGTATGTGTGTGCAGTTACTGATCATCACACCCCCCTGCAGATGTCTTCCTAAATATGACACTGCTGTTTGTACTGTCTCAATGTCTGGGGAAAATCCATAAAAATATACATCACTATTTCATATACTTTGATATGGGCCTAGTGATTAATAAGTAGGGTGCATCTTAAAAGAGAATAAAACAATGGGTATTTGAAAATCCATAATTCTAAAGCACCCAGAGAAACACAAAAAAATATGTGGTGAAGAAAACGTCTTTTGACATCTCATCAGCTTTCCTTATCATGTCCAATGCTGGGAGTAGAATGTCAGACTCTTTCAGGGCCTGAAGCTGGGGCTGGTAGGTGGTATTCTGGTCAGCTAGCACTTTAACTTCCTCTGTAAATTCCATCATACTTCAAATGAGACTGATCAAGCTGCTGGAAACCTACCTGAGTGTGGAAATGTTTCTAGTCCAGAGTACAGTTGTATCAGATCACAGGTACTTGCAGTACTTGAATTCAACCCAGTCCCAGCTAGAGGCAAGAGGTAAAAACAACCATGATCAGACAGAGAGAGGATATTCCTTAACTTGCTCAGCAAATGCTTGTTCATTTACCAAACTGCCTCAGGCAAGGCACTGGAGTTAAGAGGATCAAGGACAAGTGAAAGAGGTAAATGTACTAGAAGAATGGTACTACAGTTAAAAGATAGGGATGTACACTGAGCAGAAACATGACAAGAAAGAGTATTTGAATAGGTCCCTAAATTCACGGAGAACCAGGAAATAGAAATTACAGAATTAAACTAAATATATGGGAAAATGTTGCAGCAATTAACTGGCCAAAATAGGTAGTGGGCTGTTTTGAAAGTAATGGGCTTCCTTCCCATCAAAACATCTGGCCACATCTGACAGAAATGCTAGAAATTTCTTTACCTAGAGATAAAGACAACCAAGGCCTTATCGAGTTCTTACTTCCCTACTCCTTTCTGCAAACCTGAACTCAAGGATGGAGAGTTAAAAATAGAATCAGGTAGGTAGATAAAGATATTATGCATATAAAATGAGAGCCAGAGAGAGAGAGAGTTGACAAGCTCTACTTAATACATAGACATGGAAATTTTAAAAGAAAATCACTATTAGTGAAATTGATGTAGTCAAATGGAACAATTAAACTCATAAAATTTTTCCAAATATACTATCTTAAAATAACCTTAAGAATTCCTCATGATTGAGACCAATGGCTGTCATATTAACTCATACAAACACCTTAGACATTTTCAGTCATTCTGTGGTAAACTGTATTTAGAGTATCCCAGTTAGCTCTGTAAACTCCTGTCATCTCAGTACCTTCATCGCTTTATTATTCTAATCACTTTCTAAATGTCCTTCGCAGGCTATTTCCCATTGCACTGTTTTATACTCTGGGATTCACATTTTATAGGCCTCCCAGAAGTGTCTCATCATTTCAGATTGCATATCTAATAATGTCTTTGATTATGTTTTAAACACCTAAATCTACTCTACAGTATTGCATTGGTCCTGTTCGCAGAATGTAATCAGAAAGTATAGTCCCATAACATTCTATAACACCAGTGAAGAAGGGGTTAGTGATTTTTCAGCTGCATTTCCTGCTGGTGAATATGCCACAAATGAATATTTTCAAAATGAATGTGAACAGTTTTAGATGAGTGCTCCTTAAGTGTCACTGTGTATTAGTCATGCAAGGATCATTAAGAGGTAGACTTGCACATTTCATCCAAGACATAGATTCTCACTGTAGACTGTTAATGTCAGAGATGCCAGGTTAGGCTCTGCTGGTAACAATTATTAATGTAACTGAAGTTTTAAATGGCTCATTTTTCTCCATATACAACATTTCCAAAATACTCGTTAAAAAAAGAAACATTTTTCTACACCAGTGCTAGGGGTGGTGTAAAATACAGGTAAATAAAATGTTAAAAATTCCAAAATCAATTGATGAAATGGAAATTATCTATTGTACTATTAAAGCTTAAAAATATCTTAACATGCGTATTTACAGGCAAAAAGTGTATTCCGGCCAATGAGTCACCTTAGTTCTGTTACCGGCCAGGGTCCTGGCCCCGAGTCGGTCTGCCTAGTGCCAGTCGGTAGGTAGTATGTGGGTTCTTGACTTCATGTAGGAAAGATTTCACAATGTGAATCCAAGTGACTGTGAGGGTATGTTTATTAAAGCTGGTGACAGTAAAACAAGGGCAGGCCAAGCATACAAGAAGCAACAGGAGAGCCTAGGCTGGGCTGCCTTAGCTCACTAGGAAGACAGAAAAAAGGGGGGCTTTGGGAACAGGCTCAGGGGATTATCCTGGGTCAAGCTGCCAGTTTCCCATTGCCATAGAGTTTATCAGATGTGTGCCTGTGGGGAAAGAAGTGAGGAAAGGGAATGACACCTGCTGCTCTCTCAGTGAGGGAGAGCGCACTGAGTCCTTTGTCTTGAGTTTGTATCTTTCTCTTATAGGCCAGAATCTTAGGGGAGGTCTCAGGGGAAGCTTTCAGTAGAATATTCCTGTTTTTCAGGTCCTCCTGTAAGGGGATGGTCTCCGCTGATTAGTCAGTGACAGGGTGAGAAGGGTCATTAGTCACTGTGGTTGGTGCTGGCATTGCCCACCTGGTTTTGCTGTTTTTCTGGGTCTGGGACTGGAAGACAGCTGAGACCTAGATATTATCTCCAGGGAGGTGATCTTTTGTATCTGGCTGTAAATTGTTCAGCCAGATTGTTCAGGCCATTGTGTTCAGCTATTTGTCTCAGTTCCCCTATTCCACTTGCCGAGGAATTTTCCTAGCTTCTTACTATCCTGTCTAGTTCTTTAGGTAAACATCAATCCTTGAGTGTTTTGAATTCTTAAGCACCAGTAGATACTTATAGGTTTTCTTCCTTTTGATTCTTATGTCAGATAGCAATCCCTTGTTTATGAGTATGTAAGTACAGTTAACCTTGAGGTGATATCTGGTGCCTCCTCAAATGTTTACATGACAAATAGGAAACACTTCACCATCTCTCTCCAAAGCACACTAGGTAGCTGGTTATTTAAGTTTTATTGGTATATCAACTGCTTGAAAGAGTTTTGAGATTAATCACATAAAAAGAGATCTGGGCAATATTCTGGCTGCAAAAGGTGGGGCAGGTTTGGACCAGTGATCTGAATAAAAGCCCTACAGGTTTTTCTAAAAAATAATACCTTTCTCAATACCACGTCTCACATAGCCATGTCCTTTGACTCTGAGCAAATCATTTAACTTCAGTTTCTTCATCAATGGAGTGAGAAGCAACTACCTCCGGGGGTGAAAGGATGCTAAAGGCATTTAATAAGGTTCTTTGAAGAAAGCTAATACAATTTGCTTGCATTATAATACAGCAATTTGAATTTAAAGATTTTTTTCTCCTGAGTAATTCCACCTTCAGAGTGCTCTTTGCCAGTGTAGTAAAGTATTCTGCAACCAGGCAAAGCTAGCCAGCACGGTGTGAAAAGTTTCTATCAGTACCTTAACTCTGCACAAACAATACAAACTATCATTACAAAATAGCAAATTCTTTTATCTGGCTCAAATATGAGTAAGGCAGCAAATAAACAGGATATTAAGCTTCATTCTTAAACAAGTTCTTAAATTGAGTAGAAACATCCATGCAAGAAAAAGGATTCAATAGTGTCTTTTGTAATTACCAGTATGTTTTCAGAATCTAAAGCCTTACAATAAAAGCTATAATTAAATTTCTAAAAATTAAGTCATTGTAAACAAAAGTGTCTTTCCTCTTAGCAGAATAAAAATGATTTTTATTTCCTGACAAAAATATGATTTCTCTGAGAGAGCTCTTTCTTGTCTACTTAAATCTGTTCATATCTCTCATGTATAATCAAGTAAAAAGTCTCCCCAGGCTACTCAAATGATTAAATAAATCAACCCTACATATCATAGCCTCCTACATGAGCTGGGGATATAAGTAGCATGGCCATACACACATCATAGATGTACTCCAGCCAACCAGGAGGAGGAAACTATAACTTCTCTATCACATTTTCACTTAATAATGTGCTCCATTTCTAGTAAGTCCTATACAGGAATATAACTGTAAATATAATCATCCTATTAATTAGAATGCTAAGGACTAAGGAAATAAAAAGATAGGTCTACAATCCTTTAAAATTCCAACTACAGAAACACACAAACACACAGAGGTTTAGGACCAGTCCCTAGCTTGTACTGTGGGTTCCAAGAACTAGAAACATGGCTTCTCAGCATCCTTGCCTCAGTTAATCCACCCTCCACACTCCTAGGAGCATCAGGATGAAGCCTACATGTGTTAGCAGCACATATAGACCTTCAGGCTTTGTCCTCTTTCTGCCAGTCTCTCCAGGCTCATTTCTTGTTGCTGCTCCATGTACATTCATATTCTTTCCCCCTTTTCCCTGACATGTTGCCCACACACAAATGCACATACATACTCACAACATAGACTTTCTAATGTCTTCACTTACCTACCCTTCATGGATCAGAGCTCCCTTTCATCCTTCAGAACTTCTCTCAAGGACCTCTGCTCCAGGGATACTTCCCTAGCACCAAATCCCCAGTCTGTACTCCTATCGTACCCCATTTACAGCTGTGATGGTGCCTTGAATAGTCTGCTTCTTCTCTATTTTCTCTCCAAATCTGTGTGCTGCTCAAGAGCAATAACTGTGTCTGCTTTCTTCCAGCAGCCTCGGGGGCTGGCACAGTGATTGAGACATAATAAGTGTTCAGATCTGAGCTCTAGGAGTGCTAATAAGCTGGTCAAATAGCTTAAGAGATGCATATATGATGCAATTAAACAACATAAGGCTACATCAAATTGTAAAGTGTGGAATTTGGTGTTAATCGATATAGGAAGGCTTTTTCAAGAAACAAGAATTTAAACTGAGCCCAAATGAGCAAAGCAATGGAGGCAGGCACAACAGTTCAATAGCCAGAAAGCCAAAAAAATAAAGGATGGGTCCGAGCCTAGCAGGGAAAATGACAAGAGACAAATCCAAGCAGTATAAGAATACAATACAATAATGCATTGCACACTTCAAAGCCTATTAACAGGATAGATCTTATATTGTGTTCTTTAAAATAAAATAAAATAAAATAAAATACAAGACCTAATGTCACTCATATGCTACTGTTGAGAATCTAAAGTTATACAGCTTTATCTAAAAGGCAGCTTTTCAGTATCAAAGCCTTAAAATATCCATCTATAACCACTATCACCCCACACTTAACCCCAAGCCTCGCTCCACCTATTAATATAATTCTGCTTCTCACAATTTCCTCAAAGAAATAATTAAGAATGTGTGAAAATATATATGTACAAAGTTGTTCATTAGAGTATTATAAAAATTAGTCCAAAAAAGGAACTAGTAGTCTTCCATTAATAGGGAACTCCTTAAATAAAGCACCGTGTCATTAATGTAATGACATACCCATCAGTTACCCAACTGATACTTGATATTCATTTTCTATTACCATCACAAAATAATAATCTAGTACAAAATTTAAAGATATTAGAACATTAAAGACATGAACTGAAAAATTCAACTTTATAAAAAGCATTTATAGGGTTATTTTATTTTAAAATATATTGGCATAAAATATAAGAATGTGTTAATAATGGAAGAGGTATGGGGATTTTTTGTTTTGCTTATTTGCATTTTATGTTTTCTAAAATAATATCATTTTTCATAATAAGGAAAATAATAAATTTGTCCTAATTGAAAGAAAATTCTTTACTGGCTCTAACGACAGAGGAAGGACAAGTTAGGAATGATGCTAAAGTAATTTTAGGATTCTATTTTAGAACAGTATTTTAGAATTGAAATGGTTGATAGAATCCAATGAAATCAAACGTGAAAAGGCTTTGAGAACTGTAAATCATAGTGACTGGATTTCTTGATGCCTCTTCTCAGGAATATTCATAGAAGCTATGTAAGAATATTGCATGATATAAGCACGGCAGCATATTCTTGGTCAAGCAAAGGTAAGAGCCTTGAAGATGAACAGCGGTCAGTGAGGATCTTCATGAGGGCAATGTAATACAGACATTTGTCTCTTCTCACGGAATATGCGATAGATGTGTTTCATAGAACACACTTTGGGAAATGTGCATTCAAGTACAGTGTAGTATTCACTTTGAAGTGATTAAAAGCAACCGTAACAACCAAAATTGTGTCCAGAGACTGCCAAATGTTACCAGCAGTGGTAAAGAATACTCGTTTGAGGAATTAGGATGAAAAACTGGCTGAGGTCAGAATTCCCAGCCCTGGCTCTGCAGTCTTTTAAAGTAGAAGCTAGCTTAACATCTTGTAAAATGGCTCTCTACTCTAGCAAATCAAGAATATTATCATGTTACTTTTCTAAAATACTATGTCAAAACAATCATCTCTTAAAATACTGCATTGCACATCAAAATTATTTTATTTATATAACACATTGATGAATGCTTAATTTAAAAAGTTATGACTCTTACAAACAAATGAAAATATCCTCTTTTTTTTTAATATCCTCTTTTTTAATGTAAACTGCAACAAATCTGTGTGATATTGAGGAAATCACAGGGCCTTTTGTTTCCTCACAAGATAAAAATGAAGACAAGGCCATTGGCTAAGGCTATTTCTAGAGTCCCCTCTTACACTAAGAATCAATTCATATCATAAAAATTGACCTCACTAATGATATAGGACATTTTCCACATTAAACTTACTTTTTGGTTATTGCAATACGTTCAACTAGGAAGATGCTGCATTCAGATGCTGAAACAAATTATGTCATGTGCCTAATAATGTGTTTCAGTCAACAATGGGCCGCATATATGACAGTGGTCCCATAAGATTATAATGGAGCTGAAAAATTCCTATTGCCTCATGATGTCAGACCTGTCATAACATCACAGCATAATGCGTTACTCACGGGTTTGTGGTAACAATGGTGTAAAAAACCCACTGCACTGACTGTTGTATAAAAGTATAGTGCATAAATTATGTACAGGACATAATCCTTGATAATGATACTAAACAACTACATTACCATGTTTATATATTTACTATACTACAATTGTAATCATTATTTTAGAGTGAACCTTTTCTACTTACAAAAAAACCTAGTAAAACGGTATGCCTTGTTACACCTGGAGCAGACTCATACAGCTGGAGTTTACCGCAGCCCTTAGTCACATCATTTTCTCTTGTGCTTGATTTAATCCATTTTGCTTTGTGCAGTAACAGGCTGTACATACTTGCAGCCTAGGAGCATTGTCTATACCATATAGCCTCAGTGTACTGTGGGCTGTGCCATCTAGGTTTGTGTAAGTGACCTCTGTGATGTTCCTACCATGACCTAATCACCTAATGACATTTCTAAAAATGTATCCCCATCATTAAGCAGCACATGACTGTATTTTAAAAAAAAAGAACTTATAACCTCTTTACATTTCAGACAACCATCTATACTAGGAAAATTGGCTGTGAATTTATAAAAAAACAATAGTACAAATACACAACATAAGCAATGAGAAGAGATATAACTTCAGAAACAGATTTTTAAATTATGAACAAACACTATGGTAACATTATAATTATTGATGAAAAGAATTTTCTAAAGAAAAAGATGAAAAAAATTGAACAAGTTGTTCAGAGAGAAGGCGACCTTAGTTTGATGGCAGAAGTTTTCTTCAGCACACAGATCATTCCTGTGCTACTTTAACTTCCAGTAGAGAAAAACCTTGAAAACATGTTGATTGTTTTTTAAAAAACTATTATAACCCTAATACTAAAACCAAAGTAATATATCACCAAAGAACATTAAATAGCAGTATCACTAACATAAGTGTAAAAATCCTAAACAAAACTTGAGTAAATCATATCCTGTACTGAATCAAAGGAAGAATCTGACATGATTAAATGAGATTCAATACATACATTAATTCATTCAACAAATGTTTATTAAGCATCTATAAGGCAAATCATAATTCTCAGTACTTGGGATATATCAGCAAAAAAAATAAAGATCTCTGACTCATGAAATTACTTTGTAGCAGGAAAATAAGGTCAATAAACAATTGGTGTCATAAATAAGTAAATTGCACAGTACGTTAGAGAGTGATGAGTGAGATAGGAAAAGAAAAACTAGAGCAGGATAAGAGGATTAGGGGTGATGAAAGAAGGGGTGGGTCTGACCTCCTGATTTAATAGACCTCCACCGAGTTGACAGCATTTGGATAAAGCATGAAGAATAGTGAGAGTCAGCCTTGTGGATGCTTTGAGGAATAGCATTCTAGGCGAAGAATAGAGCCAGAGTAAAGGCCCTAAGGCCAAATTATATCTGGCAAGTTTAAAGAACAGCAACAAAGAGGCCAGTTGGGTGGAAGCACATAGATAGTATTTAAAACAATGGGACCTGATAATTTCAAGAGTAGAAAAAAATAAATAAGAGAGCACTGAGAGATTAGAGAGAAGAAACTCTGCAAAAGAGAAAGACAAAAAAAAAGTAGGAAGTAAGCCAGAAGAAAATGGTGCTCTAGTAACGGTGCTCAAGTCCATCTGAGTCCACAGAAAAGTAAGCCTGGTTCAACATAAGGATATCTATTAATAAAATTAAATTGATGTAACTATTTTGACTAATGAGTTAAAGAAAAAAGTTATATATCATATTAACAGCTGGCAGAATATTATTTGATAAAATTTCAGTCTATTTAAAAAGATGTAAGATGAACTAATATCCAACATCATACTTAACAGTGAAACAGTGAAGACATTCTTATTGATATGTCCCAGGAACAAGAACAGCGTGCCTACCAGCTCCATTTTTCTTAGAAATCTCATGAGTGAACAAGATGTGACCCTCTACAGGTTAAAAAAGAAAGAAAAAAGAAAAAGTGAGTTATATACATTAGAATACAGGACAAATTATTGTCTACTTAAAAATCTTCAGAAAAATCCACTCCAAAATCCTTATAATTAATAAGAGAATTAAATGAAGAGGCTAGTTACAAAGTAAATATGAAAAGAATTATTTTTTAACTGTAAAAACAATGACCAGTCAATAAACATAAAGAAAGCAAAGATTCCATTTTTAAAGAAGAGTAAAAGGATAAAATAGTTAGAAGAAACAATCAGCATGATAAAATGTGGCTACTAAAAGTGTCAGTGATAAAGCAAATAACTTTAACCAAAAAGAATATAAGGAAACTAACCCATGTCATACAAGATAACAAGCAGAATGTCCTGCATTTCACCTTTCCTTAGCACCTTTATAACACCCATAACAGGAGTCATGTGACTTCTCAGCTTTTCCTTAGGCTATGGGACCAATCGTGTTTCCAGTTGGTGATATTTTTGGTATCTCCAGTACCAATCAGGAGTCATTTCTTTGATCAAATTAAGTGCACAATTGTAACCAGTATTTCCCAACTGAAATACACTGCTTTATAATAACATCATTTTCACAGCCTCAAAGCTTCCTACCTCTTGACTCCTTTCTATTTAGTGTATATTCATTATTCTGGATAGGATAAGAGAAGGGAATTCCTAGGGCCATCGCAATGATATAGCAGTTTTAACTTGGATGCAATAAAATATAAACCCTCCTAATAGGCTTTACAGGATAACAGATTAGGTTTGGAATAAAGAGCCATAGAGAGCATCAAAAGTGTATCTCAAACTCAAATAGATATCTAAATGTCTGAAAATATTATCAAGAATTGTGATAGAGGACGATCAGTACACTGGATTTAAGGAAAGGTTTCCTGTGACCCCTTCCCCATAAAGAATGTGTCATACTTTTCTGAAAGTGGCCTGAGATGACCTCTTAAACATGGTTCACTATCAACATGACCCAGAAAACCCCACAAAATCTAGAAGTTCGAATCCTTGTGTTCACTTTAAAAACACTCATGAAACTGCCCAGGTACCAAGGGTATGTATTTTTGAAAAGCCACCAAGTATCTGAAGGATGTCACTTTACAGAAGCAACATATCCCATTCTGTCTTTACCCTGGTGGGTTTGTCCAGGCCAAACAGTGGGGCTAACCACAGGGTCTGTGGCCCAAAACGAGTGCTGAATTTTTGCTGCACATGCTTATAAATTCAGAGTAATGCTGGATGTAAGGTTTTAGACATAGATTTTCTGGTCATTGAACACATCCAGGTGAACAAAGCTCCCAAGATGCAGTGCAGAATTTAAGCCATCCACACATGAGCTCTCCCTGCCATGCTGAGATGATCCTTACTGAAGAAGAGCAGATTGTCCCTAAACCAGAAGAGGAGCTTGCACAGAAGAAAAAGGTAGCCCAAAAGAAACTGAACGAACAAAAACCCTACATCCGTGGAGTAAATGCAGTGTAAAATAAATGCTACTTAAAATAAAAGCAGAATGTTAATTGTCTTTATTAGTAAATATATTGTAATTGTCCTTACAAGATGGATCAAACAAGTTTTCTTCTGATTAGAATTAAAAACATAGATTATTCTGTTAATAAAAAAGAATGTATCATAGGCATGCATCCAATTTCTGAGAACAAACTCTGAGCATTCATGAGCATGTAGGGAAAGCAGGCAAAAGGATTCACACAATGGCCAAAATGATTGGAGACCCAAAATAACTTTATAATATAGGAACAATCATTACTATTTCAGTGTGTAACTTTCCAGATTTTCATCTATGCATATACATATATATACATGTAAAGATCTTTTTTAAATTTTGAATTATGCTATGCATTGCTTTAAAAGCTGCTCTTCTCATGCAAAATTATGGTACACAAATTTAAGTCATTATTGGAGGTAAATGACAAGGGTGCTACAGAAATGTGAAAAAAACAAAAGTTTTCCACAATCAAAACCAGCATTTGGGGGACCATATAAATAAAATAAAGATAAGAAGTGCATTGCATGGAGGCAACTTGACACTGAAAATTCCTCTGAGAAGCCCTGAATGTATAGCACAGAGGACCCCCAAGATGAAAGTCCCCCCACGCCCTCTAGTCCTCCCTGCTTTCCCAGTGGAGGACACTCCCAAACTCCTCTCATTGAGACCCCTGTCTTTTCACAGAGGGCAGCTCACACCTCAGACTTCATCCTGGAATCAGGTGGAGGAAGAAAAAGTGTAGCAGACACTGTAGTGCCCTTCCCAGACTCCTCTTCAGATCCAAGCCCCAGATGTCAGGTTCTCTGCTACTGAAGGTTCACAGCTGCCAGCTCACTTGGGAATGCCTTTGGCTGGGACCTACTTCAACCAGAGGTGGCTGGCTGTCAACCAATGAATGACTGATGCAAGGACCAAGGTTTGGCTTATTTCCTCAGTTGGAAAAAATTCTGAAGAGCCTTCCTCACTTCCTTATAGGGGTATCTCCAGAGAGCTCTCCCCACAAACCAAATTTCTCCCATATACTCAACTTTCCATCTCAGAGTCTATTTACAGAGAACCCATGACAACTGCCCTTCCAGAATAAAAAATAAAAAATAAAAAGGAACTGAAAAGGGCTCAGTTACAGAATCTGAGAAAATTAGACAGAATAGTATGATTTACAGTACTCCTACTCAAATATGCCTCCCCTAACCCACTGAGTCTCTGAAACTCTAAGATTTATCAGATATCGCTAGATGAGTTAAGGAAAGTTCTATTAATTTCTTTGGTGTAAATGATCTTTCTTTCCCCACAAATTCTGAGAGGTAGTTTCTATGGGAATTTTTGGAAGAAGAATTGGTGAAGGAAGAGGTCAGAAATAAAGGTGATCTTAAAGGACAATTCTCTCTCCACAACCCCTATACCTGAACTCCCAGACCTCATAAAGCTGGCCCACCCTACATCTTCAGTCTCAGTCTCCCACTGCTCCCATCTCAGTGCATGCCTTCTAGCCAAGCTTAAACTTCATTCTTCAGACCAGGCCCAGCTCCTGCACAATTTACACAGGAGTCTGATTTCCTCTGCCTAGAATGCACTTTGCATTCTTTTGTGCTCGGAAAACTCCTGTTTACCCTTCAAGATCCATTTCAAGTTCTTTGGAGTACTCTTTTCTATGCTCCCCAGTTAGAGCTGATGTGATTTCACCACTCCACTTTTCTTATTTTACCTCTTTCTTGGTTTTCAGAGTATGGCTCTGAAAACATGCTCTTGTAATTATTTGCTTGCATGTCTAACTCCACCATTAAACACCAAGGACAGAACTGCACCTAACTTCTCTTTGAGTTACCGGGGCTTTGCTCAGTTTTTGGTAGGTAGTGGGTTCTTTATAAATGTTTACAGAACACATGAATCAGGCCTGGGCTGGGTAAAAAGTCACAGAAGGAATTACATGGAGGCATTTTAAGAACTGAGTAGCATTTTGAAAGGTAAAGTAGGAATGTTATGGTGATTTAGATAACTTTTATCAACTAGTTTACCTTACCACATTTTACTTTATTAACTTTAATAGTTTGGAAGTTGCTCATTAAAACTTATAATGTACCTGAAGGTAATAAAGTAGACAGGAGAAGAAACAGAGGACAAAGAATGCCAAGTCAGAGAACTGAAGGTGCTTCTCTCACTAAGGCCATGAAGTTCCACCTTATATATACATAGTCAGATAATAGCAATGACTGCTTTACAAGAAATCACCTCATATAAAAGTGATTGCTTTAAAAAGTTCATCATCAATTTGGCTATTTATGATTAAAATCAATGCAAGAAGTTAGAAAAATACAATGTTCAAAATTGACTACAGAGAAAAAAAAATGGTTGCATTCAAAAAAGAAAGAAAGAGAAAAACCAAATAGAATCCTCTTGTATTTAAGGCAAAAAGAAAACAAATCTATCATTAACTCTAAAGACAGAAAATTATTCTTTTGATATTTTCAGAAAGAATTTTAAAGTGTTTTATACTGCTAGATTCCATAAGCAAAAAATAACCAAGGCTCATATTTTAATATATAACATGCACAGTATGTGCATTTCCCTGGAATATCTGAGTGCCATGTGCAATGCTTTCCTATTCAGACGCAGCAACCTGTTCAGGGAAGTTCAGCATTTGCTAGTTATTATTTTCTCCTGAAACTTGCTTTAAGTGTTGCCTCAATAACACTTTATTTTATGAGTATTTTACTAATCAAATTATTTCTTTTTATACATATTGAAAACATAAAGTTAATAAAATATCCATTTGCTGCTATAAATTAATGGTTACTAAGTAACATTTAATTTGAAGTTCTAAAATTAAATTACTTACAGAAAGAATATATTCAATAATTAAAGAAACATTGTAAAAGTAATTATATTACTCTAGTTCTCTCAAACGCAGGAGCCTTATTTCCAAAATCTAAGATTTCCCCCTTTATCATATTTTGCCGTGTGCAACTTAAAACTGCCATTATTTAGATAAGACATGAGCCAAAGCAAAGTGAATGTTCTACACTACACTCCAGAATGATTAAGGCATGGCGAAGCTATTGACCTTGGACATAGTACAGGAGAGTGGTATAAAACATGTACCTGTAACACCTAATCTTACCTAGTGTTCGCATAACCTAGTTTACCTAACTCCTGACCCACTAAATCTGAAGAACTTGTATTAAGAACCAAGATACTATGGTTCTTATGCTAAAACTCACAGTGACTCATAAGAACTGAGAATCACCAGTGAATCATGTACTATTCTATTGGGTGTATAAAATACAATTTAGTTGTCTTGAAGGTATTATTCTAAAATAGTTCCAATATTGCATTGGCAATTTACTTCATTTGCATTTCAATGTGACAATCTTGTCAAGTTAACCTTATTTACTTCATGGAAACACTAAAGAACCATGCTACATGAGTACACTCTGAAAATTTATGATTAAATCCTAAATGTGGTAATGAATCTCCTCCATTTTCCCTGCAGATAACTTTCCATCCTTTTCCACCATGCTGTGTGCTCAGGAAGCAGACCTCTGTGCCTTGCACTCTGGATTCTGCTTCGGTTTGGCCAGTGAGAGGCAGCCGTAGCCAGTCAGATGATGGAATGAAGAGAGATGGGGGTATTTCCCCTGGCCCCCTCTCTGCTGTGTGCAGGTCAGCAGTGGCTACAGTTCTCTACCTAAGCCCGCAGCTCCTGCCTGTCCTCCTCTCCTTCAGCTACCGCTCTCAGGATTCTGGTAACCACTTCTTCCTCTGGCCACAGCGAATTTACAGATCCCCTACAGTCGTTAGCCTTGTTGATTTACCTTGATTCTGCCCACATGTTACAAACAGCCCATTCACTAAATGAGCCTAATTACTGAGTGGAGTATGCTATTTATTTCCTGCCAGGGTCCTAAGTGATACAAGTAATAAAGCAGAATGCTATTTCAGAAAAAAGAAATAGTTTTCTTTCTTCCTGCTAAACTGAATTATCCCCTTTATATACCCTTTCAGTTTATCAGGAAGAAACAGATTTATTGAGAAGAAACTACATTTTGCAAGCAGAGGAGATTAATGTGCATTTACTAGGTCATTAGCAAATGGTCATTAGTTTCTAACACTGAAATCTAACCCAAGTAATTTTTATAAATGATTATTTTTTGACTCCAACTACCTGAGTAATGTTACCTGGGACTAAATAAATAAATGAATATAAATAAATAAATAAATAAATAAATCATTTAGCAAAAAAAAATATCATCAATTAAAAAACACATTGCACTTTCAAACTGAAAAGCTTTTGAAATTTTTAGGATCACCTTCGGAAATTGACAGTGAAACTGAAAAAGGCAGCTATATAAAAAGAGATGACAGAGACTTCTGGCCAAGATGTAGGTGTAGGTAGACACACTGTGCCTCCTCGCACAACCAAAAGAAGGACAACAACAAATTTAACAACAAAAAACAACCAGAACTGACAGAAAATCGAACTGTATGGAACTCTGACAACCAAGGAGATAAAGAAGACACATTCATCCAGACCAGTAGGAGGGACAGAGCTGGCACCCAGGTGGAGAGACTCATGAAAGGCGGTGGCTGGAGGACTCCATTAGGTGGCGGATTGCGGACTAGGCATTCCCACATTCAGGTGTGGATAAACTGGGAGGAATAACTGGGAGCAAGACAGACCATGCAACCCAGAGTTTCAGTGTGGGGGAAATAAAGCTTCAAATCGCTGACAGAAAACACCTGTGGGTGTTGAGGTGGCAGAGGGAGAGACTCCCAGCCTCACAGGAGAGTTTGTTGGAGAGACCCACAGGGTCCTAGGATGTACACAAACCCACCCACCCAGGAATCAGCACCAGAAGGGCCGGCCCAATTTGCTTGTGGGTAGTGGGGGAAGTGACTGAAAACCAACAGAGAGCAAAGCAATCGGCATTGTTGCCTCTCGGACCCTCCTCCACATACAGCCCTGTGGGTTGCCCCACCCTGGTGAACACCTAAGTCTCCCCCCCTTACTACCTAACAGGCAGACGGAGACAAAAAAAAAAAAAAGACCCAAAAGAAAGCACAGATCAAAGCTCCAGAAGAAATACAGCGACGAAGAGAGAGCCAACCTATCAGATGCACAGTTCAAAACACTGGTAATCAGGATGCTCACAGAATTGGTTGAATATGGTCACAGATTAGAGGAAAAAAGGAAGGCTATAAAAAGTGAAATAAAGGAAAATATACAGGGAACCAACAGTCAAGGGAAGGAAACCAGGACTCAAGTCAATGGTTTGTACCAGAAGGAATAAATAAACATTCAACCAGAACAGAATGAAGAAATACGGATTCAAAAATATGAGGAGAGGCTTTGGAACCTCCGGAACAACTTTAAACATTCCAACATCCGCATCATAAGGGTACTAGAAGGAGAAGAGGAAGAGCAACAACTTGAAAACTTACTTGAACAAATAATGAAGGAGAACTTCCCCAATCTGGCAAAGGAATTAGACTTCCAGGAAGTCCAGGAAGCTCAGAGAGTCCCAAAGAAGCTGGACCCAAGGAGGAACACACCAAGGCACATCATAATTACATTAGCCGAGATTAAAGAGGAGAGAATCTTAAAAGCAGCAAGACAAAAGGAGACAGTTACCTACAAAGGAGTTCCCACAAGACTATCATCTGATTTCTCACAAGGAACCTTGCAGTCAAGAAGGGTCTAGAAAGAAGTGTTCCAAGTCCTGAAAGGCAAGGGCCTACATCCAAGATTACGGTATCCAGCAAAGCTATCATTTGGAATGGAAGGGCAAATAAAGTGCTTCCCAGACAAGATCAAGTTAAAGGAGTTCATCATCACCAAGCCCTTATTATATGAAATGTTAAAGGGACTTATTTAAGAAAAAGAAGATAAAAAATATGAACAGTAAAATGACAACAAACTCATAGCTATTAACAACCACACATAAAACAAAAACAAGAGTAAACTAAGCAAACAACTAGAACAGGAACAGAATCACAGAAATGGAGATCACATGGAGGGTTATCAGCAGGGGAGTGGGAGTAGGAGGGGGAGAGAGGGGGAAAAGGTACAGAGAATAAGTAGCATAAATGGTAGGAAGAAAATAGACAGGGGGAGGGTAACAATAGTATAGGAAATGTAGAAGCCAAAGAACTTATATATATGACCCATGGACATTAACTAAAGGGGGGGAATGTGGGTGGGAGGGAGTGTGCAGGGTGGAGGGGGATAAAGGGGAGAAAATGGGACAACTGTAATAGTATAATCAATAAAATATGTTAAAAATGGCAGCTTTTAATCAAATACAGGTATAGAAACTGCATGTTTACTAATTGACAGAATTTAGTCATTAATTGTTTCAGGTGTGAATTGAATTTACACATGTTTTTAGAAAATTTATTTAAAAACCAGGTGAATCTAATTAAAGCATAGACTTTCTATCTCCTGAATTTTCACATTACAAAATTGCATATGGTCACCTTATCTTAGTAATTATAGATACATTGGAACAGAAAAATAATACATAAACAAGGCAAATAATGTTATTCCACAGCAGATTCAAATAAACATTGAATTGTTTTTCTTTTTGTTCTTACCAACTAAGCTATGAAAACTTACTGGCACAACTTAAAAATAGAAAATTTGCAGAAATTGAATCTTGCAGAAATGTGTTTAACTTTCCATTACATAAATTGAAAAAGCAGAGCACCCACAGCTTTGACAAATGAAGATTAAGTACTCTATTTGTGTTGGTTAGTTCACTTTCTTTCACAAGCCAGACTCCTTACACAAAATGAGAAGCACCCCATGCCTCAGGGCCACAGACAAAGCTAAATCCAGAACAAGCTAATCTGCCAGTCCACAACCTTTACTCACTGAGGAAGGCTGGAAAAGAAAGGGGTCGGTAAGCCTAGATGATCGGGAAATGTTACTCCAGACATTGAAGAAGTCGAGGACGTAAACCAACTGAGACGGTGGAAAGAGTTTGTAACCTGCTCTGTGGGTAATCAGAAATGATATGTAATTACTTTATGGCCAAAATAATCAAGCCTTAGCTCCTTAGAAATGTGATGCTCTACTTGTAACGTATTTTTTCCGTAAAAAACAAATGTAACAATAAAAAAATCTTCAGAACAAGAAACATGGTTCGTTTGGAGGTCACTAAAAATGTAGTTTTCCCTACAAAGTGAAATCTAACTCATTATACAAAACACAATGATTTCTTACATTTAAAAAAGCTGTGATAATTCTCAAAACCGATAATATAAATTTTAAAGGTGGGTAATTGTAATCAATGCTGGAGTTTATAAATATTAATGTAGAGAAGAAACATAATATCAAGTTGGAAAAACATTTATTCTAAGAGAAATTTTTTAAAAAGCTTCTAGTGATTCTGAAAGGCAAAGTTCTTGGTTGTTTTCCTATTAGAAGTTCAGAAGAGTCAGTAAAATAGTTTTATGGTGGCATTGTTAAATAACATATTCTTTTGATAAAGTAAATGGGTTTTGAATTTTAAAATACAGAGAAGTATAAAGAAGAAAATAAAAATCACCTATAATCAACCAACCAACGATACCACTGCTTATGTTCTGGTGCCTGTTATGCCCTTTAATTCCTGTGTTGTTATTTAACATCATATCATCAGTATTTTCCTATGGGTTAGATGTATCTCAATTTAGCTGTTATACATACCACATTTGTTTGTTTTCCTTAAAGTTTTGTGTGTACCTTGGAAGTCTCTTTAGGGTTGAGTTATAATACTGACAGAAGGAAAATTAACATTTTAAAAATACTTACAAGTGGTGGTTAATGTTTTCAAAAGAAATGCTCCCCATTGTTTAAAGTATTATGGTTTTGTGATTTTTAACTTAAAAAGTCTTAGAAAAAGAAAGAAAATATACTCAAACTACTGAAACTCACCATAATAATACAGTTTACAGGATAATTAGAGCCATGATTTAAAAGCACTCATATTTGATAATTTTTTCTGAATTATATATCTGTTTCTCTTGACAAAGAAAAGTTGCACTGGAAGGAGTAAAACAAGCAAGGAAGACTTTATTCAAGACTAATGCAATACAGGTGAGACAGTGAATCCAACACCTCTGAAACGGAAGGCAGGAGAGTTTTAGGTGCTGGGCTGAGCTAGTAGAAAGGTCTTGAAGGACCTAGGGGGTGAAGTTGTTCAATGTGATTAGGCCACCTGTGTTCGCTACTTGGTACTTATGAAAGTTAGGCTCCTGGCCTCCCCCAGAGATTGAGATTTAGGGTATTTTCTATTTATTTTTAAATCAGCTTTATTGGGGTGATATTGGTTAATAAGGTTATATTGTTAAGATATATCAGATTCTCTGATCCATCACCTGTATGATGCATTGTGTGCCCACCCGAAGTCAGGTCTTCTTCACTGTCTTTCTTGACAATTTCATTTCAAAGGGGTGGCTCCCAGCGACTTGTGACAGGCAGTCCTGAGTGGTAGAAGATGTACATCTCAAAGGGAATGAAAAAAAAATACAAGTTGTCTAAAGTAAATGCTCTAAGAAAAGGAGGTGAGGAGACTAGAGCCAAGAAGAAGTCTGTGTAAAATTTAGCCAAGCTGAGGGGAATCTTAAGATGTCTTGAAAACTATCATCCTAGTTTTAAATGTGGCTGATTTTGTAGACATGAAAACCCAAGAGAAATGGTCTGTCTTAAATAATAACTATCATTTCTTATTAGTTATTTTTGTGACTAAATAATAATAAAGGACAATCAGTAGTTGTTGACTGAGTCTTTCTAAAGATGTGTAAATGCCCCCAGACACTCAATCCATCTTCCCTGGTGATTTCAAAAGTCTCAGTTACATGAAGAATCCCATAGATTGTGATGGGAGAGAAAAACAAAGCTTTAGTGTAATATGCTCTAAAGACGTGGGACAGGGTTGATACCCAGTTATCACATTCTCCCATCCCCAACTGATTCAGCCTAGAAGCATTAGTATTAGTATTAGTATTAGTATTAGTATTAGTATTAGTATTAGTATTAGTTGGAATTTCAAAGGTAAAAAAAGAAAAAAGCCAAACACCCTCTAACCTTCATGACAAATTTCCAGTAAAGTTTTCAACTACAAGGGACAGAAATTATTTCTAAATTTAATTATTTGGACTTATAGAATGTAAAATCTAGGGGGAAAACATCTATTTTCAAGATTTGAGAATTAGTCATTCTTTATCATGGGCTGATCTTTGTAGTTAATAAAACACAAAAATTGTTGTGCATAGAAATAAGTTATTTTGGAGGGGGGAGGTATTAAATTCAATGTTTATATTTAGACCCAATATGTCAGTAAATTATTTAAAATTTGTTTAATTATGTAAGGACCCATATGTGTGTAAGTAAAAATGTTTTTCTTAAAATGAACTGATTAGTGGCATTTTTAAGAATAATCAAACCTTGCCCTGGCTGGCGTGGCCCAGTGGATTGAGTGCCGGCCTGTGATCCAAAGGGTCACCAGTTGAATTCCCAATCAGGGCACATGCCTGGGTTGTGGGCCAGGTCCCAGCTACACATTGATGTTTCTTTCCCTCTCTTTCTCCTTCCCTTCCCCTCTTTCTAAAAATAAATAAATAAAATTTTTTTAAAAAAGAATAATCAAACCTTAACAGTGCTTGAGTTTTCTATAGATTAAATTGTGACTAAGGTCCCTTATTGTCCTTTGAAAACCTTAGGGACTTTGTCCAAATATATATTTCTACAATAAATAATTATCTTTGAAAATATCCATCTAACCAAATTACCAAACAATTCACCCATTTCCTCAAGTTTATGACTTTATATCTACCTAAAATTTGTATAATTTTTGTGGGAATTCACCATTCATAAAGCAAAAACATGGAACAAAGAATTGAGTAATAGTGTAAAGACCTAGCCTTTCAGAAATACATATATTTTGTAAAGCCCTTTAATGATTCTGGTACCTTTTTCAAAGCATTCTTTGATGCATACTTGAGCTAAACTTGCCCTGAAAACAAACAAACAAACCAAGAAATGTGTTTTTTAATGATCTGGGAATAGCAATCCTCTGAGAAGTCTAACATGGTAATCCCATATAAAGAATTAATTACACCTCAAACTCAAGTGCCTTTATCACCTTCTCTCCCAAAGCCTTTTCTTTGGCTTTGTCCCTATCTTGAAAAATGTGATTGTCATCATTCTGCTTGTCCTGCTTTTCAAACTCAGTTATTCTGCTGTCATCCTCTCCTATCCAGGTACCAAGTCCCATTAAATCTATACCCAAAACGTCCTCTCCCCAGTTCAATACATATTACTACAACAGTTATCTCTATTTAAAAAAACAATTTGAAAGCATAATAAGTTCCACAATGGATCTCCAGAAAGATAAAAATGAAAAAGACGAAATATATCGAGTGTGTCAATGATGTGAGAAGGCCAAAACTCTCATACCATGCTGGTGGGAGTGTAAATTCATTCAACTTGTTTGGAAGTCCGTTTGTCATATGCACTAAAGCTAATGTAGGCCCACCCAGAAACTTCCCTCCTAAGAATATCCCCTAAACAACATAAAATGTTTAAGCAACTTTCAGAAACAAAGTATACACACTTAATTTAACTTAGTGGTAAGGGCACTAACCAATCACTGTGCAACTTTGTGCCCTCTGCACCTCCTGCCGGCCTTCTGCTGACTGACTGGGCCATTGTGACTGCGCTCTGTGCCATCCATCCGCTCTTCATTTTCCTCCTTTTGTCAGTGATTTTTTTCTGCCTCAATCTCTTCAAATCTTTATGATAGCTTTGTAGAGTTTCCTTGTGCGCCATCTGAATTTATTTATACATTAAAGTAAAATATCAAGTTAAAGTGGCTCTTTATTTTTGTTGAAAAAAAAATTAAATAATTTAAAAGCTAAGGCGATATTCAGAGAAATATAATAAATTAAATGTTATACTCTAAACAAATGTTTTATTTCTATTCTGAATAGAAAATAAACTTGCTTTTTTTAAACAAGAATCAGTATTCATCATCATTTTGATTGTTGTATCTTCTACTTTTTTCATATGAATAAAAGAATTGTTCCTGTGAGATCTTTTATCATTTAGTCTTGGCTCTAATCCTCATAACATAAGGTGGATCAATATACAGGAGATTGGTACCCCAGAGGCAGAAGCCTATAAATAAGCCTATCTATTTGTCTTTTTCACGTCTAACATGAAGCGCAAAGCATCTTTCATAGCTGGAATACAACATCAAATAATTTTTGCTGTCATAATATACTTATTCATTTGTTTGAACTACTTGTGTTGCAAGTAATTTGAACAATGTTACACATATCAATTTTCCTAATTGTGACAGGAAATAAAATAACATATGCTTCATTGTGGTGGGATAATCCAGGATAATTTTTTTTTGTCAACACATCCACTGCAAAAAAATATTTCACTTATCCTACTTATTCTGACTGCTTTTGTTTGCAATGAATCATTTTGAGAGTGTCGTGACTCTTTGCTCAGCCAGCTAATTAATCTGTACTTTTCCTTAATACTCACTGCAACTCCACGAATCATGTTGTAGCTAAGAAAAGATGTTGTGTAACAAAAAGGCATGGCACATAGGAAGATATGTGGTAACTGCACGTTGGCGCTAAGGCCGTCACTCAGAAAGCTTCCTTCAGGCCTCCTCTGTGCACCAGGGACCAAGCTGGTGCTACCAGAGGAAAGGGGAAGACAAGCAACAGTCTCTGTTCTTAAGGTACCAACAGCCTAGGTAAAGAATAATAATGAGTTACAAAACAATGAAAAGTTCTCTTAAGAGTTATTTGCCCTGAGACTTCAGAGCAGAGAGTGACTAACGGGAAAGCTGAGAGCTCACTGGAGGTAACCTATGTGGTAGGTCCTACAAGATGACTTGGAATCAGTCTTCTCTTGGGAAGACATGAACAGAGAGTCCTGGCCGAGCAAAGGCATGACAAGCCCACCAAAACATGGGCTGCCCAGATAAGAGGACAGTTATCTTGCTCTCACATCAAATATCCCAAAAAGAATATACTCTTTTTGGCTTGTGAAACGAATTATGGTACCAGGGCTCTCCAGTAATTCTGAATTTATTTGGATTGGAGAAACTTTCAGAAGGAATTTATCTCCTGTAAAAAAAAAAAAAAAACCCTGAATTTATTATTAAAGCCATCAAGGCAGGGCACTTAAGCAGAACAACTGCAAAGTGTGTCTGTCGGTGCACTTTGAAAGGTGCTAAAGGGCCTATTTCTCTGGGTTTAATAATCCAATTAAAGGTAACAGAGTTATACCTATGGAAGGAAAAATACTTTCTGCCTTTTGTTCCAGTTTTTTTTCTAGTGTCCCACACTGATCTTTGAAGTAGTCCGCTTATGGAGAACACAGTGTGGGCTTCTCACTTCAGCTCTGCGGTTTAACTCGCCCAAAGAGTGAGATGCGGGTGGAGAGTGGGGAGGAAGGGAAGCTGTCCCCAGTAACATTTCATTAGCTATTTTTTTTACTTCAGACCAGATTTTAAAATTTTTTTTCAGCCTTTAGTTTATTTTATAGGTATGTGTTTACAAAAAAAGAACAGGACCCTACTTAACGGCCAATGCTCAATTATCTGTAGTTAACAAAGCCTGTAGATCTTTTTTATTGAATTTATTGAGGTGACATCGGTTAATAAAATTGTATAGGTTTCAGGTGTACAATGCTATATTACATCATCTGTACGTTATATTGTGTGCACCACCCCACGTCAAGTCTCCTTCCATCGCCATTTATTGATCCCTCCTATACCCTCTTCTACTCCCCCCACCCCCTTTCCCTCTGGTAATCACCATAGTGTTGTCGGTTAGACTGGATTACTTTTTTTAAGTGGCTAATGTTACTAAAACTAAATTGTCAGTAATCTCCCATGGTTCCTGTTCAGAGCAGATTACCTACAAATCCTTAGCATGTCATGCCCTATCCATCTCACCCACTGAGGGTACAGCAGTGACTGCAAAATATGTGAAGAGGCACATCGTCACTCTAATAAAAGACTAGGCTACTTACCAATGTAGCATACTCAGAAAATTTCTTTATTATTCTTAAATGCAAAATTATTTTTAAATTACAGAAATCAGAGCGTGTACAAAGGGCACATGGACAAAACCAAAGAAAGGTAGGATCAAGGGTGAGGAGTGGGGATGGCTGGGGTGAGGGGGAGTGGTAGGGGTAAAATGGAGACAACTGTACTTGAACAACTAAATAAAATTTTTAAAAAATATCCATGATGAAAACTTTTAATGATCAGGTTTTACATACATATGTTCACAAAGAGAATGTCCCTAAATCTAATACATTATCCCCTCTTCATGGGGATCTTTATGTAGGAAATACACATGTGGAGGTGTTCAAACCATCACATCGGACAGGATCTGCTGCGATACTATTTCTCTGATTGAAACTTGAGACACTCCTGACCTGCCTCTCCTGCCTAGCTCCAACATTACCTCACACCAGTGTGTCCCTCATTTGGTCTCACGGCTCTTCTGTCTCTTGCAGACATTAAATATTTCCCACCTCAGGACACACTTGTGCTTGCTGTTTCCTCCACCTGGAATAACCTTCCATTAGTTCCATGTGTGTGCGCACATGTGTGTGGCAGCTCCCTTTGGAACCCAGTTGCCATATGATGTAAAGTGGCCCAGTCAACAGCCCCAGCAAAGGTCTCAGCCAACAGCCAGCATCAACTGTGAGACATGAGGGCAAGCCCCCCAGATGATTCTAGTTCCCAGCCTTTGAGCCACTCATGCTGATGCCACCTTCTGTAGAGAGAAGCTATGTCTGCCCACCCCTGCCCAAATTGTGAGCAAAAGATGTAGTGTAATCATTTTAAGTCACAAAGTTTTGGGGTAATTTGTCATGTAACCAGAGTAACTAGAACAGATTTTTAGGACACACATTGTTATTATATATCTACATATATAATGAACATACACACAGATGTACACATATGTATGTGTGTGTGCAAAATAATTAAATTGCACAATAAATGTATTATTGTTTTTATTCTTTCAAAAACAGTATTTTTGGTCTTGTCAATATTTATATACTCATGTATTTCCCCTTTCCAATGTCCTTCATTCTTCCCTGAAGCTTTCTGCTTCCATCTATGATCATTTCTTTTGCTTAAAAATACACTTTAGCATTTTTTTAGTTTGGGTCTGCTGGTGACAACTTTTTTCACTTTCCTATTTAAAAAGTCTTAATGTGCCTTAATGTCTAAAGAATGTTTCCACTGAGTATACAATTATGAATTGGAAGTTATTTTCTTTTGGCACTTCAAAAAGATCACTCTGTTGTTAGTCTAATCATTGCTCTGTAGTCAATAATAGGTCATCTTCTCTAACAATTTGCAATATTGGTTTTCAACAGTTTAAGTATGCTGAACCTAGATATGGTCTTCTTTATAGTCAACCTGCTTCTGTTTGGTAGAAGCTTCCAAAATATGGGTTAAAATCTTTTTTCAGTCAATGTCTCTTCAAATGCAGTTTTGGCCACATCCTCTCTCTCTCTGCTCATTCTGGAACATTAATTATATATGTGTTGAAATTTTCACCAGGTTCCACATTGCTGTGTTTTACATTCTTCCACTTCTCTGTGCTTCAGTCTGGATATTTCCTTCCAGCTCACCAATTTTCTCTTCAGTTGTATTAACTAGATGCTAAGCCATTCATTACATTCTTAATTTCAGTTACTGTCTTTTCAGTTATTCTTTTTCTTGTACTTTTCAATTCTCTATTAAAATTCTTACCTTTATATTTACCTTATAAAGCATATAGTCATATCAGTTTAATTTCTAAGTTTGATAATTTGATAATTTTAATATATGAATTTTCTGTTGTCCAGGGTTTTTTTTTCTTGGTTTCATTCAGTTCTTATCTTTTTTATATATCTAGTTACTTTAGACTGAGTTAAAAATGTTATGAAAGCTCTGAATGATATTATCTTCCACCAGAGAGGATTTACAATAGCTCATGGCAGGCAGTTAGCTGAGGGAAAGAGAGACCAGGATAATCTAATCAAAACAGGGCCTTGATCAACTTCAAAACAGGACTTCCATCATTCTGAGAGGTGATTTCTTACCAGTATACCTTTTCTTCTAGAGGTTAGCCCTTTGGAGTTTCAACCAAAAACTTCAGGTGTTTACCACGGCCTTCTCTCCTGAGAGGGCCCCAAAGTTTATGTTTTGTCTCCCAGCACCCAGAGACTGCTAAAATCTCTGCTCATCCTCTAAGCCAAGGTTTTCACTTCAGCTTCTCACCTGCCACTTTTCAATCCACAAAGGCCTCAAGGGGAAAAACTGATACCAAATGGTATCAGTTCTACATATGGATTCATTTCTACATATTTCCTTACATATCCTTATTACCTTTCTTTCTCTCTGACACCATATTGTTTTATTTATTTCTGCTCCATAGTTGTTCCCGGTGGGAGGATTGGCAGGAAACAAAGTAGTGTGATATTGTGAAAAATTGGCCTCTGGGCGGTTTATTCTTAAGCATTAGATGACTGCAAAAATACAGGGTGGGCAAAAATAGGTTAATAGTAATAAATAATACAACAATTAATAAATATATAATAATCAAAGGATGAACTGTTTCAGGCACTCACAACTACAAACCTACTTTAGTCAATGCCTGTATTACTCTATTTAGAAATGTCTATTCCTCTGAGGATTAGCCAACTCATCCTGACTCCAATTTGTCTACTTTTCTCTATACTATCTTCTTCATTCCCTTTATTTACAGCATCCGCCACAACCTGAAATTTTTCTGTTTAATTATTTGTACTTAATAATTAATGATTTAATGATTTTTCAAAATATCTGTTTCTCCTAACTAGAACGTAAGTGCCACAATAATAAGAACATGACCCTTTTGATCACTCCTGTACCCCACTGCCCAGAACTAGGCCTAAAACAGCCAATAAATACTATTTAAATAAATAAATGAATAAATAAGTAATTTGGTAATCAACCGGGAGATTCAAAAGGTGCTTTCCTAGAGGAGACAACTAAATAAAAAACGAAAATACGACGAGTGCAGAATAAGAAGGTTTTTCATATTGAGGTTGATAAAGTTTAGAGAAATCATATGTGAATTCTGTGACAGATTGTCAACGATGTCAATTACTTAACATGTATTCACTAAGTGACTACTACACTCTGTGCTAACAACATTTTCCCCTGCAGATTGTGAGAAGCCATGAGATCATCTGAAAACAAGCACTCGCTTCGTGTTCTTTCTTCGCGTAGATCAGTAAAGGTAGTGGGTACCAACATTCCTCTCTTCAGATTACACTTACTACTACTCTAATTGCAAGACTGTTGTCTCCTTCCAGTATTTTTTCTGTCTTTATGTCTCTACAAGTGGTTTTTAAGGAATGCATTTGTAATTTGCATTCCTCCTGTAAAGCTCTCTGTCAGACGTGTGTGTGCACACGCATGCAAGTGTGTATGCAGGGGGTGAGGAGGGTGATAGGGAAATTCAAATGATGGCAGGGACTCAACTGCATTGTTCATGCATTCACTCTACATGAGCTGGGTATTCAATCTGCCGGGGTCTCTGAACCATGCTCAAAAGGACAAGGATATTTTAATGAGGGTTTGTTCTTACTTCTAACACTCAGGGAGAATCATGCCCTGCAGCTAACCTGAAACTGTGTGTGTGTGAAAAACATGCAGAGCTAGTCCCTGAGGTCTGCTTATGAGATGCACATCAGGGTGGGCTGTGACGGCTGGTGATGGAGTATTTCAAGCTTGTGCCAGGTTGGTGCCTCAGTGAGCCTCTACGTCACGCCAAGGGGAAATGAACTTCAAGCACACCACAGCTACAATAATTCTTTCTGGGTACCTAGCTGAAGGCAGATGTTCCAGAATGGGATATTTTACTTATTTTTTTCAGAGAGGTAGTTTTTTCCTATTCTGTCTAGATGGTTAATAAAAAGGAAAGAAGCTGGAACCAATCTAATATGTACTGATTACTATTGGAAAGCTGGTGGAGAGGTAAAGGACATAAAGCATCTCATCCCTCTTTCCTTCTTTTATAGTCACAAAATTGAGCTTCAAAGCTATTAAAGATAAAGCTTGAGGTAATTCTTGAACATAGGTCCAAAATCAAAATTTTGGAATAGAAGTGGTAAACTGGCAACCTATAGACTGGACTGACCCTTGCGTGTGTTGTGTTTGGCTGGCACAATGTTCTTTAAAAATTGAATTTAATGCCTTTGGAATGGAAATGTGTTCTGCACTCTGCCAACTGTCCCCTACTGCCTGATGATTCACACCAAGCGTGCATCACTCAGTTATGCTGCAAGCCTTTTCAGGCATTTCAGATTGCAACCTCAGTTTTAGAATGTTAGGTATTCAGATTTGTAAATTAGATTGTTTTTTTAAAGGAAAGCTATCAAATTAGTTTTCAATGTCTTCAAGGATATTGAAAGATTATAATTTTAATTTCAAAGGAAATATTCAATATATTCAATCACTTAGATACCAGAATACCTAGAAATACATGACTTAGAGTTGAAAGCAGACAGAACATTTGGAATCATGTTATTCTGTTGGATTGTCCAACATCCTCCAAATCATGAAAGTTTGCCATGATTATAAATTTTATTTTAATTTATCTTTGCAAGTTTTCTGTCAATGAGGAATAACAAGTTATCACAAAAATCTCAGTGCATTAGTGGTGTAGTCTACGTGTTGTCTGAGTGATTCTAATGATGTGAGCCAGGCTCATTGGAGCTCATCCATGTGTCTTCTGGGAGGTCAAATGGAGATGGGCTGGTCTAAGGTCATCTTAGTTAGGGCAACTTGTTTTTCACTCTCCAGAAGAACCACCTGTGGTAGTAGGGTCCCAAAAGAGACAACAGAACAGTGGTCTTCTTAAGGTGTAGGCTCAGGTACAAGTACCTGAGGTACGAGCGTACAAGTACACCATAAAATTGGCCAAAATAAGCCACAGGACCAATCCAGGTTCAAGACATAGGGAAATAGATTCCACCCTTTGATGTAAAATCAGATCTTAAAAGTCATATCATAAGAAGGGGTGGACAATTGAGTCAGACCATCTTTTAAATCAGTCTACTACAGTGGCAATTTTTTTAAAAATCCTTTTTTAGATATACCATGAGATCTTTAGAAGCAATTAATACCTTCTACCAATTTCTTAGAATTTATTTTCAGATTTCATAGCATTGGATTTTGATGTTGCCTTGAGGGTCTGAGGATTCATGTTCTAAAAATATGTTTGAGATTTATGCTATGAACTTCACATAATGAGAACACTAAAGAGTTTCAGAAAAACCAAATAACTTAGTGGCAGAACCAGAAATAGGTATTTCCTTAACAACCACTCTGATTCTCTTTTTACTTTGTTGAGCATTTTTTTTAATCTTTCTTCTTTATTGTTAAGGTTATTGCCTATCCAGAATATATCAATAATTCTTAAGAGCCTTTTCTGCTTCCAATCTGGAAACTCCTCTAATACATCTTGCACAAAACTGCTAAAATGACCCTTTAAAGACATCTGATCACACAACTTCACCCTGTAAGACATTTCAATGATTTTCCTATTCCCTCAGGATAAGGACCAAATCCTTGGTTCAGCATCATACATGTACACATACCTCACGTCACCCGGCAACCACCTGGTTGCTTCCCAAATCTGCTCTCTCTCTTGTCACCTCCACACATTCCTTATTTCTAACTCCACTGTGTTCTACCACATCTTTGAGCCTTTGAAATGCTATTCTCAGTTGTTGCCTATGAAATTTATGAAAATTAAAAAAATTATTTAGGCATAGAAAAAATACTTAAATATACTGTCAGTAAGAGTCTAAATTGTTACCAACTTTCTGGAAAACTGTTTGGCAGTACCCAAATATATTTCCATTTCAGAAGGGAGAGCACAGTAAACAGTGCTCTCCTTGCTTCACTTTCTATTCTAAAGCTAAATACAAGAATAATAACTATAATGAGAGTAAAGTGAAATTAACTAGTAAAAAAACATTGTTAATTAAGTAGGATTCTAAGTAATTCATAAGTATCATATAGCCTAAAAATCCAGAAGTACATACTTTTTAAGCACTAAAATTTTATCTTTTTCTAAGAGTGAAGGAGATTCTTTCAGAGCTCCTCCAAGCACCAGAACATGTAAGTATATTAAAAGAAAGCTAAAAACTTGTAACCTAGATGAGAAAGAAGTGGCCTAAAAAGCCAAGCTATTGCTAGAGACAGCCTCCAAGCAATCCTCTTCCTCCTTGGCCCTCATTAAAGTTTATTTTTATAAGATCCCCATTCAAGGTCACTCTGCTGTACTGAGTAACTGGAATGTAGATACTCCTTCACATTTGATTGTGAGGAGGACTTGGACTGATCCCAAAAATGAAACAAGCTAACTGTTTTTGAGAGTGGAAGGAATGTTGCTAACATCTTAGTCAAGCTGGCAGTTTTTCTGCAGAGTCCCTTCTTATGAGTCGGATGGGCAGCTTGAGTTGAAAAAGGGTGAGTGATGGACAGATGATGGACTAATATGACCAGAGTATTCAGAGGAAATCGGTGAGGCATCTGCTGACCCCCTGGCTCGGTATGTAGAAATCTGTGTGTCGTCAGCTAAATGGCAAGAAAAGGAGCTGACTCTGCCTGCTTTTTGGAGCTGACCCCATACAGCCTCATTCACCCCCTCATGCATGACCTACTTACCAATCTTTAAAACATGTCTTTTCAATGAAGCCTTTGGGTGTTGCACTACCAGAAAGCCATTTTTGAGCAAGGTTTATGAGAAGTACACACATCAGTTTATTCAGATAAAATAGAAATAAATTGCAGACTTACAATTGCCATTGATTTTTTCTATGCTCTCATGGTTTCATTAATTACTTTTTATAAATATAAATAAATGATCCATTTCAACCTTATGGGCAAATACAATTTAGCTCTGAAGAGTGGGCATTTGAGGCAAGCCCTTACTGATAAATAACTCATTTTTCACTAGTAAGTAACGTGTTCAATAGAGTCAAGAACTAGAAGTTAACAACCTAGGAACCAAAAGTAAGTATCGAATCCCTTAAACTAGAACTTAACTTCAGATTTGCCCATAAAGAAAACCATAAACAAATTGTATGAAAAAAGTACTAGCAGTAGTTTAATAAGGAGATAGGAAAGGAGGGGAAAGAAATGTCTTCCTACTCTCAGTGAAAAATGCACCAGCACGTACAGACATTGGCCTAAAACAGGATTAATGTTCAAAATCACTGAATGGTGTTAAGGGGGTAAAAAGTAAAATCTATTTCCTTTATGTATAGACTATCACCACTTCTATTTTTCAGGATTAAATAGATTGTCTCATTACTAATACAATTTAGGAGTCGTAATTTTTTATAACAAGGAGGATAACTTATTATCTATTTTAACTCGAGTTGGAAACAGTGCCATTCCCAAAGCCTTAATAATACTAGCTGGCCCTATGCAGACCAGAGCCCAGCTCACTGAATTTGGCTGCATGGCTTATTTCTCCATTTCTGAATTAGGAGCTAGGACTTAATCTCAGATGAGAAAAAATGTATCATTTAAAAATTATTGAAAGAGAAAAAAGCTTACAAACTAAACTAGAAAAACTATTTTCTTCTGGATATGATGTTGGCTATTTTGAATATTTTAACAGAAAAGGCACTCTCTTGTTCTCCCAAGAACACTTGATATAACCCCTTCGCTTTGAGTGAGGAAAAGACCTTCAAACACACTATTTCCCCTGTAACTAGGTTATGTTATGTGGAAAAGTAAAAAGATTTTGCAGACGTAATTAAGGTTCATAACTGGGTTACTTTAAGTTCATTAAAAGAGCTTATCTTAGGTAGGGATGTCCTATTCAAGAGAACCTTTATTTAAAAAGAAATGTAGAGATCAGAGACACAAAATTCAAGAGGATTCTCCAACTGGCCTCGAAGAAGCATGGCCATGATGCATTTAGATGGGGGCAGCCTCTGGGCACTGACATCCTCTGTCCTACAGGTGTAAGGAACTAAATTCTGCCAGCAACTCCAATAAGCTGTGAAGAGGACTCCAAACCTCAGATGAGATTTCAGCCCCAGACAACACTTTGGTTTTAACTGGGTGAGACCCTAAACAGAGCTAATTCATACATGGACTCCTAACTCACAGATATTTTGTGGGGGGACAGAATATGCCACCCCAAAATATAATACTTTGGTACATTATTTTGAATTAAAGTTACCTAATAAACAGCTAGTTCAAGGACATTCTGACCCTCTTTTGTTTCCCTGAAAGCAGGAAATAAATTTCCCATATAAAAGTATCCTCCATATACCAGAAGGCATCCTTATCGCCAGAGATGGCAAATTCAAGGCCAAGAAAGCTGTATAAACAAACTTTGTTACTTCTTATTAATGTGCTACCTCAAGCCCAAACCTCTTTGTTTGTCAAGTCTTTGCAAAAAAAAATCATTCTTTGTGTAAAAGGTATAAAAGCTGCCTGTTTTTGTCACTCTTTGAGACTCATTATTTCTGTGTTCCTGGTATATACAAAATTAAACTTTTCTATGGTCAATCTGTCTTATGTCAAAATAATTAGAAATTAAAATACACTAGAATGGAAAAAGGGAATTTTTTTCCACCACTACACTGTAAAGTAATAATTTATGTTATTTTAAGCTGCTAAATTTATGTTATTTATTACAGAACAAGGAAGACTAAAACATCCAATAAGTTGTTGGTTGGGTTTCATGGTATATTCTCAAGGAAAAAGGACATCAGAAATCATCTAGTCCAACTTTTCACCCAATTAGTTATGTAAATATATATCTGATTAGAGAAGTTAATTAGCCTTGTTTTTCCTTGATTATATTCTTTATAATATACTGAAAGTCTTTGTATAGCTCTAAAGAACTGATCCCATAATCCACTTATTCCCTGACCTCTTTCACATGCTTACCCATGTGACTAGAGCCCATGTAGGCAGAGAGCAATACAGTGGCACAAAGCAGTCTGCTTTGCAAGGCACAGAGCCACATGGTATATAATCAGGTTTGAGCTTTAGTCATCCAATTTAGCTCGATCAAAAAATTGTATGTGAACACAGTCTAGACAGTTAATTCTGAATGGAAAGGAATTTATAAATACAAATAGCTTTAAAATGGGAGTCTGAAGATGTAAATGCAGATTCTATCTCTGCCACTAACTCACTGTGTCATCTTAGGCAAGGCCTAAATATCCATAAATAATTTGTGAAGTTATGTTAATTAATAGAGAGAGGTCACTGATGGCCCTTCTAATACAGATGTTCTAAGGTTACGTTAGTTCACATGTATTTATTTAAGTAGGGCTGAGCCTACAGCAGCTCAGATGATTGCTATGATCTACTACTGGAAATACTGTTTTATTTTTTATCATCTCTAGATGAAGAGCAGCAATGATGAAAACAAATCATGGAAGTGTCAGAATAAAATCTTGGCATCTACCCAGGTGGTATCCCAAGCCACGGAAGAAAGAAACGATGGGAGGCTAAGCAGGAGAACACAACTCACTACAGGACAGAGGAAATGGGGATAAGGAGAACGTGGGTGCAGAGACAGTAATTCTAAATGTAAAAACAATGACTACCAACTTCCCCAACCTCATCCACTTCCAAAGAAAGAATTCCAGGGAGGAAATTGTTCGAGGGTCACAAAAAGAGGGTCTTTATGTAGATCCCAGAATAAATTTAAAAAACAAACTAACTAACTAAGAACAGGCCTCTTGTATTTTCTATAATATGAATTCAGAATGTCCCTATAAACAACTATAAGATTCATAGAATCTTAAGGGCACCTCAGATTTCACTTACAAGGCTACCCATAAGAGAAGATTTAAGCTCTAAAAAGTGCCTTTAAATGATGCTATTACTAAGATCCTACAAGGCAGAGTCAATATTTAACCATTTTCTGAATTATCTGGAATACTGCTGCATAAAATATTAGCTCCTACTGAATTCTTTTTAAGATCCTACTATGACAGCGCATTGTTCAATAAGAGATCTATAAATAATACCACCCAGAAAGGAACAATTCAACCATCTGTCCCTTTTAAACACCAGTGAGCACATGTTTAAGAGTCTTTATATAAACTGACACTGAATTGCTAGAGGAACATATGGTAACTATGTCCCTTAAAGAAATTTAACTCCCAGGGGCCTCGTGGATCTCGAGGTGTGTTAAAACAAAAACAAATGACCTGGATTTTTCATAGGCACAGATTTCAAATGATCTAGTAACTGAAAGGGAAATAAATGTATTTTTTTAATTAACAAATGTTTCAGTACAAAATCCATGGAAGACTTGATTTATGTAATCTACATCTACAGGATTCTTAAGAAGGTAAAGAATGGGCAAAGGGGAAGGGAGGTGTAAGGCACAGATACTAACAATATTGTGAAGAACAAAGACAAATATTTTGAACTTTATAGTGTCAATCAGTAGAGGGAAAGCTATTATTTCCCCCAGATTTCAGCCTAGCTTTCCATAGTAGATAAAAGTAAATGCTATTTTGAGAAACTCTTTTGTGGAAGAAGGTGTTAAATCTCCAATTATATCTCAGAAAAAAAAAAAACACCTCAATAGTAACCCATCATAGAAAATGACATATATTTTGAAATCAAGAGTCAGCCACCTGCCTGGTACATAAAGTGAAAGAAAGATAAAAAGAACCTATCCTATAGTCTGTGATAATATAAGTTTGATAAGAAAAATGGTAGAAATGACTAATACATGGCATAGCTGCAAGCTCATGGATAAAATGAATGGCCTTCAGAGTGCTCTCCAGCTCTCTCACGAGTGGCCAAAAGAGGTCCTTTTGAAATCTACAAAGTTGCATGTTGCATTAAGGGTCATAAAACAAAATTAATTGTGAAATTTTTTGTAAGCCAATTTTTAATTTTTATATAGTAAAAATTACATGCATGTATAAATATATATGTGAGTATATAATTTTCTTCAAAATTTTTACCTTTTATACCCCCACTCTTTTAATCCTTATGGCCTTAAATATTTATTGAATGAATATCATGATAACTAATAACTTGAAGTTCTACCTGTGAGATATTTTCTTCTCAGATAGAGACAAAGAAATCCAATGACAAATATAAACTACTGGCTAGCTAGAGAAAGATAGAAAACCATTTATTCTGAAAGCAAAATTTAAAGTCATGTAGACACCAAAAGGGAAAGAAATGATCATTGTAAAATATGGTAGGAGCAAAAAGAAGATATGTGCTCGCAAAGACTCTGAACGCTAAGAAATATGCAGAGAGATTTGGGACCTGAATGACAAGATTTAGCTATTATTTATTCACTTGTTTATTTCTAATTATGACAAAATATACATCACATAAAATTTACCATCTTTTTAAAAAAAATTTATTTATTTTTAGAGAGAGAGGACAGGAGGGAGAAAGAGAGGGAGAGCAACATTAATGTGTAGTTGCCTCTCACATGCCCCCTAGTGGGGACCTGGACCACAACCCAGGCATGTGCCCTGGATGGGAATTAAACTGGAAAACCTTTGGTTCTCAGGCAAGTGCTCAATCCACTGAGCCACACCAGCCATGGCTAAAATTTACCACCTTAACCACTTTTAAGCATACAATTCTGTAGTGTTAAGTACATTCACATTGTTGTGCAACAAATCTCCAGAACTCTTTTTCTTCCCAGTAGAGAGCCATCTCTAAATGAATGGAATAATGAATGAGTCACAGCATGAACACTTCAAACATTTTAAGCACAAGGGTACAAGGAAATAGTTTTGTGACTTACTGCAAAGCCCATTTCAAGCCTATAGAAATGTAGAGTTATTCCCCATTTGCAAGATAAGTATGGTCATTATTTTGATACTTATCAATACTGTATATATTTACTATACTAATTTAGAATATTACTAGAGAAAAATTTGGTGGAAAGGAAAAGGTTAGGAACAAAGTATAGAGGATAATACCATTTTGGGAAGTGATGTAGAGCATATGTTGAAATGTGTGCAGACTGTCCCAAGAAAGATTCATGAAAAACTTATCGCCTCCTGGTAGGAAATCTAGTGAATTAGGGATAAAAGCTGCAGGAAGACTGGCTTTAACTGTAATCACTTTATATTCTGGTGTAATGTTTTACATAAGCATACATCACTTTTTCATACAAATAAAAGATAAAGTAAAAACGGCATGTACTTACCATCTAATACATGTAGTGGGGGTTACAAAGAAAGCAGAGTATACAGAGCCATCCCACATGCAACTGTAGATTTGCATTTTTCACCTGGATATACAGGCACCTACAAATCTCAGGTACACACAGTCCCCAAAGAGAACTAGGCAGAAAAGTCCTCTGGATTTAGCTGTGACTTCACTATAACCAGTCACCAAATCCCTAGATTTTACTCCATTGCCTTGCTGGTGCTGACAATGCTAAAGTGATCAGTGATTGAACACTTACATACATCATCTACCTCATTTTCACAACAATCCTGCCAGGTGTTCTGGTCCACATTTTAAACTGAGGCTTGATGAGGTAAAGCAATTTGCCTGAGGTCTCACAGATCACAAGTAGCAGAATGAGGAATCCCTCATTATTTCTTACCACTAATCCACCACACTCCTCTGTGGCTCTGAAGTTATAAGCATAAGTATTAGAAACAGCACAATATCAACACAGGGATGGCAGTTGATAGCCAATACACTGGAAATAAGAAAGCAAGCAGCTTCAGAATTGTATAGTCCTTCAGAGCTCTACTGAGAATTCAAAGTTAATGCTCTATTAACAAAAATACTGAAGTGTATTATACTGTATTAGTTTCCTATTGCTGCTGTAACAAATTACCACAAATTTGGTGGCTTAAATCAACACACATTAATATCTTATATTTCTGTAAATCAGAGTCTAAAATGAGTCTCACTGTGCTAAAATCAAGGTAGCGGAGCTGTGTTCCTTCTGGGGGCTCTGGGGGCTACCCCACTTTCTTCCTAACTTGCCGCCCTTGTCCATCTGCAAAGGCAGCAATGCTCACTGGAGTCTCTCACTCTGACAGCATCCCTGTGACAGGGACTCTTCTGCCTTCCGATTTCCCTTGTGATTACTTTGGGCCCACTCGTACAATCCCAGAATAATCTACGTATTTTAACGGCAGACGATTAGCAAGCTTAATTCTATCAGCAACCTTATTTCTATGCTTGCCACATGACAAAACATACTCACAGGTCCCAGGTATTGGAACACAAACAGCTTAGAGGGGCCATTATTCTGCCTGCCATATGTACCTTTTAAGAAAACTTTTCATCAATAATATTAAAATGAAGTGGCTTTCAGTATTTTAATTATCTGGAAAATATGTATATATGGTTTTTTGATGTTGCTGGGGAAAAAGAGGCATTTTTTTAAAGTCACTTTATTCTGTAAAAGAAAGCTATGTTATATTGAACATATAACAGTACTTACATGTTTAGGAGCCTGGATAAATTATATAAATCATTATAAATAACAATATATAACTGTATCATACATTTTTTTAAACTTCACTTTTTTTGCTGCTTCCATATCCCCACAAACAGGCTGTTACCACCCTACACAGGTGACCAGGTGCACCAGTATGACAGGCTGGCCTCTGCCACAAGTTCCCCTTATTGCCTTGTCCTTACTATGACCTAGTAACATTCAAACACACCAGTGAAATCCCCTCATGCCGTTTACACGTGTACTCCACCCTGACCCCCAACAAAAGCACCTGCCCATGGATGCTCGCTCTCACAGCTCCCCACCTCCCTGGTGGAACCGGTTCCCATGTGCCCCCCTGTGTGGCATGCATGCCTCCCTCTTCTAGAACCTGTGAGCATAACAAACCCTCTCATTTCATGTGCCTCTCCAAGTGTGATATCCACAGACATGTTGAAGTGGCCTTAAAGACCCTACAGGAAGACTCTTTCCCCCATTCACAGCACAGTGACAACTTTATAACATGCTTATCACATTCGTAATAGTCAGGTGAAAAAAATCATTTTACAAAATAGCTGGTATTGATGTTGTAACTTTCTATGGAATTTTACTTTTTTGTGTGTATCAGACAAATTCATGTGGTTGGAAGGCCCTGTCAGGCTCATCCGGGATGAATGCCCCCACAGCTGTCATCTGGGTGTATCCCTGACCCGGCACCATCACTCTAGGACTTACTTCTTAACATACCCAAATCCTCACTAAACCAAACAGATCCAACAGTTTCACATACATAGTAAAGGAGATAAAATGTTTTAAGTGCTCCGTTGGTCCATAGTTCCATAGGTAGCCACATGCCCTTATGGCCATCTGCAGAAAATCAAATGGTACCAAAGACAAAAAAGAAGGATCTAGTGTTGTTAAAAAAAAAAAAATCACAGAATTTTAAAAGATTCTATACTCAGTCAAAAGTAATAATTGAAATTATTTTAAAAGATGTAATAAAAGCCTAATAAAATTATCCACATTTGTATTTTTCTAGCTAAGAATATTTTTGGCTAAAATGATGGCAGATAATTGACTCCAAGACAATTGAAAAAATATCCAATTTGAGAGTTTAGTGTGTGTGAGTTCCAGTTGCAGCAAGTTTGCCCGAATACTAAGTTATGCAGCAAATCACAATTTGTCAGGTGCGGCACTGGGTAGCTTGCAGTTATTAGTTTTGGTTCAATGCTTGTAGCCTTAGGAACAAAGGTGTTACATTCTATGCACATTTAAAAAGCAATTTTATAAGCTTAAAATGCCAACGGTTTCTCATAAGTGTTGCTATAATTATTTCAAATCACCTAATAAATTCCAGAGAAAAACTGACTTAACTGTGTTATGCCCAAGTCCATTTTATATAAAACAACAGCCTGACCCAGGAATACTGGGAAATATTTTTCTTTATTTTGTTTTTGTGTTTTAATCAAAATTTCTATTGCGGTTCAATTATTACTATGCTGTTCAAGAAGTCATCTTCGGGCAGGCATTAAAAAGACTCGTTTGATTTAGAGGACACTGCCTTATATGTAAGATGAGTAGACTAGGGATATATACAAAAGGCTTCTTTTGTGGACTAAAAATCTCCAATCTGATCCATATCTAACAGCATGGGAAAATCATAAGAGATTATTTTGTATTCAAGTCACTTACAATTTCATCATTAGCCCATATACTGCTTTTTTTCAGGAATCCTAATTTACAAGTGAAAATAATGAGAAAATGTGATCTGTGCAAATGTGAAGTCTACAATAATGATCTGCTAAAGGTTTTTTTTCATAAAAGCATCAGAATTTCTGAATAAGTTCTGATTTCCCTCCAAACAATCAAGTTTTTTGTTGGTTTTTATGCCGTTCTTTATGAAGCATTCTTATTACCTGAGTTCATAGTGACAGTGAATGAAATGTATTTGGATAGCTTCTTCATGCTGTGCCCCCGGATCTCCTGCACAACCATTCTCTGTATTTTCCATGATAACCAGGCATATTCGTAGGTATTGGCCACGATACGTGGAGTCTGTAGTGTTTCGGAGACCTAAAGAGAAACTGCTTCAGCCCTCAACCTAATCTTACCTGGTCAAGGTATACTAGGTAAACAAAATGAAAATGCTGTTTTGTAGTTAAAAAACAATTAAGTGCTATTATAATACAACAATTAATAAATAATAACACAATAATAAACTCTGATTGGCTTACTTACCACTGTAAATCTACTTTTGCCATAACCTGTGTATTTGAAATTTTTCATGATAACATGCTGTAGAAAAAAAGTCAAATAGAAGCATATTTATATGTTAACCTAATAGTATTCCTTAATTCTAAACCTTTGAATTTCTGAAAGTAAAGCTCCTAAACTTCTGGGGCCTTGATCCCTAAGTCCTGGCTATTTCTAATTATTTGACCAGTGTCCCAGATCCTGCCTGGCGGCATCCAGGGGTGCTGCCCCTTACAACCTATGTAAAACACTGCAGTGAGGTTACATGGATAGGGTCTCCTCTTGTCTCCAAATAATCATCCCTCCAACTGACTTCTTGCATTTCTAAAAACAGGCCACCTAAAAGTTACTTGGGTTCAAGCCGCCCCCAGTCATCAACACAGAGGCTATTCAGGCTTTCCTGAAGTGCCAGCTCCTGCAGCAAGTTCTTTCACACAATCATCTAAATGTGGTTTATCCGCCTACAGTAGCACCAGTTTCAAGATCCTCTCAGGCATATCTGTCGATGATGAGAACTGCTCTGTGCATCCCACAGGTAGATACGAAATAGTCACATACCCTATTTTAAGCAGTTATAGTCCCTAGATTAAAAATGGCTGCACACAGTGGAAAGGGTACCAGAAGAAAGATGAGACAACTGCTCTATTTATTAAATATTTAAGCAACATTTATTGAGCCAAGAATCTTCTGCTCTGGTCTGTCCAAAAAAAAAAAGTTTCTCAACAAGCTTATGATGACTCCCAATGAATTCCAGTGTACACATTTATTTTAGTTAAAATATAAATTTCAATCAGTAATTTTTAATTGTTTTTATTTTTATTTTTATCCAGTTGCCATATTAACAAAGCCTTAAAAGTCTAATAATATTATGAGCCTTCTAATAAAAATTAGTAACACCACAACCCAATACATTTCCCAGTTAAAATTTCTGAAAAGAAGTAACTGTTGCCAATGTTCTTAGCTAATTATTTTGTAATCTAAGGATATGTTGTTGTTTTAGTGAACGAATACTTCTATGGCACTTAGTATGTCCCAGGAACTTTGTAAGTGCTTTATTAACTCATTGAGTCCTCATAATAACCTACAAGGCAGCCGTTCCTGCTCTCCAGATAGAAAATTGAGGCAGAGAAAGGTCAAATACTTCTCCAAGATCTTGTGGCTAGTAGGTCATAAAGCCAGGATTCTAACCCAAACAAGTTAGGTTTAAGTCCATGCATATAACCACAATAATGTATCTATAGTTCTAAGTATTGGCCTTGAACTGCTTTTTCTTTTTAATTTTGATAACATTGATTTTCTGTGGTGGAAAATTAGGATAATGTTTCACACAAATGCACATAAACACAAAAGACAAATGTACACACAAACATTCCTCCCCCATTAGTCCAAAATACCTATATTTATTGATAAACTACCATCCAGGTTACATTTTAATAACAGCTGATACATGCAGTACACTTTGATTAATTTCTTGTAGAGATTTTGTTTTTAAAAGTCTATTTTCAAGAAAATTCTTGGATTTTAGTCATCACACCTTGAAATATTTGATCTGTTTTATTAGTCATCTGAAGTAGACCTTACATCTATGGTCTTAATAGGGTTAATGTAGCCCCTTTTCCCAACCTAAATAGATTTTTAGAAGATTCACTAACTATACATAATGCAGAGGTTAACTCTCCAGGGTCTCCCAGATCATAATTGGCACATATAATGCTTGTAAAGAATATAGACTTAACTGAAGGGTTATATACATTACCTTATTTATGAGCATATTTCTTCTATCAGTAGATATTTTATTGCTAAACTAACTGAAGTTGAAATTATGCACATGTTTCTGACTAATGCTGACAAGGCATCTAGGAAACCCTTTGAATATCCATAATTCCAGCTTGAGGAATGCCAGCACTCCGACCGCCAACCCCACAGAGAAGCTCCAGAATGCTTGGGAAGAGCAACTAAAGAGAACTTACCTATTGCTTATTTTACTTTTCAAAAAAAATCAAGTCAAAATTATTTTATAGCTTTCATCAAGCTTTGAAAATCAGAGAAACACACAAATAAAAAATTATGGGGGAAGTGAAATCAAATATTTAGTTCAAAATCTGAAGATAACATAAGGAAATATAACAAAATTAGAGGTACATTAAATAACTAAAGACATAGTTTTGCTGGAATTATTCTCAAATATATTGCAAGTTAACTTTACTATTTTAAATGTACATAATTTGAACTAGGTTAACCTGTTTTGGCAAATAAATACACTTTTGAATGCAATTGATCATTTTATTTTATTTTTGTATTTTTTTAAAGATTACTTATTTACTTATTTTTAGATAGAGGGGAAGGGAGGGAGAAAGAGAGGGAGAGAAGCTTCAATGTGTGGTTGCCTTTCGTATGCCCCTCACTGGGGACCTGGCCCACAACCCAGGCATCTGCCCTGGTTGGGAATCAAACCGGTGACCCTTTGGATCACAGGCCGGCACTGAGCCACACCAGCCAGGGCACAATTAATAATATTAAAGCATATCTTCAAATTTCTCAAAAGATCCCTTTTAAGTAAAACTCCCCTTGGTTGTGTTATTTCCTTAGGTCTATATTCGTGATACCAAATTAAAATAACTACATGGCATTAAAATATTTTAACAAGCTCACATGTCAACTATTCAGTCTTTCTCCTTTATCAAAATCACCTTTCAATTTTCAGCTTGAAAAGAAAAACATAAAGTAAATCTTAAATACATACTGATAGGAAAGAAGTTTGAAGTTATAATATATTTCCATTTATGTTGGAAGTTATCAGAATTACAAATCCTAACATTTTATTTATAGATAATTTATTCTAGACCATATTTTTATAAGTACCTCACCCACTATGGAACAGTTCAGTAGAATTTAATCTTATATTCAAAACCCAATCTTCCTGTGGTGCATGCTTTGAAAATATTAACATTTTCCCCCAGTAACAGCTCAACACAGTAAGAAAAAATAAACCACATAGCATAATTCATTCTGTCAGGAAGGAATCCATCAAGTCGTCCTAGACAGTGGAGACTCAGAAACAGGACATGAGTAATGGTCAGGCCCGGCACCTGCAAAGGAGGCTCAGGTCATAGTATACACAGCAAATTGGCATAAAAAAAAGAAAATAGTGGTGGTAGGACGTTTCTGACAAAGAAGTCACCAACACACACATTCTGCATCTTTTGTATAAACTAGACCTTTTAGATAAAGAGGGTAAATTTATGGAAAAAAGGAAGAAAGAAAATGAAAGAATTTGATTCAATAAGTTTTCAGCAACTAAACAAATAATGTTAAGATTTTATCATCAGCTCAATTATATAATGCTGATCCCTGAAACTAAATTTATTAACAGGTTTCATAGGCTTCACTAGCAGGCACAGTCCTACACAAGTCCTATGTCTAACCTGAGAAGAGAGGATAAAGTACATTGTGAGGCTGGAACACTTGATGGAGATAAAATTCCAAGTTCAAATGCAGTGACCCAGCAAAAGCTTCTCTAGTCCCAATCGACTGCCAGTTTGCATTTTCTTTTTAGATAACAGACCTGGGATCTGGGACACGTGGCTGAGTGAGGTTGCTTTCCCAAAAATGTGCCCTATATATCAGCGGGTGGGTTTCTACCAAGTCCTATGATACTATGTTGTCAAGTTTGTCACATTCCAGCTTGGTGATAAGTGGAAGAGACAATAGTTCCAATGAGCATTCTAAGAATTCAAAGCAATTACTCTGAAGATTTATACATATTTATTTATTCATTGCTTTGAGAGAGAGAAAGAGAGAGAGAGAGAGGGAGGGAGAGATGTGTGGTTGCCTTCCCACACACCTCAAACTGGGCCAGGATGGAACTCTCAAACTGGGCATATGCCCTGATTGGAAATCAAAACAGCCACCTTTCAGTCTATGGGACAATGCTCCAACCAACTGAGCAACACCAGCCAGGGGTATGTCTGCATAAGGAAGAATTATATGTAACTTACCCCCCAAAAACCATTTAAAATATAAGGATAGATAAAGAATAATCTAACAAGATATGAACAATGTTGCTACTCTTTCTATAGAGTATTACAGTCTAGACTCACCATCCTAATGTAAACAACTAAAAAATGGGACAAAATACTTGAAGCAGCTGTTATAAGACAACAGGCAGCACAGACTATAAGAAATACACTTATAGTATAAAGATATGAATTAATTAAAGTAAATATATAGAGGAAGATATAATGCCAAAAAAAATTAATATCAGATGTAATAGACTTAAAAACAAGGATTTTTATTTTCTCTAAATGAAGAGTAGCAATAATGAAAGCAAATCATAAAAGTGGCACAATAGAATCTTTGGCATCTACCCAGTTAGTATCCCAGGACATAGTAGAGAGAAAAGATGAGAGGCTAAGAAGTAGAGGGACACAAATCACCAACAGGAAATAGGAAATGGAGATAAGGAGAACCTAGGCTGTAGAGACAGAAATTATGAACATAAAGGGCACAACTCCCAACTTTCCAACCTCATCTCCTTCCAGAGAAGGAATGCTTGGGATAAAAGTATTGAAAAATTCTAAATAGAGAGATTTTTATGAAGATTCCATAATCAAAGAAACCTATGAGTAGGTCTCTAGTCTACCTATAATATGATTTCAGAATGTCCCTAGAAACAACTATAGTATGCATAGAATTTTAAAGGTACTTCAGATTTCACTTACAAGACTTGACCTATGTTAAAGAAAAGCTGAAAAACCAACCTATCAAAGTGTCTGGGATATTGCTAAAGTAGTGCTTAGAGGGAAACTTGTACCTTTATATAAGTATATTAGAGAACAAGGAAGGTCCAAAACATGTCATTTAAGTTTTCACCTTAATAAGTGAGAAGAACCCAAAGCAAGTAAAGAAAGAAATAACAAAAATAAGATCAGAAATCAATGAGAGAGCAAATATACAAAAGATACAATATCTGTAAATCAACAAATGCGATAACCACATAAAGAAAATGAAGGATAAAAATCACATGGTTACATCCATAGATGCCAACAAAGCATTTGATAAAATCCAGCACCCATTTATAATAAAAATGTTCAGCAAAGTGGGAATAGAGGGAACATTCCTCAATGTAATAAAGGACATATATGACAAACCCACAGACAACATCATATTCAATGGGCAAAAACTAAAAGTGTTTCCCTTAAGATCAGGAGCAAGATGGAGATGTTCACTTTCACCACTGTTATTCAACATTGTACCAAAAGTACTCGCCAAAGTAATCAAACAAGGAAAATAAAAGACATCTAATTGGAAAGGAAGAAGTAAAATTGTCATTATTTGCAGATAACATGATACTATATAGAGAGAACCCTAAAGATACCACAAAAAAAACTACTAGAACTGATCAATGAATTTAGTAAAGAAGCAGGATACAAAATAAATTTCCAGAAATTAGCTGCATTTTTAAATACCAATGATGAACTATCAGAAAAAGAAACTAGGGAAACTAAGAAAACAATTATATTCATAATCACTTCAAAAAGAATGAAATGCTTAGGTGTAAATTTAACCAAGGATGTAAAAGACCTATACTAAGAAAATTATAAGACACTGAAGAAAAAAATTAAAGAAGATACAAATAAATGGAATCATATACCACATTCATGAAAAGAATTAACATCATTAAAATGTCCATATCACCCAAAGCAATCTATAAATTCAATGCAACATATCAAGATACCAATGGTGTATTTCACAGAACTAGAACAAATATTCAAAAACTTATATGAACTCACAAAAGACCCTGAAGAGCCTCAGAAATCTTGAGAAAAAAGAACAAAGTTGGAGGAATAACACTACCTGATATCAAACTATACCACAAGGCCATAGTAATCGAAACAGCATGGTGCTGGCAATAAAGTAAACATATAGATCAATAGAACAGAATAGAGAGCCCAGAAATATACCCATACCTTTTGGTCAAGTAATATCTGACAACGGAGGCAAAAACATACAATGAGGTAAAGATAGTCTATTCAATAAATGGTGTTTGGAAAAATGGACAGATACGTGCAAAAAATGAAATTAGACCACCTTCTTATATCATATACAAGAATAAAGTCAAATGCATCAAAGACTTAAATGTTAGACTTGAAACAAAATATCCTAGAAGAAAACAGGCAATAAAATCTCAGACATTTCTCGTAGTAATATTTCTTTGTAATATATTGCCTCAGGCAAGGGAAACAAAAGACAAAATAAACAAATGAGACTACATCAAACTAAAAAGATATTGCACAGCAAAGAAAACCATTAACAAAATGAAAAGACAACCCACTGAATGGGAGAACATATTCACCAATGATATACCTGATAGGGGGTTAATATCCAAAATCTTAAAAGACATATACAACTCAACACCAAGAAAACAAACAATTCAATTTAAAAATTGTCAAAGGAGCTGAATAGACACTTCAAAGAGGACATACAGGTGGCTGATAGGCACATGAAAATATGCTCAATCATCAGACAAATGCAAATTAAAACCACAATGAGATATCACCTCACAACTGTCAGAATAGCTATCTTCAACAAATCAACAAACAAAAAGTGCTGACAAGAACATGGGGAACCTGGAACTGTCGTTCACTGTGGGAATGCAGACTGGTGCAGCCACTGTGGAAAGCAGTATGGAGTTACCTCAAAAAATTAAAAGTAGAACTGCCTTATGACCCAGTGATTCTGCTTCCAGGAATTTATCTGAAATAACAAAAAACACTAATTTGAAAGAATACATGCACCCCTATGTTCACGGCAGCATTATTTACAATAGCCAAGATTTGGAAGCACCTAAATGTCCATTAGTAGATGAGTGGATCAAAAAACTATGGTACATGTACACAATTGAATACTACTTGGCCATAAAAAAAAAGGAAATCTCACCCTTTGGGTCAGCATGGATGGACCCAGAAAGCATTATGCCAAGTGAAATAAGCCATTGGAGAAAGACAAGTACTGTATGATTTCACTCATATGTGGAATATAGTGAACAAAATAAGTTAAAAAACAAAATAGAAACAAACTTATAGAGAACAGACTGACAAGTGTCATGGGGGGAAGTTGCAGGACTTGATGGAAAAGGTGAAGGGATTAAGAAAAAAAAATCTCATAGCCACAGACAACAGTATGGAGTTTACCATAGACCAGAGGAATGGGCGGTGGGGGAGGTGGAAAAGGGCACGGGGGGATAAATGGTGACAGAAAGAAAGAGACTCGACTTTAGGTGGTAAATACATAATACAATAGAGAGATGATGTATTTTAGGTTTGCACACATGAAACTTATATAATTTTATTAACCAATGTCATCCCAGTATATTCAATTTTTAAAATTTAATTTTAAAAAAAGAATACCACAATACCAAGCAGGGTTTATCCTGAGAATGCAAAGCTGGATCAACTTTCATAAGTTAATCAGTGTAAACCATACCTACATACAGAGAAACAAAAACAGTCTGACCATCTCAATTGATACAGAAAAGCATTTGACAAAATTCAACATCCTCTCATGATCTCTTAATGTACTACTAATAAAAGGAAGCTTCCTTAGCCTGATAAAGATTATTTCTTAAAAAAAAAAAAACTTACAGCTAACATCATACTTAATGGTGAAACACAAAGATAGCATAAATGGTAAACTTTCTAAGTTTTTGCCTGTATTAAAATATCTATTTTACTCTTATAACTCACATTTGATTTGTTGGATTATATTTCCACAATTTTCAGAGGAATATCCATCTCCATGTATCAATTTATGGAACCCTCTTCTCCTTTCAGGGACCCATCTTTAAGCCTTTCCTACCCAGGAAGTTCTCTTTGTCCAGGGAGTCCACCACTCCTTTGAAATTCTTTGTTACTCAGCATATCTCATGGTACGGAACAGTTACTTTTATAATTTCTTCTTCTTCCTGGTTTGTTAGAAAGCTTCTTTAGGAGACTTTCTGAACTTTTTTTCTGCAGCACCCAACTGAACATCTTGTGTAAAGTTGGAAATCAATTATTATTTCTTTTTTAATTTTTATTATTTTTCAAGATTTTTAAAATTTACTTTTATTGTATTCTTCCAGCTTAAACAGAATACAAAATTGTTGCTAAGCATTAGAGAAGAGCTAGTGAAACATTTCACTTCACCTGTCATGTGAAAGCACTGAAGCTTGCTCATTTCATTCATTTAGGGAACCTCTTGCTATTTAGTGCACCTTCTGCTAATGTAGTTGTTAAAATTCAAATGAGGCATTAATTAACTGCCACTCAATTCCTTTTTATAAGTATCTAGTGCTTCAGTGGTTTCACATAACCAAAGAACTATAGCAGTTAAAGCAAATAGGATACTTTTCTAAATAGAAAATATAATTAACAGTATTTCTTCTTTTTCAACTAAAACTCAAAAACCCTCTTAGTTCTCCTACAAAAGGAAATTGCTAAACTGATGCTTCACAAAACTGTGCACTATCAGAAGTCAAAACAAAATTATGGAAGTCTAGGGACAGGTAATACAATTTTTTTCCACTCCTGTCACAGATGGTAAGATGAGTAACTTTGAGAAGTTTTATCAGAACTGGAACTGGCTTTTTTAAAAACTAGGAAAAAATAGATCACTTATTTATGAGTAACTTCAGATAAAAACTCAGTGTCTTATGCCAAACACATTTCAAAATATACTTTTTAAACACTATTTCAAAGCACAGAATTTTTTAGAAAATGAAAACCATGCATAAGAAGATCAAACCTTTCACCAATAACATGACATTTTCCAAACTGGTGATGTCCATATTCATTATCAGCAAAGATTCATTATCTATACATTTGATACTGGAATCTTTCTGACCTATGTAGAAAGCATGTGTGTTTAAAACTAGTAAATATATAAAATAACTATGTGCTTCATGTACTTAGCATTATATCTTATACACACATTTTTGACAGGATTAGAAAATAACAGTTTCTTCTAAATAAAGACCACAGTATTTTCTGGAAGAGGAAAATGCAGAGATTTAGTATTAGCACAATGCAAGGCACATGGTAATTACCTAATAAATATTTGTGAAAGGAAGGAAGGAAGGGAGGGAGGGAGGGAGGGAGGGAGGAAGAGAGGGGGAAGGGAAAGAAAAGAGGAAAGGAAAGGAAAGAATGAGTCGAAGAAATGTCTTTCTAGCTCTATTCAATATAGATGCTTTGCAGTTGTCATAAATAAAAGATGAGTCATTAAAGACGAAAGCAACTATTAGAATGAAGGCAAATTCTTCACTGAAGGCACGAATTTGTAACTGCAATTTTATTTCAGATTCCTCTAAATGATTTCTTTCCAATCTCAAACAAACCTCCATGGATTTAATTAAGTTGTTTGTTTGTTTTCATTTTTTAGACTTCCTCTCTTAATCATAGTATTTTCCTTGGTTTTCCTTACAGGTAGTTCTGGAAATGCAAATGTAGGCATTCAATTCTTGCCTATCACTTCTACACAAAATAAAATGGTGTTTGTTGAGGGAAGCTCATCTAATAACAAATTATTTTATTTGATTGAGGGTTTAAAGATTTTTTGGCTCAACCACTTTGCTTTGAGCCATTAAGAAAATCAGGAAATAATTCAGTAAACTCTGGTGTTACCTGATTTCAAGGGAAACTGTAATATAGGGTTTGGAGAAAAATGTGAGCATTCTATCTACAGATTTAAAAAGGTGCTGTCTCTTAGACAGCAGGGTCTGGTCTTGTTAAGAGTTTATCTTTGTGGTCTTCTTCCTGCAGCTCTGAGACTCAAAGTTCACTTATCTGCTTTCCAACCTAAATGCAATTTCCCAAACAGTCTTCTCTATAGGAAAGACTGCACGGGCTGGCCTAAGTTAACATTTGCAGCAGCGGTAGCAATCATGTATCTCATTGTAAAAAACTAACTTTACTTTTTGTTGCATGTTAATGATCTTCTAGTATCCTCTATAGGTTTTGCTCTGGGACTGGTCACTTCTGAACAACTGGGCCATCCCAATTTTGGAACAGCAGAAAGGAGAAAGAAAACCCTGAAGTACTTAGAACTAACAACTGGACTTTCTTGACCATCAACCTAGTACAGAGCAGTGATTTAATTTTGGGGTGACAGCAAGTGTGCCAGCATATAGGGCAAAATTACTTATTCAAAAGTATGTTTAGAAATGACCTTACATTCTTTGTGGTCTTGTACTTGGATGTTAAGAGATGTAATGAATTAGAAAAAAGCAACTTCAAAGACATTAGATGCAAGCCCAAGTCCCCAGGAGGTCAAATGCATTGTCTAAAATCAATATCCCTTTTTAAAAATATTTGACTGTTTAGGCAATTACAGTTGTCCCAATTTCCCCCCTTTTACCCCCTCCACCCAGCCCACCCCCCACTTCCACCCCCAACATGGTCCATATCCATGGCTCCTTCATGTATGTTCTTTCACTAATCCCTTCACTTTTTCATTCAGCCCCCACTTGCCCCTGCCCCTCTTACAGCTGTCAGTCTGCTCCATGACTCTATGCCTCTGGTTCTGTTTTGCTCATTAGTTTATTTTGTTCACTAGATTCCTCTTGTAAGTGAGATAATATGGTATTTATCATTCACCGACTGGCTTATTTCACTTAGCATAATATTCTCCAGCTCCATCCATGCTGTCACAAAGGGTAGGAGTTCTTTCCTTCTGCTCTGTAGCATTCCATTGTGTAAATGTACCACAGCTTTTTTTATGTACATTCATCTGTTGATGGATGGATGGGCTGTTTCCAAATATTGGCTATTGCAAGTAGCACCACTATGAACATGGGGGTGCATAAATTCTTTTGAACTGGTGTTTCAGGATTCTTAGGGTAAATTCCCAGCAGTGGAATTGTTGGGTCAAAAGGCAGTTCCATTTTTAGTTTTTTGAGTAAATTCCATACTGTTTTCCACAGTAGCTGCACCAGTCTGCATTCCCACCAACGGTGCACCAAGGTTCCCTTTTCTTCATATGCTTGCCAGCACTTGTTGTTTGGTGATTTATTAATGATAGCCATTCTGACAGGTGTGAGGTGATATATCACTGTGGTTTTAATTTGCATCTCCCTGGTGGCTAGTGATGCTGAGTATTTTTTCATATGTCTGTGGGTCATGTGTATGTCCCCTTGGAGAAGTGTCGATTCAGGTCTTTTGCCCGTTTTTAATTGGATTGTTTGTCTTCCCTTTGAAATACTTTACATACAAGTGAGTAGGCAGTGCACCGCACCAACTCTTGCTACTCTTAACCAGAAAAGATGCAAAATTTCACCTGTACCAAGTTATTCATTGTGTCATTATTTATAATAGCAAAATGTTGACGATAACATGGTTTCCCATAAGCAGAGAATTATTCAAATAACTAGGGTACATCCTTAGATGAAGTCCTATGCAGTCATAAATAGGAGGAAGATTTCTATGTTTTGCTTTGAAGTGATTATCAAGATATATTTTTAAGTGAAAGAGCAAAGTGGATAACAAAATATACTATTATTTTGTCTAATAAAGGAAGGAAATCCAAATAAATATGTGCATTTGCTTTATTTACAAAAAGAAAACACTAGAAAGTAAATGAAAAACTAAAAATGACAACTTATAGGAAGAGAGAGAAATAGGTATATCTTGTTACACAGTGTGACTTTGGAATCTTTGAAATGGTTTACATATTTATAAAGTAAAATTAAATTAATAGTTGTCCATAAAAAGTGAATTAAAAAACAACAAGCAAAGAATGGTGTCAAGGTGCTGCTAACCATAACTATTTACATGGTTAGTGGTTAGCATAACCATATAAATAAGGGATTGCATCAAATGACTTCAGAAGACAATACTTGTGCTGCATATTCTTAGTGGAGTACATGCAAATTAAATTTTCTGCTTTATGTCTTTTTGTTTGCCTTAACAATTTCATAATAAAGTTTTTAAAAACTTTTAAAATTAGGCTCTGTCACATTTGGGGGCAAATATCACTTTCTGTAAAAGTAGGCATAAAGCTAATTATGCACACTGAAAAGTAAATTGTAATTTTACTCAAAAGCAAATTTCAATGAGAAAAACTGCTCTTTTTGCTCATTATATGTCATCTCTGCCAAAGAAGTTTTTTTTCCTCATGAAGGGGATCCCAGATAGCTAATGCAGTTTCAAAACAAGCAAATGCAGGGTGTACCTTCAGCCTCGTTGGAGTTATGCTTCCCCTGGAAAAGAAGTTTCCATCCACAAAGCACTACAACTTTCGAGTTCTATCATGTTTATGGAAACAAAACAAAAGATTTGTCTAAGAGTCCATTACAATGGGAAAGTAATAAAAGAACTACAAAATCAATTTCTGGCATATTCAAAAAAATTTTAAACATCATATTAAATTTCTTATCAGGATTTTACAAAAGAAGAATGAGACAAGTTCCACACAACTTTAGTTGAGAAAAAACAAGCTTGCATCTGAGTCTTTATGGTAATCTTTCAAAATGATGATGATTAAATATATATGCATATGTATATCTCTAGATAGATAGATGATTGATTGATTGATTGATTCTACTTGGCATACAAGAATATTAACTGAAATACTGCTTGAAACCCACTATGGCCATCAATGGAACATTACAATTTCATAATGACTTTAGCTCTGTTTTATGTCATATCCTATGAAGAATGGTGTAAATGCTAGGATATCACCCCAAAGGAGGGCTCCATATGGCCAAGAGGGAGGTTGCCCAAATTAATCACTGGAAATTCTGCCAGAACAGAAAAAAAATTGTAGCATAGAGGAAACAAAACCTGCACTGAATCCAAGACACAAGATTAGAACATAATGAAGTCAGCGGCAATAACATACATGGCTGAGAACTTGGAAAAATAGGCCAAGGGAAAAAAATCGGGATTGACTGGATTGGTAAGGAGTTGGCTCCTGGTGAAGGTAAATATTATTTATGAGCGTCTACGAGCACATGTCAAGTGAGAAATCATGAAGGAGGTTTCTTTTCCAGAATTCTCTTTTTTAAAAGAATCACCGCTCAAATAAATACATAGTAAAAGCAAAATAAAACAGTTACAGAAGTGCAGGTATGCCAGCTTGGCTATTGCTCCACTTTCAGAGCCTAGCAATGCCATCAGTTCTAATCAATAATATTAACTAAATATCTACTTTAAGGAACTATGATATAATTGAGTATCCACTATATAAGGCACTGTGAATGACAAAGATGACATAGCACTCGACACCAAGAGTAAATCATTATTAACACCAGAGAAGGGGACTTCTTCCACTATCTCCAGGCTTCTCTTCTACACACCCACACCCCCAGCTCTCCCACCTTCCCACTCCTCCACTACACAAAGAAATACTAATTGAACTGGCCAGATTCCAAGATTCCAATGAAGCTAATTTTGCCAATAAGCAGACCAAATTGTCTTCTTACATGTTAGAACTCAGAAAGTTTACCTCCTACACACCCATTCTTGAGGCTATATATTTAACAAAACAAGGGAGAAAATAAAACAATTCAGGAAATAGTAAGCCTAACTGAGAAAGCAGCAAAAGGAAGCCCCAGGATAATCTCAGGGTTTGAGAGCAACCCCCATAGATAGTAAGCAAATGGCCCTGAGAAAGGAAGGTTTTCCCCAAAATAGGAGACTTCATGCAATGGGTTCTATGATTAAGAAGCAATGTAAACTTGAGGACAAGGCAAAGATTCTCTTTTAAAATCAATAATTAAAAAAAGAAAAAGATGTATAGCCCTGGCCAGTGTGGTTGGAGCGTCGTCCCATAAACTGAAAGGTTGTAGGTTCAATTCCCAATCAAGGCACATGCCTAGGTTGCAGGTTCAGTTCCCAGTTGGGTTCTTTACAAGAGGCAACTGATCAACGTTTCTTGCATCAATGTTTCTTTCCCTCTCTCTCTTCCCTCCCTTTCCCTGACAGATGTATAGATTTCAGGGAGTTGGGGGATAAAAAAGTGTACAAGTAAATAAAATGTGGTATGAAATTACACAATTGTTTCAAGTGTGAAAAAATCCATTTGACTTTGTTGTTGGAACATCTTCTGAATGACACAGGAGTCATTATTTTGGATTCATAATGAAGGAAATATAATCCTTAGCGATATTTATATTATTAAAAGTAAAAACTTTGTATATTGGATTTTTACTTTTATTTATTCATTGGATGTATTCCATGCACCATGCAATGAACTGATTATAATTTATTTAAACACAACTTTAGAGAAAGCATTAGAATACTTATTTTGATTACAGCACAGAATTAAATTTAACCATGCCTCAGTAATTACATCTCAGAGTCAGTGGGAGAGGTGTATGATGGGAAGGGAAGGTAGAGAGACACTAGAAGGGTCTAATAGAGTCACATTACAAAAAGAAGAGTTCGCAGTAATTACGTTGCAGGAACAAGAAAGGAAAGTAACAATATATTGTTTAAAATTCCAATAAATAATAAAATTTGGAGTAGCAGAAAGAAGGGAATGTAGATACTGGTGAGTTAAATCCGAATCATGCATAGCAGGGAGTCCACAGCCACTGCCTTATTAGAACTGATTATCAAGCAAAGGAAACATAAGCATGTTATTTAGAGGTATAATTAGAAGTTTTTCAAGTTCCTCCAAAAAAACCTTCTGATTTTTGGATTGAATTTATAAAATTATCTAAGAATAACTAACATTTTCAATATTAATTAATACACACTTAATATGTCTCTATGAGCAAGATATGTATATTTATACTGATTCAGATATATTTATGCCCTTTCATACGGCTTTAAAATCTTCTTCATGAAGACCTCGTGCGTGTATTCTTTCAACCAATCAACAAATACTTGTTGAGCATTTACTGCTCCAAGCAGTGTTCTAGGCACTGAGGATACAGCAGTGGACTGACAAACTGTTCACTAGGCAGAAGCTTAGGTTTTAATGGGGATGTTCTCTGATACATTCCAAACAACTTATAGTATTTGGAGTTGTGTTAAATTATGTTTTTTCTCTCAATTATTAGTTTGTTATTGTTACTATGTAGGAAAGCTATTGATCTTTGTATGTTAATCTAAATTTAACATACTCTCCGACTCTCATGTTTAATACTTGCTTTATTGATTCTTAAGAGGTTTTATGTAAAGTCTTTAACATTATTATCAGTAAATAATGCCAATTTTCTCTCTTTCCTTTCAATCTTCATTGATCGTTTTTCTCTTGCTGTATTGTACTGTCTAGCCTGGCTTTTTAAAACATGAATAAGACCATGGCACCCTTCTTAAAATCAATCTTTCTATTTGCTCCAAGATAAAAAAAAGATCCCATCTCCCTTTCCAATGAATCTCATACCATGGACTCCTCACATTCCCCACTCCAGACTCATTCGCTTGTCCCTCCGATGTGCTCTGACCCTTCCCAACACCCAGTATTGTCTAGTGTTGCTCTTTTTGCCAAGAAAACTCTTCCCTTCATTTGATCTGATTACTGTTCTCCTTAGAGTACAATCTCAGATCAAAAATTTCACTTCATCAAGGACTTTTTCCCTTTTCCTTTTCCATAGGCTCTCACAGGACTTTATTTTACAATTGTTTTGACATTGTGTTATTAATACCTTTACCCCTCTACTAAACTGTAAACAGTCAAGGAGAAACAGTGGCCATTTGTTTTCTCACTGCTTTATCTCAGGCCCCTGACGTTACTCCTGGCACGTAGTGGAAATTCAACAAATATAAGCTTCTTGAATGAATTAATTTAAGTTAGAAATTTTGTTCCTTAAAAATATTTGGGTGAGTTTTCATGAGATATTATTTTTAAAAAATATTTCAAGTCTTCAATATTTTTATTATAAATAAAAATAGCCTTGCCTTGACAAGTGTGGTTCAGTTGGTTGGGCGTTATCCTGAAAAGCAAAAGGCCACCGGTTTGATTCCCTGTCAGGGCACACGCCAGGGTTGCAGGTTCGGTCCCTGGTTGTAGCACATACTAGAGGCAACTGACTGATGTTTCTTTCTCACATCAATGTTTTTTTCCCTTTCTGCTTTTCTCTAATAATAAATAAAATATTTTTTAAATAGCCTTACTGAATTATAGGTAAAATTGTTTTTTAATTTATAAAATCTACTTTACCAAAAGAAAAATGTTAAGAAATTTGTCCTTTTTACCCCCCAGTAAGATGTTTCAGTGTGGAAATATTTGAGAGGGAACAACAAGGGGAGAACTTTCTAATGTCAGCCCCTTTACATATATAGTACCATAGTGTTTACACACTTTTCTTGTTTCATTTTCAGAACAATTCCACAAGACCTGTATTTATTATTTCCCATTAAGATGGCAGAAAGGAGGCACAGAGGAGGTACATGAGTAGCCTCCAATGCAACATTGCCAGAGGGCAGTTTGGGAACCAGCTCCTGTGCTCAGAACTGAGTCAAACCTACTGTCTTTTCCCATTACTCCCCACCAAGTTGTAGGATCTCCTGACAAGCTAGCTGGCTGGCAGGCCAGGGTATCACATGAAAGGTAGAGTGGTTACCATTCTGGCAGAAAATAGGGCTATAGGCTCAATTGTTGTTTTGTTTATTGCATAAAATTTACTTGAATTTTATTAAAATGGGCATCGTGGTCTACACTTTGCTCTTACATCATTCTCTACCCAAACGATGGCCAAGGTCCAGACCTGAATTTCTTCCATTCTTTAGGATGGAGTCTCTCCCCGTAGGATGACTGTGGAAGAAAGTACTGATTAAAATACATCATCCTAGGGGAGGAGGCGGAGTCAGTGTCTGGGGGAGAAGAAGAGGAGGCAGGGGCAGGGATGCAGCTGGGTGTGGTGGTGGCTCCAACAGAAGGGCTGGGAATCAGGCCTGGGAACAATTCCCACCCTTTCTCCTCTTTTATTATCCCAAGTGCACAGCCTTCTCTTTGTTCCTTAATGGTTTCCTTAGCCCCATTCTATTATAAGACACTCTACCAGAAAGCAGCAAAGAAAATAAAAGGAGGCCAAATTAGAACAAAAGAAAGGATGCTCAATGTCCCTAATAACTTGAGATCTTTGCTAAGGGTTCTTCCCCCCTAGGGTTTTTAACAAGTGAGGAATGTAGTCAGAACCATTTCCAAGTGAGGGCACATAAATTCAACACGAAACTCTAATTCAGCGTATAAACCAGAGTAGGTCTCAAATGTAAATAATTCATACTTGGTAGAATTTTTAAAGACCAAAAATGGTTAAATATACAAATATAAATACAAATATAAATATGTCAGCCCTTAAAAAAGGCACAATATAACAGGAAAACTGGAAACCATATGTTATTAACAAACCCAGAGTACCACCAGGGTAACATCCTCTGAGGACACGGGTGTGTAGCACTCGGCAGGCTCCTGGCCCAAGGGCAGGCCTACTCCTGTCGTCAGGAGAAGGCAGCCTCACTCCTCTCAGGAAGCACGCCTCCCCCAGACCTGGGCCACACCCACACGGTCCAAAGGCAATCTCTATTCAAGAGCATGTTCTAGAGGCATTTTTCACTCTGAACTCAATGCTTTAAATGCGTTGAAAGACTGCTTTTGAAAGTAGCTGAGAACAACGTTTTGAAGTGAGGCTGAGTAGAGAGAGTTCCAGGGGCTGCGGACTGTCCATCTCCATCTCAGAGTGAACTGAAATTCAAGTTAAAGGCGAAGGCCACCCTGGCTCTGAGACCTTAACTCTGAAAGCTAGAAGCTCTGCATTACATTCCAAACATCTCTCTCAGGCAAGCTGAGCAATTTTTATTGTTTTAGTAGTTGGGAATACACAGAATGACTATCAATCTGGAATTTAACTTTTTTTTTTTCAGTATTTTACGTAGTTAATTGTATTGAATAGTTTAGAAAGTATTCCTAGGCATTTTTGTTCAGTGACTTTGGGAAATAGATGTCACTATACACTTATAAAGTAAATATAATAATTTATATTATGGACATAATTGTGCCATTATTAGAAAGAATCTTTAGGCTCCAGACAGTGAATAGACTTTAAAAATAAATTTTCCAAAATATTGCATCATTAGAATTAAGAGCACATGGAGTAATGCCACAGATGAGAAAAAAGTAAGCAGATAAGTGAATAAACGCCAGAAATGAGAGGAGCTGAAGAGATATTCAAAGGATAGAAACAACAGTGCCTTGGTGGGAATGCAGACTGGTGAGGCCACTGTGGAAAACAGTATGGAATTTCCTCAGAAAACTAAAAATGGAACTGCCCTTTGACCCAGCAATTCCACTGCTGGGATTATACCCTAAGAACCCTGAAACACCCATCCAAAAGAACCTGTTCACCCCAATGTTCATAGCAGCACAATTTACAATAGCCAAGTACTGGAAGCAACCTAAGTGCCCATCAGCAAACGAGTGGATCCAAAAACTATGGTATATTTACACAATGGAATTCTACGCAGCAGAGAGAAAGAAGGAGCTTATACCCTTTGCAACAGCATGGATGGAACTGGAGAGCATAATTGTAAGTGAAATAAGCCAGACGGTGAGGGACAAATACCATATGATCTCACCTTTAACTGGAACATAATCAATAGAAGAAAAAAGCAAACAAAATATAACCAGAGACATTGAAGTTGAGAACAATCTAACAATAGCTGAGGGGGCGGGGACAGTGGGAAGAGGGGATTACAGGAACTACTATAAAGGACACATGGACAAAACCAAGGGGGAGGGTGGAGGTGGGGGAGGGAGGTGGGTTCAGTTGGGGTGGGGTGGAGGGATGGGGAGAAAAGGCATACAACTGTACTTGAATAACAATAACAATTTTAAAAAAAGCTTACTATATACCCTCAAAAAAAAAAAAAGAAAAGAAACAACAGTGCCTGCTGACAACTTGGATACAGAGGTAAATAGAGCAGTTTAGAGAGACCCCAATATTTTCGGCTTCAGCAACTTTCTGTGTAGCAATACAATAGGTAATGCCAGTTCAGAACCACAATTTGGAGTGATACATAAAGGAAATACACAATTTAGTTGGTATAATTTTGAAACGTTTGTGAACTAAGCAGAAATACATCTAGTAAGTAGATAATACCTATAAATCAGGAAAAATATTAGGATATGTATATTTTTATTGAGGTGAAACTTACAAACTATAAATTCACTTATTTTTAAATGCACAGTGAAATAATGTTTAGTACATTTTGAAGCTCTGAAATCATTGTCATTCACACTTCCATCCCCATGAAGATACTGACCTGCATCCTGTCTCTACAGTTTCAGAAATTTCATATAACTAGAATTAGCCAAGATGTGTACTTTTGTGTCTGGCCTCTTTCACTTACTAGAATGACTTTGAGACTCATCCATATGGCTGCATGCATCAATAATTCCTTCCTTTTCGTTGCTGAGTAGTATTCTACTCTATAGATATACTCATTTTGTTTATCCACGTACATGTTCATGGACATTTTACTATAAGTTTGTCTCTTATGAACATTTACAAAATGTCTTTCTGTGAACATATATTTTCATTTTCCTTAGGTAAATATATAGAAGTAGAATTTCTGAATATATTTGTATAATAGATACACAATTTACTTTTTAAGAAACTGCCAAATTGTTTCACTCAGTGATTGTATCACTTTATATTCCCACCAACAATATATGAAGGCAGCAATATACATGGGATTGCCATGTGTGTATAAGTAGTAGTAGAAACATGAATGGGATCAGTTAGCATATTTGTCAGAATAGGGTAGATTGTGCTGCATTAACAAACAACTCCAAAATCTCAGTGACTTATAGTAACAAAGGTTTGTTTCTTGTACTTGCAATACATTCATCAAGGGTTGGTTGCCACTCTACTGTATTTCATCTTCACTCTGAAACTCAGAGGTGCATACTTCCTGGAAATCTCTTGTATAATATGTTAGAAGATTTTGGGCACCAAATAGGCTAAGAACCAATTTCTGATAGGAAATTTTGCCTTCCATTTATTTCTCCTTTATTTTCCAATTCAGTTGTCAGCTTGTAACAATCTGCTTGAGGTAAATAGACTAAAATAAAGGATTATCCCAAAGACCCAGAATTAGAAAGATAAGGAGTGATTATTTGAATGCTAATAGCATTAAGAGGTCAATAATTACTAAATACATGGAACATTATTTTAAAACTCATCCTTTCCTCGGTGAAGAGGTCAATAATTACTACATACATGGAATATTATTTTAAAACTCATCCTTTCCTCAGTGAAATAGTCTTCCACTGTTTTGCATACCTAAATTTACTTTTGGGAATGGTAGGTAAGAGGTTAAAGAATAATTTTAAGTTTAATTCCTTTATTCCTTTGAATAAAGCCTGGAATAGAAAATTAAACACTGATCTCTCTCTCCTCTCTCTCTCTCTCTCTCTCTCTCTCTCTCTCTCTCTCTCTCTCTCTGTACTCTTCTGAGAGTTTAAAGGGATCCAAAACTAATTTTAGAACCAAAAAAATGGTTCTCTTCCAGAGTGACTTTTAAAAGCCTTGGGGGGGAAATAGAACCTTGGGTGGTAGATAACTCACTCAATATATCTCAAAACTTTAGTGTCCACATCTATAAAATAAAAATAATAGGACCTCCATCATAAGGGTTGCTATAAGGATTAAGTATGATAACATGCATTTTAAAAACTTGTAAAAACCTGGACAAATAATATTTAATTTGTCTGGAATAAAAAGTGTGGACTTGCAGACTGGTGCAGCCACTGTAGAAAACAGTATGGAATTTCCTCATAAAACTAAAAATGGAACTGCCTTTTGACCTGACAATTCCACTGCTGGGGTTATGCCCTAAGAATCCTGAAACACCAATTCAAAAGAACCTATGCACCCCAATGTTCATAGCCACAAAATTTATAATATGCTGGAAACAACCTAAGTACCCATCAGTAAATGAATGGATCAAAAAAACTATGGTACATTTACACAATGGAATACTAAGAAGCAGAAAGGAAATAGGAACTCCTACCCTTCACAACATCATGGATGGAACTGGAGAGCATTGTACTAATTGAAATAAGCCAGGTGGTGAAAGAAAAATACCATATGCTCTCACCTGTAAGTGGAACCTAATCAACAAAACAAACAAGTGAGCAAAATAGAACCAGAGACATGGAAATAAAGAACAAAATGAGAGTAAACAGGGGGTGGGGGGATATTGGGGGAAAGAAGGGGAAAGATCATCCAGGAACATGTATAAAGGACCCACAGACAAAGATAACAGGGTGAGGGAAGATGGAATGTAGGAGGTAGGTGTGGGTAGGGCAGGGGAGAGTAATGGAGGAAGGAAATGGGGACAACTGTAATTGAACAACAATGAAAAAATGTATGGAGTTGGAAATAAAAGCATTCCCTAACAAGAATGTACATAAAGATGGTCTTTCTTTGCCTGCTTCTGATTAGCTGGCTAGCTGGCAGACTGAGGAAATATATACACCAATCTCATTTTCCTCATTTCTTCTGATGTCCTGCTAGGTTCCTCTTGCCAAAGCAGAAGCCAATAGACAAGATACTCCACAGACATGACCCATCTTAGGTCAGACTTGTGGAGGAGAGGGCAGGGTAGAGAAGAATAAAGGGCCAATCTGAAAGGGTCAATGGAAGATACCTGGCACATTACATTATTCACCGATGTTTTTCTTGAATACAATGATGGGGATATATAGCCATGACAACATTTATAAAACTTTTTTTTGTCTCCCATCAACTTTTCACACCACAACGCCTACCATACTACCCTCTCCCAAACTACCAAAGAAAAAAATACTCCAGAAATCCTCTCCGACCCAATGCTGCCCAAGCCTTTTCTCCAGCTCCCTCTGAAACCTTCCGCAGAGTTCTAGCAATGGCAGGAATCTCCCTGGAGGTGATAGGTAGAAAAGAAAACAAGTAAACAAGGTCAATATGTTCTTTCCCTGTTAAGGCATAGAGAAAATACTCAGAATGTTCACACGATAGTTGTTTCCAGTACAATTGTTAAAGCCTTCCAACAGCTAATCTTGCTTTTTGTCTGCTCTACCTTTTTTCCCCCATTGCTGTTGGAGACATTTCTCTAAACACGAATTTGATCCTGCTGTTCATCATAAAATGTTTAAACAGCTTTCTGCCATATATTGCAAAAAACCCCCAAAATGACCACAGTTCTCCCCTATGCCCTATACCCAGACCCCTCTGCCATAGTGTTGGTGTGGCTGATCCACTTATCAAGAAGCACAGTCCAGCTCCTCTCACTCTTAGGAACCCTGCCACCATCTGCTAATAAGCCTGAGTTGCCCTGATGGATAATAAGAGACACTTAGCTCACTAACCTCTTTCACTCCAACTAACAGCCAGTGAACCCTCCAATACGTGAGAAAGGCCATCCCACCCAGCCTCCATTGAGCAAGTCCAGCCAAGTTCAGCAGAGCCTAGCCCAGATCAGCATCACCAGCCGGCAAACCCTTTGGCTTGTGTTAATAAATGAGTATTGTTCCAGGCCATGAAGTTTTGGGATTGTTGGCTATGCAACAATTAGTAACGGGTAAATTCCCCATGAAAGATAATATAAAAATCTTAGGATAATTAGACCCTTCGTGAAGCCTAATATAAATATTCAGCCTTATACTCCAACCTCTAAACCTACCTATACTACACTTTATCCCTAGCGTCTGATCAGAGTCCCACAAACACGGGTGCACTTTCACACGGCTGCGCTTTGCCCATGAGTTGGAAGACAGAAAAGGCATTTGAAGCTAACATGCACAGCACCTATAATGTCCCAAGACTTTTGCATATGCTTGTTCATTATACCTTCACAATACCCCCGTAAAGTAGTTGTTATCCTTAGTTTATAGATTAGAACACTGTGGCACAAAAAGTTTAGCTTTCTCAAGGCTATCACAACTAATAAGTGAAATCTGTATAATTTCAAAGTCCATGATCTTCCAAATGCAGAATTCATTCTGTCAGGTGGCCAGTTGGGGAATGAGCTGGGATAGAATTCATGTCAGAATTACCTTAGTAGTGCTTCCAAAAAGTATGTGCCTACCCTATTCTTAGCCTTTGGGTGCATACGAATTTTAGCAGAGATTGGAATGGGGTCCTCTAATGCCGCTCTTCCTCCTCCACACTCCTCTCTTCGAAACTACTATGCTTTCTTTATCTACATTACTATTTTCCCCACCTGAAAAGCCTTTTTCTCCTTTTCCATCTGGCTGAACCATAGTTATCAAGGTGTTATTAAAAATCTAACCATCTCAATAAAGGTTAAATAGAAATATCGCAGGTAGAAATAAATGTCCATTCCTTGGAGCTTCAAACCACGTTGTCAATGCCTCCTCCCTTGTAAGTTAATTGAGGACAAAACACCATGCTTTATTTATTTTCACCCCTGAAACCTGCTGTAGAGCAAATGCTCACTAAATATTTGTGTAATTATTAGGAATAGATTTTCATATGCTTAGCAAAAGTGGAGAAAATATGTTTTTTTCAAAACTTAGGGTAATGAGAGCTAATTTTGGCTAGGAAAGAGATGTTCACTGAAACCCCAAATTCCGTTGCTATTTCTAAATAAGAAAATGCTTTTTCAGATTTCCTTTAAGTAATTTACAATATAATTAATGCATGGATTAAAACATTAATCCCTCTAGAGAAGAAAAACAATGACAGCAGTGTCTGGGGTAATTGGGAATTATAATCATGAATTTGCACAATAGACAAATAGAACTACTAAGGAGATCCATCCTTCTAAATGTAGTTATTAGCAAAGCGCATATTAATCTTCTCATGCCAGATAAAACTTCGTACTTAAACTTTTACCTAGTTGATTACTTAGCTGACGAAGCTGTAATTACAGCTGCAAATTTTAAAAGAAATGTGAAGATATTGAAGTAGCCTGGTCTTGAAATGTGAAAATTCTTTATTGTTAGTATTAAGCCGTTTTGGTAGATAATGACCTTTACAGAGAAAAACAATTACAATGAGAAGAGTACATGTTATAACTAAAGTTCTGGGCTCTTCACAAATATCACCCTAACCCAAATCCCACCTTACAAATGGAAGGGCCTCTAGTTACTGCCACTTGAAACTGGACTCTAAGGAATTGGGACTCCCTAATGATGTAACCCCATTTTGACTTGGCAATACATATTTCAGGGCTCAGTGAAACTATTTTTCTCATTCTCAGGTTAAGTCTGGCCCTTGCCCCTGCTCATTTTAGTCACTCTCGCACTACCATCATCCTCAGAAGTGCAGGATTGACTTCAGTAATTTTTGTTTCCAGAAGGACATGAAGAATATTTCCTGTGCCTCTAATGGATTTCATGCAAGTATCCATTGTTCAGAGTAATAAAACAGGCTTATTTTATAAGTACACTGATTGATAACCACAATGAGGTATGTTGAGTCATCTGTCTTCATCTTGCTCCACAAAAAAAATTGTATGAACATAAAGAAACATATGTGGTATTGTTGCAAAAAGAAGAGGAGGAATCCTATATGTAAATGATTTAGGCAGCCAAATTGATCACAGATCATTGAGAAAATGATTACTTGCTAATAAACAATAGGCCTGAGGATGCACATGGTTCATTAATTAGTAAGATGCAGGATGAAGGTGATAAGAGCCCAGGATCTGGCAAAAGGTCCCCAGGTCTATGATCAGTCGGTTATAAAGCAGAGTAACTGGCCAGCCTGGGAACATCTCAGTCACATTCGTAGTTTCAGTCAACACTGGCTTATTATAAATGTGAGAGTGGGAAAGAAAATTGTCGCTTAGACTAGCCATGAAAATCTCCCAAATTTAACCTTCCACTGTCTAGGACAATTACGGGTATATAGCTATGAGTTGATTCACTTTTTTAAAGCAAAAAATACAAAACAACATCTTCAAAATTAATTATTTTGTTAACTCTAATGAAGGTTAAATCATGAGAAAGTAATTGAGAAAAAAATTATCAGAATCTCTGAAAATACAAATATAGTAAAGATGAAAATGTTTACCCTGAAACATATATTTTTACGTGTCCCTGAAGAATGATGATGACTCATGAGGAAACATAATTGAAACATAATGGAAGGTGAAGGAAACAAAAGAAAAAATAAACAAATGGGACTACATCAAACTAAAAAGTTTTTGCACAGCAAAAACAAAATAGAGAGACAATCTACAGAATGGGAGAACATATTCGCCAATATATATGATAAGGGGTTAATATCCAAAATTTATAAAGAACTTACAAAACTCAACACCAAAAAAAGAAAAAGCCCAATTAAAAAATGGGCAAGGGACCTGAATAGACACTTCTCCAAAGAGGACACACAGATGGCCAAAGGACATGTGAAAAGATGTTCAACATCACTAATCATCAGAGAAATGCAAATTAAAACCACAATGAGATATCATATCACATCTGTCAAAATGGCTATCATCAATAATTCAATAAACAACAAGTGCTGGTGAGGATAAGGAGAAAGATGAACCCTTTGCACTGTTGGTGGGAATGCAGACTGGTGCAGCCACTGTGGAAAGCAGTATGGAGTTACCTCAAAAAATTAAAAATGGATTTGCCTTTTGATCCAGGGATCCCACTTCTTGGAATATATCCAAAGGAACCCAAAACACTAATTCAAAAGAACACATGCACCCCTGTGTTCATTGCAGCATTATTTACAATTGCCAAGATGTGGAAGCAGCCCTAACGCTCATCAATAGATCAGTGGATGGAACAACTATGGGACATTTACACAATGGAATTCTACTCAGCCATAAAAAAAAGAAAATGTTACCCTTTGCAGCAATGTGGATGGACCTAGAGAACATTATATTGAGTGAAATAAGCCAATCAGAAAAAGACAAATACCATATGATTTCACTTATATGTGGAATCTAATGAACAAACTCAACTAACAGGCAAAACAGAGTCAGACTCATAAATGAAGAGCCAATGACAGCTAGTGAGGGGAGGGGGGAAGTTGGGGGTGGAGGGATTGAGCAAAAAGGAAAAAGGACTCATGGACATGGACAACAGTCTGGTGATTGCTGAAGGGAGGGGAGTATAAGGGGACTAAATGGTAATGGAAAAAATGCAATAATGGTTAAATTTAAAAAAAGAAACAGTTGAAAACTCAGGGCCAATTGTACGTATTGTTTTGTATCTTGTATTTTTACCCATTAGAGATTTTGGGTTGAGTTCCGTTTCCTTTGCTACTTTTACCTGCCTGAAGTCATAATCTTCCAATTGTAACATATAAAACCTTTTCTGTAACAACCTACTGTGATACCTCAAAAAAGAGGACTTACTCTTTGAGATCCGAAAAGCAGCAGGAAATGGCTGTCAAAAGTTAAAAAAAAAAAAAAAATCTCCCAACAAAGAACTAAGCAGGACAAATTCAGAGAGCATAATGTAGAAATAAAAATGACCTTCCGGAGAATGTGTAATTTTCCCAAATAGATTTCCTGGGTTCTATTAGACCACTTTCACAAAATATAATCAGCCTGGATTCATACTGAAAATAATGACAAAGTTTCAGAGTGCAGAAAATTTAAGTCCTAGGAATTACTTAACACTCACAGTTCTAAAGAATCTAACTATTCCAAATAGAAATCTCACAGAAAAACTACTTATTTCCTAAAAATGACTGAGCAAACATTAATGAGTCAAACTATGAGATAAGTATTAAGGAAATAGACTACCAACAAAAGAATGCTATAACTTTCTACTAAATTACATGCTGCTTCTACCTATTGATAAAAATTTTAACAGTCATAGAATTGGCAGACTAAGTAACAAAAGAAATGGCCTGTATTGGAACATAAAATAATTTTGAAATGAAAAATTATATAAATTTTGGTTTTGAAAGCCACTATTAAATCATAAGAAGAAAATTCCAAATGCATATTTATTGCTCAGAAATAATTAAATACCCCAAGCTATAGTGCAAGAATAGTGCAAGTTTATTGGAACAATAAAAAAAATGAAAAATAAATCTAGATTTTTGTTGGAATTAAGAGAGATAACATACATGAAAGTTCTTTATAAATATGGAGCATTCTTCACAAGCAATTCTGGGATATTTCCCACAATCACCTGATTCTGACCCTTATAATCCAAATGTATTATTCTCTTTTTCTGCTTTGCTCAGGAGACACTTTCTTTTTACCTTAAATACTACATGTCTTAGTAATATTTTAAGGCCATTATACTAGAGAGGATAAGATTAGGGGTAAATCTTATCTAAAAGACTTGTAACCCTTAGATGAATTTCCCTGAAAACAAAGTCTGCGATGAGAATATGCATTCAGGTGAGCTTATTGTGGAGAAAAAAACAAGGCAGGGAAGAAGGACACGTCCGTAAAATGGTGAGTTGCTGAGGCCACTGCTATAGGCATCAGGACTCAGTTCCACCAGGATTTCTGTGAAATGTGGAATTCCACTTGAAGAGCGCTAGGCTGGAACTTTTATCCACTGACTCTAGCCTCCACTGGGGTAGCGGTTTTCCCAGAGCATTGAGTCCTTCATACTTCCAAGCTGTGATTGCACAGGGCCAAAAAAGCTTCTACTACACTGGAGAAGATGCTGGGGTAGAAAGTAGATGGACACACAGTGTATCCTCTGGATGCTGCCAGTGTGATGTGATCGGGGCTTACACAAAACTGTAAGCAGCAGTTATGGCCATGTATTAGTTTTCTATTGCTGTTTAATAAATCACCATAAATAGCAGCTTAGAACAACACTCATTTATTTATTAGTTCACAGTTTCTGAAGGTCAGGAGTTCAGGCATAACTAGATTCTCTGCTCAGAGTCTCACTGGACTAAAACCAAGGTGTTGGCTGGGGTTGTGGTTTTAATCTGAACTTAGTGTTCTTTTTCAAGGCCACTGGTTGTTAGCAAAACCTGCTTCCTTGTGGTTGTAGGACTGAAGTCTCTGTTTTCCCGCTAGCTGTCAGATGGAGACTGCTCTAGGCCCCTAGACCATCCAGAGTTCCCTAGCACAGGTCCCACTCCCCACTAAGTAGTGTTCAACTTGGATGTTTGCTTTCTTCCAGGCTAGCAGGAGCACATTTTTCTGACTTCCTTTTCTTCCACCAGTGGAGAAAACTCTCTGTTTTTAAAAAGTTCATGTGATGAAGTCAGAAAATCTCCCTATCTTAAGGTCAACTGATTCAGACTTCAACTGCATCTGCAGAATCCCTTCACAGCAGCATCTAGATGGGTGTGTGACTGAATAAATAGGAAAAGGCACATGTACACCAGGGGCTGCGAACTTGGGGAACGTCTTAGAATTCTGCCCTCTCTCCAGATTAAACTCACAGAGTGGCTGAGGAGATGTGACATGGGACATCAAATACATCTTCTGCAGCATTTTTTAAAACAAAGTTTGATTTTTGCTTAATGATTTATGTAAAGAAGAAGCCAAAGTCTAGTGAGATGGGTCTGAATTAAGTGTCCCTTTGAATTTGGTTTAGGTAATTAATTGCTCATATTTTTCTGTTACTTAAGGAACCAAACGAAATAGATCTCAACATCCATCATAACCTATAGTTTCAATTAGTCTCTATAATATCTTCCGCAATGGGGTGCTTAAGTGGGTATGTCTGTTAAATAAATACTATGCCGTAAAACTGATTGCTCTGAAGAACTATGCAACTACTAAAGAAGGGAAAGCGGGAGATTTTTAAAGATTTACTTCTCATTTATCCTGTACTGTGAGCATTATTTGAATGAATTACAATAGACTCAATTAATTTTTCATACATAATTGTTACATTTTATCTAGCCTATTAACTCTCACATTCAAATTTTTTTAAAAAACAGTTACTATAAATTAAATATCTGCCAATTTTATGGCTATGAGCACATGCTAATCTCCATGCTGGAAGATGAGCCACGCAGATTGCAAGAAACCGAGCTATATTTAGAAGCACATTACTAGAGCTGGGTATTTAAATGGGGGCTCTGCTAGATTTTTTATAAAGTTCTTTTCCATTTTGTAAAAAGTGTGCTCAACAGTCAGTCTAATTGTATAATTCAACTACTGGGGAGCTGAGGTGATGTTCCCTATTTCGATGCAGACAATAGTAGTGTCGTGTTAGTGGTTACCGACACACAAAGGCAGCGCTCTGATTTCTCTGAATTAATTTCTATCTCTGTAAGGTATCTCTGGCGATCTCTTCTGTGGCTTCCTGTGCTACTCCCTGAGCTAATGATGAGCAAATGGTAGAAAATGAAAATACAAACCACAGGGGGCGCCTTCATTACTCTCTGCATTCAGATCACTCTACTCCCTGGCTTGAAAGAAGGGGTATAACACACATCTGAACACCAACATATGTCAAAAGCTATTCTGAGAACTTGATTTATATGCTTTATCCTCATTACATCTTTATAAAAACTTTAGGAAATAGGCTCTAGTGATAGCCTCAATTTACAGATGAGGTTACAAAAGAGTTTAAGTGACTTGCATGTAGCTAATAAGTATTACAGTTAATAATAAGCTATTAAGTATTCAACCTCAGGCAGCCTGACTCTATAGCCAGTGTTCTGAACCTTTATGCTCCACCGCCGTGAAGGTGGTGAGTAGATTAATATTCTAAAATGGCTACTCAAGTTCCAGAGAAATTAGTAAATTTTCCTTCTGGTCCTGAAAACCAAGATAATTGAAAGACAAAGATTCATAGGTACTGTAAAATTCTTTACATAAATTTGCCTACAAGTATACTTTAATATGAAGCATTTGAAGATCCCAAAGCTTCTTTTCCTCTTATGCAGCATGCCATTAATGAGCCTTAGACAGACTTTTCTTATCAACCATTGGTTTCCTAAGTGGAACAATGACTACAGAATTATTTTCTGCTTGAAAGTAAAAAATATGTGACTACCATGGCTGTCTCAAAATCAGAATTTATTTTCTATTCTTTTTTTTTCTTAAATGTCAGTCACTTTTGAAAAATAAGGGGAAAATGATCTCATATTCCACATACTAATTCCTGACAGGTGCTCAGCTCTCTGGGTACTATTTTCCCAAATTCATCAGTCAGTCCTCATGGCCCTCACTGAGGCAGAATTCATGCTGAGTTTTTAAGGGTAATCATTTATAAGAGCAAAATGATAGAAAACTACTAACGTGTGCACTTAGTATTATTTGTCAGAGCAATTATCCTCTTGAAGGGTGGTTTTTATTTGGAGAGAACAAAGTGTTCTCAAGAGTTAAAGGAAAACCAAATGATGATTCATAACCCTAATGTCTTGGTTCCTGTACTCTAAAAGCAGAATGTTAAGCAAAGCCTTTAAATTGCCCGTGTGGGTTTGGTAGGCTAAATGGGGCTAAGAACTGAGCCACTGACATGCACCACTGATGAATTTCACCAAACAAACTGCTTCCAAATTGTGTTATGAAGTTCCAGTCCATATCTTCTAGAACTTTATATAATATTCATGAACCAACATTTGAGTTCATACATCTCTTCTTCCTTTCATGGGTCCTGATATCCTGAGGTAAAAAGTGATGGTCCAGCTAACAGAGCTGGAGGCTCCTCTGTGACTCCTCAAAGCTGGGTAGTGTCCTGTGCTCGCATACTATGCTACACTTACCTCCGTACACATGACCCTTGAACAACCTGGCATTAGGGGCGTTGATGTCAAAAATCCACATATATAGAACTTTTCACCCTACAGTCGCCACTGCGCATCTGCAGATTCAACCAATAGCAAATTGAGAACAGTATTTTCGATCCATATTTGGGCATCTGTGGTTGGGAATGCCAAAATACTCTTTTCAATTTGCAGTCAGTTATATCCAAGGATACAAAACCCACAGAGACAAATGGCTGACTGTACTTATTGAAAAAAAGTCCACATATAGGTGGACCCACACAGTTAAAAACCCATGTTGTTCAAGGGTCAACTGTGCTTGTCACTTTATTACTTGTCTCTCTGACTGGCTCTCTATTAGACTGCTAAGTTATGAAGAACATACTCGTGTTCTCCAATGCAGTTTTTAAAATCATAGAAGGTAGTTAAATATATGCTGAAGGAAAAATAAGGAGAAAAATAAAAGCTAGAAGAAAGATGCTGGATTTTTTTAGTGCAGTTGACTAATTTTCATTCACAAAAAATTATAGAGCATTGTGAGAACAACCAGATTTAATGCAAGAAGAAAGAGAACTGGACATTTTTTTTTTTCTGAGTGCCCATCACATGACAGGTACTAAGCTAGCAGTATTACAGATATTCTCTAAAGGTTTGAACGTAACGAATTTGAACTGCTATTGGAATGATCATGAGAACCTGCCCAAAAGACAGTTCAGATGGAAGTCCAGTTGTCACTGATGAAGACATAGAGACTTGAGAGTCATCCATACGGATGATAAATGATGACATTGTGTGGATCCCTGAATGTCAAACTCTGCATGACCATACTTGATACAATACTTAATAGAAATGGAGTCTGCATGAGTCAACAGCCAGGAAGCATGGGGTAATAGTCAAGAAAAAAGCATATAAGATCCTGATGCAAGATGCAGTTGTGAATTCTATAGGGTATATTCTACGGCTGATGAGAGCTAATGGAAAACGTATGCAGCTCAGATTGACTCCATTATACTTTTTTAATTGGTGTTCAGCTTGATTTTGCTGTCATAATTCTGCCCACACCATTTTTACAGCTCCCCCATTTCCATGATTCATTATAGGTACCATCATTTCTGAAAAAGTCAATGATATTTTATGATAAAGAAGAAAACAACCATGAGGATGGAGTGAAACAAGTGAGGAATAAAATGGGAGAGGAAAGTAGAGGGCAGGAGAAGAGATTTAGCATAGAATCTTAAGGGGGAACTATATTTCAAAGAAGGAGAAAAATAGCCTAAGAGCTAGGGAAGGAAGAGTTACACAGATGTGGCATATAATCATAGCGTATTTCTAGTGATTATTTCCAAGTTCATTAAATAAAGGAACGAGCCAGAGGAAGAGCAAGGGAAGAGGGAAAGACAGTAGGAATAGATGTAAATTAGTTATTACTTGCTTAATGATGAAACAATTTTCAATTTACAATTACCCATTGGGAATTCTCTGAAAAGAAAATTATTTCCTTTACCAGTCAAGTGCTGCTTGCATCTGATTTTACTTCTCAAATCATTTGTCATTGATGCAAGGACTAGTTAACTATCAGCGCAAATCTGGGAAAAGCAACATATTTGCTAGGTCTGCCTGACTGCAAAAGAATCATGTGTGACTGCAACAATCAGTTCGACATATAGTATCTCAGCTCACCATGACAGTACCCTGAGACCAATGCTTAAAACCCCCCTTCTCCTCACAACTTGTGAAGCTATGTAGATTGCAGCAATTGTAGGCAGAAAGCCTTTTGTCCACAGCAGCTGAACTCCAATCCTGTAAATACTGTTTTCATGGTGTTGCCTTTTAATCCTCTTTGATTTTGATTTCACTTATTCAGAATTTGTAATATATCGACTCATCCTGGGATGAAGTTTAACTCCAAGTTTTCCTTTTTAAAAAACATCTAACCAAACTATGTTGAAGTGCATTCTGAGTGTAAAATAAATGTTTAGGTCTTTTCTTAAGTGTTTAACTTAATAATAAGTGAAATTGTTTTGTTTACTATGAAATTTCTAAGAATTTTAAAATATGGTGATAACCATTGTGATTTTCCTAGAGGCAGATATATCAACTACTATGAAATACTTCCAAAAGTATTTGACCTTGGAACCGTTTTCTCTTGGAATGTATTTTGGGAAATATTAATCCATCTTAAAGCATGTCCGTGCAGATTTCATTTATTTTGAGAGCATCTACTACGTGACAGGCATTGTGCTAGCATAGTCTGAAGAAGCAGACTGAATTCCTGTTTGGGTAATACAGACATTAAATCAACATTAAATTATAATTAATTTAATAAACCTAAGTGTGCACATTACTGTATGGAAAATACAGGGGAATCTAACCTAGCCTGGGAGGTGAAGGAAGGCATTGCTGTGAAATAATGTTCAAGTTAAGACCTGCAAGATGAGTGTGAGTTGTTAGATAAAGTGAGCTAACAGAGCATTCCAGGAAGAGGAAACAGAAAATGCTATGGCTCTGAAGCAGGAGAAAGTGCAGCCAGCTTAGCAACTGGTAACAACCCAGTAGATCAGAAGGGCAGGAGAGCAGCCAGTCCCCCCTTGTAGCATACTTTCTAGCTGCTGAGGAACACATTCTATATTCTCCTAATTCCAAGCCATAAAGAATCACCCTTTCCAGCAAATGATGAGTTAGTTATTCAGGACTCACACACCACTAAGAATAAGTAACCTGAAGAGAAGAAATAAACATAAAAATCATCTCTTTGAGGGCAGTGGAGAGCTACTAAAGCAAAAGCCTACGGGAACACAATTCCAGAGGAAACTGGAAACTCAGAGAGGTGAGGCCATTATTAGGGACTTCTCTTAACCCAAAGGCATTACACAGTTTGAAAGCTTCAGAAACTTAACAGAGCACTCAGCAAATCCACAGGGTTTGGAGGGACAAAAATTATGTCTAAGGGTAAGGGACACATGTTAAAATACTGAAGTCCTTCAGTTAGGAAAAACCAAAGGACTACAACCTGTGTCTAAAGTGAGTATTCACAAAGGCTAAATCCCAACTTCAAATCGGCTCAATCTCGCTTTGGATGCAAGTGATCTCCTTGACCCTAACTGCCTACCAAAAGCTAAAGTAAGTTCAGGAGGAAGAAATCATCACCCCAAGATCAAATTAGCCCTGGAATTGTAACTCACAATTCACAAAGTTACAAGAAAACAACAAACAGAGGACAAAAAAAGGAAATATACAAATAATATAGAACATTGCATAAGAAACATTTGGGGCTGGGGTAAAAATGTCTAACATACTTTGAAGATTCAGCACCAAATGACTGAGAAATGAAGCAAAAGCAATATTTCAATATGTAATGACCAATAATTTTCTAAAACTAATGAAAAATACTAAGCCACAGATATAAGATGAACTGTAATTCCCAAGGAGAATCATGCAAAAAAAAAAAAAAAACCCACATCCAGACATACACAGAAAAAATGTAGAAAACAAAGACATATAGCAATTTTAAAAACAAGAGAGAATAGTATTTATTACCTTCAAAAAACAAACAATAAATTTAAAACCTAACTTTTCAACAAAAAAGAAGTCAACAACTCTTCAAAATATTGAAAGAAAATAACTGTTTCTAGCCAGTTTACCAAAAAATACAGGTGAAATAAAAATACATTCAAATAAATAAAAGCTGATAAAATTGTGCTTCAATAGACCAATGTGAAAAGGATACCAATATAGATAGGTATATCTATAACAATAATAGACACAAGCATGGAAACGACTAATGGAATGAGAATTAATAGAAAGGATAAATACATATATAGGGAAATCTACATAAAAATCGGCTGTATTAAAAATGTCTTCATTCTGGTCATATATATATATGGGGGGAGAGACTGAATGAAAGAACGAGAGAGTGAAAGAGAGAGAGAGTTTAAAACATAAGACAACAGTAGCACAAAAGTCTAGGAGAAGCTAAATAAGATGTCTCAAATTTCTTGCATTGTTCAGGAAATGATAAAGCAATAAATTTATACCACACTTCATAAGTCAAGGATTTATGTTGTAAGATGTATGGCAACTACTAAAAAAATAAGAGTAGATAATTAACATTTGACAAAGAACTATCGAATTAAAATTGTTAATTGAACTGCTCCTACCTACTATAATGATTAGGTAATGAATTTGTTCTGCCACCATAAATAACTAGAAATCTGGACAAATGATATGAAACAACAGTTTTAAGACATTGGTATAAAGCCAGCCAAGGCCATTCTCCCGGAGAAAAGGAAAACAGATGCGGAAGGACCTACTATTGCCCCAGCTTTCCAAATAGTCATTTTTAAGACTATAACACAGAAAAGGTTTAACTAAACAGAGCATAGATATATCACTGAACTAAGGAACTAGAAATCAGAGTTTGAGAAGACTGCAGTGGATAGGATTTGAGACAACTACCCAAGAAAAGGAAAATATGCAGGAAAAAAAAAGTTCCCTAAATCTGCTAAGGAGTCTGCTGCGAAATAACAAGCTGTGCATGGGCAGAGTAAGACTGGCCAAGGACAGGCAAAAAACGATCAAGATCCAGCCGAACCATTCCCCAAACTTACGCAGGGCTGGCAGACATTCTACTTCCAACCAGTCAGTGTGAAGAAGCTTTTTCAGATATCCAGGGCATTCGGTAGTATGCCATCACCAAGGCTCCCTGCTGAACGAGTAGTGTGGGTCCTTCTAGGACAAGATAAGAGCAATATTATCAATGGAAACATAAATAGACTGGTTAGCACACCATTATCCAGTAGAAATTTAGCCCATGTCACATAACGTAATTTTAAATTGTCAAGTGGCCACATTAAAAAAATAAAATTAATTTTAATAATTGCTTTTATTTAACTTTATATATATAATATTATCATTTCAGCATGTAACCGATGGAAAATGTTATTATTGAGATATTTTACATTTTTTTCCTGTGAAGTCTTTGAACTAAAGTGTGTTTCTTACACTTTCAGTAATCGCAACTTAGACTAGCCTCATATCAAGTACGCTACAGCCACACGTGGCTAGTGCCTACTGTTTGAGCAGCACAGGCCTACAGCTGCAGACTGGGTTTGTCAGCTGTGCACAGGAGTTATCTAGGAGAGCCAGCACCTGGAGACCTTGAGCTCATAGGAAGTTCTAGTTCCTCCAGCTGGGGATAGAAAGCCATAATTCCCTTGGGAAAATAACTGCAAAAGCTGAGTTTGAATGCAGTCCCTGTGAGCTTTCAGGGTTATTTTGGGGCAATACTGTTTGTCATGTGTTAGAATAATATTGTTAATATCCAAAATATTTAATTAATGTGTCTATCTCCTGTCATTAAAATAATGTAGCTATTCCAAGAGCTTAATTAGACCATGAGATAAACAGGAGTAACCCAGAGCAAGAATGTCCAATCTTCCAGAGCCACTGACCACCAGATGTCACCAATGAAAATCATATGCAAACTGATAAAGACAATTTCCAGAATGGATCAATCGTATTTAATGAAGGTAAATCACTTATTGGAGATAATCCTCTTATTTACAGTAGTAAAATAGTAGTCTGTCTAAGAACTATAAGTAGACAATGGAAAGATGTGGCTCCTGGGTTTGAAAGGACTTGTTGTGAAAATCCGCTAGACTCAAAGGGTGTGCTGGCAACGTATCGAGACTTTGTGTGTGTGGGACACCGTGTTGCTTGTTTATGGTGCTAGATTTTTTATGTTACTCAGTGACATAAAATATCTCATTTTCCCAAATATTTTGTATTGTGTAGGTACCTCCGAATTCATAGATCTGAATCACAAAAGGGAGATAGATGTTCCATGGTCTTTTCAAAGAACAGCTGGTCATGTTTCAGCTAAAAGCCAGAAAACCAGAAATAATCAGGTTTGTTTGGAGTAAGTGAGTTCAAGGTGGATTTTGTCTGACTCAGTGATTACAGAGGTCCTGAAGACCACATATGGTTAAATCCCAACCACTAAATGTGTTTATCAGGTCTCTGAATTTTTCTTTTTAATTTGAAATAGGCCTTTATAAGCAATTTTCAGATTTCTTGGAATGCTTCTGTAATCTGCCTATGTCGGGGGCATGCAACCAAAACAAGACAGCGTTTCTTTAACATGGACATCTAAAACCCCTCCCGTGACCTCACAGGACACTTCCCTGTAGCCAGGGGTCTCAGCTAAAGGCTGTGGCAAATGCTGCTTTCCAAATGCCTTTCCTTCTGAAAAATGCAGGCAGCTGAAAATCTAAGAACACCCCTAGGCACACCCCCAAACAGGACTGTACAACTGAGCTCAGAGACTTGATATTTGAACAATTTTGACTTGGGTACAACAGTAAACATTTACTATATCCTTTTAGATAAACCTATTGAGGGAATTACCACAAGATTATTAACAACAATGACAACAAAAACAATACCATACTTGTATCCAATATCCAATAAGTGGTTATTACATGCAAGCATTCCATTAAGCATGTCAGATGGTTTGGTTCCTAAGCCCAATTGTACACAGCTTTTGAAGGAGGTACTAAAAATTTCCCCAAAAGGAATCCTGGGCGGGGGGAGGGAGATGAGGAATAACTTGTCCAATTTTACTCTTGAACTAATAATGGTGGGCCTGGGGTTTGAAACCAACAGTGGTTTCATATCCCATATTAACTCATACTAGTGAAGGAGTTAGTTCCCACTTATACTTCAAAATCAATTCAGATTCCTATTCTCCAATAACCCTCTCTGCCACCATTCAGGATCTAAAACTCAGTTAAGTATCCTTCTTTGCTCCCAAAGCACATCTTCATTCTCCATTCCCCACACATTTTGCATTATTTACATTATCTGTTTACTCCACAATGTCTCCCACCAAATTAAATTTCTTTTTGTAATATATTTTATTGATTATGCTATTACAGTCATCCCATTTTTTCTCTTCATTCCCCTCTGCCCTGCACCCCTCTCCCAGCAGCATCCCCCCCTCCCTTAGTTCATGTCCATGGGTCGTATATACAAGTTCTTTGGCTTCTGCATTTCCCATACTATTCTTAACCTCCCTCTGTCTATTTTGTATGTACCATTTATGCTTCTTATTCCCTGTATCTTTTCCCCATTCTCACCCCTCCCCCTCCCCACTGATAACCCTCCATGTGATCTCCATTTCTGTGATTCTGTTCTTGTTCCAGCTGTTTGCTTAGTTTGTTTTTGTTTCTGCTTTTTAGTTCAGTTATTGATAGTTGTGAGTTTCTTGTCATTTTACTGTTTGTATTTTTGATTTTCTTCTTTTCTTAGGTGAGTCCCTTTAGCATTTCATATAATAAGGTCTTGGTGATGATGACCTCCTTTAACTTGACCTTATCTGGGAAGCCCTTCCATTCTAAATGATAGCTTTGCCCTTCCATTCTAAATTATAGCTTTTCTAGATAGAGTAATCTTGGATGTAGGTCCTTGCCTTTCATGACTTTGAATACTTCTTTCTAGTCCCTTCTTGCTTGTAAGGTTTCTTTTGAGAAATTAGCTGATAGTTTTATGGGAATTCCTTTGTAGGCAACTGTCTCCTTTTCTCCTGCTGCTTTTAAGATTATCTCCTTATCTTTAATCTTGGCTAATGTAATTACGATGTGCCTTGGTATGTGCTACCCTGGGTTCAACTTTTTTGGGACTCTCTGAGGTTCCTGGACTTCCAGGACTTCTATTTCCTTTGCCAGATTAGGGAAATTCTCCTTCATTATGTATTCAAATAAATTTTTCAATTTCTTACTCTTGCTCTTCTTCTGGCACCTGTATGATTCATATGTTGGAACATTTGAAGTTGTCCTGGAGGTTCCTAAGTCTCTCATTTTTTTGAATTCTTGTTTATTCATTCTGTTACAGTTGAATGTTTATTTCTTCCTTCTGGTCAAATTGTTGATTTGAGTCCTGGTTTCCTTCCCTTCACTGTTGGTTCCCTGTATATTTTGCTTTATTTCACTTTGGATAGCCTTCACTTTTTCCTCACTTTTGCAATGATACTCAGTCATTTCTGTGAGCATCCTGATTACCAGTGTTTTGAACTCTGCATCTGTAGGTTGGCTATCTCTTCATCTCTCGGTTCTACTTTTGGAGCTTTGATCAGTTCTTTCATTTGAGCTATATTTTTTTGTCTTGGCTTGCCTGTTACATTGCAAGGGGCAGGGCCTTAGGTATTCACCAGGGTGGGGCAACACACTTTGCTACATTGTGGCACTGTGGGGGGGAGGAGGAGTCTGAGAGAGAACAGTGCCACTTGCTCAGCTTTTGGCTGGCTTTCAGTCACTCCCCCCTACCCACAAGCAATTTGGGCCCTTCTGGTGCTGATTCCCTGGTGGGTGGGCTTGTGGATGTTCTAGGACCCTCTGGGTCTCTCCAGTGAATTCTCCTATGAGTCTGGGAGTTTCTCCTACTGCCAAAACTCCCACAGATTTTTACAGTCAGAAGTTTTGAAGCTTTATTTCCTGATGCTGGAACCCTAGGTTGCGAGGCCTGCCTCACTCCTCAGTTGTTCCTCCTGGTTTATCCACATGCAAATGTCAGACCACACAGTCTACCAGCCACCGCCTTAGTGCAGATCCTCTCTGCCCTGGCTGCCCATCTTCACCCCTCCTACTAGTCTGAATGGATGTCTCTTCTTTATCTCCTCAGTTGTTGGACTTTCATACAATTTGATTTTCTGGAAGTTCTGGTTATGTTTTGTTTTTAAATTTGCTGTTGTCCTTCTTTTGGTTGTGCAAGGAGGCAAAGTGTATCTACCTCCCTCAAGGAGGCAAAGTGTATGCTTCCATCTTGGCTGGAAGTTCAAGGACTCCATATTTAAATTTCCTAAGGCTATGTTTTTCAACAGGGGGTGATTTTGCACCTCCCAGAGCACATTTGGCAATGTTTAGAAACACTTTTGGTTGTCACAACTGGCTGAGAAATGCTCCTGTCATTTAGTGAGTAGAGGCCTGTGATACTGCTAAACATTTAACAATGCACAGGATAGTCTCCCACTAGAAGGGAATACCTGGTGCAAAACATCAATAGTGTTGAGATTGAGAAACCCCCTTTCAAAGCAGGACCAACCATATATTATTAATCTTCGTATTCAGCACCCTAAAGGATAGCCGGTACATAGTAAGTTCTCAATAAACGTTTGTTGAACAGTATTCAACTGATATTGTAGGTGAGAAACTTAAGCTCCATTTTCTACTCATTTGAAAATGCCTTCCCTAACTTCCAGGTAGAGTTGACCCCTCCATTCTTCATAAGCTATCATTACCTTAAGTCACCCACCAGACGGAAGGAAATCTCTCTGATGTGCTTGTTAGATTATGATCTCCTATCAGTCTTATATGTCTTTGCATCTCAGTTGCTGCCTACACAAGCAGTTTTAAAGATATTTTTAAAAACATAGAAAAATATTTACCATATTGGGTGACTTGTTAGAATCTCCCTTCTGGGAATGCAAGGTTTCTCTTAGTCCCAAATTCTATAGGACATGCAGTCACAAGGGGACCTACAGGCAGCAGATGGTAAAATCATCAGGGTGGGGAGAAGACTGGCCCTGATGTACATAACTGTTGCCTGTTTTTCTATTATATAAGCCTCTGATAGTTCACTGTAAATAAACTATAAGAGCTATTCCTACTCGAGTTTCTCTCAAAAGTAATATTGTTCCCCCTGAGGCCGTGATTTTATTTTCAGCTGTCCTTCACAGATCTGAAAAAGCATGTCACCAAAACTGGTAGCAGGGCACGCTGCAGTAGGGACTATTTTTGTGAAGCATAGCAAGCATTTCCCTGAGAGCTTGCTACAGAAAAGTTGTGATTTTTGTGGTAGAAAACAGGTGAAATAGGACCAAAGGCCATAACTGGTAGCTCTTGTTCAAGAGCAAGAAAGTGAAAGTCTTCCTCATAAAAGGCATTGAAAAGCCACCCATTAAATTTCGTTGGATTATTAACAACCTCCTCCGCCTCTTTTCATTAGTATTGTTTGGGTAGAAGTCTATTATTCTAGTATTGGTAGGATAATGGTAATTCTCATGTCCCCCATATATTGGATGAATAATGACCTGTACTTGTATTTCCTTAACTTATCTCAGTCTTTCCTAGGTTGCTCAATCCTTTCTGGCTTAAGATTTAATTAAGATGTTACTCTGGTGCTTTTTAAGCACTAGATTAATGACCATTTGTCATTAGATCATTCCTTACATAGAAAAAATGTCATCACAACTTCCCCTTTTAGCTATGAAAAAGTAACTACTAGCAGATCAAAACTCACACCAAAGACAACTACAAAAGCTAGATACATTTTTTAAAATGACTTTAGAGGCATTGAAGAGCTTCAAAGTTAACGGGACTTGAAGGGCAAAACACTTGAAGAAATGAGATGCTCACTGGAATGAGCTTGACATCCTATGTTTCAGTTTTCCTTTCTGAGGCACTTTCCAAATATTTAGAACTTTGGAGCAAGAAAAAGATTCTAGTCAGTAAAGAGGCAGAAATTAGCACTTAAGTAGAGCTTTCAGTGGTCTCAGGTTGTTGGGGAAATAAAAATTTGAACTCAGGCCTGATGAGGCAGACAGGATGTGAGGAACCAGGAACCTCTATTGAAGAAAGGTAATTTTTAGTAAATGGTGCCAGGACTATGGCATACCTGAATGGGGGAGGGTGGGGAATCTTGACCTTTACATCTCACCATCGAAAAATCCCTTCCAGGTGTTTTTTAGGTCTAAATGTAAAGTTGAAAACTAAAAGCTTCCAAAAGATAGCATAAGAAACTATATTAAGGTTGGTAACAAGTTTTTAAACAGGACCTCAAAAACACAAACCATAAAATAAAAGATTGATCAATGGAGCTATATTAAAATTAAGAACTATTTTTTTTCAAAAGACACTTTTGAGAGAATGAAAACATAAGCCACAGATTGACAGAAAACATTTTCAGTTCATATACACAACTAAGGACTTGTACCTAGAATACATAAAGAACCCCTACAAATCATTAATAAATGGACAACCTAATTTTTTAAAAAATCGATATATTTATACATACATTTTGTGAAGATGATATCATGTGGACAATAAAACATGAATATTTGCTCAAAATCATTAGTCACTATGTAAATGCAAAGTAAAACTATAAAAAGGTAATACCATATGGCTAAAATTTAAAAGGATAGCACCAAGAGTTCATGAGATTCTAACTCAAACTCTTATACAGTGTTCTGAAGATGGGAATTGGTACAACCACTGTTTGGCAACATCTGCTAAAGTTACATATATGTATAACGTATGAACAAGCACTTCTACTCCTCTGTATACACACTGTACAGAGGCAAAAACACGGTTACGCAAAGACATTTATAAGAGTGTTCATTGTAACACTATTTGCAATACTGCAAAATTAGAAACAACACAGTTGTCTTTGAACAGCGATGGATTAATAAATTAGAGCATATTTACATAAGATAATATTAACTAGTAATAAGAATGAAGTACTGTTACATACAACATTGATAATCTCAACTGAAGAAAGAAAGCAAACACAAGGGTATATAGACAATACAACTTAATATATTTAAAGTTCAAAATCATGTACAATTATTGGTGACAAAGAAGTCAAGATAGTAGCTGCCATTGGGAGCGATATGAGGGACTGGGAAGGGCATGAGGGAGGATTCTGAGATGCTGCTGATATTCCATTTCTTGATCTGAGTATTTGTAATGTAACCACTAGTGGAAAAAAATTTGCTGAGCTGCATATTTATGATTTGGGCACTCTCTTTGTGTATGTTACATTTAAACATAAAATTATGCTCTAAAAACTCCATACAAATCAGATGACAAACAATCTCGATGTCTTAGGAAAAGCCCATAGAATTTGTATTAAGTGGTCAGGTTGCCAAAAAAAATTCAACTACAGTGTATTATTTGTTTTGGAACAAAATCATAATTTCTTCTTTCTCCCACATATTTTCACTACTTGATACTGCACTATATACTAATTTGTTTATTTCCTGACTCAAGAGCTAGCATGTAAACCACATGAAGGCAAACACTTTGTCTATTTTATTCACTGCTATTAAGTCAGCATCTAAAACAGAACATTAAAAATTCTTTTTTTTTAATTTTTTATTGTTCAATTACAGTTTTCCACATTTTTCCCCCATTACTCTACCCTGCCCTGCCCTACTCCCTCTCCCACATTCAACCCTCACCCCCTTGTCCTTGTCCGTGGGTCCTTTATAATTGTTCCTTGACTAGAGCCTTCCCCTTCTTTACCCTGTTATCCCCCTCCTCCCTCCCTTCTGGTCACTGTCAGTTTGTTCTTTATTTCCATGTCTCTGGTTATATTTTGCTCATTTGTTTGTTTTGTTGATTGGGTTCCACTTATAGGTTAGATCATATGATAATTGTCTTTCACCACCTGGCTTATTTCACTTAGCATAATGCTCTCCAGATCCATCCATGCTGTCATGAAGGGTAGGAGTTCCTTCTTTCTCTCTGCTGCATAGTATTCCATTGTGTAAAGGTACCACAGTTTTTTGATCCACTCATTTACTGATGGGCACTTAGGCTGTTTCCAGCACTTGGCTATTATAAATAATGCTGCTATGAACATTGGGGTGCATAGGTTCTTTTGAATAGGTGTTTCAAGATTTTTAGGGTATAATCCCAGCAGTGGATTTGCCGGGTCAAAAGGCAGTTCCATTTTTCATTTTTTGAGGAAATCCCATACTGTTTTCCACAGTGGCTGCACCTGTCTGCATTCCCACCAACAGTGTCCTAGGGTTCCCTTTTCTCCACAACTTCACTAGCACTTGTTTGTTGATTTGTTTATGTTGGCCATTCTGACACATGTGAAGTGGTATCTCGTTGTTTTAATTTGCATCTCTGATGGCTAGTGACGCTGAGCATCCTTTCATGTGTCTCTGGCCCCTCTGTATGTCCACTTTGGAGAAGTGTCTGTTCAGGTCCTTTGCCCATTTTTTCATTGTATTTTTTGTCTTCCTGGTGTGGAGTTGTATGAGTTCTTTATGTATTTTGGAGATCAAACCCTTGTCTGAGGTATCATTGGTAAATATATTTTCCCATAAGGTTGGTTCTCTTTTCATATTGTCGATGTTTTCTTTAGTCATGCAGAAGCCTTTTAATTTGATGTAGTCCCATTTGTTGATTCTTTCCTTCATATCCCTTGCTCTAGGGAACACATCAGTGAAAATATTGCTGTGTGGAATGTCTGAGATTTTCCTGCCTATGTTCACCTCTAGAACTTTTATGGTATCATGACTTATGTTTAAGTCTTTTATCCATCTTGAGTTTATTTTTGTGTATGGTGTTAAGCTGATGGTCAACTTTTTTTTTTCATGTGGCTGTACAGATCTCCTAACACCATTTGTTGAAAAGACTATATTTATTCCATTTTATGCTCTTGTCCCTTTTGTCAAATATTAATTGAGCATAGAGACATGGATTTACTTCTGGGCTCTCTAGCCTAAAAACATTAAAAATTTTTAATAAATATTTACTGAATGAATGAGTGAATCAAATATGGCCATTAGTGGTCATTAATGATTTCATTTAAGTTTTGCTTAAATTTCACAAACATTGAACCCTCAAGTAAGCCCTCAGTCATTTCTGGTCTTAAGCAACTTGCATGAAGTGGGCAATAGGTCATTTAAAATTTTCAAGTTTCAAAAGATTACTCCTTAATCTTGCTTCATAACTACAATGAAGATACTAAAAGGAGAAGATCAGAAAGCATTATAAAGTAATCCTCTGGTTCTAAAGAGTTTATTGCCAGCCAGATTCTTCCCCACAAAATTTTTAGATTCTTAAAGGAAGAAAATAGTTCTTGCTCTTATTCAGAGCAGAAGGAGAAAAATATGGCTCAAAGGCCATAGGATAACAACATAAAGACTGGACTAGTTATGAGTAATGTGACCATCTGCTGATGGTACACACCCTTACCTAGAACACAGAGAGAAGGTGCAGTAATGGTGGATAATCTAAATAAGAACACCCTCTATAAGAAACAGGTTATACAAGCACTATCCTTACAGGCCAGGTGGCCCAGAGCACATGTCTTCTGGGCCAGATGAGCAGTGCAGAGGGGAAGCCAGATGGCTCAGGGATAGACTGTGCTGCCTGCCAGGCGTGGGGTGAGCCTGTGAAGTGGCCCTGAAGAGTGAGCTCAGAAAGAAGGAGCATCAGTGGCCATAGCATTACAGAGGGACAGTAAGCTATTTAACTTAATATAAAAAATAAAGGAGAGAAAAATTGGAGGAAGAGAAAGCTAACAATTAGAGAAATCACAGGAGAAAATGAAAATGAACACATATCTATCTGTTTCCAGGAAGACAAAGCTCAGTTGAGCATTGACTAAAGACTGTTTACATGAAAAGATGTGGGGATGGGAAGAGGGGAACGAGTGATGAACAAGCAAGCTCAGCAAGCTGAGCCATGCTGAGGCAGCTGTCATCAGCCAGGGGCCAAAGCTAAATGCATGGTGGTTGAACATTATAATAGCATGGCTATTTAATTTAGTTATTTAGTAAGTGAACTTATATTTCACTTTTAAAGCTAATTGTAAAGAAATTCAGTCAGTCTCTAAAAAGAATTCTGGTAGACCATTAGTTTATACTTCTTTAATTACCAAATTCCAGAAAACTGATGCCTAGTAACAAAGGTACGGACCCTTCCTACCCAGCAGAGAGAAATGGAAGTGTTACATGGCAAACTCCCTGATTAGGATGGTTTGAGGGACATCCATGGTCAAGATTGAATTGGAAGGATATTCCTTTATTATACAAGCAAAGTAAAACCTGGTACTCAAATCTGCTTCTTTTGCACCTTGAGTGCCTGCAGTCAGGGTTTGGCCCTTCTCTATAGCATAAACATGGCTCAAACTCAGTACTGAAAATTTCATTGGGTCAACATAACACCGCTAAGAATTCAAAAGTAAACTAGTATTAGAAACTGTTAGAAGCTTCTTTTTTCAAAATGCAGGCTCATCTACAACACACCCTAGGTAAGTTATTAAACTTTTAAGCTGAAATAATTTGTTTCCATAGAAGTTAAAATGTTAATGAAATGTCATTACCACGGGCAAGGGAAAGGAAAGGATTAAACAAACCACTGTTGTGTAACTTCGACTTAAGGGACAATATCCATGATGAACCTATTATCTCTTTTTCCAGGCAAGATATTTATTGAATCCACTTTTTAAACCAGCCAAACTTGCAAAATGCAATTCATTCTCCAAATAATTGGAAATCAGTATTGTGAACAGATTTTGATTGCTAGAAAAAAAAGGTTAGCTTTTTCGTATTAGCAAAGCACAGTTGAAAATGAAGATGGAAGACAAATAAAATATGGACTTCTTAATGGAGCCTGGAAAAATAAATGAGGTTTTCTTAATTTCTTAGTGAGGATGAAGAGAGTGTTTATGTGACAATGAAAAAGACAGCCCTGAAAAGTAAGTAGTAAGCATATAGAAAAGGGTATTAAATTAGGTCATTTTCCCCCTAATAACTTAAAAAAATACTTTTAAAAATTAAAATCTAAATTAAAATCTAAAAATTACATTACTTATTCAGATTTTTTATGTTTGTTGAAGTCTTAAATATCCAGAAAATATATGTGCTTATTGATTCCAGAAGTGAGTAGATTTTCAATGTATGTATTTTGGTGTACAAAGCTGAGTCTTACATCTGGAAATAAATCAAAAGAAAAGGCTGTATTCCAGAATGAACCTTTAACTGTATATATAGATTGGAATTGGCCATTTAACTTTGGTGCGTTTATTTACTCATTTGTAAAGTGGAGAAAATAATACCATTCAATAGATCTCAATAGTCGTTGTGAAAATCAAATTACATAACAGAAAGAAAAAGCTGTTGAAAGTGATTTTACCTATTTCTAGCATTTCATTCCCTGGCCAGACATTTGCTGATTTTCAGATACTCATTTGCCCACTATTGGGCTGTCACTGGAGCGAAGAATGATGAAGCTGTGTACTAGTCAGGCTTCTCTGTATTACTCAGGCTTCTCCAGAGAAGCAGAACCAAAGGGAGATCTATCTATCTATCTATATATCTATCTTTTATCTATATTCATAAATTAAAAAAGAGATTTATGCCCTAGCTGGTATGGCTCAATAGATTGAGTGCCAGCCTGTAATTCAATGGGTCACTGGTTCAATCCCCATCTAGGTCACATGCCTGGGTTGCAGGCCAGGTCCCCAGTAAGGGTCTCATGAGAGACAACCACACATTGATGTTTCTCTCCCTCTCTTTCTCCGTCCCTCCCCCCACTCTAAAATAAATAAATAAAATCTTTTTCAAAAGTACTTTAAAAATAAGATTTATTACGAGCAATTGACTCACACAATTATGAAGGCTGAGAAGTCCCATGATCTGCCATCTGCAAGCTGAAAACCCAGGAAAGCCAGTGGTGTACATCCCATTCTGAAGGCAGGAGAAAATGAGATGAGATGTCCCCGCTCAACAGTGAAGAAGAAAAAAAGGGGCAAAACCCTTCTTCTGTCTTTTGGTCAGGTCCCCAACAGATTGGATAATGCCCACCTACTTTGGGGAGGGCAATTTACTTTACTGAGTTCCCCATTTCAAATGCCACTCTCACTTGGAAACACCCCCACAAACACCTCCCACAATAGCTTTCTGCATATATTTTTTCATACTGCACTAACTAAATGAAAAGTAAATCCTCTCGTTTTACAATTAACTTTTTCTGGCTTTTGTTGGTTAATGACATAAATCTACTTTATAAAAATATCCTTCTAATCTTCATTCAATGATTAAATGTCATTGACACCTGGAATCCTAACCTATAGATGTACACCCTTCCTTTCACCACCCAGAACTGGCTTTAGATAGAGGGAAGAGGGGCCACTGATCTGAACCCTGAAAACATCTCCTCCCTTCCTCCATCCTCCTAAAGGTAGACTGTTCTTCAGGTGTGCACACCATACACTAAAAAGTTGCCAAAGGGTGGCTGACTATAGGAAGTATACTAAGAGCTTGGGTTTAAGTCCCTCACAAAGTCAAATATGGGGAGCGAAAAGGGTAGGCCATCTCATTTGAGTGCAGAACTTCATGGATTCTGAAATTCCTAACTTCGAATTTGGCCTTCCACATCATTATGAAGGTCCATATGTCAAAGGAAGAAGATAGGATGCATTTTATATAATAATTTGTTGGCTTAATTTGTAACTTAAAATATTTAGACATTTGTGGTAGGGTCTCCATTTTCACTCTTGCCCTGGCCACGTGATGTTGGGGCAGGCGGAACTGCCACCATCTTCCAACTCCTGTGCCAGAAGTAAAGGGAGGGAATGCAGGAAGGACCCACTGGGAAGCCAAGGTAAAAGTCCATTGACTGAAAAGCAGGCATAAATTATAGCATATTGTCATTATCTTTATTTCCTTTTCAGAGTGTTGGCTAAACCTCATTTGAATAATGGATCATATCTCATTCAATTACTTATGTAGTTACAATTTGTTGTGTATTTTTCAATGTTCTTACTTACCCAGAGTTAAATCATTTTCCAAGGGTGTCATTTTGTAAAGCTCTCCAGAGTGAAACATAAGATTAGTATAAGGTCATAATCATGATAATATAATCAAAGTCTTAAATTTATGTTCAGATTTTCTATAATGATTTGAGAAAAATTCTTTGGCATTACAAAATGTGATCAGTGAAAATGTATGTCATTCAAACCTTAAAACTAAATTCACAGGAGAGTGCTTAATTCATATTATTTGCTTTGTTTTTACAGTTTCTGATAAAATTCTAAGTCCGTTTCCAGAACAGATCTCTCAGGTACTTGTTATTCAATTTCCCTGTCAGTGCATGTCTGTTCTAAGAAATGTGGGCCCCACAAACCTTGCTGAGTGGGCAGGAAGACATCTGACCACAGGCCGTGGCCTAGCTGACTGGATTAGGGTGAGTACCTGACCTGAGCTGGATCAATTGTAATTTATCTCAAAATTAAGTTCAAGGACTCAAAAAATCTTGTCATTCTTTGTTGGGCACTTGACCTGATACAAAATGTAGTACCAAGATGGGGGTAACTATGGTAGGCTCATGAGCAAATAAAGCAACAAAGTCTACCTGTAAAAAAGAGAATCATTAAGTAGACACACAAGAGGGCTTAAATTAGAGTCCTTATAGCCCACACTATGCAGAGAGAGGGGGAGAGGTTGCTCTGATTTCTTCTGCTTTCCAGATTCTGCTTTCAGACCAGCAACTGACAGCTGCATTTGCTCCTTTGGATTATAAAAAGATGCTCTTGTATACTTACCCATAAGTTAGACATTTTGCTTATACTAATTTAAGTGTTGTATAAGAGCAATCATCTTTCAATAAAGAATAAATAGATTTTCACTTTGGAGTAAGGTATAGTTTATCAAAAAGGCAACTGCTCAAGCTCAAAAACTCCAAGAATAAATAGGTTTTAGATTTTAGCATCTCTAATTCTGTAATTCTATAATGACATTTTGTATACAGTCCATATGGAGAAATGAATTTATACAAACCCCTCATAAGAATCTTATGACATAGATTATTACAATCACTATTTTACAAATGAGAAAATTGAGGCACAGAGAAGTTAAGTGTCTTGTCCAATGTCATTTAACTACTACTTAAAATCATTCAGTTAGGAATTAAACAAACACTGTATGTCTCCAAGATCCATACTCTTGAGGACTACATAATTTATATCATATCAATTACTATACTATGATTCAAATAAACATAATTTAGAGAAATCTTATGGTAACTCATAATTTATTTAGAAATTGCATGATGTGGAGTAAATAAAGCAATACATCCATTAGAAGGAGCCTGGGAAAACTATAAGCACTTGGAATTATGAGTGTGAAATGCAGATTAAAATCATAAAACCTTTACCCTTCCTCTACAGAATGCCTCATTGACCACTTTTTCTCAGAGGAGTTACAAAGAAGACTGATGTATGATAAAATCATTATGAAAATTAGAGAATTCATTTTAATTTTCCAATGAATAATCAAACATGAACTAGAGATTAATAAGACCAAATATTTGTTACGCATTCAAGAAAGCCTGAGTAAAACTTCTTGCATAGCTGAGAATCGCTTTCCTGAATAAAATAATTTTTTATGTAGCCTTTCTTCCTCTATGACATGGCTCATATTTATTTAACATGAGCCATAAGTAGCTAAGACTAAGGTATTGATAAGTAAATTGACATTTTTAAGGTTTTGTTGGGAGTTTGTTTTTTAACTAAAATTGATACTATCTTAAGATAAAACCAAATACGATCTCTAAAAGTAAGTTTTAAAATATTAATGACCAAGAACATAACAATAATAAGCAATGCTGTGTTTTGAGTCATTAAGAATTACACAACCAATATGAAGTGATATCTCATTGTGGTTTTAATTTGCATCTCTCTGATGGCTAGTTATGCTGAGCATCCTTATATGTCTCTGGGCCCTCTGTATGTCCTCCTTGGAGATGCGTCTGTTCAGGTCCTTTGCCAATTTTTCAATTGGGTTGTTTGTCTTCCAGTCAGAATGACCATCATAAACAAATTAACAAACAAGTGCTGGCGAAATTGTGGAGAAAATAGAACCCTAGTACACCATTGGTGGGAATGCAGACTGATGCAGGCACTATGGAGAACAGTATGGAATTTCCTCAAAAAACTAAAGATAGAACTGCCTTTTGACCCGGCAATTCCACTGCTGGAACTAGACACCAAGAATCCTCAAACACCTATTCAAAAGAACCTATGCACCCCAGTGTTCATAGCAGCATTATTTACAATAGCCAAGTACTGGAAACAGCCTAATTGCCTGTCAGTAGATGAGTGGATGAAAAAACTGGTACATTTACACAATGGAGTACCATGGAGCAGAAAGAAAGAAGGAGCTCCTACCCTTTGTGACAGCATGGATGGAACTGGAGAGCATTATGCTGAGTGAAACAAGCCAGGCTTTGAAAGGCAACTATATTATCTCACCTTTAAGTAGAATCCAATCAACAAAGCAAACAAATGAGCAAAATATAACCAGAGACATGGAAATAAAGAACAAACTGACATTGATCAGAGGGGAGGGAGAAGGGGAATAACTGGGGAAATAAGGGGGAAGGCCAAGTCAAAGAATAAGTATAAGGAACCTATGGACAAAGACAATGGGGAGAGGATTGAAAGTGGAAGGTGGGGGCCAGGTAGGGCAAGGGAGAGTAATGGGGGGGGTGGGAATGGAGACAACTGTAATTGAACAACAGTAAAAAATAAAAAAGAATTGTGCCCTGGCTGGTGTAGCTTAGTGGATCTTGTGCGGGCTGCAAACCAAGGGTCGTCAGTTCAATTCCCAGTCAGGGCACATGCCTGGGTTGCAGGCCAGGTCCCCAGTTGGGGGTGCATAAGAGGCAACCACACACTGATATTTCTCTGCCTCTCTTTCTCCCTCCCTTCTCCTCTCTCTAAAAATAAATAAATAAAATCTTTTTTAAGACCCTAAGATTAAAAAAGAAAAGAATTATACAACATCAGCAGCAGCAGTAGCTGCATCATCTTCGTCATCTGGTGTTTATACACTGAACCCAACTCTGTTAGGCACAGGAGAAATAAAGGGCATGATACTTCCACTAAGAAGGTACAGTCCGGCTTGGAAGACAAAAGGGACCCACATGAAATAAGTGTAGACTGATAAATGAGGGTTTGTTTTGTTATTTATGTATTCCTCCAACACATTGAAAACACATTAAAAAATCTGTTCAAACTTAAATAGCAGCATATAATCTAGTCATATATTATGTGGCATAAAATAAAAGTCTAACAGAGAAGGGAGATGATTAGCATGCAATAGTCAGGAAAGGTATCCTGTAGCAACAAGATGAGTCCTTACAATATAAGAAGTATTTCAGTAAGCAGAAAGAAGTGCGGAGTTCACACTGAATTCCAGAGAAGCAGCATAACCATGCCTTGGAGACAAGCAGTATTACATTGTGACTGTCCTCCCAACATCCATTCTTGCCACCATGTAAGTTAGAAGATAATGGCCTTAGTTCCAGGAATGAGCTGGGCCCCAGACAAGCAAGGTAAGTTCATCCTTGTTTCCATTGTCACTGGTCCAGATTACCCAGGCTTACTGATTCAATTGTAAATGATGGTCTCACTGGTTCAAGGGAGGATTTGATTTTGCTGTGGAAAGGGATGCTTTCTCTCACATTGGTCATACTAAAGTTTGGGTGCATGATTATCATGAGTATTCTTAAGTATTGAATCATGAAGAGTGTGACTCTACATAATCATGGGAAATAGATGCTTTCTACTGAAGAACTAATGCCAGAATGTAATATTGGGTTAGCCAAAAAGTCCCTTTAGTTTTTTCTGTAAAACAAAGGACACATTTTTTCATTTTCACCAATAACTTTATAGATTTGGATATTTTGAGTATGTTGGCTATCTCCTGTGAGGTATAATGTTGATTGTTCTCAATTAATGTCTTGATTTGATCATTATTAACTACAACTGGTCCACCTGAGCATAGAGTGTCCTCTAGCAAGAAAGCTCCAGCAAGAAACTTTGCAAACCGCTGGTGATACATTCAATCAGTCACAGCACCTCCTCCACACGCTGCACAAATCTTTTGTGTGTGTGTTTTAGTTGCATTTTTACCTCTATTGAAATAATAAAGCATAATATACCAAAAAGTTGCACTTCTTCCATCAATATTAAAATGGCTACACAAAACTTCACCAAGTTTGATGTCTTTTTTTAATGCACACTGATATGACAGACATTGCAATCTAACAAAATTGTTTTGAATGAAGTTAAAGACAACTAAGTGCAACCGGAGCCATCTTACAGAAAAAACCAAATGAACTTTTTGTCCAATCCAATACAACTGACTTGTGGTTTTATTCACAGTCTTTAAAATGTAATGTTTATAAAAAGTAGATCTGTTTCCTGGTTGTATAATGCTCTCATTGATAATATGTATCAACAATAAAAAATAAATAGGGAGGTTTGCAAAACATTTCTGCTATGTATAATACTGCCCAATAAATGGATAATTTTTATCCCTCTATTTCACAGAGATATTTTGAGTCAGAATTTATAAGAGGAATATGTTGTGATGATACACTACGACTTTTACAAAGAATATAAACATAATTGCACTAAAATGAAAATCACTGCTAAGCCAGTTAATGGCCAAATTTATATTCGTCTTCAATAAATATTTTTTTAGTGTGTTCTAGTTTCTAAAACACCCAGAAGGTTAGTCATAAAGCTCCTTTAATCAACCATAATTCCCCTGAATCATGTTCTTTTCCAACAGAGTTGAAACATTTGAAATGGCAAAACACAAAGTAAAATTAAAAGAGTAACTTACAAACTACTACTTCAAACCAAGAAAAATATTCCTTTGAGTTAAAGTCAGTTACAATATTGTTTCAAGTAACTAATTTTCTTATTTTTCCTCTTGAAATCGAAATAGTCCTTTCATCACTTGCAGTCAGTGACTTTATTTCACTGAAATTTAGGTCACCCAACTGTCCTCCCTGCCCAATCTCAGTTTCCAAATCTGTAGGTTTTATCAATTCAATGTGGTCAGCACAAAATACATAACTACCCAAAATCAGTACTCAATATGATAGATATAGGACTAAAGTTAACAATCAAACCTTGTTCCAAACATTATCTTTATTTTAAATGCCCTGTTACTTAGTGTTTTAAAGTTCTTTTTAATTTCACTCTCAATACCTCTCTCTCTCTTCACATGGTCAATGACAGCTCATCTATGTTTTTCTATTTTTGAATTGGAATATTTTTGCTATTGAATAAACAGCAGCAATTGATTTTTCGCCTCAGTTGCATAATTAATTTTTTATGTGTAAAAATATCTTCTTACCTACTGAAAAGAATACTAACTAACCCTCACAGAACAACAGTTTTGGTTTAGTAGACTTTAATTATATACTTAGCTTCTGAGCAGATTGTAAGCGTTATTTTATTTTTTGACATTGATTTTTTTATTTTTTAAATCATTTTTTATTGTTGTTCAAACACAGTTGTCTCCATTTTCCCACTACCACTTTCCCCCGCTCCTCCCACCCCCACCTCCCACCCTCAATCCTATCCCCCTTTGTCTTTGTCCATGGGTCCTTTATACATATTTTAAAAGTCAATAATTTCTTTAAATATCTAAAAAATCATTTCATAAATTCCTGTAGTAATCCCCTTAACAAAAATAGAAAACTTTGCAAAAAAACAAAAATCCTAGTTTTTTCAAAAGGTGTTTGTATACCTTCTTGCTGAACTTTCCAAAGTATTGCCAACAACCTGTTAATAAAGTGAAACCAGTTTTTTGCGTTCACTGCACTGATGGAGGACACCACCCTGACAGAGTCTGAGTGGCGTCTCAAAAGAAGAACGTCTGTCAGAAGTGAGATACTTGTAAGACTTTCGAGTTTGAGGTCAAGTGATCAAAGGTGGGTCTTTCAAGGCAGAAAATTGATTCAGATTCAATAAAAGCTTGTGATATAAGAGTTTAGGATTGGTAGACATAGCAAAGCAGGGGTGGACATGAAGCAAGTCTTAGAGAGTAAACTCCTGTTTGATAAGGGATCAGTTTGCCAAGGTGAGCAGATTATTGTCTCCAATAAATGGATCTACAGGAAATTAATGAAGCAAACAGTAAAGTTTTTTTTCGTTTATAGTTTTATCTCTCCCAGGAAAACTTTTCTTGGAACAAACAGCTAAGTTGACATAGATGATCTAAACTCTTATTGAAATACTGTTGAAACATATGATCTTAATTATGTTATGTGAGAGTTATCATAAGGAAAAATGATTAAATAGGTCTTGGTGATGTCATCATTACATGTCAGGCTTCTGTTGGTGCCTGACCATTATATAATCAGGTCTTCATGCTCTTTTTGTTGGATTATCATTTGTTGGAACAGTGCCTACGAAAAGCATTACAATTATAGAAGGTTCATATCAGAATATTATAACACGTTCAAATACTAAGAATGCTATGATCTGATGTTATAGTCCACATCCATACCAAAAGCCAAGATTAAATAAATTAATCTGATTAAATAAAAAGAACAGACTGCATTCATAAAAAGTCTACAGACAAGATATGAGTACATAAGCCAAATAACCTAATCTCATAATTTCCATTATTTGCTTCCTGAACCTTCTTAGTAATATTAAAATTCTCAACTATCTATGGGAATGTTAATGCAATATTCTTTCCCTAAAGTGGTACTTGTAATACCTTTGCAGTCCGGTTGTGTCTAGGTTTTTTTTTTTTTAACAGATAAAGAGTTGTATGGATTTCTGACATTATCTAACCCCTCTTTCAATCTCTGAATGAAGGCATGTTGAGAATTTCCCACCATGATTTCCTTTGTGTAATTAAGTTTCAGATCTCAGTAGAGGTCCAGTTTTTCTCCTTCATGAACAACTATATATTCAACTCTTTTTTCTGAGAGTGTCAAATAGTGAACCAGAATGTAGTGTGAGTGACATAAGAGACAACCTGACTATCCTGAAACTGGCATCAATTTACTAAGATAATAGTACCTGTCCCATTTGTTGGTAGTAGTTTATAGGTTTTTTGTGCCACAAATCTAACACCTATGGTAGGGGGCTGCCCAATGACACTCTCTTAGGTGAAACACCCCAGTGTAGATGCCAATACTTATTGTATAGTTTTGGCAGTATTCAGAGGAAGTTAGGTGCTAAGTAAGAGAATATACATATAGCAAAGACACCATGAAATAGATGAAATGTTATATCTTCTAGGGAATCCAAAGATTTCCTATACAGTAAACCTCTTTGTAAGATCTGTAAACATGATGTAGGTATTAAGTAAATTCCACAGGTTTCTTTTTCTGCATCTTACCGCTGAGAAAGTTCGGTTATATAGAGTGTTCTGATGTGAGTAATACTTAGGTGTTATAGAAACTTTCCTTCCTACCTTCCTAGTTATGACATAAAGGGGGGTTTCAGCTTTTGGTTATCTGCCTAATGTGCTGTCTTCCACAATGAATGAATGAATGAATGAATGAACAAACGAACAACAGCAAAACCTAAAACCACATATTAGTAATTGAGACAAATGATGGACGAAACCAAACTTTCTGTTATAAGAGATTAGAGGTAAAGGAAGATAGCTGACACTCAGAGAAAAATGGTTACAAGTCCAGCAGTTGGTTGAATCACATGTTTTATCCAATTACAAGTCATAAACCAATTGCATTCAGGTACCGGATTTATATTTACAAATGAATAAGAATGAAGAAAGCAAGGTCAATCATATAAAACTCATAAGTAACATAATTGAGAAATTTTTAACAAAGTGTGTTTGTTAAGAATTCGGAATTTAAACCAGAAAAAAGGAAGTGAAATAGCTAGAAAAATAAATAACTAAAGCAAGAGATTAAAGAACGACAATCTGTGGCTCAGTCCACTAGAATTTGTTCCATAGGTCTAGAGTCAAAGTCACCCATGTCGTGCAGATATTTTGTTTCATTCAAAGGTCTTGTTTGAAGCTGTGTCCTTTCAAAGACCATATACTGCTGAAGGAATCTTTCAAAACTTTAGTTTTAGAATAAACATTAGAATGGCAGCTCAGGTATCAGAGAATGTTATAGCTTATCACTTCTTGGTATTCATACCCTGACATTCATACCACATTGCATCAAGGTTCATCTGTGTGACCAATAGAATAAGGCAGAAGTGATTGTAAGTCACTTATGAAATTAAATAATCAATTACACATACAATATACAAGTTTCCTTTTTAGTTGTTCTTCCTTTTTCTCCTTCTTCTCCTCTCCTCTCCCCTCCACTTCTCCCTCTCTCTCTCTCCCTCTCCCTCCCTCCCTGTTTGTCTTTCTCCCTCTCTCTTTCTCCCTTTCCTCTCCCTCTCTCCCTCTCTCTCTCTCCTTCTCTCTCTCTCCCTCTCTCTCTCCCCCTCTCTCTCTCTCTCTTCTCTCCCTCCCTCTGTCCCTCTCTCCCCCTCCCACTGTCCCTCTCCCTCCCTCCCTGTCTGTCTCTCTCCCTCTCTCTTTCTCTCTCCCTCTCTCTCCCTCTCTCCCTCTCTCTCCCTCTCTCCCTCTCTCTCACTTCAGATCACGTTTGCTTGATTGAATGCTAGTTGCCATGTCATGAGCACCCCTGTAGAGAGGTCCGTATGAGGACATACTGAGGCCTCCCAGCCAACAGTCATGTGAAAATTCCTGGAAATGGGTCCTCTAGCCCAGTCAGGTCTTCAGATGATTGCAGTCCCAGGCAATAGCTGGACTGCGACTTCATGAGAGATCCTGATCCAAAATGATCAGCTAAATTGTTCTCAATTTTTGACCCTCTCATGTCTCTAGTGTCTTTCCTGGAAGGGAAAGCCTCCAGGTGTTAGGCCATACAGAGTTGCTTGAGAGGACATAAAGGAAAGGCATCTTGGGTTTCTTGACAATAAGACTGAAGGTACAGCATAAATGCCTTGCAGTAATTTGCCATGTGTGTCTAAAGTAGAGTCCAAAATTAGGAAGGCAATCTCACCGGGCAACACAACAAGTTTATAAGGTGAGAGTTGATGAGTGCCAGAGGGTGGGAACCTCATGATTTTAAGAGTCTGAAGTAGTACTATTGGCTTCAGAAGCCCAAGAATATCAGATAAATCTCGCTAGTTTCTTTTAAATTTTCATTAATTCTTTCTAATTTTCTTGAGGTTTGAGGATACTAGGGGCGATGAAGTTCCTAAGCCCAAGGTTTTGCAAAATTTTTTTAGCAATCCAAGTAAAATGAGTTCTCCATCACTGGAAAGATAGTTTGAAATTCCCCAGGTTGGGAACAGAAAATCAATGAATGCTTTGATCCTCTATAAGAAGAAGCAAATAAAGACCAGGTAGGCATATTCAATACACATATGGTGAAGGGCTTTAACTAAACTTATTGTGGTGATCATTTTGCAATATTTACAAATACTGAATCTGAAACCAATATAATGTTATGTGTCAATTATATCTCAATTTTTTTAAAAACATAGAAGAAAATAGTTATATAAGCTCCTTTAAAAATATTCACAGGGACGTTGAAGCTTGAGCTCTTTCCTACAAGTATGTGCCATCTTTATACACATGTACCAGAGATACCTTCAGCAATCTTAATAAAAATTTCCCCCAAATATTGCTTGACTGTAGTGGTCAATTTGCCTTTGTTGTGCTAAGTAAGTTCACTAAGTAATGTGAAACTTTGGGCAAGTTTCTAGTTAAGAACCTCTAGTATCACCAAGAGTTCACTCTGAAGAGTCAAAGGTGATCGTGCAATTTACAACTAGCATTTTTCCAGTAACTCTATAGATTCCGGATCCAGTCACAGGCATTATATAGGCTTCCTTCAACCACTAAAAAGAATTGACTTCTAGGACTCTCATGGGGGCCAGCACCTTAGAAAGGGCTGCCGGCCTTGTTGATTCTTTAGGCTTTTCCTTTGGCCTCCATACTATCTGTTTTTGATGGCTTCAGCCTTAATGATGGGCAACTCCTTAGGAAATATGAGAACATTTACAAGTTATTTAATCTGTTAGTCATTTTTTAATTGAGTTAATGACTATGGTCAAAAACCTTTGTCATTACCACTTCACACTGATTTAAGATGGCTATTGACAAAAATATTTAAAAAAGTATTAGTGAGGATGTGGAGAAATTGGAATCCTCATGCATTGCTGGCAGAATGTAAAATGATGTAGCCACTGTGGAAAAGTAGTTTATGTTACAGTCATATGTTTATATTAATGTTATATGATTCTAAGTGAGATATCTCTGGCACAAAAAGAAAAATATTGTATGCATCCACTTATATGAGGTTCCTAGAATACCAAAATTCACAGAGACGGGAAATAAAATAGAGGTTACCAGGGCTGGGTGGGGAGGGACAATGAGGAGTTATTGTTTAGGGAGGACATAGTTTCTGTTTGGAATAACAAGAAAGTTCTGGAAATAGATCATGATGGTGGTTGCACAACATTGTGGATTATTTAATTTCACTGAGTTGTACACTAAATGCCGTATCACACGACTTCTCCCTCGTTGTCAGTCAACTACACTGCCCTGGAACTCTGTGTCAGCAGGAGCTCCGGAAAGGAGATATCTCCCAGAACCAGATTCTCGGGTTTCAAAGCAAGACAAGACTAAGGAAAATTCTCATAGGATAATCTAAGGCAAAATGTGTCCAAAGAAACTTAGTTTGAGTGAAAACTGTATAGTCCTCAGCTCCTGCAGAGCTTGAGGCTTTTGGGGACTTACAATCTTTCTCTTTCCTCTTACACACACAAGCAGAGTTATAAACAACGAAGCAGATTTTCAGCAAGAACAAAAGCTTTCAAATCTGATAAGATAATAAAGGCACTCATGAAAAGAACTCTATTTCCTTGAAGAGAATATCAACTTAGCACTTTAGACAACAAGAAAAAAATTGGAACAAGATATCCTTCTCCTTAATGACAAAGAGACCACTAAGCTCAAAGGGCCCCAGTGAAAAGGGCTATTTCTGAATCAAGGATTTTAACCACTGCAGTGAGGTGTGGACTTAGTGGAAACCTGGTGGAACCTCCAGATTTAAGTTTAAATCAAAATAAAGTAAAATTTAAAATTAGTTCTTTAGTCACACTAGCTACTAGTCAAGCATACATGTGGCTATTGACTACCATATTGGACATTACTTTTTTTTTGTCATTATTCTATTACAGTTGTCCCAATTCTCCCACTTTGCCTTCCTCTGCCCAGCCCACTCCCTGCTCCCACAGTCTGTCCCCACACTGTTGTCCACAGACATTTCTATCACTGTCCCAGACCTATCATTGCATTTCTATCACTCCGGATTGGGGAGCACTCCAAGACAGTACCAAAGACTTGATAAAAAAGCAAAAATAAGGTTACTTAAATTCACTACCATAGAGAGAATACCCCCTTACAGAATCTTAGCAATGTGTCAGAAAAGAGAAGTCAAAAGAGGTCTGGGATCTAGTGATTGAAAGCAAGTTTTTGAGGCAGGGAACTGGTTCAGATTGAGCAAAGTTTGTGATATAATAGCTCCAACTTGATAAATACATGAAAGTGAGGCCCTTCAAATAAATCTTGATGAGTAAAGTCTTATTTCCTAAGCAAACTATTTCCTCAGGCAAGCAGACCATCGTTTCTGATAAAATTAATCTATAGGAATATCTCGCAATAAATACTGAAATTATTTCTGGTTAGTTTTGTCTTTGGCAGGCAAACTAAAATGGAGCAAAGTCACTTAAGTCATGTTCACAGAGTTCTCATCCTGTTTAGATATAAACAAAGATAGCAGTTTTTAAAATTGTATCAAAATAGAAAATCTATTTTAGTCTGTAAATAAAATTAAAAATGTTAAGTATTAAAACTGTATCCAAAATGTTATTCACATTTTAACATGTATAGTTTAAATTATACAATGGTATTGTGAAGGCATCAGAAAAATAAAAATGTCTAATAAAATCTAAAATAACAACAATGAGAATATTAAAGCCCCTTATAGGAGTAGAACCTGAACCTTCTTTAGACTTTAATTCTGATGGATCACAATTAAGGAAGATCCATAAAAATGGAAGTTGTACATTGAAGAAAACTCCAATCAACTCAATCAATTTTCCATTTAGGAAAGTTAAAGGAAAGTTTTCTAACTAACAGTTATTTAATAACATCATTATGAGGTCATCCCTAGAGTACAATCTGCAAGCAAAAGTCAGCTGAAAACAATATATGTCTTTGACTATAGGTACAGTCAAAGCATACCTAAATAACATTCCCTAAGAGCAAGTCTCCTCAGACAAACAAATTAATCCCAGTGAGATATGGGGAACAGATATTTAAAATAATAATGGAAAGACCCTACTGAAAAAATTCCCCATTAAACACAAATAAATCAAAAGAAAAGAAGAAAGCAGAAACAGCTGGGAATCAATTTCATCCCCAGAATAGAAATAGATGTCCAAGATGATGTGCATGAGGTTTGTTACCTTTTCTCAAGGAGAACTTTTTATCATTTTATTTATTGAGGAGCTGTAAAATAAAGAAGCAAAAATGAAGAAAAGGTTTTAAGTGTGGCATATGGATGATATGATATGATGGATTACTACACAAAATTGTGGGGACGAAGAATAGAAAATAAAAGGAGTAATAGCAGAGACAATAAACTGTTAAAAAGAAATATTTTGTTTTAGTCATATGACGTCCTTGAAATAAGTTTACATTTAGTTTGAGGGAGGGAGGTGAGGAGAGAAATTAATTTTTGGCTGAGGGTATAACTGTATTTAGAGGGAAGCTGGTTAAAATGGGGGGTAATAAATGGAAATAAAAACCAGATATGCCTTTGAGCCAGGTTCCAGCAACAGAGGAGACTGGCCAATGCAATTACTTAAAACAAAGTGCTGACAACCAATATACACAGTCTAAAGTTTACAAATAAATACTCTAATTTGGTTTGTGTCATGCCCTTCTTTGCAATATCCAGAAACATAGACCAGTGATTTTAGAGTGGGTCTCAGTATTATTAGGAAGTACTAAATAAGAGTAGAACTAATTGAATTTTCTAGAACTACTTAATCATTATTTGAATGATAGAAATCACTTAATCCTATCGAATGGGTAGAAGCAATATATTATTGAAATGATATTACAGCAAATCTGATAGTGAAATGAGTGATAAACTTAAGGAATATACATAGAAAGAATTAACAAAGAAAATGAGTACAGATATGATTTATAAAAGAGAGCATTGTCCAACCTAAGAAGTATCAGAATAAAAGAAAAAAAATGAATAAAGTTATCTAAAATTTTTTTAAGTGCCTGAACCCTGAAGGATTTTATAATGACTCCAAGTAAAAATAAAAAGCAGGCAGCCATTTGAATACAGAGCTTAGTCAGAAGGTTAAATACCTAAGAAGAACTCTCTAAGCATTCAAAAGATTTTCCCAAAGAAAAGCAATACTGTAGCCTGAGTCAAAATTAGGCTACTGTCAGATTTATCCATTAAATACACCAAAGTATAAGCCATGGAGTTATATTTTCAGAATCAAACCAGTGTTCTTATCCTGTCCCTATTTGTGAGAGTTGTTAATTCGTAGGCAAAATGTATTATGGGTTACATTGCATTTTCTACCTAAAGGGCTCATAACTTCCATCAGATTAAATTATATAAGAACTATTACTTTTTTCTCATGCCTTTTGAGGAACATTCATTATGTGTAGTCTAGGTGAAAATACCTAAGTACCATCTTTCCTTAGACAACAGCCAGCAGCCAACAGATGAGCATGTAACTCAGCCTAAACCATTGAATTGTCCTCTCTCCCATCTCTTCTCTCTCTTTCTCTCTCCTTCTCTCTCTCCTTTTATCATTTTAACTAAAGTGATACAAAAGCATCAAATACTAGTATAATAATAAAGTTCTTCAAAAGAGGCTGTTAAGAAAATGAGCAGAAAAGCTACTAACTGGGAAAATACTTGCAAATCACATATTTGATCAAGGACTTGTATTCAGAATACATAAAGAACTCTCAAAACTTAATAATAAAAAAGCATCCCATTTTTTTAAAAATAAAACTGTAGCTGAAGAAGTATAGAATAAAATTACAATGAAATATTTTCACCTATCAAAATGACAAATTATGTGTTTCATACTTGCAGGAAAATGTGAGGATCAGCAAACATACTTTTGAAAAAATGTGAACTGGTAAACTTTTCTGGAGGAAAGTTTGATGCCATATACTTCAGAGATTTAAGTAGGTTCAGATTTTTTGATCCATATATTCCATTTTGTGTAGATAACCTAAGGAAATGATTATACCTGTAGTCAAAGATGTATATTTGAAAGTATTCTTTACAGGTCTTTTATGAAAGCAGAGAATGAATGGAAATAAACTAAATGTACAATAATAGGGAGATGACTGTACAAAATGTGATACAGGGACATAATAGATTTGGCAGCCACAATAATATTGTCTAACATGAGAAAATACTGAAGTTTTAATGTGAAATACATATATATAGAACATATATAGATATATTTTTTAAAAGTGTTAATATACTCTACCTCAGCATAGGAAACCATCAGGATGGAAATGCAGCAAACGTTATCTCTTGTTATTTAGAAAACATAAAATTCTGAATAACTTTTTTAGGTTGTAGATAATTTCATGTTTTTTATATATTTTTTCAATGTCTTCTACAGAAAACATATTTTCTTTATATGTTTCATTTATTTTAGGTAGTAGAGCAATCATCCAAGTTGGAGTTCTTCAGGCACTGATATACCACAAGAGACAACAAGGTTGAAATTTTGATTCTTTGTTTTATCAATCTTTTTAAAACACAGATTAAGAATAGTAAACTCAATGAAAGAAAACTAAATCAAGTGACTCAATCTGTAAAACCTATATGAATATATTTTAAGGTTGGGTTTGCAAGTAGAAGTCACAGAGTGAGTCAATGATCTTTCCTTTGACATTGGAGGGTGGATGGAAAACATATATGGCTCAGTAATGGGTTGACTAATGCTTTTAATAAGAGAGTAAATTAGAAGTTGTCTAATTTTCTCATTTTATAGATGGAGCATCTGAGACATTACTTCTATCCCCATGTTTTAAAATTTACTAATTTTATCTAGTTAATATTTTCTATCCCCAGATTCAAAATACTGTACCTACCACTACTCAGAATTTCTTTGAGACTTGGGACATATGATAGCTTTTCTATTTGTTGTAGTACAAAGACAAAGAGGGATGCAAAGGCAACCTATACAATAATAAATGACAGTGACAAATGTGGCCCAAAATATGTTGAAATGAGCCTCTTCTAGCTTTATTGCTAGTAACCAGGTCCCTTTCAAATTGTACCTGAGTGATTTCTGTTCATTTTCCAACATACTACTTCCCATGTGCTCTCATGTCCTATCATCAGCTTCTTCCTCAGACCAGAATTGCTGTTGTGAAGCTGATGACCCTTCTAAGATTTACCATTGAGCATAGCGGCCCTCATCCAGTGGCTGCCTCCACTACCACCATCTGGCCTCAGAGAAAGAACTCTGCCTATTCATTGTCTGCTTTATCATACATGTTGGTCAGGTACTTCCCTGTAATTCCCCGTAGCACACCACTCACCCCCATAGTTACAGAGGGAACTGGAATTTGTAACAGGTCTTTTGAAGAAGCAGAGAAACATAAGGGAACCTATAACCACCCATAATCATCATTTGAATATATCATACAAAAGTAGAACCAATGAATTTTATCCACATAAAAAGGCGGAAAGGAGGGCTGTTAATCATGCAACTCATTTCCCCTACGCCACTATGGACTCTAATGAGCAAAAAAGACATGACATTGCCAAATGTCCAGAATCTTACTTTCTCATGAATGCCCATTTCCTTCTCAATAATTAATCTAAATCTTGAAATCCCTTTAAACCTGAGATTAAAATGCCTTTCTTATCACTGGGTTTTATTACCTTGGCTCACCTAGCTATTTTACATTTCTGAAATTTGCCATTTATTTTATTTGAATATTTACATTTGTAATACTAGAGTATAGGTATTATATTGTAAGTTCTTACATTTATTTCATTTATCTAAATTCTATCTCCACATACAGATGGCTAACACTCCTAGGACAGAAAGTACTATGTCTTTTTTATTCTCCATAATACTTTTTCACAGTACTGGACAAAGAGTAGGCGTTTGGAACCCAAAGATTTAAGTGAATTTGACTTATAGCACTAGGACATTCTGAGATTTGAAATATGAAGGTAATGGTCTTCAAATGCTTTTTCTTTTTCTTTAGTGATTTAATTTAAATGCCTTAAGCCTAAGTACAAGAGTGAACATAAATCATTGTAAGCACTATCAGGAAACAACAAGGAATGAAATCCAAGATTGGAGAAGAAATAACTATATACTCATATGATTACTTACTTGAATTTTACAATTCTGTCTTATTTACCTTGTTTATAGAAATTGCTTAAGCTTTTAATAACAATAGCCTTTGAAAATTTCATTTTATTTTAATGTCAGTACAAAATAATATATGGATCAGTAAGTAACTTAAGCACGTTGACCTACCGACTGTCTTTAAAAACAATGACTCTAGCATTCATTCACTGGAACAAGGACAAATAGAATAAAAATCTATTCCTCCAGACTCAGGCAATTAGTTTTAAGCATGTCTAGATGAGACCTGCTATGAGAAATAAATGCACTGAATAGTAACTATGGAAAAAGATAAATTGCCAAAGAAGCCAAAGATAAGTAAATATCCTAACAGAAAGCACTGGAAAATAAATCCTTACTATTACTGGAGGGTTAAAAACATAAAGATTTGTTAAATTTCATTTTTGAATTTCCATACTGTCTCTATGGTAATAATCCAGGACAATTCAGATAGAAAATTTAAATTAAGACCCATAGTTGGACAGAAAGAACAAATATCCATAAGTCTCTAACCTAATTGAGCAAATGAATTGTAGCATGCATTTTTTAAAAAAATAAGCCTACTGTCATGATCAGGAGATGGGGTATCTGAAAATAATCAGATAATATTTTGCTGAAGGATGTGAATATGTATGGTTCACAATTTACTATAGTTAGACTTTTGATAGTTTTAGACTTTATGGCAGTGTGAAAGTGATATGCATATGGTAGAACCCATATCTCAAATATGAATGTTAATCTCTTCCCAGGTTAGTGATAAGAAAAATCCATCTGGAAGTCCCCAGAATCAGCATACCCAGTGTAGTTTCAGACCACATCGAAGCACCACCCAGTCACCTCCACAAACAACACACTCCAGAGGCAGACTAGGTGGGCACTATAGCTCCATTGAAGTAAGTCCTGCTCCATGAAAACAGCCCCTGAACAGCTGCTCCTCCATGATGGTTGTAGCCAGTCCTCATAGCCCATTAGCTTGAGGGGTAAACCCCTCCCATTGAGATACCAACCACAATCAAGTCTCAACCACAACAGGAAGGTACACACAGACCACATGGATTGCTCACTTGGAGTTCCCACTCAGGTGAATGGGAAGGCTATGCCACTGGACCCTACAGGACACCTACTATACAAGGCCATGCTACCAAGCTAGGGAGACATAGCAGCTCTACCTAATACATAGAAACAAACACAGGAAGGGAGTCAAAACAAGGAAACACTGAAACATGTCCCAAATAAAGAAAAGAACAAAACTCCAGAAAAAGAACTAAACAAAATGGAAGCAAACAATCTATCAGATGCAGAATTCAAAACACTGCTCAATGAACTGAGGGGAAGAGTAGATGAACTTAATGAAGACTTCAACAAAGAGATAGGAAACATGAAAATGAAGCTACAAAACATAACAAAAAGAACTGTCAGTAGTAAAGACTACATTAACAAAAATGAAGAATACATCAAAAGAAATCAACAATGGAGTAAAAGCAGAGGATCAAATCAAAGATTTGGAAGATAAGGAAGCAGGAAACATCCAATTAGAACAACAAAAAATAATAATAAAAAAATGAGATTAGTGTAAGGAGCCTCTGGGACAACTTCAAATGTACCTACATTCACAACAAGGGAATACCAGAAAGAGAAGAGAGAGAGAGCAATGAATTGAAAACATATGTAAAAAATAATGACGTAAAACTTCCTTAACCTGGTGAAAGAAATAGTCCAGGAAGTCCGTACAAGTCCAGGAAGTGCAGAGTCCCAAAAAAGATGAACTCAAAGAGGTCCACACCAAGACACATCGAAATTAAAATGCAAAATGTTAAAGATCAAGATAAAATCTTAAAAGCAGCAAGAGAAAAGAAATTAGCTACCCACAAGGAAGTTCCCATAAGACTGTCAATAGAAACTTTGAAGGTCAGAAGGGATATGCAAGAAATATTCAAAGTGATAAAATGCAAGGACCTTCAACCAAGATTACTCTGCCCAGCAAAGATATCACATAGAGTCAAAGGACATATCACAGGAGTTCATCATCACCAAACCAGCATTACATGAAATGTTAGTTTTCTTTAATAATAATAACAATGGATCAAAAATATGAACAATAAAGGCAATATAAAGATATCTATCAGTGAGTGAATCTAAAAAACAAAATAAATGAACAAGCAGGACAGAAACAGACTCATAGATACAGAGAACATTTTGATGGTTGCCATATGGGAGGAAGATTAGGAAAACAGGTGAAAAGGTGAAGGGATTAAGAAGTACAAATTGGTCGTTACAAAATAGTCATGGAAATGTGAAGTACAGCATAGGAATTACAGTCAATAATATTCTAACAGCTATGTATGGTGTCAGACGGGTACAATATTTACTGGGACAATCATTTAGTAAAATACATAATGTCTAATCACTGGGGTATACACCTGAAACTAATATAATATTGTATGTGAAATGTAACTGAAAAAACAAAATGATTTAAATAACATTTTTAAAAAATTAAATGTATTTATATTAACAGGTTTGACTCTTATAAAACCTATTTTGTCTAATGATATGAATAAAGTAACACCTTTAGTATATAAAATACTAACCTGTCACCAGAAGGGCATGAAGACTGTAATTTTTTTCTGTAGAGATGAAGTATTAATTTTACTGCTCCCCGCTATCTCTCTTGATTTTCTTCATGCCTTTCCCATCCCCCAAATGCAAGATGATTGGTTGAGATTAAGTGTTTTAACCATGGAACATTCTGACCCACAATAAAAAAAATCAAATTCATGTCCTTGGCCTCATTAGACTAGTTTCAGTAATCATCATTATTCAAATTTATGTTTTGAAAATTCCAATAGCAATTATTGTCTGTAGAATTCTTTTGGCAATTAATCATGTACTGCTTTTTTAAAACCTATTGTTCTCTTGAACTGTTACTTAACTATTTTGTTATTTATCTTGATGCTACTGTTCATCTTTCAGATTATCATACAATTATCTTCCTAAAGCACAGATATTATAATTGTGTTATTGCCCTTCTCAAAAACAATGACAGGCACATTCTCATGGTTCCCTGGCTTCAAGCCCCTTAAGTTCACTGAATTGGTCCATTTTAGAGATTATGATACTACTCCATCTGTACTCTCTGTTCTTCCCCTTAAAAACCCTGGGGTAAATAGAATCATGGATCCACAAAGGTGATCAACTATGAGTCCCCAGAACCAGTGAAATTGTAACATTGTGTGGCAAAGGGGGCTTTGCAATTCGAATAAAAATTTTGAGATGGAAGAATTATCCTACATTATGTAAATGGATCCAATCCTATCATAAGTGTTCTTCTAAGGCAGAGGTGTCAAACTCATTTTCACCGGGGGGACACATCAGCCCTGCAGTTGCCTTCAGAGGGCTGAATGTAATTTTAGAACTGTATAAATGTAACTACTCCTTAACAGTTAAGCAAGAGCTCTGTGCTGCTGCAGGGTAGAAACAAAGTGCCGGGATGGATAAAACAAGGTGGAGGGCCGGATTTAGCCTGAGGGCCATGTGTCTGCCATCTGTGTATAAGGGGAAAGAGGGAAGCAGAAGAGTAAGAGAGAATGAGATATGATGACAGAAGCAGAGGTCAGAGAGAAAGACAGATTTGAAATGGGATACTGTTTCTTTGAAGATGGAAGAAAGGATGATGAGCCAAGAATGTGGGAAGCCTCTAGAACCTGAAAAAGACAAGGAACACATCTTCCCCTAGACCTGCCAGAGGACCCAGCTCTGCTGACACCTTCATTTTAGCTCCAGAACTATAACAAATGTATGTTTGTTATAGTGTAAGTGGCTTAAACCATTAAACCACTAAGCTTGTGGTAATTTGTCATCGCAGCAATAGGAAACAAATAAACCCATATGTGGAAATCAGTTCCTTCTCTCAACCGGTAAAATAGGACACTCACAACTTTACTTGGGGAGGTAGAGCAAGGAGTTTACATTTCAGAATGATGAACATTAGACATCTCTGCTTTTAAGAATACTCACCTACTCTTTTTTTCTTTCCCTTTAATGTTGAGCTTTTTCTCCTTCTGTCAAATTCTTTTTTATGCCTACTAAATAGAAGATAAGGTTTTCGTTTTTGTTTGACACCTGATAATCCATGCCCTTAGGATCTTATTTTCTACATCATGTAATTTCATCAAAGCATTTCCCTAATAAAATCAAAAGAACTCTGATACTTGCTGTTAAGACAATAGTTTTTACATCTCTCTGTATAAAGTGCATGAAACAGCTATCTTAACACATATATTATTTTTACCCCTTCAAGTCCCTTTCTTATGGTAGATGTCAGCAGATATTTCATTAAATTTACTTGAGTGAGAATTCTGAATACAACATGTAAGTTTTAGGCACATATATATTGTTATACAACTTTTAAATTTTCCTGCTGAAGGTTGCTGGAATTGCTTTTGAATTTCCTGTCAAGAAGAGGTCAATGGGTTCCAACTTAATAAGACATTATTTGTACTTGCTGTCCTTTGGTGGTGATGGTTTACATGGAATTGCAGGCGACCTCACCAAATACTCTCTGTGACTGATGGTGTCTATTTTCAAAATGTTTGCCTAAATTTTTTTCTCTGCTTCCTTTTTCTCACAACCTGAAACTAGGTCTCTGAATTAGAATTATGACCATAACTTAGGTTTTCAGAGAAAGAGATATACCAGGGCCCAAGGGATTATATAAGACGGCACCAACCAAAAGACCTGGGAATACAGACAGCTACAAAGCCAGCAGCAAAGCAGGTTGTCAAAAGCTAAGCACAAATCTTCACAAAAGAGCACCAGGAACACTATAAGATACTACCATTAAGTCAATTTTTTGTCTTTATTTCCTAACTCCTTAGAAAGTTAATAGCAAAATCATTAAATGTGATCAATATAAGGCAGGCCTAAGTTCCTGGAGTTGTTCTTATCTTTTGCATTGAGAAGAAAAATGTGTAATTGGTTGGGCAGGAAGGAACCGAAAATGTTCTTACCTGCTCTATGAAGACATTTTTTGCATATATGTCATACTCTAACTCAAGGTAAGGAAATATGGCATATAAACCAAAATCTGCATTTGATTTCAGGTTACCGGAGTTGAGTGGGAACATCCTATACACAGGAAGAATTTTTTTTTTTAATCAGATGCTAGAATATCCCATTGGGAACAGAGTTTTATTTTGGAGATTTAAAGACCGGAACAGTTGAAGCATGATTAATAGTGGTTCAAATAAAAATTCCAAAGGGAAGAGGTAATATTTTATCTTTTACTTAAAATCCCACGATTCAAGTAACTAGTAGACTGTGACATAAAAATTATTTATTTCCAACTCACTTCTACCTCACAATACTCAAATTACTTCTAAAGGGCATTACTTTTAAAGTCCTTACTGTTGCACCCACTGACGCACGAAACAGATGTTCGGAGACTTTCAGGACATTTACAGAGATGTTACTTTAATGGCCAACTCTTTTAACCTGCGCAGGGGCGGACTCTCGATGTGTCCCGGAGACACTTGCTCAGAAGAGCTGCAGATGAGAGCCGCGCCAAACGCTCACAGGCTAGCTCTTTTATACAGTGAGAAGCAAGCAAGCAAGTTACAAAAGCAGGAGTTGCTGTTATCTCTGCATAGCTCTGAGCTCTGGAGGAGTTTTGCTCTGGGTTCAGGAGGAACTATCTGTCTGTCTCCTGTTGATAAGCTTATTTCAGATGACGATTTGTTTCTCTTCCTTATCCATTCTAGTGACCTTCAAGAGGTTTTCTGCTTAGCAATGCTTATAATTGTCTAGCTCTCAACACTTACCTGAAAAACCAGCAAGTCTCAACTCCCCACTAACTTCTCGTCTAAATTCAATGGTCAAAATATAGAAACATCAAATTACTATTAAAATAAAAGGAAAGCCAATAACACCAGTTAGACTTATGACAGTAGACCAAATGCTCCCAAATAATCATACCTCCATGTCACATATCGCTTCTGTGTCAACAGTCTGTTACATAATAAGCCCCCACTTCAGTTCCATGGCCCTCCACTGGCACTCTCCATTGAAGTAAACACTCCTGTGACCACTCCCACAACTTTTGTTGTCCTAACTTCTCTCAAAAGTTGTTTGTTGGGTTTTTTTGAGTTTGTTTTTCATTGTCTACTTTGCAGGAGAAGTTGGTGTCACCAAATATATTTTAAGTGTATTGCTGAGAAGTAATGATGTGAGTCCCCGCCTGCGGGACCTGTGTGTTGTGGCTGCAATAGACAAATTCACACGGACTACCGAGTCCTGTGGAGGAAAAAGGGACAGCACGGCCACCCTCTCAAGGGGAGAGTGCACCAACCCTTGCCTTGAGAGGCTTTTAATTGCTTTTCTGGGCACATTACATTGAGGATGGTCCTCATTTAATATGCACAGGTTCTCTTTGGGTGGTTACCCTTTACAGAAAACAAAGGAGAGGATGTTGCTAATTACATCAAAGAGGAAGGATATTTGCAAATGTAAAGGGAAAAGTTGTTGAACTGGTTACACTAGTCCTTGGAAGGTTTAGCATAGATTTTAGGAAGTTACTTTAAAGAAAAGCAGTAAACGTTTGCTGCCTGAATTCAGGGTGGGGGAGTTTTAGCAAAAGCGAGCCTCATAGTGGGCCTAGGTACAATGCAGGTCTGATTCCCCACGGGAGAACCTATCTGTGGGTATGGGTCCTGTGTGCCAGACCTCGCTCCCCACTGGCTTTTCCGAGTGGGGGCTGGGTCCATGCCACACAGAACAGTCTCCCACAGAGTAGTCTGCAGTAATGTATGTCATCATTTATTTGTTCATTCATCTTTTGATAGGCAGTTGAGAAGTTCGTAGGTTTTAGCTACGGCAAATAATGTACATGCTTTTATTTCTTTTGGTAAAACCAAGAAATGAATGGTTGAATTATATTGAAGGTATGTTTAATTTCTTAAAAACTATCAAACTGGTGTCAAAAGTGGTAGTACCATTTTATATTCCCATCAATAGTGCATGAGAATTTCATTTTCTACACACCTTTACCAAAATCAGTGTTTATAGTTTTAGCAGTTCTAGCATGAGTGCATTGGCTTTCACTTACATTTCCCTAACCACTAATGATTTTGAGAATTTTTCATGTGCATATTTGCCATTTGTAAATCTTCTTAATGAAGTGTCTGTTCAAATGTTTTTATTTATTTTTGTGGGTTGCTTTCTTATAATTGACTTTTGAAAGTTCTCTATACTTCCTGGCTGCAATTTATCAAATACATGATTTGCACATATTTTCTACTGAGTCTATAAGCTCGTCTTTCATTCACCAAGAATGTCTCTTGCAGAGCAAAAATGATTACTTTTGATCAAGTTCAAATGATCAACTTTTTGTTAAGGAATGGTGCCCTTGGTATCACATCCAAGAAAGTATCATGCAACCCAATGCTTTTGCCCCATGCTTTTTGGTGTCTTCTGAAATAATTGCATGATTATTCGTGTTTAGTTTGTTAATGTGGTAAATTACATTGGTTGATTTTCAAATGTTAAATCAGTCTTTCATTTCAGAAATAAGCTCCACTTGATCATGATATATTATCTATTTTATGTTTTTCTATTACATTTGCAAATTTTTGTTTAAAATTTTCATTTAAATTTGTGAGGGATGGTGACCTGTAGTTTTCTTTTTTGGTAATATATTTTTGTTTTGATATCAGAGTAAGTTTTGCTTCATAGACTGAATTGGGAAGAGATCCCTTATTTTTAATATCCTGGAGACCTTTGTAGAGAACTGGTATTACTTCTTTCTTAAATGTTTAGAGATCACCAGTGAGCCTCATGATGCTGGAATTTCATTGTACAAAGGTTGTTAACTGCAAATTCTATTTGTTTCATAGATAAAATTCTTATTTCATTTATTTATTTCTTCTTTAATAAGTTGGTCAGTTTGTGCCTTTGAATGAATTTTTCATTCCATCTGAGTTGTCCAATATATTAGCATAACGTTGTTATTTTTTAACTCAGAAATTTTTGAATATATTTTATTGATTATGCTATTACAGTTGCACAATTGTTTTCTCCCCTTTATTTTCTTCCTCCCTGTACCCTCCCTCCCACCATCATTCCTCCACCTTAGTTCATGTCCATGGGCCACACACATAAGTTCTTTGGCTTCTCTATTTCCCATACTATTCTTAACCTCCCCCCATCTATTTTGTACCTACCACTTATGCTTCTTATTCCCTGTACCTTTTCCCCCATTCTCCCTGCTACCCCTCCCCACTGATAACCCTCCATGTGATCTCCATTTCTGTGAATCTGTTCCTGTTCTAGTTCTTTGCTTAGTTTTTGTTTTTTAGGTTCAGTTGTTGATAGTTGTAAATTTGTTGTCATTTTAATGTTCATATTTTTTATCTTATTTTTCTTAGATAACTCTCTTTAACATTTCATATACTAAGGGTTTGGTGATGATGAACTCATTTAATTTGACCTTATCTGGGAAGCACTTTATCTGCCTTCCATTGTAAATGATAGCTTTGCTGGATAGAGTAATCCTGGATGTAGGTCCTTGCCTTTCATGACTTTGAATACTTCTTTCCAGCCCCTTTTTGCCTGCAAGATTTCTTTTGAGAAATCAGCTGACAATCTTATGGGCACTCCTTTGTAGGTAATGTCTCCTTTTCTCTTGCTACTTTTAAGGTTCTATCTTTATCTTTAATCTTGGGTAATGTAATTATGGTGAGCCATGCTTATGTGTTCCTCCTTGGGTCCAGCTTCTTTGGGACACTCTGAGCTTCATGGACTTCCTAGAAGTCTATTTCCTTTGCCAGATTGGAGAAATGTTGTTCTTAACTGTTAAATCATAAACTTCAAAGGTCAGAGATCTTACCCTGCTTGCAAGCTCACAAGTTAACCTGCCATAGCATTAGGCATAGAGATATTGATATCTTGACAGAAGAAACAAGATTTTCAGGATAAAAGAAAGGTTATTACAGGCAAACACAAACAGAGCATCACCATACTGCCAGTTCTTCAATCTCCATTTTCACTTAGCAACCCAAATGAGAGCCAGATATTACCTGTGCATGCAGCAGGAGTGTATAACAGGAGAGGAATCACAAAATTATGAGTCCTGGAACTTATATAGGTGATGGTGGCACAGAGAAGAGCGAGTCTGTTATTTTGAACTGGAAACAAATACTCTCCAGAGAAGACAAGAAGGGCCTTTATTTTTATTAACTAGGAATATAAGAGAAGACAAGTTTCTAAATACTTAGATTCCAAGGCCCTTGCTATTCAAACATGCCCCTTTGGTTTGAAGATATGAACCATGCAGAAACATGAAAGTTTCATGGATAACTGTCTACTAACATTAAATATCAAACACTCTATTATAAACACAATTAGTTCCTATCTTTAGGAGGAGGCTGCTCCAAAATCCACTCAACTATTACATCAAGAGGCAACATCAGGAGACTGCTGTCACCTGGAGGATGTCCAGGCCTTCTCCAAGTTGATTAGAGGAATATGATTCAGGGGTACAGAACCATTTTATCTTATGGCTCTGAAATCCAAAAAGCTTTGTCATCATCTTCATGTTCTAGAGTGAGACTCCACATCCAGTTTCCAGTCAGAAGAAGAGACCATAAGAAAGGCCTAGCTACTCTCTTAATAAACTGTGGTAGGCAGCCTCCAAGATGACCCCAAATGAGTCCCACCTCCTAGTTTCCGTGGCCTTTGTAGTACTCTCCCACACTGAACTGAACTGACCTGCGTAACCAACACAGTATTGTGGCAATGATGGCATTTGAGGCCAGGCCATGAAAGATGCTGCAGCTCTGCCTTGCTTTCTTGAGTTGCTTGCTATGGAGAAAGCCAGATGCCATGTTATAAGGATATTCAAGTGGTCTTTTTGTGAGGTTCATGTGCTAAGGAACTGAGTGAGGTGTTCTACCAAATGCTATATACTCATAAGTGAGTTATCTTGGAAATAGAACATCGAGCCTTAGCCAAACCCCCAGATGACTACAGTCCCCACTGGCATTCTGACTGCAGGCTCACAAGAGACACTGATTTGGAACCACACAGTAGACCTGATTCTGAATTCACAAACCTCAGCAACTATGAGATAATAAATGTGTGATATTATAATTTACAATAAATATACATTTGGTCTTCATCCATTATTCATGGTACAAAGCTACTAAATATTTGTAAATACCTATGTAAAAGCCATAGAGGTGTTTTGTTGTAATATGTGGTCCCTTGTCCTCAGTTCGTGAAATATCTTCAAAATGATAAAGGTGAAATGGGTGTCTTCTGTTTTTATATAGCAAGCCCCTTAAACCACACATGAGCTTATATTAATGAGTTGATTTTTGGAAAGCCCTTGAATAATCTAAGAATGGGAACTGGTTTCCAGGGAAACCAACCATGTGATTAGAAGGTTGAAACTTTCAGCCTCCAACCTCAACCTCTAGGAAGGGGAGAGGGGCTGGAAATTGAGTTTTATAACCAATAACCAAACATTTAATTAAGTATGCCTATATGATGAAGTTTCCATAGAAAAACAGAAGCACTGGGTTTGAATTGCTTCTGGGTTGGTGAACATGTATGTGGAAGTGCTGAGAGGGTGTGCAAACTTTGCGTCCCTCTCCATATACCTTGCCCTATGCAATTCTTCCATCAGGCTGTTCCTAAGTTATATCTTTTAATTTAAAAAAAAACTGGTTGTATAGTAAGTAATTTGTTTTCCTGAGTTCTGTGATCTGCCCTAGCAAATTAAACAAGCACAAGGACAGGTGTGTGGCTGGTTAGAAGCACAGGTAACAATGTGAACTGAGATTGGCATCTTAAGTATGTGTGTGGGGGTGCAATCTTATAGAACTAAACCCTTAATCTGTAGGATCTGACACTATTTCCAGGCAAACAGTGTCCGAATAGCGTTAAATTGTAGGACACCCAGCTATTGGAGAATTGCTTCATGTGCGGAAACCCCACACGTCTGGTGTCAGAAGTGAAGTAGAGCTCTAGCATTGAGAGTAGAGGAGACACATAGGAATGTGTGTTTTTCCCTCACAAAGTGTTTGTTCTTTTAGGCTATCATTTGTTACACAGCAAAAGAGAACTAATATAATGGAGTGCATTACTTCCACTTACATTTCGTTGGTGAGAATTTAGTTACTTTGACCACATATATGCAAGAGAATCTAGAGAACAGATTTTGGTGATCAGCTGGAATTCTCTGCCAAACACATTCTAATACACAGATATTATCTGACTTTGTCTCAGTTTCTCCAGCTATGTTATGGAAATGGAAGCCCAAATTTTAGTAACAGTTAGCTACTTATGATAGAGCTGACTGTGTAAAATGCACGCACTTGAACCAAAATGTAGAGGTCAAGGGATAAGATTAAATTCAACTGGTATGGTGGCCATCATGGTACACAAATAATGGGGGAGGCAGTTCTCAGAAGATATGTGTAGGGTGGTACTGGGTAGTCAGTCCCATGGGTACACACTACATTTCTCTCTAAATGTCTATAGAATGAATGAATAATTTAACTGCACTTTTATACAAAAGAATGTTACATATCTATCAATGATTGAATCTAAAAAACAAACTAAGCAAACAAGAACAGAGACAGAATCACAGATATGGAGAGCATTTTGATGGATTCCAGATGGGAGGAGGGTATGGGGGAATGGATGAAGAGGTGAGGGAATTAAGAAGTACAAATAGGTAGTCACAGAATAGCCATGGGGACAAAAAGTACTATGTAGGAAATGGAGTAGCCAAAGAACTTATACCCATGATCCACGAAGATGAACAATGGTGGGGGGATTGCCTGAGGGAGTAGGGGTTGCTGGGTGGAGGGATGAAAGGGGGAAGAGAAATTGGGACAACTGTAATAGCATAATCAATAAAATACACTTTAAAAAAGTAGAATAAAATATAAAACTGTTAATGGGCATGACATAGGTGTGTATGTCATGACATGGAAGGACGTCTGAGCTATACTCTTAAGTGATAAATAGATTATAGAGTAATTTCTATAAAACAACCCCACTTGTAAAGTGCAACAAATGAATATAGTAACTATATACAGAAAAACCTTGAAAAAATGTACCTCAAACTGTTAACAATAGTTGACTTTGAGGACATTCACTTATTCACTTTATCTTTATGCATCATTATGTTTTGAAGTTTTTGAGTATATGTTTTATACACACTGTATTATTAAATTGTTTACAATAAATATCTACTACTTTTATAGGGATATGTAGTAATAAAAGGCAAAAAGAGCAGTGAAAATAAATACATTCTTTGGGGGGAAAAAGCTTCTCTCTACAATCCTTCACAAATCTGTCTCTTCCATTGCATGCTACTTCCTTAGTTCTGTTCTTTGGCATGTATTACCTGGACCCAGGTTCAGTGAATCTTTCCTGTTAGGAACTACAGTAGATGCTTTATGCATGCAGGCTATATAATATACTACTCAACTACTCAAGTCACCTGTTACAGCTTCAGAGCAGCTAAAGATAATACCTAAGCTATAGGTGTTGATTGTGCCAAGAAAACTTTATTTACTAAAACAGATGGTACACCAGACCATGGGACACAATTTGCTGATCATTCACTTACTACCAAAGCCCCTAAATTATCTCTCTCACTTCGATCCCTATCTCCTCCTTCTCCCATATCTTACACTGCCATGTAATTTTCATATGCCATGTAATTTCTTCACATCTTATGTTTTTGCTCGAGTTACATCTACCTAGAAAATTGTTAGATTTCTGGTGACCTTAGGATCATTTTTTAAGACTCAGAATAGTCTTCCTGACTTCAATATATAGAACTTCTTGCTTGGCTTCAATGCTCTCATAATCTTTGTGCATATTTTGGTTGGCACTCTGTATTGTGATGATTCCCATATGTACCTCCCAGTCAGACACAGCATACCAGGAGGCTTGAGATTGAGCTTTTGAATTCCTGGAACCTAACCGAGGACAGAGCAGAAAGTAGGAATTCAGAATTGTTTGCTGAGTGAATAGAGAGAGAGAGAGATATCTTTTTGGCCTCTCGGGCTTTCAAAGTAGCTGGGCTTTCAAAGTAGGTGCCAAAACTTGCTCCTCCCAGAGGTTCTTGAATCCTTTCGTGATCAGAACAACCTATACCTGGCAGCTTGGGTCTTTCTTTATTCCTTCCCTTTCATATCAATGCACAATTTAATGCCCAGAGCAAATAAGACCATATAAGTAATCAGCTTTTTGAAGCTAATTTGTCATTTGATCCAAAACAATACTCTAAGCATATACAAGTAACATCATTCAGGAGATGGTTCATCTTTGCTTTTCAGTTCTATTTATAAGTATTTTGTCCCAACACAGGCTCACTAGATGGTGAGTGACTTAACTATGGGGTACATATTTCTGAAAGTCAAAAAAAATTTAGTGCATAAATAAGTTACTCCCTAAGGTATAGCTTGCAAGTTTAGAGTGTAACTCAGGTATGTGTGGTACTCTTTCACAGGGCTCGTACATATGAAAAATCTTTCTTTGTATAGAATGAACTATCAAAAATCCCACTCCATTATTCAACTTAAGCCTCCCTCCGCCCTTTAGATGGCTATTATTACCAATTTGTTGATGAGGAAACTGAGGCTTCAGGTTGTTAAGTAGCTCGCCTGGTATCAGAGTAAACAAGGGGGTAGATCTGGGTCTCAAACTCAGCTTTTTAAACTTTAAATCCTGTGTTTTGTCCTCATATGCAGCTTACACTCATTTTCCCTTGATTCTCAACACTTGCAAAAATGCCCTTTGCATATTATTTTAAAATAAGTTATTGAACTAACCTATCCAGTTCTGGAACTTTTACAACTGACACTTTGCAAAATAATGTGGTTATACAAACTGTTGTTAAAAGGGGTTCAAAAAATTTGCCTATTAAATATTTTTTAATGTTTAGAACAGATAGTTAAGGCAGTTTTAAGCACCACTACATATGGAGCTTTGTTGTGTTGGGTTTTTACTGACGGTGAGATGAACTAGACTGAGACGACCTGTTTGTGAAGACTGAGAAACACCCATCCATAGGCAAGGTGGGTGAGTAGGTTAGGCCTGAGCAGCCCAACATGGTCAGAGAAGGTCAGTGTCAATTACAGTATCAGCAAAATTCAATGATAGATGGAATCTACAGTAGAGTAACAGGGTATAATAACAAAAGAACCGGATATTGAACTCATCATCCAAAAGATCCTGAAGCCAATAATAGAAATCTACTCATAGGGGTAGGACAAAATCAAGAGAAAAAAAAACCACAAGGAAGAAGCTCAGCTTCATAGGTGCGAGAATACCCATCTTAGAAACAGGGCTGAGATTCAGGGACAGAGGAACCATATAACACAGTAGGGGCAAGAACAGGGGTGCAAAGTTAAAATGATTAAAGTGATAGCAGCTGACTTGATTACTTAGGGATAAGGCTAGCTAGGAGTCATCAAGCCGCCGTCTCCTCTTCCCAAAAGCAGAAATTTTTTCAGCAGTTAAACAGGTTGAAATCTATGGACAATGAGTGCAATCCTCTAGGTGTGAAGAGATGAGAAAACACACTGAGACTATGTGCTCATTTATACGAATGTTTCTCTTCTAGTGCGCTCATCTTCTGATAAGCCTCTCTATGTCCACCTCTCCCTTGCTTGCCTCCCTTTACTCTTTTTTCCTCATTTTTCAAAGGCTGTATGTAACCAAAGTACACTTTAGCATATTTTTCTTTAATTATTAAATAATGTTTATCTTTCTTTTTTAAATAATGTTTATTTTTGTTATTCTGAATTTTAAAAATAATTGAATACTTTATATGTCACTATGAAAAAATATTATATTTAATTGATTTTTTTTCTTGGGTCAGTAACACCACAGAATTCCTAACACTGCTTTAACTAACTCTACATTCATTGGACTGAAAATTGCAATTCATCCAAACTGCAAAGATCGGACTTATATTTTTAAAAAATCCCTATACTAACAAAAAATTAAGCAAATACATGCCTCCTAAATATTCACAAATAACGAAATGGTTAAGTAAATTATTATGTACTCACTTGATGAAATATCATGCACTGATTAAAACATTTTAAAATACTGAGAAGCCAGCTAAACAAATGCTTGTATTAAAAATATAAAAATCTGAACCCATAACTACAACTAGGTAAAATTTTTGTAATCTTCTGGGCAAAAATTTTAAGGGAATATGGATAAACAAAAAAATATAATTCATAGAGAGACTAAAAGATGAATGGTGAATTATATTTTATTTTTTGGTTTTATGTTATTGCTCAGGAAATTAATCATATTTCTTGAAATGTTTTCTGCATATATATTTTAGCAAGTTTTTTAAAAATTATATTTATTTGGGTGACATTGGTTAATAATATCATATATGTTTAAAGTATACAATTCTATGATACATCATCTTTATATTGCATTTTGTACCCACTACCCACTTCTTCTGTCATTATATATTTTATCCCCTTTACTCTTTACTACGCCCTCACTCTCCTTCCCTCATAAAATAAGTCAGACAGAAAAAGTTAAGAGCCATATGAATTCACTTTATGTGCGATATAGAACAGAAAGCAGCAAATTAACAAACTGTAAGAACAAACAAAAATGCGTTGACACAGACAATATGATGGTCACATATATACCCTATTTTATATTTAACTTTTAATTCATTGAGATGAATACAGAAGCTCGCGTAACATATAGTCAATTTTACAGAGCTGCTGCCCTAAAAATGATCAGCTGTCCCCCAGGATACCCTTAAAATAAAGCATTTAAAGTAATCTAGTAACTTTGGGAAATTTAGATATAACTTCATATGTCTAAAAAGGAAACACAAGAAATTTCCTTCTATGATAGAATGGTAAAAGAAGGCATCACTCATCATAGTTAGATTAGAATACAGTACTAAGGGAAATCTCTGTGTATGACCTCCTAGTCACCATTAGTCCCCAGCCCTGCTCTTCCCCTCCTGCAACAGCAAAGAACCAGTTTACATTTGAATTCAAAACTTGTCACTAATCCTCAGTATTCCTGCAGAGAACAGCAAAAATAAAAGAAATAAAAATTAACCAAAAAAGTTTTCGCCTTTCCTGTGCCTTTTGATTTGTCATTTTAGTTTCAAATTTGAATGCATTTTAATCCTGCATAGAATTAAATTCTAATTATGCATTCACTTACTTTTTATTCCTTAAAAGTGGTTTTCCTTCCCCTGAGTTTATAGTAGCAAGCTGATAAAGTCTTGCTTACATGTGCAATTTTATGAAATTCATACACATTCAATGGAAACTTCAGATATGATTATTTTACTATTTATAATATGTAATTTGTTTCCTTTGAGAATCGTTTATTCTTCCAACAAATAACTTCAATAAAATACAATAGCAAAAGATAGAATACATGGGTAGACCCTTTCATTATGAGAAAATATAAATGCTTACTAAAAATATGGTCTTTTCCCAGAAGAACTTCTTAAGCATCAGTTCTAAAAAGATAAAGTAAAAGGAATTTTTTATAACACTATTAAAACTTATGGCAGTTTAAACTGAAATAATATTCTTATATGAAAATGGTTACTTTTTATTGTTTATATCTTCAGATTCACTGCCACTATGACTTAGTTTTGACTGCTAGCTATGACCTAGTCTTGATTTGTTTTTACACTTTATTGTTTTCTTAATCTTATGGAAAAATGTAAAATGCTGAATATTTATTTTAAATAACATCGAGATTTTGTATAAACTATACTAGAAAAATCTGAGTATCAATGAAGATAAATTTGGAGTAGTGACTGAGGCGAGAAGATGTTGGGTGGAATCAAGGAGGCAGGATGGTTAGAGCTAGAGAGGGAGGGAGGGTTGCCCATGGAGGGTAAGATCAAAAGATAATCAAGGGCAAAACCTAGGTCATAGAGGTCCTTAGAATTTATTGCACATATGATAGGAGGCCATGCAAGACTCACTCTGGCTGCTCGGTGGTAAGCAAAACTGGAATCAGGGTAGTGAGGATGGTGGCTTGAGCTCGCTTGTTACGTGAGGGGTAGCTAGGTCTGGTTAGATGCTGGGGATCAAGATACTTATGGATAAACTCTTTATCAGGTTCACCTATTGTTAATATTATATCCCACCTACTTTGTCATTTGCCATTTGCTTCTCTCTCTCCCTCTCTCTCTCTCTCTCTCTCTCTCTCTCTGTATATATATATATACATATATATATATGAACTACTGAGCTATTTGAGGGGAAATTATGTTCATCATACATGATTGGCCCTTAATTCTAAAAGCTTCAGTGTATATTTCCTAAGAATAGAGATCATCACTTACATAACTACAGTACAAATACCAATTTCAGTAAATTAAACATTGATACAATGTATAATTTATCTGATTTGTCATCTGTATTCCAACTTTTTCCACTGACCCAGTAATGTCCTTTGATAGCATTGTTTCCCACCTGTCAGGATCCAGTATGGCATTTAGTTATCACGTTTCTTTAGGTTCCTTTAATATGCAACATTTCAACAAACTTTATCTTATATGTATATATTTTTAAGGTAGAGACAAGTGACAGGACTGAACATTTATACATATGGATTTGATGAGGTCTTTCAGGTAACTGAAGATTATGATTTTGGCTTGAGTAACTGAAAGGATCTCGTTTCTTGTGATAATATAGCAAAGATGAGGGAGAGGTGGTAAGACTAGAAAACACTAAAAAGATGCCTCTTTGTGAAAGAGACTTCAGGTATTCACCCATAGTTTATTCTCCTCTCCAGGACATACAGGAGGATTACACTTCCCTACCTATTTACAGCTACCTGGGGCTATGTGATCATTTTTGGCTAATGGGTTGGTTATAAGCTGACCATGATGGTGTCACATCCCAGGTGCAACATTCTCTTCTTCTCATTGACCAGGAGGCTTCATGTTCAGCTTGCAGAGCTGCAGGGTGGTGGAGGCTCACTCTGTCTGGGTCACTGAGTTGTCACATGAAGAACTGTTGCCCCTAAGAATTGCCCAGACCCACAGTAGACTTTGCACAAACAAATGAGTATTTGTTATGTTAACCCACTGAGATGTGAGTGTTGACTGTTGCCTAGCCTGCCTTAACTAAGCCATCCTCAGTCACTCAAGTGAAAAATGGTAAGTAGACATTTTAGATCCCAGAGTTGGGGTCAGGTCAGGTCTGGCAATGTTTGGGTGTCATCAACATACAAATATGACATTTGGAGGCATGAGCTTCCCCCACATAGTAAGTGTAGGTATGAATAATTGATTTAAAGTTGATTGATTGATACATACATACACTAATAATGACTTAGCCCTCAACCACTTCCCATAGATGATACAGAAAAAGGCATTTGACCTAAGCGAACCCCTTCGCCTTTCTGCAGGAGTTTTCAAACTTGAACTAAAAGAGTTAGTCTCTCTTAGATGGTGGGAGTCAGAGACTATCATCTATGAAAGTCAGAAATTTCTGTTCCAAGCCACAGGATGAAGCTAGCAACAACGGTGAGAGCAAAATGGAAGCAGAAAGAAAGGAGAGATAAGAGTCCTACGACATTCAATTTCCTGGTTCTCTTTGTTCTTGAGGCCATTTCTTTTATGTCTATTAAATGATTTGTCTATTGGATTCAACAAAACCATAAATTACAAGAGCCAACAATTCCCACATTCTCCTATTAAGTTTGAGTTAGATTTCTGTAACTTAAAGGCCAAAGAATGCGAGATAGTAAATGGATATTACCAAATTAATACAACATTATGAACTTTTAAAAAAGATTTTATTTATTTAATTTTAGAGAGGGGGAGGGAGGGAGGAAGACAGGGAGAGAAACATCACTGTGTGGTTGCCCACTGTGCACCCCCTGCTGGGAACCTGGCCCAAAACCCAGGCATGTGTGTAGACTGAGAATCGAACTGATTTGCAGGCCAGCACTTCATCCACTGAGCCACACCAGCCAGGGCCATTATGAACTTTTAACTTTAAAAAATCATTAATGCTTCTCTTGTTTTCACACACGTCTATAAGTAAAAATCATTATTTCTTAACCTGTCCCCCATTTAAGATTCTAGTCTAGTTATCTATAGATGCATATTAAACCACTCTAACACTCTGTGTCTTAAAAATTACCTCCCACCCCCCCAACAAATCTGCAATTGAGGCAGGGCTCCACAGGGAAGGCTCGTTTTTATTCCACATGGTATCATCTGGGAGACCTGACCAAAGACTTCAGCAACCATTCCGAAAAGGCCCACCCACATGGCTGACAAGCTGGTGCTGGCTGTCAACTTGCCTGAGGTTTCTCCTCATGTGAGCTTCTCACAGATGAGATGGAATTCCACAGGTAAGCATCCTAATAGAGAGACAGCCAAGAAGCTGTATCACCTTTTATGACCTAACTTCAAATGTCATACAGTGTCATTTCTGCCATTCTCTCCTAGTCAAGGCAGTCACCAAGTCCTGTCAGGTTCAAAAGCGAAGAACATAGATGCCACATTTTGAGGGGGGAGTGGCAAGGTTGTGGAATAGCATGAGGGATAAGAAATATTATTATGGCTATTTTGGAAATTTTAATCCACCACAGATACATAATAGTTGATAAAAACTAAGTTACTATCTAACTAAGTTTGTTTATTGAAACTAAGACCAGTGCATCTAAACCACAAGGACATATATTTTAGTTCCATATGAAAAACATTCATTCATTTTCAGTTTTCTGAGGAAATTCCATACTGCTTTCCACAGTGGCTGCACCAGTCTGCAGCCTTTTGACCCGGCAATTCCACTACTGGGATTATACCCTAAGAACCCTGAAATACCAATTCTAAAGAACCTATGCACCCCAATGTTCATAGCAGCACTATGTATAATAGCCAAGTGCTGGAAGCAACCTAAGTGCCCATCAGTAAATGAGTGGATCAAAAAACTATGGTACATTTATACAATGGAATTCTACACAGCAGAGAGAAAGAAGGAGCTCCTACCCTTCATGACAGCATGGATGGAACTGGAGAGCATCATGCTAAGTGAAATAAGCCAGGTGGTGAAAGACAAATACCACATGACCTCACCTATAAGTGCAACCTAATCAACAAAACAAATAAGCAAGCAAAATATAACCAGAGACATTGAAATAAAGAACAAACTAACAGTAACCAGTGGGGGGTAGGGAGTGGATAACAAGATGGCGGGGAGGGGAAGGGTTGTTAAGGAACATGTATAAAAGACACATGGACAAAGCCAAAGGGAGGTAGGATCAAGGGTGGGAGGTGGGGATGGATGGGGCGGGGGGGGGGGGGGAGTGGTGGAGGGAAAATGGACACAACTGTACTTAAAAAAATAATAAAAAAGAAAAACATTAATTCACTCAAGCACATATCCATTTATTCATTTATAAAATAAATACCTTTTGAGAGACAAATGTTCCAGGTGCTTTGCTAGATGCTAAAACAGGACCAAGTGTCAGCCAGTATATCTTTAGTATGCAGGGGTGAGAAAAAGCAGATTTATAGTTGTATGTGAAACACAGTTTATTCTGTATTATTATTTTTAATTGTTGTATTATTTATTTATATTATAACTGTAAACCTACTTTTGCCCACCCCATATTCTACTATTTATTTTCAGCCAATATTTATTCTTACTGGGTCTACGTCCATTGAGGTGGTTTGATGCACAGATTGTCAAATATTTTTAACATCATCCCTCTGCTTGGGAAACAGCAGGTCTCTAACCCTTTCTTCCAGGAAGACACAGACTAAGGAGAGTACAATTAGGGTCACTCAAAAGTATAAGTAGCACCAGAGATCCAAGCTCTGAACCTGCCTGAAATTTAACTTAGATTTAACACCATGCACACACAACACATTGCTAGATTTCTTAAGTAGTCTAATAACCTATAAGTTTTCTGTTCTGATTCCTACTAAATCTTACAGTTAAAGCCACTTACTCTTTACTTGGAAATTAACTTCCATCTGAGATTCTAAAAGCAGTCTTCACTGAAGTGTCAAGAAGAGCCCTAAATCAATTTGGTTTAACTGAACACACTTATTTTTATACTTACTCTAAGCTTGGCACTGTGCAAGTCACTGGTGACGAAATAAATAACCACAAAGATAAATAAACCACAGGCTTTGTTCTTGAAGTGATGCAGTCTAGTGCAGAAGTCCCTTAAATGTTAATGTGCACAAGAATTGCCAGGGAAGTTGTTAAAACCATAGGACCTGGCCCCATTCCCAGAAGTTCTCATTCATTCATTCTTTTAGTTGATTCTGAGTGACTGATCTCTCTTTGGAAACATTTGTCTAAGGGCCAAGCACAGAAAAGATATTTCAATACAACTCAAAGTGCTATGTTTAAATAATGTTTAAAATCATATATTTTGGCACTAGAAAAATCTGGATTTGAATCTAGCACTACCACTTACTATTTGTGTGACACTGGGTAAGTTATTCAGTCTCTCTACAGCTCTACAAACTCCTACTATGCTTAAAATCAATGAGTCTAAAGGAACAAACTAAAACTTACTGTTTCACTAATTCTGTTTTACTGAGAAAGTACTATAACAAATGCCTCATTATAATAAAAGGACTTGGAAATCAGTGTCATTCAAGAGAAAAAAGGAGAGATCTAGGGTCTACAGGGATGAAGAAAGAGATTTTAAAAGAGATCCATAGAGATGGCTAATGAATAAACTTGCTTAAAGTTTTTCTGTTGTGTGCCATGTAGGTTTCCCAAAGAAAACTTCATAACATTTATATTACTAACTGATGTTTTTGAAGTTGGACTTGATTTTACAGGGATTGCCAGAAGTGCTGAGTCTTTTTAAAGTGGGCAGTGTGTAAGAGAAGAGGCTGGCAGAGGGCATAGTCACATTTTTGCAACACAAATAAAAGGCAAATAGGCTGGCATACAATAAGCCTCCGATAAACCGTAGCTATTCTCAGAGTCCTGTTAGTTCTTCCCCGTCTACCCTTAGCCCTGCTGCTTTCTTCCTACTTTGTCCTTAAATATTCCGGTTAGTTTTCAAGAAACTCTCTTATTCTTACTCTTTTCCTGGAACATACCCTCTTTGTAACTCCTGAAATTGAACTAAAACCTAAGAGCACTACTTCCTTTATAAATTTCTCTCACAAAGATGCATTTATTCAGTTATTCATTCCCTTAATGAGCAAATACCCTTTGCTGGGCACTGTGCCAAGAACAAGCATAGGACAATGGAAAAAAGACATGGTCCCTGCCCTCACAAGGTTTGTAATCCAGGGCAGGAGCAGGCATCTAACAATTACACATGTATGTACCTAATCACAAATAGGCCAGGAAATAAAAAGGAGACGTTCAGTGCTCTATGAGAATATATAGTACTGGCACCTATTCTAGTCTGGACAATAGGAAAGTCCCCCCAAATTAAAAAAATCTTTTTTGTATTTGTTGAGCACCTATGTGTCTCAGATAGTAGTAGCAGCTACTATATATGACATAGTATATAGGTATAGGCGATCGGTAAAAGACATAGAAGGAAATTAGCTTCTATAGTACATTGTGATATCTGATATGTAAAAGATAAACACAAGGGCACTTGAATGAGTTCTTAGAATCAGGGAAAGCTCCTTAAAAAATAAATAAATGGTAAATATTATTCTCATAATGCCATGTGCTCTAAAAAGAGCCATGTAAAGGATTAAATGATGATCCCGTCAAAAAAGATATGTCCACAGAACCTGTGAATATCACTTTATAATGCAAACAGTGCCTGTCACCTTATATGCAAAAGATGTGATTAAGTTAAGATTTTGAGAGTAGAAGTTTATCTTGAATTAACTGGGTGGGTCCTAAATCACATGCAATCACGTACCTTCTTATAAACATGAGACAGAGAGAGTTTTGAGACCTAAGAGGAAGAGGCAATGTGACCACAGAGACTGGAGCCACAAGTCGAGGAACCCCTTGGAGCCACCAGAAAATGAAGGAGATGAGGGACAGATTCTCCTTTAAAGCCATTGGAGGGAGCATGATCCAGCCGACACCCTGATTTCAGACTGGTAGACTGCTGGTCTTCAGAACTGGTGAGAGAATACATTTCTTTTTTCCCCCCAGTCATCCATTTGAGGTAATTTGCAACCATGGGAAACTAACATGAAAACCTTAAAGGGGGAAAAGATCCAAGTTTCCCCTATATATAAAATATCAATTTTTAAAAAAGACACCAAATGTGAAATAGCATAATTTTTTCTGAGCCTCCAACCTGTAGCTGTGCGGAGAGGTAAGAGATGAAATTAGAGCTATAGGTTAAGTTCAGTTAGGTCTCTGAATGACACAACTGAGGAGCCAAAATGTCTCCAGACCCTTAGTCCTCAAAGTGTGCTTCTTGGAGCAGCAACTGGGGAGGGGAGCATTACCTCATAAGTTTTTAGAAATGCAGAATGAGGGGCTGCTCTCCAAACCTACTCAAATAGAATCTTCATTTTAACAAAATCTTCACTTTAACATTTGTATGCACTCTAACATGTCAGAAGCATACCTCTAGGGCAAGGCTATTGGGAGATTTTGAAAGATTTAAAGCAGATAAGTGACATGGTAATATTTTCATTTTAGGTCAACTAATCTGGTGGTATTGTGAGGAAGAGATTTGATGGGATAAAAATCAAGGCAGAGACAAGTGGCTGCGTCAATACTGGTAAGATATTATGAAGTTTTGAATGAAGATGTTGGTAATAGAGATGGAAAATAATGACACAATTTTAAGAAATACTTGGACCCTGGTCTGATATATACTAATGCCACTCACGACTAGGTCCTATAATGTATCCCAGTTCTTTTTCTTTTTAAAGATTTTAGTTAGTTAGTTAGTTTCAGACAGAGGGGAGGGGAAAGAGAAATAGAGGGAGAGAAACATCAATGTGTGGTTGCCTCTTGCATTTCCCCAACTGGGGACCTGGCCCACAACCCACGCATGTGCCCTTACTGGGAATCATATCGGCAACCCCTTGAGGCTGGCACTCAGTCCACTGAGCCACACCAGCCAGCGCTATCCCAGTTCTTTGTGTTTCTGTTTCTAACAGGAACTTAGAATGGGATTCTCCCTGTCAGAGTTTCTGTTGAAGAATGAACAGATGACAGGATGACCAAGTGAACATAAGAAACATTCTCCCTTCCGTATGTAGGTTGACAAAAGAAATACATTCACGAAACTCTTATGTGATTCTTTGAGTCTTCAACCTGATCAAGGATATAAAAAAGTGTCAGAGAATGACAGGAGAAACTTCTTTGGAGGGCTGCCACTGTGTTGTGAGTACCCACTCTCTGTGGGGAATAGGTGTAGAGGAAGATGACCTTTTAACCTGAAGTCTATTGAGGATTCAGCCAGGTGACTATGGAAGAACTTTGAAATGTGTTTTCTGCAGTTGGAAAATGCAAAGAGCTAGTGTTGTACTGATGTTCAAAAAGCCGTAAGTGGACTATAGACTGAGGTCTGCCCCCAACTCCACTCCAGGACACTTAGAGGCTAAGAGGACTGACTGCTTGATGGTAGAGCCTGGAGAGTGCTCTTGCTTTAGGGCTGGCTTCATTGCTGAAACTTACCAGGGCAAGGGACGTAGGCCAGGAGAAGAGAGCTAGAGTTCAGGGACTGATGTCAGCAGTGGGCCCTGGAAGCCCCTATTCATTCTGTGGGAGGTGGTCTCAATGCACAAGCTTTCTAGAGGCAGGATATAGTTGGCTACTTACAGAGTCTCAAGCTATGAGGGTATATTATACAATGACTGCTTTTATAAAAGAAAACATTATAATTAGTGCTACACTCATAATAAAAATTATTGGTTAATCTTGTTTTGCTTATATACATATGTATTTATAATTTCTTGCTGTGTCTTTGTGAAAGCTTAAAAGGAGAAATTCTCCCACAGAGCACAAATACAGCATTTATTCTGTAAAACTTCACTTTAGTGGTTAAATAACCAGGTCTGTTTAGAGTTGTGTCAATCGAAGCCTCTATGATCAGGCTAGGAAAAATTTTCTTTCATTAATTGTACCCAGATTCTAAATTAAATTTTTTTTTAAATTGTAAAATCAACATCACATTTTTAAGGAAGAACTTACTTTTAAGCAACCTTCAATATATAGTTTAAGTATTAATACATATACTAAAATTAATGTTCTGTTCCTATTTTTCTATCTTTCTTCTGCATCATAGCAAAATAAATACCAGCTGGCAGAGATGTAATCAAAATGTGCCCCTTCTCTTGGCCTAGAAAATACTAGAATCCTAGACAATGAACCATCTTAATTAAGAAGAGTTAAGGTAAACCTTGACTAGTCTGTCCTCAGTCTCCAGGTCATCTTTCTTTATGAAATTCCACATCTTGCCAAAAGATGGGGTTCTGGTATCCAGCACAGAAACAGTGACAGAGAAGGATTTCAGGCACTGAGAAACTGCCCTTTATACCTGGCACGAGGCTTTTGATAGGAAGAAAGTTCGGCGTTAGAGGATGAGACAAGCTGTCTTTAGACATTCTTTTCCAGCCAGATCATCAACCTCATAGAGACTCAATTTTCTTACCTGTGAAATCTATATAAAATCACGTATTATTAAAAGTGAGAATAATACACCCTCTTAGTGTTCCAGGAAGAGAGTACTTAGCACAGTGACTAGTAAAGAGCAGATAGGTGCACAGTGAATGTTAGCCATCATTTGTAAAAACTAACACAGAAATGTCTGCTGACTCACAGTAGGTGCTCAATATACTCGTACATCAAAATCAAGTGAATGGATGAATGAACCTTCAGATCACCCTACAGAGTTAGTGAAATATAACTTCCAGTCCAAGCCTCTCAAACGTATGAAATCAGAATCCTATACCTGATAAACCTTGGCCTTCCTGCCCAATGACTTTACGAGAGCTTCCTGGTAGACCTGCAATTTGATCGATTTCAATTGCCCTTGTCCTGCTTGAGCTGCTAAAGTGGCATTTTAGTCTCTGGTCTATTTCCTCAATTGAAGTCCTATACCTCTACTGTATCTTAACAGGAACAAAAATTGCAACTCATGTCTAAACTAGAAAAATGTTAAATCTATCGAAATAGTTAAAAAATTATTTTAAACAGAAATATGGCATTAATAATAGTAAATTGCACCTTAAACTTTAAATCTTTTAATTTCATATACAATGTTATTAGTTCCTCAGTGATGACTTCTGAACACATTTATATAAAGAAAGAATGTTCAAAATATAGAAACAGTTTTTGACAATTTCACTCTTCCTTACAGAGGTCTTTCAGAGTTTATATTCTTTCTAGGGGAGTCTTGTACACTCACCCAATTTTCAAGACTCAAAATCACTGAAGTATTGCTACATAGCTTTCATTCATGGTCCATTCTAGCTTTAAAGTCTACTGAGAAACTCTCAATCTTATTTTGTAGCTGTTGTCAACCTCAAAAAAAACACATGCACATTATAGTACTCTTAGTATCATACATATACACACACGGCAATTGGGGGAAAAGAAAATGTTAGTGCTCCTGCTCCAATCTTAACTCTTTTGGCAAATACATTGAGATGCTTCCTAATCACTCAGAATTTAACAATACAAACTCATGAAAGTGATCATTAAGAAACAAGTGTTTAAAGGAAATAATTTAATTGCAGGGTGTGGAAACAACAAATTCTCCAGTTAGAGAAAGTGGAGATTCGGGGGTAGGTAGTGAAAAATTTGAGTTTGTCTGAAGAGAAAGCCTGGCCTTTGCCCTCAGCCTTATAGGATCTGCTGTTTGCCCGAGGGCCTTGGGTCATTCTGGGTAGTATAGCAATATGATTCAGCGTGGGGGCTGGCATATAGTCTTAAGTTTTGAGCTTGGCAGCCCAAAGACTCAACAATGTGACTTGGGGTTTTGAGTCACACAATTATCAGTGGTCCTGGAAACTGAGATTAACCAAGGGGGCAATCAATCATGCCTACATGAAGTTTCCCCAAAACTCTGGACACCAAGCTCCTGTAGGCCTCCCTTATCATCAGTATTCCATGCATATTGTCGCACTTCAATGCTGGGATAGTCATGTTTCCGGATTCCATGGCTGGAAGACAAATGAAGCTCCACATTTGAAACCCTACTAGATTCTCCTCTAGGTGTGTCTTCCTTTGGCTCATCTTAATCTGGATCCTTTCCCTTTAATAAACTATAACCATGAGCGTAATAGCTTTCAGTGAGTTCCATGGATCTTTACAGCAAATTATTCAAACTGAGGTTGTTTGAGGAATCCCTCTGCAGACTTGCAGTTAGGGTCAGAAGTGAGGATGGGGTCTGTGCCTCTAACTTTGTAGTTGGCCTAAACTTTTCATAGAGAATTTTCAGGTTTGTTTGAGCAAAGAGTTATAGCAATTTAATTTGATTGTCATTTTTGAAGTACCAAGTTGTACTATAATGATAAAGGATGGAGTTTATGCTGACCTTGACTACCTTTAAAATAAGTACAACCTGTCTTTGAAGTTTAAAGATCAATGACACTTCAAATGTATATTACTCTACAATTAACAAATACCTTTATGGGGTTTTCCCATAAGAAAAGAGTTTTAAAATAGAGGGTGAAAAATATCTCTTTCAAGTATTAACAAGTATCACACAATAAGGCCAGGTGTCAACAACAAGAAAACAAGTTGAGTGATATACTATATGGTTTCATTTATATAAACGTCAAAACCAGTAAGACTAATCTATGTCAGTAGAAGTCAGAATGGTGGCCACCTTGGGGGTGGCTGGGGTTGGGGGGGAGATTGGAGTGCTGATTGGAAAGGTCAGAGGGAGTACTATGGAGTGTTGTAAATTGTGTATATCTTGATTTGGGTATTAGTCACCCTTTAGCACACCTCAATTTTTTGAAAAAGGTGTATGTCAATTAAAAAAAAAAAGTCCTTAGTTACATAATAAAGGGAAAATGGAGTGTAAAACATTGTATTGATTTAACAAACACTTGGTCTCTACTATGTGTCAGGCATTCTGCTAGTACTTGCGAATACAACATAGAGCAAGAAGCAGAAATAAAACCTATTTATAAACTACTGAGTCATTCGTTTTTAGCCATTAGGCTACCACCAGCCACAACTCAGTTCAATATATCTTTATTTCCTAGAATCAGTCCTACAAATAAACCTTTTATGATTTTGCATGTAAAAAGTTTTAGAAATAAATTCTACCTATTCTTATATGCTCAGTTCAATGTTCACTTTTTGCACAAAGGTTTTTAAGCTCCTGAATCCAATGGTGGCCTGCCTTTATTTTGGACTCCTTTGGGACTCATAAAGTATCTCACAACCCAGCACTTAACTGTTCTCAGTAGTCTTGTGTCAAATTTATCTCTCAACCAAACCGTAAGTTCCTCTAAGTTCCTTGAGACTAAGGATTATATTTTTCTTTGAAAAGTTTCACAATACTTGGCAAAGTGGGGTTATATGATATGTGCTTAATTGTTGTGGGTAGAGTGAATGAAAACTTCAATTTGACCATATTAAACATGCTTAAGAATAGTTTAAACTTGAGGAAAAATGAACCCTTAAAATAATTAATACTCAGCATTTTATTTTGCCATTTTTTACTAGCTCACTTCACGTGCTTGAGAGAAAATTATTCTTTTTTAAATCTATTTTACTGATTATGCTATTACAGTTGTCCCATTTTCCCCACTTTATTCCCCTCCACCCTGCATATCCCCTCACATCCACATTCCCCACCTTTAGTTCATGTCCATGGGTCATACATATAAGTTCTTTGGCTTCTACATTCCCTATACTATTCTTACCCTCCCCCTGTCTATTTTCTACCTAACATTTATGCTACTTATTCTCTGTACCTTTTCCCCCCTCTCTCCCCCTCCCACTCCCCCACTGATAACCCTCCATATGATCTCCATTCCTGTGATTCCGTTCCTGTTCTAGTTGTTTGCTTAGTTTGTTTTTGGTTTTGTTTTAGGTTTGGTTGTTAACAGCTATCAGTTTGTTGTCATTTTATTGTTCATATTTTTATCTTCTTTTTCTTAGATACATCCCTTTAACATTTCATATAATAAGGGCTTGGTGATGATGAACTCCTTTAACTTGACCTTATCTGGGAAAAACTTTATATGTCCTTCCATTCTAAATGAAAGCTTTGCTGGGTAGAGCAATCTGGGATGTAGGTCGTTGCCTTTCATGACTTTGAATACTTCTTTCCAGCCCCTTCTTGCCTGCAACGTTTCTTGTGAGAAATCAGTCATATGGGCACTCCTTTGTAGGTAATGTCTCCTTTTCTCTTGCTGTTTTTAAGATTCTCTCCTTCTCTTTATTCTTGCATGATGTAATTATGATGTGCTTTGGTGTGTTTCTCCTTGGGTCCAACTTCTTTGGGACACTATGAGCTTCCTGGATTTCCTGGAAGTCTTATTTCCTTTGCCAGATTAGGGAAGTTCCCTTCATTATTTGTTCAAATAAGTTTTCAATGTCTTGCTCTTCTCTTCTCCTTCTGGTACCCCTATGATTCATATGCTGGAACGTTTAAAGATGTCCTGAAGGTTCCTAAGCCTCCCCACATTTTTTGAATTCTTGTCTCTTCATTCTGTTGTGGTTAAATGTTTCTTCCTTCTGCTCCAAACCTCTGATTTGAGTCCTGGTTTCCTTCCCATCACTGTTGGTTCCCTGTACATTTTCCTTTATTTCACTTTTCATAGCCTTCATTTTTTCCTCTAATTTGTGACCATATTCCACCAGTTCTGTGAGCTGATTACCAGTGTTTTGAACTCTACATCTGATGGGTTGGTTCTCTCTTTAGTTGTATTTTTTTTCTGGAGCTTCGATCTATTCTTTCATTTGGGCCATTTTTTTTGTCTTGGTGTGCTTGTTATGTAAAGGGGCGGAGCCTTAGGTTCACAAGGGTGGGGCAACCCACGTGGCTGCATTGTGACGCTGTATGTGGAGGAGGGGTCCAAGAGGGAACAATGCTGCTTGCTCTGCCAGTTTTCAGTCACTTCCTCCACTACCCAAAAGCAAATTGTGCCCTTCTGGTGCTGATTCCCAGGTGAGTGAGCTTGTGCACGCTCTAGGCCCCTGTGGGTCTCTCCACTGAACTCTCCTATGAGGCTGGGAGTCTCTCCCACCGGCACCTCAACCCCCACAAGTGTTTTCAGTCTGTGGTTTGAGGCTTTATTTCCCTGTGCTGGAGCCCTGGGTTGCACAGTCTTCTTGCTCCCCAGTTGTTCCTCCTGGTTTATCTGCATGTGAATGTGGGACTGCCCAGTCCACAATCCGCCGCCTGGCTGGGTCCACCAGCTGCCCTCTTGCCTGCCCTGTCCTCCAGCCCCCCCCTTCCCTCGATCCTCTCAGCCTGGCTGCCCATCCCCTCCCCTTCTACCAGTCGGGATGGATGTTTCTTGTTTATCTCCTTGGTTGTTGGACTTCCATACAGTTCTATTTTCTGTGAGTTCTGGTTGTTGTTTGTTTTTAAATTTGTTGTTGTCCTTTTGGTTGTGCAAGGAGGCAAAGTGTGTCTACCTATGCCTCCATCTTGGCTGGAAGTTCAAGAAAATTATTCTTGATATTCCACTGCTTCCTAAGGCTCATTCTGATGAGAAATAAAAAGAGGTTCTCCTTACCTGTTTAATATCAATATATTTGCTTTAATTGAGAAGAAAAAACATTCTGTGTAAAAACCTTGTCTCCAAATATTTCTTCATCTCCATGGTAATAGAACTCCTGATTTTTAAACTGAGTATATAGTTGCCTAAAATAAAATCTACATTTCCCAACTTCCCTTGCAACTAAGTGTGGCCATGTGACTGAAAGTGATAGGTATACCTTTAGCTCCTGTTCTCAAAGGAGTGTGGTTTTGTTTCTTCTCTGCCTTTTGACTGCTTCTGGAATATGATGAGAGCTGAAAGTCATATTGCATTACCAGATGAGGACAACACACTAAAAATGGCAACTCTGCCTGAGTTCCTGGATTGACTAAATCAAGAAAAATAATCCATTCCAGGATTATCCATCTGGCCTGTTATGTGAGGGGTAAAGCTACTGTTTAAGCTACTGTTACTCTGGCTCTCCTTCTATACAGTTTAACCAATTTCCAAACATGCATTGGGGAATCATAGGATGGCAACAGTTGGCAAGGAATAATTCTTCCCTGCCCACACAATGCTGTAAGAAATACACATGATTCAACTCAAAACCTTGGGTAGGTGATTTGCTTGTATAAAAAGTCAAACCTAGTTTCTGATATCCAAAGACTATCTAGTTTAAAATGATTACTATTATAGCTCACTACCTCTAATCTTGTTTCCCTCAAGTTCCATTCAAACACACAGGCATATATATTCATATACATATTCACACTTATTTATCATGGGATCTCACCTGACATTTGAGCAGCCAACCAGATATCAAGTTAAATTAGACAATGAAAACTATGTGACTTGTAGTTTTCATTTCATACATTTATACTGACTTTGAGTGGTGTTACTTTTTATAACCTAACCTATGACTGCATCTTTGAAATTGGCTTTTGTCTGCATTTTGTAATATTTTATGAAAATTTAATGTATCTTATTATCTTATAGGAAACAGTTTAAAATATTCATCCATTGAACAGTTCATAATTTCTAGACTGCCAAAAGAAACATACCTTTCATATTGTATATTTGACTTTGAAATTTCTATAGCTCTACATTCCTCAATACCTTAAACTTATTCTGTATTTTCAAGCATCCTCTACCTTCTGTCCTGCTCACAGGAAAATGTCTCTCTACCAAGATTAAGAATAACTTCACCCATGGCCTTGAGTGAATCCTTGTCTGCCGTTAAATTATCTCTTTCTTATGGGCTCTTTCCTTCTATCATTCTCTCAGTTTTGTTTGTTTGGTTTTTGTTTTCTATCTTAAAAACACACATACAGATAAAAGCCTTCTCTGGACCCTGGTATTTCTTTCATGTATTTCTCTGCTTTCTTCAGATGTTATTACACAAAAATGATTATCATCAGTGTTTTCATTTTCTCACTTCTCATTTACTCTCTTACATTTGCCATTCTGATTCCATCTCTAAAAAGGTTACTAAAATTGCTTCCAAATTATTAATCAACTAAGTCTCCAAAGACATTTACTCAGTCTCCACTCTCCTTGACTTTAAGTAGGAATTAACTCTGTTCATTACTTTTAAAAAATTTCACATATTTTTGCTAATCTCTTATACCTCTTTGGCTACTCTTTCTCCTTTGCTGGATTTCTTCCTCTCAATCCTACATGTAATGGATATATATTGTTTAGATCTTCTCTTAATAATATTTTTTTCTGAATTTCTTTTAAGGAAATACCTCTTTCCACATTTTAGCTTTGCACTATTGGATTTACTACAACTTTATTTTTTTTGAAATCCTCTATCTTAGCATCTATTCTACTGAATTCTCTCCCATTTGCTCCTGTAAAACCTTGCTCCTTGAACCTTTTCTCTTGCTCCCACCAACCCTGCTTCCTCTCTAGACTTGCTGTACAGACCTCTTCCAGGTTTTTTCTTTGCCTTTTTCTAGGATTGGTGCCTCTTTTCCAGCATTCTGTGTTTCTTACTTTTTGCCCTTATTTTTCTGGAGTATATGGTCGAGTAACTTCTTAAAAGATCACATGGGAGGAAATATTCGGCAGTTGTGCATCCTTGCTCATCTGAAAATACCTTTATTTTGCCCTTGTACTTAATCGATCCTTTGAATGAGTATAGAATTCTAGATTTAAAAATTATCTAACATTAAAACTCTGAAAGTATTCTGTCATTGGCTTCTAGTATACCATACTGCTGATAGGCCTTTTTGATACTGCTGATTCCTTTTTGATAACATGTCTTTTATATTTAGAAACCTTAAGGATTATTATTATTATTAATCTAGTTTTTATTCTTGCTATTACATAAGTTGTCTAAGTATGAGTCTATTTTCTAGTACACTGTAGTTTACTCAATTCAAAAACTTTTACATTCTGAGAGAACCAAGATGGCGGCGTAGGTAGACACTGCGCCTCCTCGCACAACCAGAACTGACAGAAAATCCAACGGCAAGGAAGTCTGACACCAAGGAGATAAAAAAGAAACATACATCCAGACCGGTAGGAGGGGTGGAGATGGCAGCTGGGGCGGAGAGGACTCGCATGGCCATGGCGGGACCCAGACTGGTGGAGTGTGGGACAAAAGGGGCAGGCAGTCTGACCACTAGCAGACCCTGCGGCCCTACATTCGCGCACAGATAAACCGAGAGGGCCGGACTCAGAGTGGCGGAGACCCTGGCAGGCAGAGCAGCGGGTAGTACCCTGTGACCCCACATTCGTGCACAGATAAACCCGGACGAACAGCAGGGAGTGAAGCAGACCGCGCAACCCAGGGCTCCAGCACAACGAAATAAAGCCTCAAACCTCTGAGTGAAAACATCCGTGGGGGTTGGGGCGACAGCAGGAGAAACTCCCAGCCTCACAGGAGAGGTCATTGGAGAGACCCACAGGGGTCCAGAGCGTGCACAAGCCCACCCACTCGGGAACCAGCACTGGGGGGGGGGGAATTTGATGGTGGGTAGCACAGCGAGTGATTGAAATCCGGCAGAGAGTGGAGCGGGCACCATTACTCCCTCTCGGCCTCTCCTGCACATACAGCGTCACAGCTCAGCGTCACAGCGCAGTGACCAGCGTTACCCCGCCCCTGGGAACACCTAAAGCTCCGCCCCTTTAAGTAACAGAAGCACCAAGACAAAAAAAAAAAAAAAATGGCCCAAATGACAGAACACTTCAAAGCTCCAGAAATAATTCAACTAAACAGCAAACAGATAGTCAACCTATCAGATGCACATTTCAAAACACTGGTAATCAAGAAGCTCACAGAATTAGTTGAAAAAATGAAGGCTTTGCTAAGAGAGACAAAGGAAAATGTACAGGGAACCAATAGTGATGCGAAGGAAACTGGGACTCAAATCAAAGGTGTGGACCAGAAGGAAGAAAGAAACATCCAACCAGAAAAGAATGAAGAAACAAGAATTCAGAAAAATGAGGAGAGGCTTCGGAACCTCCAGGACATCTTGAAACGTTCCAACATCCGAATTATAGGGGTGCCAGAAGGAGAAGAGGAAGAACAAAAAATTGAAAACTTATTTGAACAAATAATGAAGGAGAACTTGCCTAATCTGGCAAAGGAAATAGACTTCCAGGAAGTCCAGGAAGCTCAGAGAGTCCCAAAGAAGCTGGACCCAAGGAGGAACACACCAAGGCACATCATAATTACATTCCCCAAGATTAAGCAGAAGGAGAGAATCTTAGAAGCAGCAAGAGAAAAGAACACAGTTAGCTACAAAGGAGTTCCCATAAGACTGTCAGCTGATTTCTCAAAAGAGACCTTACAGGCAAGAAGGGCTGGCAAGAAGTATTTGAAGTCATGAAAGGCAAGGACCTACATCCAAGATTGCTCTATCCAGCAAAGCTATCATTTAGAATCGAAGGGCAGATAAAGTGCTTCTCAGATAAGTTCACGTTAAAGGACTTCATCATCACCAAGCCCTTATTATATGAAATGTTAAAGGGACTTACCTAAGAAAAAGAAGATAAAAAATAGGAACAGTAAAAATGACAGCAAACTCACAGTTATTAAACTAAAACAAAAACCACACCTAAAACAAAAACAAGAGCAAATTAGGCAAACAACTAAGACAGGAACAGAACCATAGAGATGGAGATCACATGGAGGGTTGTCAGTAGGGAAGTGGGGGGGGGGGAAGGTACAGAGAATAAGTAGCATAGATGATAGGTGGAAAATAGACAGGGGGAGGGTAAGAATAGTGTAGGAAATGTAGAAGCCAAAGAACTTATGAGTATGACCCATGGACATGAACTATAGGGGGGGAATGTGGGAGGGAGGGGGTGGGCAGGATGCAGTTGAGTGAAGGGGCGGAAATGGGACAACTATAATAGCATAATCAATAAATATATTAAAAAACTTTTACATTCTAAAAAAACCTCCTATAATTAAGGTTTTTCTCACTTTGTAAAAAATCTTTCTTCTACTAAATGTTAGTGTGCTAGATTGGTTCTCCATGAATCTTTTCTCAAACTTTCTTTTGTTTACATATGCTATATTCTAGATTTTTTTGCTTTTACTTCCATTGAATTTTTTATTTAAGTAATATGTTTTAGAAGCATTTCAGATTTCATTCTATAGTTGCTCCTTTTTCAGAGTACCTTGTTTGCGTAGTATAGATATATTCTGAATACTGAAGTGTGTAAATTGGAGTGCTCTATACATGTTCTTTTATCTCATAAGTTACATCTGCTTCCATTAGAGAGAGTTTTTATATCTGCTTTTCTTTATCTTTTTCATAGTGGTTATTTGCCTGTTGATTCATTTTATGTTCATATATGTATAAAAAGAACTGATCGTCGATGTGGTTTTCCTTTGCCTCTAGTAGGCAGGATGACTTCCAGTTCTATCTTCTATATGAGAATTGTGAATAAGTGGCTGGGTTGGTTACAACAGGGACTGGAATGTCAAATATCAGGTTTCACTTTAGGATGAATAGGCAAGTAGCTGGCTCTCTGGATGGTGGCCCTAAATACCAGAGTAAGAATGAGACAGACTTACAGAGAGAAGGCTGACAGCTGAGGCAGGGGATGGGGAGTGGTGGTGGTGGGTGGAGTTTGGGGGGTAGAGGGACTGAGTAAAAAAATAAAAAGGACTCATAGGGATAACAGTGTGGTGATTGAGGGGTGGAGGAAAGGAAGGGGGTGGAGGTAAAAGAGGGTATAAGGTAGATAAATTGTAATGGAAAAAATAGAATAAAAATGATTAAAAAGAGAATGTTTTTACTCTGTGTTGTCAATATAAAAACTTTCACCTCCTACTATTTATGCAATTAATTTAGAAAAGACTTTGGGTCTTATTTTCTGTTTTTGGCCGGTGGCAGATGTCTTTGCCTGTTCTCAGTGTGTATGAATGAAAGAAGTAAGTGTGCATGGTGATTGATTCAATTGTACTAAATTTAGAATGTTATCCCCATATTCAGCACTTATTCTCATTTCTGCCCTCTGCTATGCCTCCAGTTAATTCTTTTGTAGCTTCTTCACTAATTTTGGGTGTTATTACTGGTCGAACCACTTCTGCTAGCTTTGTTTTCCAGGAAATTGTTGAAATTTCATCTACTTTTCTTTCCTTTTCCACCTACCATCCTCCCCTTCACATAAGCACACACATACAAACACATATCTTGACTCATTATTCCTCGGTTTTCTACTTCCACATTTTCATTTCAATAGGGTCTAGGACAGAATAGCAGGCATATCATATGCTAAAGCCACCATCTTGAATGGTAACCCAAGTATAATTCTCTAAATTTTACAAGCCTACATTTTGCCATTTGGGTAAAACAAATTGCAGAAGCCTCCCTAGATGACTGTCCTTTGGTAACATAACCATTTCTACGACATTTTTGTACAAAGAGAATTAGAATTACTTCCAGAGTAATGGGAGGAACTCACATTTCTTTAATTGGTTGGTACCCCAAGAAATTCATTTGCTTAAGGAACAGGAGAAAAATGGTGATTGGGTAGGCAACCAATAGTATCTCCCATGGTAGTGACCTAAATTTTTTCCTTTCCAACATCGTTTATTAAAAACATTAGGGAAGCTTATTTTAGAATTGAATCTTTTAGTAATCAGCATCCCTGAGTCAGCTCTAGATAAAAAACTGCACTGAGGCCCAGCAAAGATGGAATTTTAAGACCCAACAATGCAAGGCGAGGTAGAGAAGAAATGAGGACAATGGACCAAGAACAGGAAAAAAACAAAGCCTAGAAACTGAAGCTGTTGGACACTGGTGAGCTGAGCCCACCTAGTGGACATTCATACTAGAGGAGATCCTAAGGAGACTGAGGGACTGGAAATGAGTCTGGAGTTTGTCAACCCTTCTTGGCAATGCAGTGTGAAAAGGCTGACAATAAATGGCTAATATGCTAAGAATGATAAAATATTGAGATGAAAAGAACCATAAACATAGATGATTTTATTGAACCACTGAAAATATTTTGGGAACACTTTTACTTTGAGATTTTTTGGTTTTGAGACAATTTTGAGATAATTAAGGCACTCGTAGTCAAATGATCTACTTATATGCACACAGCTATCATTTTACTTATAAGAGTTCATGTTGTGTATATACTCTTTTATAAACTATTTATTCAACTGTACCCATTGATATATCCCTATGACAAATGATACAGATTCATGTCATACTTTTTGAATGCCTGGCACTTCATATAATCTATTTAAATCAATCTCCCATTGAAGATTTTTTGCTATGTTTTTAAGTACAATGAGTTTTAATTGGTCACCTATCCACCCATGAATTTCAACCTACCCTACTCAACACTGCCAAGATAACTTTATAATCCAGTTTTGTAACTGCCATGTCCTGACTGCCTACTGTACTAAATTCCGTAAATTCAAAATTGAGACTCCTTACTCAGTTGGATAGTTTCTATCCAGTTTTAACAGTTACTATTATTACTTTCTAACAAGAACCTTGCATTATAGACAAACATGTTACTATCATAAAATGCATCTTCAGTCTTGTGTCCTTGTGCTTGCTTATGGCATACTTTCATTCTTTCTGGACAGTCTTCCCTCTCCTCATTAGGAATCTTATCAGACTGTCTTTCCGTTAATATTTTGGTTCACTGAAGTATATTTCTTTAGTCAGGACTATCTAATAGAAGTGATGCAAGCCATCTACTTTAAAATTATCTAGTAGCCACATTAAAAAAGGAAAAATAAACAGGTGGAATTAATTTTAATATATTGACCCAATATATGCCAAGTATTACTTCAAAATGTAGTCAATATAAGAATTAAGATACTGTATTTTACATTTTCTTTTGTACTAAGTCTTCAAAATCTGGTGTGTATTTCACACTTAGTGTGTCAATTCAGACTACCCACATTTCAAGTGTAAATAGCCATATTTGGCTAGTGGCTATCCTACTGGACAGGGCAGTTCTGGACAGAAGTGTTTTCATTTCCTCTCTCTCTCTTAAGCCTCTGGAACTGTAATGAAAACAATCTGTCATGTGAATTTCAGTATTTATTGTTAGTATCAATCATTATCATATGGTCCTCTTGCATTATTTACCTTTTGATGCATTTGTCTTGTCTTATGAGCTAACATGTAAATTATTTTAAGGCTGGAACTATGTACTGTTTGAATCTCAGGGTTCAATAGCTTTAACAAAACCATCAACTAATTCTTCTCTTGATGCATGGCTCCTCCGCACCTATTTCTTCTTACGTAAGTCTCAAGAGTGGTTAGGGCTTCCACCCATTGTAGGGCAGACTTCTCTGGCTAGTGCTAGAAGGGAATCTTCAGGATCTGAAATCTGTTTCTCTTAAGCCTGCACTTATTGAGACCACATGAAACAAATCTGTGTCAGGCAATGAGTCTTCACTTCTTTGGGAGATAGTCCCAGTAGCTTTTTCTCTTCTATAAAAATCCCCACAACTTCTTTATTTATCATGCTTTTGAGTTCTCATCATTTTGCTCTTCTGTGAAATAATTGCTTCTTGTTCCAGGTCTCCTTAAAGTGCTCAATCTAGAACTGAACAGAGAATTCCAGGAGTGGTTTGGCCAGTGAAGAGTATCCCTGGATCTACTGGCTGCCTCTCTATAAAACAAAATTTGGCTAGGTCACAAGACACATCTCTTATGAGAAGAGAGATGTAAGAGAAAAAGGACGCCACAACACTTTATTATCTCATAATATCTTTGCATGCCCAGCTTTAAGTCCTGAACTATACACACATACACTGCACAGTTCCTGAAGTCTGTTAATTTTCCAGAATGTTGTCTTCCTGCCTTTTCAATTGAGCCTGAGAATCCTTAGGCATTTCGTTTTTGGTGGGAGGGTCCAGCCAAAGGGCCAACTAGCAGAGATAACTTGAAGACAAGTAAACTGAGACTCCAGAAAGTTTAAGAAGAGCAGGACTTGAAACCAAGGAACCGTCTATAAAGCAGCCTGGAGCTCTGGCTGGAGAGGACGACTGCAATTGCCCAGTTCTTCTTACATATTCACTGCTCTTGTCTCCCCTACCTTTAAAAGGAATTATTTTCTCCCTGTCCTCACCTCACAGACTAGGGCGGGAGGAAAATTCAGCCGACTCAAGTAACTGCAGGGGAAGACACTCTGACAGCGAGCGGGAGACCACAAGCCTCAGCAGGCCGGGGCACACTCAGGGGCAGGGAGTCTCGGGAACTCCAGTGCCAGCGCCAGCACGGAGAACGCCCCAGGCTCCAGCACGGTCCTGCCCTCAGCTCGGCCGGCTGGAGGCGGGGCCTCTGCGCGCTGACGCTGGAGGGGTGGGGCTGGAGGGAGCTACGTGTCTACGTTGGCGCCGCGGCGGGCGGTGACGTGTTGGTCGGCGCCTGCTCCGCCCCATCTTACTTTCCGGGTTTGTAGGTCTGTCTAGTGCTGGGCGGTGTGGCCATCCCTGCTAGTCGTGTCCTTTTAATTGGGAGCGACTCTGGTGAGCCTGGTGTGGGGTGTGGACGTGGGTTCAGTGGTGCCCTGGCCTGCCTAACGCCCCCCACTTGGAGTGGCAAGTAAAAATAAAACCTAAAGGGAAAGAGGCGTGGAACCGGAGCTGACTGAGGGATGGGAAGCGCGTGAGCCGGGGCCGAGAGGTGAGGAGGTAGAGATCCGAGGAGGAGAAGGAGCTTCCCGGCCCTGGGAGGCTGGCGGGAGGCGGCGACTGCGGGGTGGGCACCTCGACTGGGCTGGCCTCTGCTGTGATTCTCAGTTAGCCTTGGAGGCAAGCCCCAAGCTGTCATCCCTCTCCAGGTTTCCGGACTAGTCCCGGACCGCCGACTGTCTAACCATTCTTGGAATTTGTTCGTGGGGGTGGGGATCAAAAAAATGAGCCACATATTGTCCAAGGGTAAAGCCACAAGGCGATCCCCACACACATTGCCCAAGGGTTAAGCCACAAGGCGATCACCACATGGGATGACTTTTCTTTCTTGTGCGTGTGTAATTTGTTTTCACTCGTTTTTTTCCCCTTTCCAAAGTCTTTTGGAAACTTTTTCGTATTCACGTAGATTTCGGGCGAGAAATATGCTTCCTTGTATTTTTTTACCCCTACACTGGAAAGTAAATACACTGGGCAGGGAGTTGACCGTGGTGAATTGTGAGTGAATTTAGCAATCGAGTAACCTAAAATGTCATTTTGAAGTCAGTAGACGTGTGTGCGCGCGCTCTCGCCCAAGGAAGGTGTTCCGGATACATGGGAAGTTATTTTAGATAGGCTTCTTATCACAAACTAATTTATTCATTGAGTGCAGTGTGTTCCTGTATTTTGCTGTTCTTTGATTCAAAAGAAGGATAATTTTAGTGGTAGCTAAAAATTTGATATGAATGAAATCACATGTGCAGTTCTAACTAGTAATCATATTTTCTTTCTTTCCCTAAGTGAGGTAAGATTGAACAGCTGATATTTCTATCACCAGGTTTCATGTTTCATAGACTGGAATTATTCTTCTGATTTTCAGTCTTGTTGAAATTGAGAATTAAGCTTTTGATTCTACACTGGGTTGTGCTCCTATTAATCTTTTATTTTTAATTATAGTTATAGTAATAGTCTTGCATTATAAAAAGACTCCCTAGGGACGCCAATCAAGCATAGGCTAAATAATTTTATTTGAGTGGATTTATTTTTCATGGTTTAGCTTTCTTGATCCCTGCTAACCTAGCTTTTCTTTTGTCATTAATGTTTTCTAGCATTTTCAAAGACTTTCTAGTCATTCTGAAATTGTCAATGACCTAGCAAGTTACTCAGTCGTGTATAGCTAAGAAACATGGCATACAAATATGATAAAAGAAAATTTATACTCCATTCCAAGAGAGGAAATTTTTGCTAAGTGATGAGACAGGTTGTCTTTTTAGAAAATTTTTTTTTGCTTTCTTGAAAGTGAATAAAATGCCCAACAGGCTGATCAGATGGAACAATATAAAAATGTTAAATTTGCTCTTATTTATAATAGAAATAAATGTCTACATCTTGACTTAAGAAACTTAGCTATAAAATTCTACATAAATGATTTATAAGAAGAAATTAATCTGAGGGTGATACTCAGTTTACAAAAGTAATTTCAGTACATCTTTTTCCGGTGTGCATGCCTTTTCTAAAATGAGGCCTTTTTCTTTCTTTTTTATTGAATTTACTGTGGAGACATTGGTTAATAAAATTATATAGGTTTCAGGTGTACAATTCCATTATACATTGTCTGTATATTGTATTGTTCACCACCCCAAGTCAGGTCTCCTTCCATCACCATTTATACCCCCTATACCATCTTCTACCTGTCTCCACCCACTTCCCTTTGGTAATCACCATACTGTTGTCTTTGTCTATGAGTGAGATCTGCTTTAAGTAGTACATTGGAAACTCACTCAACAGTTGCTTCTGAGCATTCTTTAAGGTATGAAGGAAACTTTCCAAAAACATTATCATTGCCTGCATTTTGGGAATTAGAGTGGTAAGGAATAACCTAAAAATCATTTCTGGAAAACTTCACAGCTCAATATTCTAAGTACACATCATTGAACAAATATTTTAGTTCCTTGGCACAGGCCATGAACCACACCAGGGAGAAGCAAGACATACACTGTGTTTGCATTCTCAGAGATTATAATCAAGATGCTGGGTTTGTAAGCCCGTTCAGTGAATTCACTTCAGGCAAGGAAAAATACTAAAGTATGGCCAGTGAATGCTCCTTTGGCCAACACAAAGTTAGTAAAAATAGAGGCTTTTCACTGATTTAAAAAGTGAAAAATTTGATATCCTGAGTCACTGATTTTGGCCAAAAGCTTGGGGAAAAAATGAGTTATTAGAGAGTTTGGGGACTGACTGACTTTAGTTTTTCAGAGCTCCTCTGTTTGTATTTATTAGAAACAGAACACTGCAAGAACATTGCTGAAATTCTGAATCCAGTGGATATTTTACCACATTTCTTGACATTATTGACATTTTTTGCTTTTTTTCTAAATTTTTTTTAATCCTCACCTGAGGACATTTTTTCATTGCTTTCAGACAAAGAAAGAAACATAAATTGGTTGCCTCCCATTCATTTCGTCCTTATAGATCAATCTGATCTATTAATACAGAAGTCAGTCTTGATCTTTGTTCCGTACCCAACCACAAATACAGATAATCACAAGCCAGATAGCTTTGCTTTAATCCCTTGGATTCATCCACTTTTCTCTAACTTACTATTATTACTTCAGTTTAGGAATTTATCTTCTTTGTCTTTCACCTAGATAACTGCAACAATCTCCTAGTATCTTTCTGCATCCCCCTATTGCCTTCCTGTGGCACAAGCCCTTCACTGCCATGAGAGTAATCCTTATTAAACACAACTCAAGTAAAAACTCTTTTGGAAATTTTTTTACTATCAGAATAATTTCTAAAAATGTGACTTATAAGGCCTTTCACGCCCTGGTTCTTACCTCTTGCTCTTAGCTCCATCTCTTGTCACATTTCTCATTGACTACACTGCAGTCATCCTTTCAGCTCCTTGAATGTGATATGTTCTCACCCCTCAGCTGGGATACGTTGCCCTCTTTACCTGGCCAGCTCTTCATCCTTGAAGTCTCAATGTAAGAAAGCTGCTTCCCCTTCCCAACTTCCTTTTCTGTTGCGATCACACTCTTTACCGCCCCCTTTTGTAGCAGTCTTATTTTGTATTGACATAGCTTGTTTAGTTGGTTTGTCTTCCCCACCAGACTATATATAAACTTCACATTGATTTTGCTTACCATGGTCACCCACTTGGTGTCTCTAGCATGTAGTAGAAATACTAGTCAAGAAATGTCAGTTGAATGAATGAAAGCTGTTCCTACATTGTTTTGCTATGATTTTCTTTCTGAGCCCATTCCTACCCTCGAGTTTCTAACAAATATTAACTTTTCTTTTACCCTTGATTTTGCTTTTCTGCATTATTAGCTTGAGATTTTGAAAATGCTTACCCAAATACTAATTTTGGAATTAAATTTATGCATGTGTAAGTTTTTGAATTCTTTGAGGAAAAAGACATTGTGAGTTGGATAAATAACATTAGATTTTGATTTCTTTTGTGTTTGAGTAAAGTTACTAGTTTGTAAAATATCTCTTCTTAAGGACTGAAATAAAGTAATCATAATTAAACTAATTTCTGTGAAAATATGTGTCGGAGGGCTTGAACTGAAGATGATAAAAACATTAAAATAATAAATATATGGGAATCCAGACCTGCAAATATGGTCCTTTCTTGTGGCAGCTTTGGCCTCCCTTTATCTTTCCAGTCAATCCATCCATTGTGCAGATATTTACTGAGAACCTACTATGCCCAGGCTCTGTTTTAGGTGGCTGTGGATATTTCAGTGAACAAAAGCAAAATTCCCATCCTCATGGGACTCATTCCCTTGGATAAAGTTGTTAAATAACAGACACAGAATGTATGTATGTATGTAATTTTTAATACAAAAATACTTTTTAAGTTTTAAGTGTGTCTCATGCAAGGATGTTACAAACATTATGGAACATATTTTACTAAATTATTTGCTGTTTACCTGAAATTCAAATTTAACTTTATAACCTATTTTTTTACCTGCTGAATCTGGCAACTGGTTTTACAGGACAGGTTTGTCTGATTCTTAGTCTGAGTATTATCACAAAGGTAGATATTCAGAGTTTAGGTCTCTTGAAAATGTTATCCTGACAGTGAAGTCACACATAACTCTGGTGGTCAAGAGTAGGAACATATCTCTAGAAGCTGGTATGCTGTGCCTGGACATTTTTAAAGACTATGAATTGAACAGGGAGACAGATAGTGCAAACCAAGGACAAATAAAAGAAATTTTAAGACCTGGAATGCATATCCTTGAACAAACAATTTTTAAGCTGTATTCATCAATCTGTTTACTTAGGATGCTACAAAAGATAAAGTAGGTTTATTTTACTATTTAATCTACTTCCCTCTTTTATGCTGAAGAGAATGGAAAATGGAATCTGGATTGGAAATGGCAGAATTGATTTAGGTTAAATGGAATTGAAGTACATTATGGGTGGGAATATTAAAAGGGCACCCAGCTGTTTAATGTTCAGAGGTTCGTTCTCTCATAAGCCTGAGAATTTTCAGGTAGTGTTTTTAGAATCTGCTATTTGCCAGATGTTACGTTTGATGTTTTCACAATTATCATCTCTCTATTAGCCTTGTATTTTTATTTAAAACATAATTAAATCTTTTAATTATAGAATATTTCAAGAATAGAAAATTTTAGAAAATAATGTAACATACACTGTTCTACTTGCCTCATAGGTATAACAAGTATTAATTTGCTTTTAGATCTTTCTCTTTTAAAAAGTATTGCTAATTTTTTTTTGTCACTTCTCTCCCTTCCCCCTCAATCTGCTACTTTGAAACTGGTGTACATACTGCTCATGCGTGTTTCTACATGTTTATTTTTGTGTAACAGGTTATAAACCAAAGTATAATGAGGAGAATTGAAGGAATGAAATGGGACTTATTAGCTTGGTGAAGAGAAGTAGGGTGCCAGATCTTCAACTGTTTAGAAGTCACTCGTGTGAAAAAGAGTGCTTAAATTTGATAAGGTACTGACATTAGGCAATACAGATAAATTTTTAAAAGGTGCTTTTAGGATCAGAAAGCAACATCCAGTATTTAGTGACCACATTATTTTATGGTCTATACTTAATATGGACAACTTTATAAAACATTAAAAAACATTATTGTTCAACCTATGTAGATGTCAGTTTTATTAAAAATCAACACATACAATTTTTCTGATTATCTTCACTATAAAAATCATTGACCAGCAATCCACAGAGAAATGATTATGTTACTGCCAGAAAATTTAAGGTCACATGCTGTAATTTTTAAAACAAGAGAAAGTGAATTTTGAAAAAAAGTGTTCCTAATGGTTAATGTTTTCTGAAGTATGGTCCTTCCTTCAGTGATTAAATTTTAAAAGTTGGAGGTGTCATTGGCAAAACCCGTTTTTCCTCTGAATTGTGGCATATATAATTTGTTGCTAAGAAAAATGACTTAGAAATTAGAATATAAGAGACACAAAAAATGGCCCTAATGAAAGAATAGATTAAAGCTCCAGAAAAAATACAACTAAGGGACAGAGAGATAGCCACTGTATCAGATGCAGAGTTCAAAACACTGGTAATCAGGATGCTCACAGAATTGGTTGAATATGGTCACAAATTAGAGGAAAAAATGAAGGCTATGAAAAGTGAAATAAAGGAAAACGTACAGGGAACCAACAGTGAAGGGAAAGAAACCGGGACTCAAATCAATGGTTTGGAGCAGAAGGAAGAAAGAAACATTCAACCACAACAGAATGAAGAAACAAGAATTCAGAAAAAATGAGGGGAGGCTTAGGAACCTCCAGGACATCTTTAAACGTTCCAACATATGAAACATAGGGGTACCAGAAGCAGAAGAGGAAGAGCAAGACATTGAAAACTTATTTGAACGAATAATGAAGGAGAATGTCCCCAATCTGGCAAAGGAAATAGACTTCCAGGAAGTCCAGGAAGCTCAGAGAGTCTCAAAGAAGTTAGACCCAAGGAGGAACACACCAAAGCACATCATAATTACATTATGCAAGATTAAAGATAAGGAGAGAATCTTAAAAGCAGCAAGAGGAAAGGAGACATTACCTACAAAGGAGTGCCCATATGACTGATTTCTCACAAGAAACCTTGCAGGCGAGAAGGGGCTGGAAAGAAGTATTCCAAGTCATGAAAGGCAACGACCTACATCCAAGATTGCTCTATCCAGCAAAGCTTTCATTTAGAATGGAAGGGCATATAAAGTGTTTCCAGATAAGATCAAGTTAAAGGAGTTCATCATCACCCAGTCCTTATTATATGAAATGTTAAAGGGACTTATCTAAGAAAAAGAAGATCAGAAATATGAACAATAAAATGACAACAAACTGATAGCTAATAACAACCAAACCTAAAAACAAAAACAGCAACAACAAAAAAAGGAATTAGAATATAAGAAAGAACTCATGGAAGTGGACAGCAGTGTGGTGATTGCTAAGGGGAAGAAAGTGGGTGGAGGTGGAAGAGGGTATAGTGGAGGTAAATGATAGGGAAAAAATGTAATTATATATGCACACTCATGAGTATACACACACACATGGGCCTGACCCTTTCAAATATCTTTCAGTTTAGGAAGCTGTCAATAGCAGAATGGAATATGATAAGGAAGTGACAGTTCAGCCCAGAACAAGACACACAAAAATGTTCTTGGGGCACATTTCTGACTGAAACAACATAAAGGGAAAGAGAGTACCCTGTTTTTATAAGTAATTAAGTTTTTACTCATAAACATTGAAATAAATAGTTCAGACCAGAATGTTATATAATGGTCATGGCAATATATATCATACTTTCAGAAAGGTCAAGTAAAGCATATGTTAAGTGAAGTTATTGTAGCACAGGAAAATTCTTACTACCTATATATTTGATCTGGTTCATAATGCCTAATGAAGTAGTAATTTGCTTATCTGTTCTTTATATTTCTTGTTTACTACATTAATTCACTTGAGTCCTGGTTTTAGTGTCTAGTTTTTCTCTATTGAGAGAGCAGTAGAGAGATTTCATCTGCTATTACTAAGTGTATGCCAATTTCTTTTACATAGTGTCAGTGTTAGGGCTTTTCAAAAATTTCCTCACTTTACATAAAAGAGTAAGTGAAGATTAAGGCCGTATACCCTTTGATAAATATTTTTGAATTTGGAGTGTACTAGTTCTTTGGGTAGAAACTTGAATCAGGTTTCTAAAGGGTCATCAATTGCAGAGCTCGTATTGAAGAATGTGATGGTGCTTGATGTAATTGTGATACAGAGAAACAAGTGTACAAGGTCAGGAAAACCCTTTCTTTGTAAACAGCTAAGGCTAGTTCCAGAGCATCACTAGAGTTTCGGTTTGGTGTTTGAGGGTATCTCTTGAGAGGAAGTATTTATGGTTTCAATTCAGAATAATCTTTTCAGGGTTTATTAAGGGACAGACATATTTCTTGGGTTTATCTTTCAGAGGCCCATAGATTGGAGTGGAATGAGAATTTTGCTTTGCTCAAGATAATCTGGGCCAGGATTTTCTTCACTGGACCAGTGTGGGGAGAGACAAAATACACACTGCCTATCATGTAGTGAGTCTGCCCCATGTGTTCTCTAGAGTAATATGTATGCTTGCTTGATCCTTGTGGGATGTTCTTTGTAACTATCCTTGTTCTCATCTGGTACTGATATGTTATTCTAGCCACTTGTTCTCCAAGGACATTTAAAAGAAAAGCTTTCCTTACTCTTTTTAAAATAAAATTATTATAACTTTGGGGGTCTACTGTAATACAAAGGCAATTTGGTTTGTGGTTATGAGCCTGTCCAGGTTTATCCCCCTCACCGCCCCCCCACTTTGAATATTAAGTAGTTGGGGTATAAGGACCTCATATAAATATTTTAACAAACTTGATTTATTTAAAGTGTATATACAAGGTGGGGTAAAAGTAGGTTTACAGTTGTGAGGATGCAAAACAATTTATTCTTGTATTATTTTCCATGCAATAACTGTAAACCTACTTTTGCTTCACCCTGTATGTATGTGTTTATCTTTCCCTTGCTTTCTGTGTTGTCCATGCTCCAGTAGTTATTAGAAACTACTCAGGAGCAGTTGCTTCTTGCTTAAGAATGAATTAGGATCTAAAGTAAACTTGTTAGGTGAAAGTAATGAATAATTAAAATTTCCTTTGAAATTCCCTTAAGACACCAGGTTGTCACAACATACTGTTTCTCAATATGTCCTGCAAAGCCATATTTTTCCTCCAGACTTGGAACATAACACAGTTTCTTCAGATGAACCAGGTGAAAACCTTGGCTTATGTTTAATGTTGTATGTATTTTTTAGAAAGGGAACATAGTTTTAAACATTGGAGCCATGCAATGCAGCAAGATGTTCACAGTTTGAGATGCATATGGAAATTGAAACAGTCTAAGGGAACACCATATTCTTGTTGCTTTCTCCATTCATTCTAGAGCATGTATTCAGTATGTGAAATAGTGGGCAGAGTCTCCAGTATTATTGTTTTTGTACCTTTAATTTGGCATAGGGTGTTTGATTAATTCAAATAATTAACCAATTGGTGGCAATAAGGTACAATAGAAGTAAAGAGTAAAAGGTAAAAATTCACTTTAGGAGTTAGCATGGAATATGGCCCCCGTCTGAAGTGCATAGTAGAGGGTTATAAATACAAGGCTGATGGTTTCTGAATTCTGACCTTGACAGTGTCCCATCTCAGTGCCATCTTATCTGCTGAATCAGAAAGGTGGGGGTAAGTCAGAAAATTGCATGGTGGGGCTCAGCAATTTGAGAAGCCCTGAGCTGACTTTGGTGCATACTAAAGTCAGAGAATTCTGTCTTCTCTGTGCTCTCCACTGACTCCTGACTTGATTTCTTCTTCCACATGCTCCAGAAAGTATTCAAACACAGATGTGATTCTCTGAATCATTTTGTTTCCAGAAATAGTCTCCAAAATTCATCCCAATGGGTAGTTCACATTTAAAATGGATCATTTTACTTTCCTGATTAATATTTTTTAGTGTGATACAGAGAATTGAGCTGTTTTTCCCCTAGCCTTTCTGATACCATTTACTGACCTTCAATGCAGTCATCTGTTTTATTTGTTTTTTGCTTTATCTTTTCTGTTTCTGACTTCTAATTTTATTTTGCTCAGCAAATGTGAAGTATATTGGGAGTCAGTAAACTAATTTGGTCACCCTGAGCCCATGTTTTTACACTTTTAAAGTGTTGTTAAAAAATAATAAGGCAACAGCTATGAGGTAGAGACTGCGTGGTGGCCTGCCCCACCTAAAATATTTACTGTCTCTCTTTAAACAGGAAAAGTGTGCTGACTTTTGATACTTATTTGTTGAGATGTGCGTCATGGCTTAGTCGACATAGACCATTTTAAACTGTTACTGAGGTACTTGAGAAGAATATGTATTTTCTAATTATTAGGTATAGGTTTTTGCATATGGTCATTAAATTTACTAATTTCACTGTTCAAGTCTTTTGTTCTTTACTGAATTTTTGTTGGTGTTGATTTGACCTATCAATAATTGATCAATTATTAAATTTTCACTTTGATGTTGAACTTGTCACTTGTGAAGGTCTGCTTATTTTAAGGCAATTTCATCAGAGCATACCTACAGATTCAAAAATTTTATATATGTTTTCTTGTGCTGTATCTTTTATTATTATGAAGAGAATTTTAAAAAAAAATTCCTAATAATACTTTTAAAAATCTATTATGTCTGATTTGATATTTTCAGTATTTTTGCAGGAGGATCTTGTTTTATGTCATAACTGACAGCCTTTCTTTGTCCTGTGCTTTTGGTGTAGCTCTAGTACACTAGTTTTCTTGATTGCTGTTAATAATTCAATCTGCCAATATTTTGAATGTTAAGTTTAATTTACTTGTATTTATTGGGAGTATTGATATATTTGGACTTGTTTCTCTCTGTCCTCCTTAACCTATACTTTGTGATTTTGTAACAGTATTATCGGTTATTTCTTCAATCCTTTCTATCTTCCAGGCCATCACTTCTCTTTGGCTGTGTTTCATCTGTTGTTTAACCTATCCAGTGATTGTTTTTAGATTTAATAAGTTTATATTTTTAATTCTAAATATTGTATTTTAAATTTTCTTAGTCATTTCTTGTTATAGTCTTCATTATTTTTTAAAATATATTTTATTGATTATGCTATTACAGTTGTCCTGTTTTTTTTCTCCCCTTTAATCCCCTCTGCCTTGTACCCGCCCTCCCACCATCATTCCCCCACCTTAGTTCGTGTCCATAGGTCATACATGTAAGTTCTTTGGCTTCTCAATTTTCCATACTATTCTTAACCTCCTTCTGCCTATTTGGTATCTACCATTTGCTTCTTATTCCCTGTACCTTTTCCCCCATTCTCCCCGCTCCCCCCCTGATGTGGATCCCAGCTCTCGGGATCTGTGTGTTGTGGCTGATATGGACAACTTCGCACAGCAGAAATCCTGTGGAAAAAAAGGGACAGCACGGCCACTCTCTCAAGGGGAGAGCGCACCAACCCCTGCCTTGACAGGCTTTTATTGCTTTTCTGGGCACATTGCATTGAGGATGGTCCTCATTTAATGTGCACAGGTTCTCTTTGGGTGGTTACTTTTTACAGAAAACAAAGGAGAGGATGTTGCTAATTACATCAAAGAGGAAGGGTATTTGTAAATGTAAAGGGAAAAGTGGTTGAACTGGTTACACTCCTCGGAAGGTTTAGCATAGATTTTAGGAAGTTACTTTAAAGATGCGTAGTAAACATGTGCTACCTCAATTCAGGGTGGGGGAGTTTTAGCAAAACGGAGCCTCATAGCGGGCCAAGGTACAATGCAGGTCTGATTCCCCATGGGAGAACCTATCTGGTCATGGGTCCTGTGTGCCAGACCTCGCTCCCCACTGACTTCCGAGTGGGAGCTGGGCCCATGACACGCAGAAGGGTCTCCTGTATTTCCCCGCCTTCTTTTTAGTTAGGATCGCTATGGATCCCTCAGAGCTTGCTACTTGCTGGTCTCTCACATGACCCTGGGAAAATAATTTGCAAATGGGTCAAAATATGCAGAGCATTATTATAATCAGTAAGTAACCAGCAGCTCCAAAGACCCATGTTCTCAGATTAAGCCCATCAGTCATTGTCAGGCAGTAATGATCAAACAATAGATACATTTCAAAGAACTATGAGGGCTTGTTTAGAGTCAGGGTCAGATAGCTAAAGGGCCATACGACTTTGGGGAAACAAGCTGATTTCAGGCTTGGACCGTTATCATTTAGATTGAGGGTATTAGGAAAGCAGGTTTCACAGGATTTTATGCATTCTTTCTTAGGTCTGATCTCCCTGGGGAACCTGCCCTTTCCAGCACAGGGCCACCCCCACCCCCTGCCATTGTTTCAGGCTTAGGTCGAGCAAGGGAAGTAAAGCAGCCAAGAGATTGGGAGACTTCTTGTAGACAGAATGAGGACTCAGGCTATATCAAAGCCGAGGGGCGTGGGCCCATCACCCCCTTTTTGTATAGTCCCCCAAGTCCTTCCCTGAGGGGCCCCCTCGTGACCATGCCTGTCTTAGGTCACCCTTCCCTTGAGGAATGTTACCCATCATTGGCTAACTGATCATGAACTGGGGGCCAGGCAGACAAAGGAAAGTGGGCAGAGATGGTGCTCCTGCCAGGGAGATAAGCTTCATCTCCTCAGTGGCTTAGGGTCCCAAGGTCTCTCACTCAGCCTTAGCCATGGGGGGTGGGTACATCTTCTGAAACCAGGCAGGGCGATTCCCAACATCAATCTCCCCTTTTCTGTTTGTGAACGCAATTGTAGTTAAGCTTTTGAAACCTACTATTTGCTGTTCCTGAATGCAATCTTGAGTAAACAACCTCCTTATACATTGTAAAGCACAAATAAAGATTAAGACAAGGAGGCATCCAAGGGCTGCCATGACCCAAGCTTGTAAATTCAGTCCATTGAACCAGTTTTTAGGGTTCAGCCATTGTAAATTATCATGGAGGGTCTGGAACACTTTTTGTTGGGTAAGACCTTTGCTCCAGTGTTGAGATCCTTGATGTCCTCCCAAGTGGTGGGGACATGCCTAAAGAGAACATTATGAGGCATTGAGGGGTTGCCCTCTGCAGGAGGCGTCTGAGCCTCAGCCCCTGTCATTGGGGCAAACCCCATCCTCCTCCTCCCTTGACGGACCCAGACCCATGAGTGATGGTGTGGGTGTCTGTGTTCTTTCTGGCTGTTCAGGGTCAGGTGAGCCATCTGGTCTGTCAGTTGATTGGTTCTCACCTCCAGGTTGCGGAGCTTGGTGTCTATTTCGCTCATGATAAGGCTTTATGCTTTGGGCTGGTAGCCAGACAGGACCTGTAGGAATGGAAACACATGCATACCCTCTTCTGCATGTTAAGAGGTCTACAGGGCCCTGCCAAGAGCCATCTCCCAGCAGATCTCTATATAAAACCTGAGGGTAAGATGACTTTGGCTCTTCTGAAAGTGTTTCTCAATTGGAGTATAAAATGATTCATCACAATTTAGAAAATTATATGTAAACATGGCTAACATAATCAACTTTTGGGGGGAAGACTCATGACTCCCCTTTTTTTATTTTTTAAGATTTTTAAAAGTATGATGAGCCCATTCTATGATTGCCTTGACAGGTTGGATTGTAAGGCATTCCTGTTTTATGTTGGATATTCCAGTGCTGAAGAAAAACCTGAGTAGAATGGGCAAGGTATCCAGGGCCATTATCAGTTTTAATTTGCTGACGCCGTCCTAAATGACTAAAGACCTCAAGCCAATGGGCTTGTATATTTTTAGCAGATTCTCTTGTTAAAGCAGATGCATGTAGGGCACCAGAATAAGTATAAATAGAAATGTGAACATATTTGAATTTTTCAAAGGGAGTGTAATGAGTGACATCCATTTGCCAAGTTATTTGAGAACTTAGTCGTTGAGAATTGACTCCTGTACATGGGGGTGCCTTGCTAAGGGATTGGCAATCAGGACATTCTTTAATAATTTGCTTAGCTTGGGAGCGAGGAATGTCAAATTGCTTTCAGAGCACCTGGCTGTTTTGATGAAAAAACTGGTGAGAAGCTGCTGCCTGCTGGAAGGCAGTGAGGACACTAACTAAGGCATCTGCCTTATTGTTACCATCCACCAGAGGGCCAGGCAAGCCTGAATGGGATCGAATATGAGTAATGAAGAGGGGGTGTTTTTGCTTGTCAAGGAGGGACTATAGGGTCAAAAATAGGTTAAGTATATTGGGGTCAATAGAAGTCTTAGTTAATGCCTGATATAGATGCAGAATAGTATAAACAGTATACCCTGAGTCATAGACTGTATTCAAAGGTTCTTGGGGCCTTTGCCATAGGGCCATGATTGCAGCAAAAAGCTCAGCCCTTTGAATAGAGGAATGTCCTGAGGATACAAAACTTCCTCAGTTTTTGTCCTCTTGCCAGGCAAAGGAGCCCGTCCGGTTTTTTCGGACCCGTCAAGAAACACAGTTCTCGCCTGTTATTGGTGTTGGGCTGACCTTTCCTGCTAGCCTTATTTGAAGGAACAGAATGTTTTGAAGCAACCTGTCTGAGGGTAGATTAATTTCCAGTCTTCCTACAAAATCAGCTATAGCACACTGAAATTCCAAAGATTGAGCTGCCAATTGTTGTAAATAAACTTGAGTTAAGTGGATGTGAATAAAGGCAGGATCATATCCAAATAGCTGCTGTGTTCACTCATGTCCTTTTTAGAATAAGATGGCACAATTCAGTAATATAGGTGGTAATAGTGCGTTGTGGTTGATGAGACAGGAAAAGCTACTCTTATCATAGCTAAGTGGGGTGACAGCTGTCCTATAAGACCCGTTGGGGTGCCTAAGGTTGGGAAACAGAAAAGCCGGACAGGAAACTGTGAATTAATTCTAGTTAGTTGTCTCTGTTGAATATGCTGATTTATTACATTTATTTCTTGTAGGGCCTTGGAGGGCAGTTTTCCAGGGGAATTAAGATCTGGGTCCCCTTTAAGGGCATTAAATAAATGAGTTAAGTGTTGGGTGGGTATTCCAAGGCTGTGTCGCACCCAGTTGATAGCTCCCAGGAGTTATTGGAGGCAATTAAGAGTTAAATCCTTGGGTGGATTAATTTGAAGGACTTAAGGCTGGATCATCCTATTAAAAATGATATAGCCTAAATATTTCCAAGGTTCCGAATGCTGAATTTTTTTTGGAGCAATTACTAATCCAGCAGAGGCTTCAGAATTTTTAAGAAAGGAAGCAGTTTTTGTGAGAATGTCTTGTGAGGGAGCTGCAATTAGAATGTCACCCATGTAATAATAATTAACACTTTGGGGAAATAAGTTTCTTACTGACTAAATGGCCTGATGAACAAAAATGCTGACAAATAGTGGGACTGTTTAACAACCCTTGAGGTAAAACCTTCCAATGAAATCTCTCTAAAGGTTGTGAATTATTAAATATATTCACAACCTTTAGATAATATAAATAATATATTTAATATAATTATTAAATATAGGGACTGAAAAAGCAAATCTCTCAAGGTCCGTGTTAGCTAAGGGAATGATAAAGAAACAGTCCTTTAACTTTTTCCTATTACTTTTCCTGTTTAGCCCCAGGGGTCTGATTCTTGCCCTTCTGGGAGGGCTCCTCTTGGCTTTAAGCCCTTAAACCTTGGCTTCCCAGTTCCCAAGGGACAGGGAGTAGTATGAACGAGGCTCCAAGTGGTGACTGAAAAATAGCCTCGGTTTTGAAAGTGCCTTCTTTTTTTTTCTTTTCTTTTCTTTTTTTTTTTTTGGCTTGGAAAGAGGCCCCTTGCTGTTTCTGCAAGCTGCAGTGAGTTTAAGCAGCAGTTAATTGCCCTGTTGTTCTCAGGACCTGGTAGTTCCTAGGTTCAGAGTTTGCAAGGAAAGTGGGAAAGATGGGTGGGGGGTGCTCTGCCCAAATATGTTGTAGACAAAAGTGGTTATGTGCCAAGGGCCTTTTGTGATTTGATTGACTAACCGTTCCCTCTGGGAGAATAGCCAGTTCTTCCCCAAGGAAACGATCAGTGTTCACAGGTACTGAGTTAAAAAATGGTGCTTAGTCTTCCATGGAGAAGGACTACTTCTCCCCAGGAGACAGTGCACCTATATTTCATTTTTACAATAAAAGGTCACAACTCCGGCATAACCAAGGAGGATTCTTTATATTTCTTTAACATGTCATACCCCCATCCCACTTGTAGCATGCTTTAGATTGACAAATTTATGAACACATCTGTAACTTTCAGAAACAGTTTTTTCTCCACTAGTAAACACATTTACTTTTTTTTTAAAACAATTTAAATTCTGAGTAGAATCTTTATGATGTAACAACATTAGAGATCTCATTCTGTTTACCAGAGGTTTAGCAAAATATTTGGAGGCTGAGCCATTCAGAAATAAAAACAAAATTCAAGCAAACCAGTATTTTCAAATTAAATCCTCAAAAGGATGGAGTGAGACAATAGCCTTAGAATCTTATCTCACACCACCTGGTGTTATTTCAAGTTCTGTCCAACTTTTTCCTAAATAACTAAGTCTAAAAGATCCCTTATGAGGGACACATTCAGCAGCCTTAAAAAGTTGCTGAATTAGCTTAAAACATTGCACTTGTTCCTTACAGAGCCTGTTCCCCATGGTTGAGGATTTGCAGAAACCTTTAAAGAAAGTTTATAACAAATAAAAGAACCTTTTTCTGAAAGTCCTCCCGCCGCAAGCACGGCGATTACAAAACCAGTTTTAATTTTGCCATTTCTCCACCTGCACCTTTAAATCCTTATGCAGGCGGACGGAGGGAAAAGGCAAAATCAAAGGGACTGCAAGAGGTGGCTTCTAAGAAAGAATTTGCTGAGATGCTTGTACATTGTCCTGTAACTAGTTGATGTTTTTAAAGCTGATTAAAGGGAAAGTCTTTGTTCTCTCTCTCCTAAGCCTAGACCTGTTTGGGGGCTGTGCCGCGGGGATAGGCTTGTGAATGTTTTTACAGTGTTGTGCTTCTCGTTGCGTGGACTTTTGCTTGTGGCTGGCAGGAAACCTAGTGTTCTGTCCCGATCCACGTCCAGCTGATCCTCTCACAGGAGTCTTCTAGCAGCGAGCGCCCTTGTGGCTCTTAATGCTCGACCTGTGCCTGCGAGATTACGGCAGATACTTGGGGGAGAGAGCAAAGCTCCTGCTTACTAAAGAGATACAGATAGAAAGCTGTCACAAGAGAGGGTGACCTAAGAAGAAAGCCCTTTTCCTCTGAAATCCAACACACCCTGCGACCTTCCTGAAAAGCACTTGGTGTCCTCTACCCTTACCTGAGCTGATACACGCACTCCAACCCAGTTGGTATGTTGACCACAACTGTGGCTCATAGCCCTGGGTCCCTGTTCCTGAGCGCCAGATGATGCGGATCCCAGCCTGCGGGATCTATGTGTTGTGGCTGATACGGACAACTTCGCACAGCAGAAATCCTGTGGAGAAAAAGAGACGGCATGGCCACTCTCTCAAAGGGAGAGAGCACCAACCCCTGCCTTGACAGGCTTTTATTGCTTTTCTGGGCACATTACATTGAGGATGGTCCTCATTTAATATGCACAGGTTCTCTTTGGGTGGTTACCTTTTACAGAAAACAAAGGAGAGGATGTTGCTAATTACATCAAAGAGGAAGGGTATTTGCAAATGTAAAGGGAAATGTGGTTGAACTGGTTACACTAGTCCTTGGAAGGTTTAGCATAGATTTTAGGAAGTTACTTTAAAGATATGCAGTAAATGTTTGCTGCCTGAATTCAGGGTGGGGGAGTTTTAGCAAAAGCCAGCCTCATAGTGGGCCTAGGTACAATGCAGGTCTGATTCCCCATGGGAGAACCTATCCATGGGCATGGGCCCTGTGTACCAGACCTTGCTCCCCACTGGATTTTCTGAGTGGGAGTTGCCACACCACACCACTCAGAACCGTCTCCTATACTCCCGGCTGATGACCCTCCATGTGATCTCTATTTCTGTGATCTATTCCTGTTCTAGTTCTTTGCTTCATTGGTTTTTGTTTGTTTTAAGTTCGGTTGTTGATAGTTGTAAGTTTGTTCTCATTTTATTGTTCGTATTTTTTATCTTTTTTTTCTTAGATAAGTCCCTTTAACATTTCATATAATAAAGGCTGGGTGATGATGAACTCCTTTAACTTGACCTTATCTGGGAAGCCTTTATCTGCCCTTCCAATCTAAATGAAAGCTTTGCTGGATAGAGTAATCTTGGATGTAGGTCCTTACCTTTCATGACTTTGAATACTTCTTTCCAGCCTCTTCTTGCCTGCAAGGTTTCTTGTGAGAAATCAGCTGACAGTCTTATGGGATCTCCTTTGTAGGTAACTGTCTCCTTTCCTCTTGCTGCTTTCAAGATTCTTTCCTTATCTTTAATCTTGGCTAATGTAATTATGATGTCCCTTGGTGTGTGCTTCCTTAAATCTGACTTCTTTGGGACACTCTGAGCTTCCTGGACTTCCTGGAAGTCTATTTCCTTTACCAGATTAGGGAAGTTTTCCTTCATTATTTCTTCAAATCAGTTTTCCATTTCTTGCCCTTCCTCTTCTCCTTCTGGCACCCCTATGATTGGGATGTTGGAACATTTAAAGTTGTCCCTGAGGTTCCTAAGCCTCTCCTAATTTTTCAAATTCTTGTTTCTTTATTCTGTTCTGGTTTCTTTCTTCCTTATGCTCCAAACCATTGATTTGAGTCCCAGTTTCTTTCCCTTCACTGTTGGTTCCTTGTACATTTTCCTTTATTTCACTTTTCATAGCCTTCATTTTTTCCTCTAATTTGTGACCATATTCAGCCAATTCTGTGAGCATCTTGATTACCAGTGTTTTGAACTGTGCATCTGATAGGTTGGCTGTCTCTCTGTCCCTTAGTTGTATTTTTTCTGGAGCTTTGATCTGTTCTTTCATTTGGGCCATATTTTTTTTTTGTCTTGGCCCACATGTTTCGTAGTAAGGGGTGGAGCCTTAGATATTCACCAGGGTGGGGCAACCTACCATGCTGCAAAGTGGTGCTGTATGTGGGGGAGGCGTCCAAGAGGGAACAATGCTGCTTGCTCAGCTCTCCACTGGTTTTCAGTAACTTTCCCTGCTTACCCACAAGCAAAGTAGGCCCTTCTGGTGCTGATTCCCGGGTGGGTGATTTTGTTTATGTTCTAGAACCCTGTGGGTCTCTCCAGTGAACTTTCCTATGAGGCTAGGAATTTCTCCTGGCCTCCTTAACCCCCACAGGTTTTTACTGTCGAAGGTTAGAGGCTTTATTTCCCTGTGCTGGTACCCTAGGTTGTATGGTCTGTCTTGCCCCCAATTGTTTCTCCTGGTTTATCTGCATGCAAATGTGGTATTGCCAGCTCTGCCACCCTCCCCCTTGCCTGCACCGGTCCTCCGGTTGCCACCTTGCCGGGAGTCCTCTCCACCCCAGCTTCCCATCTCCACCCCTCTTACCAGTCTGAATGTTTCTTCTTTAACCTCGTGGTTGTTGGACTTCCTTACAGTTGGATTTTCTGGCAGTTCTGGTTATTTGTTGTTGTTAAATTTGTTGTCCTCCTTTTGGTTGTGTGAGGAGGTAAAGTGTATCTACCTATGCCTCCATCGTTTCCTGAAGTCTTCATTATTTTCACTTTATCTCTTATTTTGATAAACATTTCACACAGTTATTTTGTATATAATCATTCTAATATAGGAGTCAGAGTTTTTCAAGTATCAAACTTTGTAATAACTTAAAGCATATAAGCAATCAAGAAGAGCAGAAGCAGGTAGTGGTTTGAGACAGCCTGTATGGCTCCCTTCCCACATTGAACACATGCTGTTTGGCCCAAAATAATAAGTGAAGTCTCTTAATTGAGGTTCGTGGGTCTCTACACACTATGGGAAGTACCTATGTTCTAAAACATCTCTGTTTTCAACACTAGAGTGGAGTTTCCTAATCTTTGCCCTATTGATATTTTGGGCTAGATTTAGCAATTTTCAACCTTTTCATTTCATGGCACACATAAACTAATTACTAAAATTCTGTAGTACACCAAAATATATATTTTTGCCCATCTGATCAAAAAATAGGTAAATCTTGATTTATTCAAATCAGACAGCTGTTGTCGTATAACTGTTGTCCTTTTTTATTTGACATTTTAAGGGAAAAGAGGTCAGTGCCCCTGACTAAATAAGTAGTCAGGTATTGCATATTTAAAAATATTTTGCCTTATGTCAGTGTGCCTGCTGTGGCACACTGATAGAAAATTGCTGGGCTAGATAATTCTCTGTTGTTGGGAGGTGATCCTGTATATTATGGGATGTTTAGCAGCATCACTGGTGTCCACCCACCAGAAGCCATTAGTATTCCTCGAGTTGCGACAACTTAAAATGTCACCAGATATTGCCAAATGACCCATAGAAAGCAAAATATCCGTAATTGAGAACTATCCTAAAAACTTGTATTGCTTATGTGACATTCTGCAGAGAGCCAATAATAAGCAGTTCTAAACCAGGATAAACTCTGGGAGTATGCCATAGATAAGGACACCCCTCATAGTAAATGTTATTAATCTATTTGCCAGTAAGTTAGTTGTCAGCATGTAAACAAGGAGACTAGATCAGATCATCTGACTTCTTTCTTTCCCTGCGAGTTCTTCCCTTTCCCAGCTACTTGAATTCTTTCCTCCTCTGTTCTTCAGTCTCCCTGTTAGCATTGTGTCCTTTTCTTCCTTTTACTATTTACCAGATAATTATTGAGTGACCAAAATAAGAACCTTACTCTTTGTTGTATAACATAACACATAAGTAAATAAACAAGTAAATGTCAAATATTAATTAGTGCTATAAAAGAGAAATGAAATTTTGTTCTTTGATAAACAGTAATTGAGTAGCTGCCCTGTCTTAGATTGGTCAAGAAAGGCCCTTCTTGATCTTTTAAGCTAAGACTAAGACCTGTGTGTCAAGGAGTCAGCTATATGAACATTGAAAGAGCATTCCAAGCAGGGAACCACTAATGCAATTGGACATATGTGCAAACATACGTTTTTAAGAGCAAAAACAAAACATTAAAAAAAACAACAACAAAGCAGTGAGACTCTGAAGGCATGGGACAATGTGAGATGAAATCAGTGAGCATAAAACAAAATTGAGGAAAAGATGGGCAAGTGCTTTCTTTCCTCTCTCAGTATCATTGCTAGTAGTAATGTAGTATTTGAGACCTGTACTTTGGAATCTGTAGAACTCCTTCTGAAGGAATGTTATAGTGTGCCCACACACGTTTTTGTTTCTTTTTCCTTTCTCCAAATATAGCCAGTGTGCTATTAAGAAAATAAAACCTTCGTGGGTACAAAATGTGTCAGGAGAATTATTCAACATTGGTAACAGTTGCTTTTTAACTAATTTGTTTCCTCTCTCTCATATGTATCAGTTTGTTGAGTTTGATTACCTCTCCCACTTGCTCCCAACAGATAAATATCCTGTTTTGTTTCACTTTCAGGTTTCTCATTGTATGGATCATTGATTGAATTAATAGATGACTTTACCTCGGCTCACAGGAGCCTTGCGCTCCTTTTCAAATGTCACCAAGCAAGATAATTATAATGAAGAAGTAGCTGACTTAAAGGTAATTTGTTTTAAAGATGAAAACCATTATAAACATAGGATATGGACAAATATTTGACATTTCTTTTTCTCAGTTCTGTGTGATTAAAATGGTATGTTTATCTACTAAGAGAGGAATGTATAATCTGATGTTTTTTAATGGGAATTTTTATCTTAAGCACATATGACTGTAATGTCAAAGAGAATAATCAGAACTATGGTATTGAATCCTTTGTTAATTTTTCTGCTGCTAATGTTTCTGCTACAGTTACTTTTGTAATTCGGTCCAGTAATTTACCCCTGGGTTGTCTGAGTAAGTTTTTTGGTTTCTGGTAAAATTCTTATTTGATAGAGAGAAACAATGTACTATAACATGGGAAATTGAATTTTACTCTTTCAAACTTAATATCAGGTCTCATAATTGACTTCTGTGTGGTCTTTATAATTGGTTGTGGGATTTATAGTCCTGAAGGTATATGAACCGTACTTAATGAAGGAATGAGTCATGTGCTATAGTATATAGAGGAACTGGCCCTATGCTGTTTGTATGAAAAAACAGCCATGCCCTGGCTGGTGTGGCTCAGTGGATTGAGCACCAACCTGTGAACTAGAGACTGCAGGTTTGATCCTAGTCAAGGGGATGTGCCTGGGTTGCAAGCCAGGAACCCGGTTGGAGGTGTATAAGAGGCAACCAATTGATGCTTCTCTTGCATGTGTTTCTCCCCCTCTCTTTCTTCCCTTCCCTTCTCTCTAAAAATAAGTAAATACAAATCTTAAAACAAAAACACTCACTTTGCTGACCTATTTGACTCTGTTACAGAATACTAACATTTCCTAATAGGTTAGAATTCTGTTGCTTAAAGTCTTTATGCAGCCTTGGCTGGGTAGGTCAGTTGGTTATAGCATTGTCTTGATACGCCAAGGTTCAGGGTGAGTCCCCAGTCAAGACACACATAAGAATCAACCAATGAACGCATAAATAAGTAGAACAACAAATCAATGCTTCTGTCTCTCTTTCCCCTTCCCCCTTTCTCTAAAAAATAATCAATAAATTAAAAAATTAAGTCCTTGTGCAGTTTTATAATTACTATCTTTACTTTAAGATTAATACTAGGAAGAAAAGATTTGTAACAGATTTTAGGTACTTTTTTTCCTTTAAAGGTGATACAAAATTTTGCTACAACAAAACAGTTAACCTTCTTTAGGATGGGAGCTGTTTTGCATTTTCATAACAATTAAAATAAGGATATATTCTATATAATTAATTAATATTGCTATCTTAAACTGGAATTATTTACTCTTCTCACCTAACCAAGTTCCTTTACAGGTGCTTTTGTATTAGATATACAACAGAAGATTTTAAAATTTGAAAGTGACAAGGAATACATGTTTATTCCATGTCATTTCATTTATTCTTATAGGCTTTTACATACCTTTTTTCCCCGAGGAAAGAAAGTGGCAGATATATTGAGCTTCATTTTAATTTAACTTTTTATCTTTGGAAATGTCCAACATATATTAGAGAAATAAAAGAAATGAAGCTTTATGTAGTGTGACCCATTGTAACAACTTATTTTAATTTGTGGTTAAGCTTATTTCATATATACATCTGCCCATTTTCCTTTCCTTAAACCCAGATTAATTAGCTCCATTTTAAATTAGAAAACTGAAGTAAGGTAGTAATAGTGAATTACTCAATATTATCAGTACAATCAAGAGAAACATTTCGATTTTTTTGTCTGACCCACTACTTTTTCATTTGTTCAAGTGCCTCCTGAAGTTTACCAAGGCCAGTGGTATGAAGTAAACATTTTATTGTTTTCTGTTTCAGCTTTTGAGAAATCAAAGATTTAAAATCTTAAGAAAAGAGTGTGTAAAGATACGAACCTCCTGGATGCCTATCCTGTTCTAGGATTATACTTAGGAGAGCAATGCTGATTTGCATACATTGAACTCATCACAGGAATCTAATTTTTTTAAATGCCTTTCATCAAAAGCATGACAGAAGTTCTTATATTCAATATGGTCTAAGCTTTAGACCATATTGTATGTGGTTAAAAACAAAAGAGAAATACAGAAAAGAGGTACATGGGATGTTACCTATTGTCATTTGAATGTAGGACATTTTGCTTTTTATTTTACCGTATGAAAATAATTTTATAATGATTATTCACTGTGATTACAGTGGTTAAAAAGCTTTTATTAAAGATACCTTTTAAATAAATAAGATTCTTTTTAATCTTATTCAAATAAGTCTCCTTCTGGGAACCGTAAATTTGGGTGTAAATAGATAAACTTTTGAATTCTTGTGGGTGGTACCAAGTTGTGTAATGTCCTGCAAAACATGCAATAAAGGATGGATTTGAGAAAACCTTTAACCAGTATGTCTCTGTTCTGTCTTTCAGATTAAGCGGTCTAAACTTTATGAACAAATGGTGGGTTTGGATCTGACATGGAAGAAGATAGTAACATTTTTGAATGAAAAACTGGAGAAGAGTGAAATGCAAAGTGTAAATGAAGACTTAAAAGATATATTACAGGCTGCAAAACAAATAGGTATAGTTTTGTTTTGTTTATTTAAAAACTACTAAGGATCAAAAATACATTTCTTTTAAATTATGTATTATAGAGTGAAAGGCTAAAATTTCTAAGCAAACATTTATAATTAGTGAAAGACCATCTTATCTGTTAAGGAGCTTAGGATAGAGTTAGGGAGGTAGTAGTAAACAATTACTAATATAATCAAACATGAAGGATTTATAGCACAGGTGGCAAACACAAGGCCTGTGGGCCAAATCTGGCCCTTCCCCTTGTTATTATCCAGCCTGGCACCTTGTTTCTACAAGGTGGCAGTGCTGAGCTCCTTTCCCCTAGATAAGGAGTAGTTACATTTATATAGTCCTAAAATTCGGCCTTTTGAAGGCAACTTCAAGGCTGATATGGCCCCTGGTGATAATGAGTTTGACACCCCTGATTTATAGGAATTTAGAGTTGGAAAACTACTTCCTTACTTGAAATAAGGATAGGGTAAATTAAAATTTTAATGTAGCTTGAAGGAAACCTTAAAAGTCATGTAGCTCATTCTCTTACAGATGCTCATCTAGCACATAGTGAAGGGCAACACTGAAGCTGAACTTTGCTTCAAGTCTTGTTATACACTAACATTCTCATGAATTGATTATATTTGGCAGAAATTATAATTAGAGATTGTAATTACTGTATGCTTAACACATGTTAACTTTCCTATGGGTGAAAACAAAATTAAAAAAATGACCCTGGTAAAACATCTGGGTTTGTTCACTGACATTTATTATCACACTTCTATAGTTAACACTACTGTAGTTCTAAGTTTTTCTAATTCAGGTTTGTTACCTGCAGAAGGTTTAAACCAATACTCTGGCCCTGTATCATCTGGCATCCAGCCTTCCCTCTGACTTGGACTCATCCTTGCCTTCACTAACTGTGTTTCAGACACGTGGCCTTTTCTCACTTCTTCAGACCCACTGAGTTGGTGCCTGTTTTGGAGTCTTTGTACTGCTATTTCCTTTGCTGAGAATGTTCTTCTGCCTTAATGTTAGAGTGGTTATTCTTGTTATTCTGAACTCACCTAAAAAATTATTTCCTTAATGAGGCCCTCACTGACCATCCAGTCTTATATTATTACCCAGTCACTCTTTCTTATAAACCTTGGGAACATTTTCTCCATAACATTTTTCATTATCTGATATTTTGCATGTTTATTTTCTGGGTTTTGCCACTAGATACAAGTTTCATGAAAATAGGATCGTATTTTTCTTGTTGAATACTCTGTTCTCAGTGCTTAGAATAGTACTTGCATATTTTAGGGTCTTAATGAAGTTTCACTTGATAAATGATAAAAGTTTTCTCAGGTGATTTCTTGGTAGAGAGAAAATTAAATCATTGCCATCTGCTGGTTGGCAGTTTTTCTTACACCAGCTTTGAAGAGTGTTTCCCTTCAAACACACCCATGTGTGTGATGTGTCGTGTGTATGATACATCACACACATGAAGCCTTCTCATATATGCTCATCAACTCTTTAAATTTATTTTTCAAATATTTTGATAGCATTTATCATTGGTTTGTAATATAGTATAATATGGAATTTAATGTTCTTATTGTTTTAAGTTGTGAAAGTACAAAATGAATGTTGTGTACGTTTCTGCATTTAAATCTTCTAAAGTTCAAGGGCATTAGTAAAACTTGAGTTTGCTGAAGCTTAGGGGAAACAGAGCTCACTTTGATGAAATTTGTGGTAGCATTTGGCATATAATCACATTTTATATTTTAAGAATATAGAGGCAGTTAGGTTCACTGAAAACAATGCAGGCTCTAGTCTACCAAGATCTCCTTGACTAGGTCCTAACCCTCTGGACTTCACTGCCTTTATTTTTAAGATGTTAAGGCCACTGGGGGGTGGTCTAATAAAGTACTTTTTAAAAACTACAGTGTTCTTCCTCTTTAGTATTATTATAAAAATGCCTCAGAATATTTAGCAAAAACAGTAGTAAAATATTGAGCTTATTTAGTGCCACAACTAAATTATTTCTAAATTATATAAAATAGAAATTAAGATTTAAAAAAAAATACCCTTCAGACTACTTCTCAAATATCTCTGACAAGTCAAAAATCAGTGCTTTAAATATCAGGCATTAAACGTAATCCTAGGGAATTTTGCCTGTCCGGAAACATCTGATTCATACTCAGGGACTAATCTGTTGACTGATACATTTAAGGAATTAATTATTTTTAAATGTAATGTCACAGGAAAATATTTTTATGACAGATAAAATCTTAGGGTTGAATTTAGGTAAATGCTCTGTTATATATACTTTTTAATGCTGTGTTTAAGTTAAATAACTATTAGCTTTAATGAAAGTAATGGTTGACTAGTAGTCAGCTATTCTTTCTGCAACCGTAGATTCTTTCCATTTCTTGTAGTCTGAGGCCAGAATATGAAAATACTGCTGATACTTGAAATGTAATTAAAACTAGCAGCTTTGAAAAGATTAGTCTTACCGTAAACATATCTTTGTGGTTTCTCTTATATTGTTCTTTTAACACAGGTATTTTTGGTGTAATTATATTAAAAAAGGTAGAGCAAGAGAATAAGTAAAAAGAACAACCACTTACATTTTAATTGAGTATGATACAATAATATGAGACCATGCACATCGACTAGAGTAATACGTATTTTAAGCTGGTGGGGACATCATGGAACATGTTGTCCAATCCTTTCATTTGTATCTAAAGAAAACAAGGCTCATTAAAGATTAAGTGAATCCCATGGTTGATTCCTGGTGATGGTAGGCCTATACCCAAATTTTGAAACAGAAACATGATGGAAATTCTACATTCTTTACTTTCCTTGTCAAGTTCTGTTAAGTTGACTTTTCAGCTGCTCTTAAAATCACTTCCTCTACATGTTTACCATCCTCTAGTTTAAGCTTTTACCACTTGATGTTTGAACTATTGTGTTAGCCTATTGCCTCAGCCTTTTTTCCTATTCATCTTCTTCCCTGTGACTAGACTGATCTTTGTAAAAAGCAAAGCAAAGCTCATTTTTATTCTCAGCTTACTCTTTAGACTACATTTCTGAGAATGGACATTAGAAAAGCTCCTTTATGAGTTGAAGCAATGTACCTTTTCATTTCTTTCCATTCTATCACATGAAAGCTTTTCCCCTAACATATGCAACATTTACTATCTTAATTTTGTGAACAATGCTTACTGTTTTTTTTCTTCATCGCAATTTATGTGTTACAGTAACTTTCCCCATTGTGTTCATCTGGGGAAATGCTTCTCATCTCTGAAGAAATGGCTTAGGCTTCATTTATATCTTGTTATTCCTTTCTAATCTTTGTAGTGTTCCATTAGATTATTATCTATTCCATACTTTTTTAGAGTATTTTCTCATTGTTGGATAATTGTTAAAGCTGTTCCTTCCCTGAAGGACTGTGAATGCCTTGATAATACAGGAATTCCATGGATCACAGCATCTTTGTAGTCTAGTGCTTAATGTGGTGTGGGGGATACAGTAGATGTTCAATAAATAAATGAAGCATTGAAAATCCAACCAAAATTCCTGTATGATCTTTACTACCTCTCATACAGACGATGTGTTACAAGTGGCAACTGTGTGTTGTTATTTTAAAGCATTTTTTCTTCTCAGATTTATATTTACTGTATTCTCATACCTATTTACAATTTTATTCTTACCTCTTGTTTTAAAGATTTTATTTATTCATTTTTAGAGGGCAAGGGAGGGAGAAAGAGAGGGATCGAAACATCAGTGTGTGGTTGCCTCTCATGTGTCCCCTACTGGGGACCTGGCCTGCAACTCAGGCTTGTGCCCTGACTGGGAATCGAACTGGGGACCCTTTGGTTCTTAGGACACCGCTCAGTCCATTGAGCCACACCAGCCAGGGCTTATTCTTCCCTCTTGATTATTGTAATAATAAAATGTAGCTTTAGGGAGAAAATACTATAAACTGTTTAACAGTAGTATTCTTGGCGTTTAGTTTTGGTTTATCTAAATACTCATTGTAGACAGTGCTACCTCCTCTGGATTTTGACGAGGAAATATAGTTATATAAACCTGTATTCTTTGCGCAATGAAGCCATGTCAATACATTTTATGTGCTTCAAATAAAGACATTTTTGAAAATAAAGGGGCTAAGATTGAGAGTAGCAGTAAAATGAATCATGTATTAAACATTTATCTATGTTACTTGCAGTTTTAAATTATTATCATAGGAGGTTGATTTTCCTGTATTATTACAGGAGTTTTAAGACTTTCACACCACAGATAGAAACTAGAATGGAGGTCAAGAATGGTGGGGAAGGTCAGTAGAAAGACCTGACAGTTCCCTAATCAGCTCTGTAACTGGTGTGTCTCTCAAGGCCAGACTAGGGTGATCTAATGATTTTACTGTGGTCTGGATGCAAATCAGGACTCAGCCATAAGTGAACTAGTTGGGTTTTTTTCCTAATATTCACATTATTTTGCCGTACACAGACTTACTTGTTTAGCCTTTTCTAACTTATAACCCCTGCTTTATTTGGGTTTTGACATTTTTATGTATTTTACATTTAATAACTTTTTCTTTAAGAAAAGTGTGACTCAAAAGGTAGGTTGGGCAGGACTGACTTACAAAATTTGGCTTAGGGAATTTGGGGATCTTCTGTGTTTTTTGAGTTGTCAAGGAAATACGATTTTGGTGTAAAAAAGTAAGGAATCAAAACTGAAGGTGAAAGCAGTTTATAAAGCAATGACTGGAGAAGGAGGGAAATAAAGATACTAGTAGGATCTGGCAATTCTGTCCATGGAAGTAAGGGTAGGCATTTAAAATAATAAAGGCCTGTTGTGTATTGGATGAGGCAGGAGGTTTTTCAGGAGTTTTGTAAAAAACAGCTATCTTGAAAATTGTAGATTTCAAAAAAAGTTCAGAGTTCCACTTGCCATAAATTGGCAGAAAGGTAATTTGGTACAATTTTCTGCTGAGAATAATAGAAAAACTGTAAAATAGAATACTGTTTGACTGCATCATAGTACTTCCAAAGAAGTGAAGAATTATGGGGCCAAGATCTAGAAAAGATCTGGAAGCAGAAATAAACCCAGCATTCGGGCCACTTTTTTTTGGAGGTGACTGTCTGTTTCAAAGGCCAGATGGAAGGGCAGATAAAGTGCTTCTCAGATAAGGTCAAGTTAAAGGAGTTCATCATCACCAAGCCCTTATTATATGAAATATTAAAGGGACTTACCTAAGAAAAAGAAGATAAAAAATATGAACAGTAAAAATGACAGCAAATTCACAGTTATTAACAACCACACCTAAAACAAAAACAAAAGAAAACTAAGCAAACAACTAGAACAGGAACAGAACCACAGAAATGGAGATCACATGGAGGGTTATCAACAGGGGAGTGGGAGGGGGAGGGGGGGAAGGTACAGAGAATAAGTAGCATAGATGATAGGTGGAAAATAGACAGGGGGAGGGTAAGAATAGTATAGGAAATGTAGAAGCCAAAGAACTTACAAGTATGACCCATGTACATGAACTATAGGGGGGGAATGTGGGAGGGAGGGGGGGGGTGGGCAGGATGGAGTGGAGTGAGGGGGGGAAATGGGACAACTGTAATAGCATAATCAATAAATATATCAAAAAATATTTGAGATACATGAAAAAAAAGAAAAAGGAGGAGGGTGAGAAGATGAGCAGAGCTTTTGACAGATTCAAAGGACTAAGATGACTAAAATGGACAAAAGAGGAAATAGAAAATATGAATATTTGACTGTTAAAGAAATTCAATTTGTAATTAAAACCTTCACATTGAGAAATCTACTGGGCTGGCCAAAAAGTCTGTATGGTTTTTTCTATAAAAGAAAAGATACATTTTTCATTTTCACAAATAACTTTATTGATTTGGATATTTCGAGTATGCTGGCTATCTCCTGCTATTGGCTTCTAGTGGATAGAGACCAAGGGTGCTGTTAAACATCTTCAATGCATAAGACAGCCCACAGCAAAGAATTATTTGGCCAAAATGTCAATATTACCAAGAAACTTCACAAACCACTTTTGACACGTTCGATCAGTTACAACACCTTCACCATACACTGCACAAATCATTTTTTTGCATTTCAGTTGCATTTTTACCTTTCTTGAAATAACAAGCATAATATGCGGAAAATGTTGCGTATTTTTGTCCATTTTCAATATTGAAATGGCTGCACAAAAATTCACCAGTTTTGATAAGGTGTTTTTCTTTTTAAATGAATGCTGATACGACAGCTGTCACAGTACAGCCTAACAAAATTGTTTTGAATGAAGTTAAAGACAACTAAGCACTACTAGAACCATTGTATGGAAAAATCTTAAGGGACTTTTTGGCCAAGGTAATATATGCCTTAATGGTTTGATAGGGGAATTGCATATAATGTCATTTAAAAAAGGTATGAGGGTATGACAGATTAAAAAAGGTTGTAAGCATATAATAACTAAATGTAATGTGCTAGCTTTGCTTGAATACTAAATCAGGAAAAAAAAAATACTTTTGGAGCCACCATAGAAATTTGACTGCATGCTAGGCATTATTGAACATGAACTTGCTGCAGTGTTTATAGTGAAGTGTCATGAAGACTCAATATACGTCAGTGGGTCAGTGTTAAAAAAAAAAAAAAAGCCAAGAGCTATGTGTATGATAGAGGGAATGTGTGAATGCACGACATGTGCATTATTGGGTTCAGAAACAGGGAAAAATAGTGCGATCTGTGTAAAGTAGTAAAGGTTTAAAAGTTGCATGATTGTGCAGTAGATGAAGTAAAGCATTTTGTGAATATCTGAAATCCAATTACGATAAAATTTTTTTTAGCAAACTAGGAATAGAAGGAAACTTAATTTGATAAAGAATATTTACTTTAAAAAAATAACCCTAGGTCAAATATATTTAATGATGAAGTGTTGAAAAAGCTTCCCCTCTGAGATAGAGATTTAGACAGGAATGCCTATTACCACTTCTTTTCTTACTGTACTACAGGATCTTGCTAATAAAAGATAGGAAAAAGGAAGGACATAAATATTTCTTAAAAATTGCCATTATTCGCATGACTGTATTTTTAGAAAATGAAGTTAGCAAGGTCAATATAATACTAACTTTATTTCTATGTACCAGCAGCATTTTTTTAAAATGTCATTTACAAAAAGCATGTAAAAATTCATCGAATACCTAGAAGCAAACTTAACTAAAGATGAGCAAAATTTTCTCATGGAAAACTAAAATATTACTGAGAAAAAATACAGAAGACCTAACTAAATGGAGGGCTATACAAAGAATTGGAACACTCACTGTTATAAAGATATTTTTATCCAAATTAAGCTATAGACTCAGTGTGATCCCAATCAAAATCTCAGCAGGCTTGTGTTTGTAGGTGTGTATTTATGTGTGGAAATTGGCAATCTGAAAATTACATGGAAAGTCAATGGCAAAGAGCAGCCAAGTGAACTTTGAAAGATAGAAGAAGAGCTTAATCTATTGGATATTAAGATTTATTATAAAGATCAGTAATTTAGTGAGGTGTTGGTCCAAGGGTAGACAAATAGACCAGTGGAATAGAATAAAGTCCAGAAACTTACCCACAGATATTAGGGCACTTGATTTATCATGAAGGTCTTGGAGTAGTGAAATGTGGCTCTTTTTTCAGTACCTGGTGCTGGGTCAAATGTATATATGAAAAACATGTACCTATACAGATAAGTCTAAGCAGATTGTAAAATGAACCATGAAGCACAAAACAATCTTCTAAAAGATAACGCAGAAGACCTTCTTGGTCTTTATATATGGGCACACTTACTAAACAAAACAGAAAGCACTCATACAGGGAAAGATTGGTAAATTGTACTGCATTAAAATTGACCACTTTTATTCTTTGAGAGTAAAAAGGCAATTCATATAGTCTCAACATATATAATCAGAAAAGAAATCTTGTATGTACATTAAATAAGAACTCCCACAAAACAATAAGAAAAGGAAAGGACAGATAATCTCTATATAAAAATGAGCAAGAACCTTGAACAAGCATTTCACAAATGATAATTGAATGGCCAAGAAACAAGAGAAGGTTCCCAACCTTATTAGTAATGAGGGAAATGCCGTTATATGCCCATAAGAATGGTTAAAATGAAAAAGACTGGCATGCCAATTGTCAGTGAAGCTCAAGAATATGTAACAAAAATTCTCAACCAGTCCTGGCAGAGTTGAAATTGGTATGACTACTCTGAATAATTGTTTGATACTATCTACTGTGATTGGACAAGTTAAGTTTTAAACCTTTGTATATATTATCCAGTAATATGTATATATAAATGTCCAATAAAATGCCTACACTAATATTTACATAAATATCCAGTAAAAATGCCTGCTCGGGTACACAAAAGAGGTATGTATCCATTATTTGTGATGCCCTTAAGGTGGAAGCAACCCAATTCATTGTTAAATACTGGCATAGATAAATTATGACTTATAAACTACCTATTAGCAAAAAGGAACTATATAGCTACATGTTACATTGTGAATGAATCTTATAATTTTGACCGAAAGAAGACAAATACAAAAGAACAGAGAATGATTCTATATCTGTATATGAAATTGAAAACTAGGCATGACTAATCTCTGGCTTCCGAAGTCAGGGTAGTGGCCATTTGAGGAAGGGAGTTTCTGGGGAGCTGATAATGTTCTGTTTCTTAGTTACCCAAATTTTATAGGTGTGTGCACTTTATAGTAATTCCTTGAGCTGTATGTGTACTTTGTATATTCTTACTATATTCACAAAAATGTAAAATTAATGGCTTTTATATTGTCAATTTCCATGAAGTATTATAGTCAGATACAACAAATACCTGTGTATTCCTCATTTAGCTTAATACTTGGCTATCTCTCCTCTAGATTTTCTTTTAAGAAATAAAATCTTAATATGGTCAGAACTACCTGCTCAGTCTCTGGTAATCAATAATCTTAAATGTCATAAAGTTGATATTTAGTATTCTTATGACTATATTTTATGACATACATTCATAAATATATATTAGGAATGTATTCAGCTCAAATATCGAAACCTACTACAGTGACAGAGACTCAAATTGGTTTATTCGTTTCACCTGACAAATTCCCTCTGTAGGATTCAGCAGCTTTTTTATTCTCTTTTTTTAAAAAAAATTATTTTTCAGTCACAGTTGACATTTGACATTCATTATTATTTTATGTGAATTTTAGGTGTACAGCAGAAGGTTAGACATTTATATAATTTACAAAGATCCCCTTGCTGAGTGTAGTGGAGCCACTGGGCATCATACCAGTACAGCAGCTGGATAATGCTAGGGCACAAGGCTGCTAAAGGCTTGGCCTTTTCCTCAGGTCTGTTTCCTTTGTTCACCATGGGTGCTTGACTTCTGGCCATCATATCTCTCCACTAGATGCTTCCTACTTTAGTTTTTTTGGAGAAGATTATGTTACTAGATTTTCTAACAATTGAACTACCCTTGCATTCCTGTAATAAACTCTACTTTCCGTAGTCTATTTTTAGATATATGTATGGATAGTGTAAGTTAATATTTAGAATATTTGGAATTGTATTTTGCATCATCTTTATTCATTTTCAGTTTAAGCTTTCATGAAATTATTATTTTTTTAATTTTTATTTTACTTTATTTTATTTTTTAATTTTATTGTTGTTCAATTTCAGACGTCTGTGTTTTCTCCCCACCCCTCTACCTGACCCCAGCCAAACCCACCTCCCTCCCCTGCTTCCACCCTCGCCCTTGGTTTTGTCTGTGAGTCCTTTATAGTAGTTCCTGAAATCCCTTCTCCTCACTGTCCCTTCGCCAGTCCCCTCTGGCTATTGTTAAATTGTTCTTAACTTCAATGTCTCTGGTTATATTTTGTTTGCTTTTTTCCTTCTGTTGATTATGTTCCAGTTAAAGGTGAGATCATATGGTATTTGTCCCTCATTGCCTGGCTCATTTCACTTAGCATAATGCTCTCCAGTTCCATCCATGCTGTTGCAAAAGGTATAAGCTCCTTCTTTCTTTCTACTGCATAGAATTCCACAGTGTAAATGTACCATAGTTTTTTGATCCACTCATTTAATGATGGGCACTTAGGTTGCTTCCAGTCCTTGGCTATTGTAAATTGTGCTGCTATGAACATTGGGGTGCATAAGTTCTTTTGGATTGGTGTTTCAGGGTTCTTAGGGTATAATCCCAGCAGCGGAATAGCTGGGTCAAAAGGCAGCTCCATTTTTAGTTTTTTGAGGAAATTCCACACTGTTTTCCACAGTGGTCACACCAATCTGCATTCCCACCAACAATGTACTAGGGTTCCCTTTTCTCCTCATCTTCTCCAACATTTGTTTGTTGATTTGTTTATGTTGGCTACTGTGGTGTGAGGTGGCACCTCATTGTGGTTTTAATTTGCATCTCTCTGATGGCTAGTGATGCGGAGCATCCTTTCATATCTCTGGGCCCCCTGTATATCTTCCTGGGAGAAGTGTCTGTTCAAGTCCTTTGCCCATTTTTTAATTGGGTTGTTTGTCTTCCTGGAGTGGAGTCCTGTGAGTTCTTTTTATTTTATTTTATTTTATTTTATTTTATTTTTTTATTTTTATTGTTATTCAATTACCAGAGACATTGAAGTTAAGAACAATCTAACAATAGCCAGGGCGGGAGGGGGGTGGGGGAGGGGTGGGCCAGGGACAGTGGGAAGAGGGGATTACAGGAACTACTGTGAGTTCTTTATATATTTTGGAGATCAGACCCTTGTCTGAGGTATCATTGGCAAATATGTTTTCCCATACTGTTGGTTCTCTTTTTATTTTAATGTTGTTTTCTTTGGCTATGCAGAAACTGTTTATTTTGATGAGGTCCGATTTGTTTATTCTTCCTTTCTGTCCCTTGCTTTAGGGGACATGTCTGTGAGGATGTTGCTGTGTAGAACGTCTGAGATTTTCCTGCCAATGTTTTCCTCGAGGACTTTTATGGTGTTACAACTTATATTTAAGTCTTTTATCCATCTTGAGTTTATTTTTGTGTATGGTATAAGTTAGTGATCAAGTTTCATTTTTTTGCACATAACTGTTTAGATCTCCCAACACCATTTGTTGAAGAGGCTATTTTTGCTCCATTTTATGCTCCTGCCTCCTTTGTCAAATATTAATTGACCATAGAGACTTTGGTTTATTTCTGGGCTCTCCGTTCTGTTCCGTTGGTCCATGTGCCTGTTTTTATGCCAGTACCAGGCTGTTTTGATGACAGTGGCCTTGTAATACAGTTTGATATCAGGTATTGTGATCCCTCCTGCTTTGTTCTTCTTTCTCAAAATTGCTGCAGCTATTTGGGGTCATTTATGCTTCTGTATAAATTTCTGAATTGTTTGTTCTATATCTGTGAAATATGTCATGGGTACTTTAATGTGGATCGCATTGAATCTATAAATCGCTTTGGATAGTATGGCTATTTTGATGATGTTAAATTCTTCCAATCCATGAGCATGGTACATGCTTCCATTTGTTTGTGTCTTCCTTCATTTCCTTCTTCACTGTTGTGTAGTTTTCTGAGTACACGTCTTTTACCTTCTTGGTTAGGTTTATTCCTAGGTACTTTATTTTTCTTGTTGCTATATCGAATGGGATTTTTTTCCTGATTTCTGTTTCTGATGTTTCATTGTTGCTATACCAGAATGCCTTTGATTTCCGAGTATTGACTTTGTATCTGGCTGTTTTGCCAAATTCATTTATTAGGTTGAGTAGTTTTTTGGTGGAGTCTCTAGGATTTTCCATGTACACTATCGTGTCATCTGCAAACAATGACAGTTTTGTTTGCTCCTTTCCAATTTGGATACCTTTCATTTCTTTTTCTTGTCTGATTGCTGTGGCTAGGACTTCCAATACTATGTTGACTAGGAGTGGTGAGAGAGGGCATCCTTGTCTTGTTCCTGATCTTAGTGGGAAAGCTCTAAGTTTTTGTCCATTGAGTATGATGTTGGCTGTAGAGCTGTCATATATGGCCTTTATTGTGTTGAGGAATGCTCCCTTTATTCCCACTTTGCTGAGTGTTTTTATCAGAAATGGGTGCTGTACCTTATCAAATGCTTTTTCCGCATCTATTGATATGATCATGTGATTTTTGTCTTTGCTTTTATTTATGTGATGTGTTATGTTTATTGATTTCCAAATATTATATCATCCTTGCATCCCTGGGATGAATCCCTCTTGATCATGGTGTATGATCTTTTTTTAATGTATTGCTGGGTGCGGTTTGCCAATATTTTGTCGAGGATTTTAGCATCTATGTTCATCAACCATATTGGCCTGAAGTTTACTTTCTTTGATATGCCTTTATCTGGTTTTGGGATTAGGATGATGTTTGCTTCATAAAAAGAGTTTGGGAGTCTTCCATCTTCTTGAATTTTTTAAAATAATCTGTAGAGGATGGGGGTTAGCTCTCTCTTAAATGCTTTGTAAAATTCCCTGTGAAACTATCTGGTCCAAGCTTTTGTGTATCAAAAGCTTTTTTATTACTGTTTCAATTTCATGAGGTGTTTTTGGTCTGTTCAGGCTTTCTGCTTCTTCTTCATTGGGTTTTGGAAAGTTATATTTTTCTAGAAATGTGTCCATTTCACCCAGCTTTTCAAAGTTCTTGGCATACAGTTCTTCATAGTAATTTCTTACAATCCTTTGTATTTCTGTGGTATCAGTTGTAGTCTCTCCTCTTTCATTTCAGATTGTGTTTATCTGGGTCCTCTCTCTTTTTTTCTTGATGAGCCTACTTAAAGGCTTGTCAATTTTGTTTATCTTTTCAAAGAACCAGCTCCTGGATTCATTGATCCTTAGAATTGTGCTTTTAGCCTCTATGTCATTTAATTCTGCTCTGATCTTGGTTATTTCCTTCCTTCTACTTGCTCTGGGTTGTCTTTGTTGTTGTTCCTCCCGTTCTTGTAGGCGTAGGGTTAGGTTGTTTGTTTGAACTGTTTCTGTCTTCTTAAGGTAGGCCTGTATTGCTATGAACTTCCCTCTCAGGACTGCCTTTGCTGTGTCCCATAGATTTTGGGTTGTCGTGAGTTCGTTTTCATTTGTTTCCAGGAAGGTTTTGATTTCTTCCCTAATCTCGTTCTTGACCCATTCATTGTGTAATAGCATGCTATTCAATGTCCATGTTTTCGAGTGTTTTGGGGTTTTTTCCTTGAGGTTTATTTATAGTTTCAGTCTCTTGTGGTCAGAGAAAATGCTTGATATGATTTCAATTTTATTGAGCTTGTTAGGCTTGTTTTGTGTCCTGTCATGTGGTCTATCTTTTAAAATGTTCCATGTGCATTTGAAAAGAATGTGTATTTTGCTTCTTTGGGATATATATCAGTTAAGTCCATTTCATCTAGGGCATTGTTCAATGCCACAATATCTTTGTTGATATTTTGTTTGGAAGATCTGTCCATTTTTGATAGTAGGGTGTTAAAATCCCTTACTATAATTGTGTTGCCGTTAATATCTTTCTTGAAGTCCCCCAAGATTTTCTTTATGTATTTGGGTGCTCCTATGTTGGGAGCATATATATTTACAATGTTATGTCTTCTTGGTGGATTATTCCTTTGAGTATTATGAAGTGACTTTCTGGGACTCTCTTTATGGCCCTTCTCTTGAAGTCTATTCTGTCTGATATGAGTATTGCTACCCCTGCTTTTTTTCCCTGTCCGTATGCTTGGAAAATTTGTCTCCAGCCCTTCACTTTCAGTCTGTGTAAGTCTTTTGTCCTGAGATGGGTCTCTTGTAGGCAGCATACGTGTGGGTCATGCTTTCTTATCCATTCAGCTATTCTATGTATTTTGATGGGAGCATTTAATCCATTTACATTTAAGGTTATTATTGATAGGTAGTTATTCATTGCCATTTTTTCATACCTGTGTTCTTCTCTCTTTCTCTTTTCCTTCCTTTCCTTAAAGCAGTTTCTTTAACATCTCTTGCAGAGCTGGTTTGGTGGAGGTGTATTCTTTTAGACTTCTTTTGTCTGGGAAGCTCGATATTCGGCCTTCTCTCTTGATTGAGAGCCTTGCTGGATAAAGTAGTCTTCGTTGCAGGCCTCTGGTTCTCATTACTTGGAATATTTTTGCCATTCTCTTCTGGCTTGGAGTGTTTCCTTTCAGAAGTCAGCTGCTAAGCTTATCAGGGCTCCCTGGTATGTTACTTCCGTTTTTCTCCCCTAATGCCTTTAAGATTCTCTCTTTATCTTGGAATTTTGCCATTTTAATTATGATATGTCTTGAAGTGGGTCTGTTTGGGTTCCTCTTGATTGGGACTCTGTGTTTCCTGGATTTGGGTGACTTTTTCTCTCATCAAATTAGGGAAATTTTCCATCATTACTTTTTCAAACAGGTTTTCTATCCTTTTCTTTTTCTGTTTCTGGTATCCCTATTATACAGATATTATTACCTTTCATGTTGTCCTGAATTTCCCTTAACCCCTCTTCATTCTTTCTGAGCCTCTTTTCCTTTTCTTGCTCATTCTGGATGTTTTTTTCTACCTTGTCCTCAAATTCACTGATCTAATCCTCTGCTTCATCAAGTCTGCTTTTGATTCCTTCTACTGTGTTCTTCAGTTCCCAAATTGTATTCTTCATTTCCTCTTGGCCCTTGTTGGTAGTTTCTGTTTCCTTTTTCATGTTGATGTAGTTTGCAGTGAGTTCATTGTAGTTTCCCTGTAGTTTTTGGTAATTCTCTGTGAGCTCATTAAGCTTCCTTATAACCAATTTTTTGAACTCAATATCTGATAGTTGACTTGCCTCTTTTTCATTTAGCATTCTTTCCTAGACTTCCTCCTTTCCTTTCATTTGGGGATTGTTTCTTTGTCTTCCCATTGTTTGTGAGACTCTTCTTGTTAGCTTCTGCTTCTTAAGTTGCTATGTTCTGATCCCTTGGATTTATGGAATAAACTTCTGTGGTAGAATACCTGTGAGATTTAGTGGTACAGTCTCCTTGGTCTCCCAAGCTTATTGATCTTGGTCTGTGGTTTATGTTGGCTCTGTGTATGTCTTTGGTTTTTGGTTCTTGTTGAGACTTTCTTTGATGGGTCCTTCCCACTAGCTGGTTATCTGAGTGTCAGTCTGTCCCCCACCTCTTGTTTTCTGTTGTGTAGGTGTGGCCTGGTTGTATTGGAGCTGGTTCTTTCATGTGTACAAGGTTTTGAGGCTTTTTTCTTGCTTTTGTTCAGTTGTTTGTTCTGAGTAATTTCTCCACCATTTAGTAGTATTTCCAGATAGGTCCTGGGTTGAGTTAGTGTGACTTCCCCTCCTTCCTTCACCTTCTTCTGTTCTTAGCTGTTGGTGGTTCCTTTGTTGGTGGGTTTCCTCTTCCATCAGGTATCCTGGTGTTCACAGCTTCTACCTGCTCTTCTTTTGTGATAGGTTGGAGGGGAAGGCAAAGTGGTTTAAGACAGCAGGAGTGTATTTTATGCTATTTAAAGTATCAGCTCTTAGGGAAGAGGTAGGAGGAGATCCTTTGGATATGTATAGTGTTAACCATGATAATTCACCCACTTAGCCACTTTTTAGAAAGGGTGGAAAGAAGATAAGACACTTGTTGTGAGGGAGGGGTACGGGGTATGGGGGGTGGGGAGGAAGGATTGTGAGTTGGATCTAGAAAGCTGTAAGCTTGTGGGAGGTCAGAGTATGAATTAAAGTGAGAGTAAAGGGTAGAAAATAGGTGTAATATGTGAGAGAGTAGAGTTAACCACACCAGTAATAAAGTTCAGGAAACAGTGAAGTGGGCTGAGATCTTGGAGGGGTGCTGTGTAGTATTTACAAATGTATGGAAAAGCTATTATTTACAATAGTTATGGAGGGACAATCATATGACAGAATCTATGTGATCTGGATAACTAGAATAGGGAGTATAGGTCCTAGAGTAGTGTGCTAATGGAACACAAGTGAAGTGAAAGACAGTTAATTAGCAATACACTGTGAAAGAGAGAACAAGGGGAAATCTGTCAAGCATTGCAAATTAACTAGTCAAGTGAAGACGACTAACCATATAGTAAAGAAATACAAAAATACTAATAAAATGAGTGATGTAAGAATAATAAAAAATAATAATAATACAAATATACAATAACTTGCAAGTTCTCTGGAGTAGTAAAGTGAAATTTGTTTCATGGTTTCAGCTGTTGGGAGGCCCCCTCTTTGGGTCCAATTCTGGTCTTTTCACAGTTCCAAGCTTTATTGTCTCACTTGTGGGGATTAAAAAAAAAAATGAGGAAGGAAGAAGAGATAAAAAGGGAAAGAGAGAAGGAATAGAACAAGAAAGAGGAAAGAGAGGAAAAAGATGTTATAAGAAAAAAATAATAAAGATGATAATAATAAAGAATTTCTTAAAAATAAAAAATAAATAAGTAGAAAGCCTCCTGCTGTCTTCAAACTGGCCAAGCCAGTTTTGCTGGTCTATTTGGCAGCAGCAGACTCAGGGGGCTGCTAGTTCAGCTCTTCTCCTTCCAAACAGCACTGGGACAGCCTCCAACCCAGCTCTCCAGCAGCCCTGGTCCCACAGGTTTAGGCAGGCACCCTCCTCGGGGCTATGGGTGCCTGTGCAGGGCCTTCCGTGGTGCTGCACACTCTCCATGGTACCTCGAATGTGGTCTTAGTTCTCTCTGAAGTGCTACTCTCCCTGGTGCCTCGGTTTTGGCCTTGATGCCCCCAACACCCCTCAGGAGCACTGGGCAGCCTGGTGGAGAGGAGACTGGAGCTGCTGCTGCAGGAGAATTCCCCAAACTGCCCCCCAGTGTCTCTCTCCTTGTTTTCACTTTTTCTTTTTGAGAAATTCCTCCTGCTCAAGCCTGCTGTGCGATACAGGCCTGTCTTCCCACTCAGCCCACCTCTCCCAGCTAGGGCCCATAGTCTCTGTGGGTTTACCACTTCGTCCTTATTCCCCTCCCTGCAATTTCAAGCAACCAGGTCTTTCTCGGTGCTGCTCAAGCCTTGTTTGTCAGGGGAGGGAGCCCTTAACCCGGCTCTCTCCCAGGAGTTCAGCGGCAGGCCCGGTGGGCGTGGGCCTGGGGCTGCAGTGGCCCTGGTTCCCCCGTTGGTCCCAGAGACCTTTTTGTCCTGAAGCAATCCCCTTACTGTCTGTTTTTGCAGTGTCCTCTATACTTTTTGGTCTCTTATCTTCATAAACGCTGGGGTACTGTTGTCTGTTCACTTTGTTCCACGGTAGATCGGCTAGGTGTTTCACCCATGTTCAGGGGGGAGGTGGACTCCACTCCCACCTATCTCACTGCCATCTTCCTTCTCCATGAAATTATTTTTCTATACCTTAGGATAATTTCAACTTATCAGTTAATATGTGTGGTATAAATTTAGTTGTCATTTACTACTGAATAGCTAATAAATATCAGTAAACCTGTTTCTTCATATATAATATCGTGATGTTAATTCTTTGTATAGTTGTCGTACTGTGAAGCAGAATTACAAAGTACCTTGAATAAAGCCTGGTAAATAGCTGTCAGTGAATAATTTTATTATAGTGTAGATGTGACAGTAGCCATTAGTAAACAAATAGTTTCTCTGCGTGGTTATATGTTATGGTAGATATATATGCCCAATGATGATGTGGTATAAAAGGGGCAGGAACTCTGCTTCTGAAAGATAGGAAGGAGTTCATAGAGTAGGAAACGTGGGACAGAATTAAGATTGTGTTTTGAATGTCCCAGGGGCAGAGTTGTTTGTTTCTGTACATATCACAAGAAATATTACAAAATAAAAGAGTTGAATAACTTAATGAAAATCATAGGTGATTTTGATAATATATTGGATGTATGAACAGGCAGTTTTGATTATGTGGGGATGTGGCAAAAACAGCCATAAATTGAATGGGTATTGTAGCAATGACTAGAGTTGGAAATAGGATCAACTCTTCAGTTTTCTTTTGTTTATCGATATATTATTATTCATTTATAAATTATTGTAATTTCTTAAGCATAAGAAAATTTACACTGCATTCCTTAATAGAGGCATTTTTAAGGTTGCAGTTAATTTTCTTTATAGTACTAGTAAGTCTATAACTAAGTACTATCTGGCAAATGGATGCTGTACCATGTATACTTTAAATCATCTTTTAAAAAAAATTTTTGGATATTAAAAAACAAAATGCCAGCTAAATCTCAGTGAGCTATGTGATTTGTTCAAAGACACAGTTTAAAGTTTGTGATGCTCAAAGTAATGTTTTTGTTATAGGAAGCTTATATATAAAATTGAGACTTTTATGTTAGCTGTTTGGTTGCTTGGAAAGTCAAATTGTAATTTGATGCAGGATTTTATGTACTAGAAATGGTAATATAGTGGCTGGATGCTAAGTTAAAGTCTACACTGTAAGATGAGTATTCACATTTTGTAATGAATTATACATAAAATTAAATGGTTGACTTCAAACCATGGTGAGTTGCCTTGGCCTCTTTTTAATCTCTTGTACTACTACTCTTTTTTTCCTACCATGTATGTTTCTCTGTTTGCTTTCCTTTCATTATTTGCTCACCCTGAAGGCATTTCCTGCAAATTACTGTATTGAACATTTCTTGAATACTTTGCCTACTTAATGGAAGGTTTTCCTGGAGGATTTTTGATGTACAAGAGTTACATGAAAAAATAAATAAACCTCTTAGCCAATTTTAAATTTATATCACATATATTGTTCAATGTATTCCCTGAAAAGCCATATTGCAAATGCTTGCCTCTCTTCAGTTTGATAATTTGGTGATTATTTGAAAGATGGTATAATGCAGAAAGAAAAAAAATCCTTGCTCTTGTTTTATTAGACTGTTATTACCATGTAATAATTTTAGATACTGTCCTTGTTAAAAAGTGCACTAATAGGCACTGGAGATTAATATGTAGAGGGAAAAACTGATGGAGTTGTGGGATAGTGTATGTTTAAGTGAAATCGTCATTTTTGATGGTACAGATAGCTAACATTTGAGGGAGAACCCAAAAGACCCCAGAATTTATTTATAAAAAATTGTGTATTTATTTATTACATGTCTAAACTTCAGTCACCTTCCAAGTACTCTCCATTTGATGCAATACACTTATCGAGATGGTTGACCACTGCTCAAAACAGTTTTTGAACTCATTGATTTTGATGCCTTTTAGTGCTGCTTCTGTTTTTTTGTTTCACTTTTTCTACTTGGGGCGGTGGGGAAGATTTCCTTTTCAGGAAGTTTTTCATCTGGGGAGACAAAAAAAAAGCTGCTTGGGGTGAGATTGGACGAATAGATAGGGTGGGATACAGGGGTCATGCTGTTTTTGGTCAAAACTGCTGTGGGCACAGGTGCGCTGGTAAATCACCCATCATGAAATGGACCAATGCATTGAAAAAGTCTGTAAACAAACTTCACTGAAGCTGAATGCAGCCTCTCACAACAACGCCAGTTGTTCCACAGATGAAGATGGGTTCCTAGAAGATTTACGTAACAGTGGAAGCCTGTATGTACTATAAGGGGCCCCCCCTCCAGAAGATAATTCTGTTTTTTCGGGGGAGGTTCCCTGGTAGTATATGTAAAAGAAGTAGTTATTTATCAGTTGAAATCAGTTAGCTAATCTCTATTCAGATATAACATGTTCATAATAGTTTGCATGCTTTGATTATATTTTTAGCAAACAATGAGGTTTACACTGATGCAGGGTTTTAATATTATATTTATAGTTGCAGATCAAGTGTCGGGGTAAAATGGACATTTGAAGTTTGGACATAACAAAAAATAAATTTGATTGCTTAGAACATTTCATTATTAGCATATAAGTATAAAGGATATTTGTAAATATTTTCTACTAACACTGTAGATTTAATTGGTCAAGGAACTCATTTGTTGACAACTTTCAAACTGGATATTTAGCAATTAAGCATGCAAAAAGTTGATGGATATTTTTATTCAATTAAAATTTCCTACTCATCCCTTTTGAAGAATTTCTCAACTATTAAAGTAGGCTATTTAAAAAGTTATGATTTACAACTCTTTAATTCTTAATACTTTACAATAAAAGGAAAATATAGAAGCAATGTCTGTGTTGTGGATGATTTAGTCATCAATCTCATTTAAAACACTTCTTTTATAATGATGTTATGGCAATCAGTTGCCAATTTTTAGTTTACTGTACGTTTCACATCTCATTTGCTCTCAGTACAACTGTGGAGTGGGCAGGGCAAGTATTTGTTATTAATAAAAAGTATCGTAGTGACCTTCTAAGTGTATCTCTTTAAATGTGTTGCAGTTGAAGTGCCAGGTATATGAAGCCAGTATACTGGTTTACAGTCTGTTTTGTTCAGTGTTAAACAGCTAGAAAATTGGGTGTTCAAGTGGTTAGATATCAAGAGTAGATTCCTTAAAGGTTTAGAGGTTGTTAAGTTGCATTCACACTTTTACCAATTGAGTATTTAGTGTATGTTCTTTACCAAGGTTTTATTTATCTCAAGGATAAAACTAACTTAAAATTCCTGTTCTTCTCCAGAAAGTTCAGCGCAGTCAGTGGTGTGAAACAGAAACACATTTAGAATTGGGAGCAAATGTTAACTGACTTCAGTGCTCAGCTTACGGGGGTGTCCAACCTTTTGGCATCTTTGGGCCACACTGGAAGAAGAGTTGTCTTGGGCCATACATTAAATACGTTGTGACACGTAATCACCAAAAAAAAAGTATCTCATAATGTTTTAAGTAAATTTACAATTTTGTGTTGGGCCGAATTCATAGCCATTCTGGGCTGCACGTGACTGGGAGGCTGAAGGTTGGACACCCCTGACAGATTATTCAGTACTAAATTGTGTGTGAAATATAAAGGGAAATGAACAAAAAAGAGATTGTTTGTAAACAAGATCTTCAGTTAATCCAACGTGTTTAATTTTGGTATAGCGTAAGAAAACAAGAACGTGATTACTTATTACAAATTTCCACTCCAGAAGTGCCCTACTCTCGTTTTCCAGTGGCTCCCCGTTAGTTCCTTCTGTGTGGCGAACGTGTGCTGGTTCCGCTGGGCAGCGGAGCAGCGGAGGAGCTCTTGGGTTTCCCGTAGTCTTCCCTTCCAATCCCAGCTTGTTCAGGGGAAGCGGAGCCTGTCAGAATTTTGACAAGTCCGACATTTTATTGCCTTATTTTCTAAAGATTTTTTTCCCGCTCTTTTTCAAGCACCTTTTATATTTTTTCAGTCACCAAGATCTAAGAGCTGGCTTCATAGGTGGGCTATTCTAGCAAGTTAGGGTGATTCCTTTGTCGCTGCTCCACTTGGGGCCAAAGTTCCTGCTACAATACTGAGCTGCCTTCTCATCCGGATCTGCTGACAGCAGCGTCCCCCTAAGATGACTACACCATGGTCACCTGCAGACCTAGTGCTGGAACGGGGCGCTGGAACGCGTTTCTCCGCCTTCAGGCGTGGGGAGGCAGGCGTGTGGGGGGTGATGGGAGGATAACATGTCTTTTAGCACTCCAGAGAAATTCGTTGTGTGAAGATGGCTGCTAGTGGTAAAAAATAGTGTTTGCTTGAGTGCTTCTCAGTTACTGGAATTTCCAAACTTCTGAGTAACGCAGTACAAAGATTCACTTTTGAGAAACATTTTGAGGAATATTTGTTTATTCGTAGCAGTCCAACTCAAGGATAAGGAGTAGGTTGTGCAGAATTAGAGTTAGTAATTAAGCAAGGGTATTAACATTTATGCAGGATATTATGCGAAACCATTATGCAACTAAGATTACAGTTTTATGGGGTATAGAAAGATATGTAGATACAAAACACGATGTAGATGTATTTTCTTTTTTTAATTTGGATTAGTAAATACTGTTTTTTAAATTGTTCTAAGCCAGCTCAAGCTGGTGTGGCTCAGTGGATTGAGCTCCAGTCTGTGAACCAGAGTCACGGGTTCAATTCCCAGTGGGGGCATATGCCTGGGCTGATCTCCAGTAGGTTGGGGGCATGTGCACATTGATGTTTCTCTCCCTCTCTTTCTCCCTCCTTTCCCCTTTCTCTAAAAATAAATAAATAAAATCTTTAAAAAAATTGTTTTAAGTCAGTGGTTTTCATCAAAGTACCGTCGTCTTCATATTAGCTGCATCAGCATCTCCTGGGAGTTTGCTAGAAATGCAGATTCTCAGGCCCCGTCCCAGGCGTAGTGAATCTGAAACTCTGGAGCGGAAGCGCCACAATCTGGGTTTTAAACAAGACTTCCAGTGATTCTGATGCACATTCTATTTGACAACCAGTGCTCTAAGGAAATACTAAGTTATCTTCTAATTATACAAGCAAAATTAGCACAAGATATAGTAAATAAACATTAATTTTATTTATTTGTTAAACTTTTTAAAAAGATTTTGTTTTATTTTTAGAGAGGGGAAGGAGGGGGAGAAAGAGAGGGAGTGAAACATCAATGTGTGTGGCCTTTTGAATATCCCCTACTGAGGACCTGGCCTGCATCCCAGGCATGTGCCCTGACTGGGAATTGAACCAGTGACCCTTTGGTTCTCAGGCCAACACTCAATCCCCTGAGCTGCACCAGTCAGGACAAATTTTAAACATTTTTAGTATTTTCTAAAAATTATGTCATTCTCAGAATCATTGTCTTCAAATATTTTCAGCTACAAAGTGCTGAGATATGGCTCTAAAAGGCTATGTAAACCTGACACTTTGCATCTTATGATTAGTGAAATCCATAAAAATCCGTGTGTTCACTAAAAATAGTTTACAGTGAGACATTTCTGAGTTGTATTTCTCAACATTCTTTGAATAACATTTTCTAAAACCTCAAGAGAGGACATTAATTTTATTTAAAATTTAACCTTATCCAGTTAAATTTAGAGTATAGTAGCTGGTGATCAAAGGAAGACACTTTCTTGCAACATTTCCTTAGTAAGGCAAGATTTTGTCAAAATCTACCCTGAACATCATTCCATACTGGAGATATTTTTCAGTGGTAAGGATTAAGCCAATTGTATATATTTTGGTTAACATAAATCACATGAATTAATTCTTTAAGAAGTTACAGTTTAGGGACTTATTACCCCCCCCAACATTGTCTCATTGTCAAAATGTAATCTTTTGCTGTTGAATCAATAAATAAAATTTGTGAAACATGAAAAAAATATTTAAATATATTTTAGTGATTATGCTATTATAGTTGTCCCCATTTCCCCCTTTGCCCCCCTCCACCCAGCACCTCCCATTCCCTGCTGCAATCCCCCCCACCTTAGTTAATGTCCTTGGGTCATACATACAACTCCTTTGGGTACTCCATTTCCTATACTGTTCTTATCATCCCCCTGTCTACCCTGTACCTACCAATTTGTAGTACTTTTTTTCTTTTAGTATATTTTATTGACTATGCTGTTACAGTTGCCTCATGTTTTTCCTTCCCTTTATCCCCCTCCACCCTGCACTTCCCTCTCCCTCCAGACTTCCCCCGCTTAGTTCATGTCCATGTGTCGTACATATAAGTCCTTGGCTTCTCCATTTCCTATATTATTCTTAACCTCCCCTTGTCTATTTTGTACTTGTCTATTTTTGTACTGATTCATAACTAACTTTTTCTCCCACTTACTATATTGCGTAGGTTATTTTATGGCCTATATATATGGATATATATGGATATCCATATATATGGATACATGGATCCATTGCATTACATTTAACGAACACAATATACAGGGTCAGGCAAAAGTATGTTTATACAGTTGTGAGTACCTGAAACACAGTTTATTCTTGTATTATTATTTATTAATTATTTAATTTCTTGCCATATGAATAGCTGTAAACCTACTTTTGTCCCACCCTGTATATGGCTGTAACATAGTTTTACTAGTGACCTAAAAATGGTTGTTTAAGTTAATTCCACTTCTGATAAAAAGGTTAGACTATTCTTCCATTTATTGCTCTGTTTTATAAGTTGATTTTTAATTTCATTATTTAGTAAATAAGAATTAGAGATAAATCTACTTTATAGGAACTTACATGTATAACTGAGTCAGTGTGGTGTAGTGCAGAGAACTTTTATTTAAGAATTGGTCTGCTTTGAACTTGTTTAATAACTAGGTGGCTGTTTGATCTCTCCGAAATTATTTAACTCTGAGTTTCCATTTTAACATCTATAAGATGAAGGTAATTTTGTTAAGAAGAATTGAGATAATTTAATGTGAAAGTTCTTGCTGAATTGTTTAAGAAGAATTCCAAGATGCAAAATGATAATGTCCTTACAAAAGAATGCATATTACAATCTTAGAGACAGAATGAGTTTGTAAATGTGAATTCCATTTTTGCTCAGACTTTAGTAGTCCCAGCCCTGTAGAATTATCACAGTCCCTAAATTAATCAAAAAGCTTAGTTCTGTAAGCATCATATGTAGACTTAGTAAAATGTACATTAATGCTATTCAATTAATTTAAAAGCACTGTTTAATTTATAGATGGTTTTGGTCATGTATTTTCCCAAATGCTAAAAGAATAATGTCAGATGGTATTTTGTAAATTCTTTAAAAACATAAAAATAGACTTCATACTGGAAGAAATTGTAAATACTAGACATATACATTGTGAAATTGTCTATCTCCACTCATACAAATTGTTGGTTTTCTACACATTTGTGTAAACATCATGCACAGTAAGAAGTTATCGAGGCAGTGTGGTGTGGTGTACATACACTTGTCTGGCGTCATGGAGGCCTGGATTCAGTTTAACTCAGAAAATCTCTGTTGATGCACCTATTGGGGGATAGGTATAGTAAGGGGATATAACTGTGTACACAATATTGCACTTACCTTGAAAGAGGTAATTGAGCTTGATTCTGAAAATGGGTAGGATTTGAACAATCAGAGTCCTTGAAGAAGGTTAAATTTAGGCATGGATATAGGCATAGAATGGGACAGGACCTGGTTTCTAGATGTTAAGAAATTCTTGTTGTCTGGACCAGGAAATGTATAATAGCCAATAAGGCTGGGAAAAAAGAGGACAGGGTGGGGGAGTTCAGCCTTTGGCATTACTTGAAATCAAAGTAGAGGAGTTTGGGTTGAATTACTGAGCTATAGTAAGCTGCTCAGGATTTGTAATCCGGTAGAAATACGGTGCGGTTGCAGTTACGGTTTCAGGAAGGTACTACTAGTGTATTACATTATTAGTGCTAACTTCAGCAGTACTACTTTAGATGAATCACATTGACTTTTGGAGCCTTCCAGAGATTGAAATTCTTATTTTTTATTTTTTAATCTAAAAATATTCTTTGAATTCTATGAAACAAATATAATTTTTTCTTTTATTTAAGGAAATAAGATATTGAGTAAGAGAAATTAATGCCTTAAAGAAATTAGGGGGTGCTCCTTTACTTCCTCTTACTTTGGTAAGAAATTTACTTCTGGCCTCTTTTAAACAAGATTCTTTTTTGTGTTTTTCAATGTGGCTGTTTATTCTATTCATGTACATTCTTTATGTATTAAATGCTTTTGAATAGAAACTGTATAAATGTATTTCTTGCCATCCCAGATTTATAGTACAAATGTAAAGAAAGTTACAGATCTCGGAGGTTTCCTTCCAGCTCTAGAAGTCTATGATTCCTTTTTTTTTTTTTTTTTTTCTTTTTGCAGCTATTTTGGTTTATTTAACTGTCTCATCAAATCACTTTTTAAAATTTGGCTTTAAATAAGTTTTAGCTCATGCTTTAAATTGTTTTTAAAAAGAGGTAAGGGGTTACTATTAGGTAGTTTCTCTACTTGGATATGGAATGATTACTGATAATAATCTATTTACCTAATACAGTTCTTTGGGAAATTGGGGATGTACTTAAAAGAGTGTTTCTGCTCTTAAATTAATTATCAGCGTGTTTTTACTGTTGGATTTAGTCAGAAGAATATTATTAGTAGTTTTTTTGAAAATGGCACATTGAATGACAATTCACTTGAGCTAATATTGTTTCTTTTGTCTTTGGATAGTTGGACCAGATCATGGAAAAGAAGCAACTGAAAGTGCGGCTGCATTTCTCTTCAAGACATTTCACTTGAAGGACTCTGTGGGTCACAAGGAGACAAAGGCTATCAAACAGATGTTTGGTCCCTTCCCATCGTCATCTGCCACTGCAGCTTGTGATGCTACCAATAGAATTACTTCTCGTTTTCACCAAGACAGTCTTACTGCTCTTGTCCAGATGACAAAAGAGGAACCTGGTGACAGAGTTTTATTTGGTAACAATTTAGCGTTTTCATTTGACATGCATGATTTGGACTACTTTGACGAACTGCCAATAAATGGCGAACCCCAGAAAACTATAAGCCTAGATTACAAGAAGTTTCTGAACGAACATTTTCGGGAGCATTCCACTCCGGAGGTCAAACCTGTGGAGAAAACAAATGACTCCTTTTTGTGGTGTGAAGTTGAGAAGTACTTAAATGCAACTTTAAATGAAATGGCTGAAGCAACAAGAGTAGAAGATCTTTGCTGTACTTTATATGATATGCTTGCTTCTGTTAAAAGTGGTGATGAACTTCAGAATGAGGTATAGTTGAAGTTAATGAAGTTTTTCACTAATGGGAACTTTGTTAATGAAATAGGCTTTTTAAACATGGGTGGTAACCAAAAAAAAAAGTACTTCTTTGATATTGTGCTTCAGTATGTAGCCAAATATGTAGCCAAATGGTTTTACATGGTAGGCATGTTTATCTTTTCACTGGTAAGAGTGTAATGGAGCACTGTGAGTATAATGAATAGCGGATGAGTCAGAGGGTAGTCATTAGGGGGTTCAAATGTCCTGGTTACTGAGACAATCGTAGTTGAATCTGTGGTTAAACTGTAGTAATTAGTAGTACTCCTCCTGAAAGTATACAGGCTTGCATGATGAACTATATGGTTACCCTAGTAGTAAAGGTTAACATTTGAATAGCATTTAAATTTCTAAGAATTCTTTGATGAAACTATAACAAACTTCAAAATATTAGAAATTCTATCTGTATATTAAGTGATTTATTGATTTAGAAAAATATTTTTGATTAATTTCTGTGTTTGAAAGAAAAAACTTTGAAAAACACATCTAGAAATAATTGGACTGTTTTATATGACTTTCTCTTCATAATCTACCTTATCACAAGGCCCAACGGAATTCATGCATCCATCTATTCATCATGTATTTGTTCGAATGCTTACTATTTATTAGGTCCAGTGCTAGCCGTTGGTTGTAAAAGGATGAATAAGATAGCTACCTTGCTTTCAGGAAATTAATTGTTCAGTAGGAGGAGACATTTCAAGTCCACTCAAATACTGTATGTATTACGATAGTATATACAAAGAAGATGGAACATTAAATAGCCATTCATAGATTCTGTAGAAGAACTAGTATGGTAGGGAAAGTATTCATAGAGGAGGTTAAGCTAGAGCCAAGTCTTAAAATATGATTGGATTTAATTTTTAAAGTGGACCAGAAAGGTAGGGAGCATATTTTAGGTGTGAGAAAGAACATGGTATGTTTACAGAGTCACAGTCTGTACAGTGAGGGTACAGGATGCAAACCAGGAGTAGTGAAAGACAGGGCGGGCAGACAGGTAAGGGCCAAATAATGTAAGACCTTGTGCACTTTGTTAAGGTGTGTTACATATCAGCCATTCTAAAACTCATAGCTGTACGCTGTGTGGTCTGCTTCAGGGATTGTTTCAACCAGATTTTAATGCACAGTTTAATATGTGAGTATTTCACATTCCACCAGTGACTTAAGCAGTAGAGTTTTATATGGTTCATTCCTCAGTGTTTTGGTTTTTCTATCTGATGAAAATAAATACTCATTATGATATTCTTTTTTGATCTACAGCATAGATTAATCATACTTTTATATTATATTCCTTTCTGCATGATTATATTGTAGTAAATTTTCTGTAATGTTGTTTCAGAACTGTCCCACTTGCCCACTGTTATTCTCATTTTAGGTTGTGCTATACCTTACTTATGTGTTATCTATGTACTTTTATATTCCTCACTTAAGATGGAAAAAGTTTAATTAAAAGGGTATTCAGTTTATATGATAGCACAGATTATTTCCATTTTTTAAAGTATTTTATTTATTTATTTTTAAAGAAAGGGGAAAGGAAAGAGAAAGAGAGAGAGAGAGAAGCATCAATGTGTGGTTGCCTCTTCCACACCCCCTACTGGGGACCTGGCCCACAACCCAGGCATGTGCCCTGACTGGGAATCAAACCAGCAACCTTTTGATTCACAGACCGGCACTCAGTCCACTGAACCACACCAACCAGAGCTATTTCCATTTCTTTTAGAGCTTCTAGTTGACTGTATGGAATAGGAGTATTTAAATAACCATGCTGTGTGCTGTTGCTTCAGAATTTTAGTGGTGCCTTAAGAACATATTTTTACATGTACCTTTAAAAGACATATACAAAAACCTATGTCTACACTGTAGGTATTTTTGCTCAACATATGAACCAGTTCTGAATTTAGTTTAAATGACATATTGACTGATGATACAGCTGGGTTTTTTTTTTTTTTAAAGTTTGGCTGATTTTAACAGTCTTCGGTAAAATAGAAAAGGTATTAATGAAAAATATGAGAATACTGGAGATGTGTTAAGTATACTGTATATCCCTTGGCATTATTTTAATATTAAATGCTATTTGCAGAGTTATTAATGCTGATATAAATATTGATGGATTCATTGTGTAATCAATCAGTTTTTAGAAAAAGTGAATTTTGAATTGCATTGACATCATTGTTTGCTTTTGTGCGGATGGGGCTTATTCTTCATAGCATTTGTGATTTGATGTTTGCTAGTAGCCTTATCTCTTAACCCTGTGCAGATGGTGTTACTTGCACCATGCAAGTTTGTTTCTGAACCTAACCCTGTTCTAGATATGTGCCTGGTCCTAAGAAGCAGGAATTATTTGATTTGGTTGACATCTGAGGGAAAACTATATTTTTGATACTTATTTGCTATATAAATGATTCCACAATCTTTTGAAAGTTTGATGTAGAATAATTAGTATGATTTAATACAGTGGTTCTCAGATGTTTTGTTTTCAAAACTCATTTACACTCTTAAAAATTGAGGATCTTAAAGAGCTTTTCTTTATGTTGTCTATATATTCTATTAATGTTTATCATTTTATAAATTAAAAAAAATTTTAATATATTAAATGCTTTAACAATTGTTTACTAAATTACTTAAAATAATACTAAATCTGCTTTATAACCCATGGAGGATTACACTCACTTTATACTCATAGGAGGATGAAAGTGAAAGAGGCAACTAATATTTTATATCATGAAAATAATTTTGACCTCATGGCCTCTTGAAAGGATCTTGGAAGTACAAGCTACAATTTAAAAACAACTGATTTTCAGTGTGTATACTGAAGTTTGATAAGAAGAGTATAATGATGTTTTTGGTACCTAGAATAGGGTATTTAAAATATTGTGAGGAATGATTAACATTAATGCTGTATGAGAAGGTTCTCCTATTAAGTGTTACACATTCTTTTGGAAGTCTTAGTACTGCTGAAAAATAAGGAAGTGACCAGTGTCAACCAGGTTGAATTAAAAGTGTCTCTTCAGCTCTGAGGATGAAATATGTGCTGCTTTTTCTCTAGTCTTTTCCCCAAATAATCGCAAGAACCCTTTCCCAGTCCCCAAGTCTGAATAGAGATCTTCAGTTTTGTAAAATTACACATTAAGACTTAGAGAATGGCCCTGGCTGGTATAGCTTAGTGGATTGAGTACCAGCCTGTGAGCCAAAGGGTTACTGGTTCGATTGCCAGTCAGGGCACATGCCTGGGTTGCAGGCCAGGTCCCCAGTTGGGGTGCATGAGAAGCAACCGCATGTTGATGTTTCTCTCGCTCTTTTTCTCCCTCCCTTCCCCTCTCTAAAAAATAAATAAATAAAATCTTTTTTTAAAAAAGACTTAGAGATTGTTTATTAATATTACAGAATTTTCCCACCCAATGTAGTATTTGTATATCTAGCATTCTATCCAAATGATGACCCTATTTAAGATCTACTAATTTTTATGAAGAGTTTCTTAATTCAAAAGCTGTCCTATGACATAGGATGGCAGTTATATTTTTTCTTTCGTAGTCTTTGTATTTGGATAGTTCAGTGCTCCATAGATCTAGCAGTACTGATATGTATAATGCTTTTCATCATCCTGTCTTCAGAGATGTCAAACTTTCCGTTGCTTTGCCAACCTAAGAACAACTAACTTAACAATTTCATAGGAAAAATACTTAAGACTATAGTTGACTCTTGAATAACGTAGGGGTTTACAACCCTGCTGACCCCGCATAAAGTCTAAAATCCATGTATAGCTTTTGACTCCCCCCAAGATTGACTACTAACATCCTACTGGTGACTGGAAGCCTTACCAATTACATAAACAGTTGATTATCACATACAGGATGGGGCAAAAGTAGATGTACAGTCATAAGTCATGAGGTGTACAGTCATGTACAGTCGCGAAACAAGGTCTTCATTCTTGTATTATTATTTATTAATGTATTATTTTCCATATGAACAACTGTAAACCTACTTTTGCCCCGCCCTGTATTTTGTATGTTATGTCCAGTATATACTGGATTCTTATAATAAACTAGAGAAAAGAAAATGTTAAGAAAATCATAAGAGAAAACATGTTTACAGTATTTATTGAAAAAATGTGCGTATGGTTTTCATGAAGATGAAACCTACGTTGTTCAAGGGTCAACTGTATTTTCTCATGACACTTGGTGGGTCTTGTTTTTTGCTGTTATACTGTCCTTTTTCTTTTTTTTTTTTTAATTGGGAGATTTCACTTTTGTTTAGCACTTGTTTTTCTTCATTATTATCATAGATAGTAGTGATTCTGAGGTCAAATCTGGGAGGTGCAGTTCCTGAACCTTGGAATATGATGCATCTGGGTTTGAATAGCGAGACTTACTTGAAGACAGGTTGTTCCTCACTACATTTTCCCTCACCAAAGGCATTGTATTTTGCCGTGTGTAATGCACTCCCATGTATAATGCGCACCCATGTTTTTGGCCCAAACTTTCAGGAAAAGTATCTTTCATTTTAATTTTTTAAATTCAATTATTTATTTATTTATATTTAGAAACAAAACCAATTATTATATTCCAGGGTATTATTTTGCATACAGATATCATTATTGCTTTCTAGAGTTACACTTTTAATGCAGGAGCATAAATAAAAGAATTAAAAACATTGATAGAGATACAGAATTAGTACCACCAGTGTATAATGTGTGTCCTTATTTTTCCCTCAAAAATTTGGGCAACCCCTGGCTGGTGTGGCTCAGTGGATTGAGTGCCGGCCTGTGAAACAAAGGTCTCCTGTTCTATTCCCAGTCTAAGGCACATTCTTGGGTTGTGGGCCAAGACCCCAGTAGGGGGTGACAAGAGGTAACCAAACACTGATGTTTCTTTCCCTTTCTTTATCCCACCCTCCCTCTCTCGAAAAATAAATAAATAAAATCTTTTTAAAAATTGGGGCAAAAAAGTGTGCATTATACACCACAAAATACTATAGCATTTCAATATTTATGGTATACTTTTTCCTGTTGTAAGCTAATATTCTGTGTAGGAGAAGATACAAGCAAAGTGAGAATGGACTGCTTCTCTCATTTTTCCCAAGGAAAGAACATATTCCGATTTTTTTTCTTTCCTTCAAACATTGATAAAAGGACTCTTTTTGTTATTTCTCCCAGTTTTGTATGCCTAGATTTTTTTATTGATTTAACTTATAGACCCTACTATGACAGGTTTTTAAAAACTTATACTTGTCAATATATTTGTTTTATTGCATTTTTGATGCATTTTTTCTTGTGTTTCTCTATTTTTTTTCAGTTTATAGCTATCGTGTTAGCTATAGTGTTTCATTAGAATCCAATCATGTTTTCTATTTTTTATGCCATTTCATATTTTAATACCATCTATTTTATTCATACAAGTTTATTTTTCTAATTTTGGAAAATATATCATTGTAGAATATTTACAGCACCCTTATACACTATATGAAGGATCTAAGTCACCTGTAATGTTACTGTTATCCAGCCATAACCATTGTAAGTATTTTGAAGTATATATATTTTAAAATACTAATACTTAAAAAATGGGTCATGCAATGTATATAATTTTTAATCTTTTTTGTCACTTCTATACATGCTTTTCTGATAATATTGTATAATAAATGTTAATAAGTAAAGAGTATTACATTTATCACCATATCCTAGTTTATTAAATTAATACTTTTATTGAAGATTTATTATACCTAGCATTTCCCTACTATAATAGCATTGCAGTAATACTCTTATGCTAAATATTTGCTCATACATATTTTTTCCTTTGAATATTTTTCTATCAGTGAAAAGTTTGCATCCAAAGTACTAACAAAATACTCTCCCGAAAGAATCTACTAGCGTATATTTCTGCCTGTAGTGTAGGAATGTCCCTGCACTTACATCTTTTCCAATCCTGTCATACTTTAAAATGCTTGCCTGTTTAGTAGACAGAAAATGGTAACTCAGTTTTAATTAAATTTTTATTATTACTGAAATTAAATATTTTTTTAGGCCACTAACTGTTTTGTGAGAATTGCCAGTTTTTCATTTGATGAAGTTCAGTTACTTTTTTTATTTCTAAAAGATTTATAATGAGATTAATTGGAGGGGCAGTTGTATTAAGTGCTGAAGTAGGCAAATCTCCATCTTTTCATTTAATCTTCCTTAGGTGCTATGCTTAGAAAGGCAATCTACAGGACGCGACTGACCCTCCCATTAGAAAAAAACAAAACCTTTTTTTTCCTTTTTAATCTCACTGGTTTGGTGTAGTATGTTACTTGGATCAGATGTATCTTCTCTCTGTATTTAATTTGTGGATACATATCTGAATATGTCCATATTGCATAATCTAAAATGATAGTCATTTTCTCCCAAGGTTACTGTTACTTCCACATCGTCTGTCATTTTAGATTATTCACTCCTGCTTTTACTTTTATAAGGGATGAAATTTTTTATGAGGAAAACTCAGGAATTATTTGCTCTACTTTTAGCTGAATGTAACATTTAGGAAAAGATAACTGAAGTACTACACCTGCTGTAACAGGACTCTTAAGTTTTCAAACTATGTTGGGGAAAGCACTAGCCATATTTTTTATTTATCTCAGTGTTATGTTGCTTTTACCACCTTTTATTGCTCTAATTGTTAAAATGATGGGCTGAGTATGACATGAAAAAAGTAGATGAATGTAAGTTCATATACTTGTAACCAGGAGGACTATTAATTCCAGATGGACAGATTGGGTTTAGCAGCTGTATTTAGCAGCCATGGGAACTGCAAATTCAAGTGGTTAAAATCATGAGCTTTGAGATTAGACACATGCATGCATCCTAGCTCTGCTTCTTATAAACTGTTTGATCTTCTCTGAGCCAGTTCTCTAAGCTGCAGTTTTCTTACTTGTTAACATGGAAAAGTCATTGGCTTACCATATAGTTGGCTGTGAATGTATGATATATTATATAAAGCTTTTGAAGCACTTAGAATAGTGCCTAACAGATGGTAAGTATCCCGTATGTATTGACTATCGTAAGTAGTGTTACATAGTTAGCAAATAATAAAATTTTATTACCAAAGAAGTAGTCTTACACATGGGTGATGATCGTTCAGCTCCTCAGGCTGTACCTGATCACCACACTTCATGGGAGAGAGAATCCTACTGGAGGTCTGTAGAGGAGAGAGAGCGATCAGATTGGTGAAGGAAGTGGAAATAATGTCTTATGATGAACACTTGAAAAAGCTGCAATGGGTTATCCTTTCCCAGAGAAAGCTATGGTGGGATAGGAGGATGGGCGTGATAGTGGAAGAACGTATGCGGACGATGGATGGCCTGAGGATTATCACCAGGACCTCCAAGAGAAGGTACATGGCAGCTCTGAGCTCTGCAAAACTTTTTAATATTCAGAGTTCTTTAAGTGTAATGAGTACTCTGGATGAGTAATGAGATCTTTTATTGGAGATTTAGTCTCATTTGTTGAATGATCACTTTTGTTGGAATTGGTAGAGAGTTGGATTTTAATAACTTATTTAAGATATTAATATGTTAACTCAAAATGAGGATTTAAAATTACTTGTTTCCAATTTGTGGCAATAACAGATTCCAAAATATTTTGCTCTTAATTGGAATGGTTGCTTGAGGAGTAAGACATTTTGCCAAATTTTCTACTTTTTGTTTTATTCTTCTCTGTTAGGCACTCATTCATTAATGTATTCTGTTTCACGTGTCAGGTATTCCTAGGTTTTGGGAGACAAAGAGGTAATCTAAAAATGTTTAACCAACCCATGCCCACTATCTTGCTTTCTTAAATCTCCTCTCGGAACTTGCATACGTACATTTAAAAGAGGAACGGGCAGTAAAATTGTGTTTGCTATAATGAGTGTTAATGATTAATTTGGAGGGACACACGGGTTACACAGATTGAAAGGTATCTGTAATATATCGATGGGCAAAAAAATAAAATACATTTTATTCGTAAAATAAGGGGTACATTTCTGTGTTTTAATTGTATTTGAGATAAAATATTTTGGATAATGTTTTAATGATTATTTTGTAAACCTAAGTTAGTCTGACTATTAGATTTAGAAATTGCTATAAGCATTCATTTAAATATTTAAAATTTGATATATTAATTTTGTTCAGCTTCACATACACATGTGCACATACACATACATACACACAATGAAAGCTGTAAATTTGTTTTCCCTAAGACAGTTAAAATCAACCTCAGAGAAATATTTTCTTTCTAAGAATCAATGAAGCTATCAGTTTGTCATATATATAAAACTGTAAAGAAGAATTTTAAGTATGTAGTAGTACCTAGCTGTAACCTCACCTCACACCTAATTAATTACAGTATATGGAAAATAAATAGCATTCACATTCCAAGTACTTTTAAATAAGTTGTAAGTGACCTTGATTTTAGCTTTGTTAAGTAACCGTAAATAATGAGCATTAATTATTATGGAAATATAATTTATCTAATTTCTCAGTGATGCAAAAGCATTTGCTTAGCACATTTTTCTTGGGAGAAAAATAAATGCTAAGTAAGGGATGTCCTAACTTTCATGGTCATTTTTTATATTGCTAAAGACTTTATTTTGGAATGTATGAATATTTAATAACTTTTTATGCCACAGACCAAACTAAGAGTAATTTACAGTGTTATATATAACATACTCTGCTTTTTTCAGTTATTCAGTTTTAAATGTTTTCTTTGATCATACTTTATTATTCTTACTTTTCAATACGTACATCATTTTATTTTCATGTGCAAATCTAAAATGGCTCATTATCTCACAGACATTCCTTAAATCAAATAGAATAATCAGAGGCTTACTATAATGTATATGCTGTTTGTTACTGATAGTAGAGGTACTACATGTATACCTCCTATAATTAAAAAAGGAAATAAACACATATATTGTATTCAGTTTACGTGTACTTTATGAGAATCAGAATGTCTCCTCTTGTCCTTGGGGCTTTCTTGGATAGGTACTGGTGCATCATGGTTTTTCTGTCTTTCCACTGTGCTTCGAATCCAGTCTGAATGGAGAATTTGTAAATCTTCCTGTCTTAATATTTAAGGTTATTTCAACTTCATATAATAAACTTCTGGAACATTTTTATTTTCTTTTGCCATTTTCAAAAAAGCCTTTGTAAGAAAGTGATTATGTCTTTCCTGGAAGTTGGATAGCGGTGTGCTTTGAAAGTATGGCCTGCTTGGGGGGCACACTTTGATCACTAATTCAAATTTTCCAGTAGTTGCTGGTTTAGTCAGAGTTTCTGTTTTTTCTTAAATCAAATTTGCCAATTATATTTTTCTGTGAAGTTAGCCATTTCATCTGAATGCTCAAGCTTTTTTGCTACAAAGTTGTTTTTAATGTCCTGTATTAAAAAAAAATTACACGAGCTTTTAGTTGTGTTGCTCCTCTTTATATCTGCCGTTTTTTCTAAGACTTTCCATTTTGTTAGCGGAGTGTGTGTTTTGTACTCAGAGAACCAGCTTTTGGTTTTGTAGCTCATGTCTTTGCTTTTCCCCACATGTTTTAGCTTTTATTCATATAGCATGTATTAGTTTTAAAATAAGACATCTGGAAGTATAACAATCTTTAGATAACATAAGAGGTTGGGATAAGCCTAATGGCCTTCTAGTCATTGTACATCCAGTTATGAGACTGTATTCCTTCTCAATGGAAATGGGGTTATTCTTTAATAATTTTATTCTGTTTACAAATTCTTGTGCTCTTAGGCTATCAACGATAGTCTTGATAACATTTGAAATATTCTGAAAATATACAAGATGGAGCAAAAGAAGGTTTACAGTTGTGAGTACGCTATACACAGTTTGTTCTTGTATTATTATTTATTAATTACTACTTTCTGTACAAACAATTGTAAACCTACTTTTGCCCCACCTTGTAAAGTGCCCTCAAGGATATTTTGAGCCTAAAACATAAAATAAATCACAATGAGAAATTCCAAAGGAGGTGTATTGATCCGGTGATTAATGCTGATAGAGAGCAATCCTATATTGATCGTTAATTACCTCTTTGTTACTTACTTGCTTTTTTCACAAAGATTTGTTAAATATCCTTTATGTATAAGGCATTTTTCTAGGTAATACTTGCTTAAAACACAAGTGGATACTTCTTCAACTTTATAAGTGTTTATTAATAGTAAGCATAATCATCTTAATTACTAACAGCTTTATGATTATTTAAGACAGTTTATTTTTTATTGTTCTTTTTATTATTCAGTTACAGTTGTCCCCATTTTTGCCCCATTACTCTCCCCTATCCTACTCACTCCCACCTCTCACATTCAATCCACCCCCTCTCCGACCCCCACCATTGTCTTTGTCCATGGGTCCTTTGTACATACATGTTCATTGACTCAACTTTTCCCCTTCTTTCCTTCATTATACCTCCTCCTCCCCTTCTGGTCACTGTAAGTTAGTTCTTTATTTCAATGTCTCTGGTTCTATTTTGCTGGCTTGTTTGTTTTGTTGATTAGGTTCCACTTACAGGTGAGATCACATGGTATTTGTCTTTCACTGTCTGGCTTATTTCACATAGCATAATACTCTCCAGTTCCATGCATGCTGTCATGAAAAGTAGGAGCTCCTTTGTTCTTTCTGCTGCGTAGAATTCTGTTGTGCAAATGTACCAGTTTTTGTTCCACTCATTTCCTGATGGGAACTTAAGGCTGTTTCCAGCACTTGGCTATTGTAAATAACGCCACTGTGGACATTGGGGTGCATAGGTTCTTTTGAATAGGTGTTTCAGGATTCTTAAGGTATGATCCCAGCAGTGGAATTGCCAGGTCAAAAAGCAGTGCCATTTATAGTTTTTTGAGGAAATTCAGACTGTTTTCCATAGTGACTGCCCCAGTGTACATTCCCACAAAAAGTATACTAGGGTTCCCTTTCGTCCACAACCTCGCCAGCATGTGATGTTTGTTGATTTGTTTATGATGGGCATTCTGACTGGTGTGGAGTGGTATCTCATTGTGTTTTTAATTTGCATCTCTCTGATGGCTAGTGATGCTGAGCATCCTTTCATGTGTCTCTGGTCCCTCTGTATGTCCTCCTTGGAGAAGTCTGCTCAGGTTCTTTACCCATTCTTCTGTTGGATTGCTTGTCTTCCTAGTGTGGACTCCTGTGAATTCTTTATGTATTTTGGAGATCAAACCTTTTTCTGAAGTATCATTGTGTGTGTGTGTGTATATATACACACATACACACGTAGAGGTAACAGGTATATATATATGTATTTTCCCATACGATTGGCTCCCTTTTCATTTTGCTGATGTTTTCTTTAGCTGTGCTGAAGCTTTTTAATTTGATATAGTCCCATTTGTTTATTCTTCCTTTTATATCCCTTGCTATCGGTAAGAATAGTGCCGCATGGAATATCTGAAATTTCCTGCCTATGTTCTCCTCTAGGACTTCTATGGTGTCACAAGTTATATTTAAGTCTTTTATCCTTTTTGAGTTTATTTTTGTGTATGGTGTAAGTTAGTGGTCGAGTTTCATTTTTTGGCATGTAGCCGTCCAGATTTCCCAACACCATCTATTGAAGAGGCTATTTTTACTCCATTTTATGCTCCTGCCCCCTTTGTTGAATATTAATTGACCGTAAAGACATGGGTTTATTTCTGGGCCCTCTAATCTGTCCCGTTGATTTTTGTGTCTGTTCTTATGCCAGTACCAGACCATTTTGATTACAGTGGTCTTGCCCTGTACTTTGATAATAAAGAGACTCTTTAGAGCAGTTTTACCATGATTTCCTCTTCTCTCTGTCCTAGATTCCCAGGCAGCTATAGCCCCAAGTTACCATTTTGGTGCTAGTTCTTTTCAGCCGCTTCTTATGAACGCTGAAGCCCCCATGCCCATACTCTGGCTTCCAGCTGAGTCTCACTATAGCTCCAAGTTGTATGGAGCAGTTTACGTCCACGGTGCCCCCTGGGAGCCAGACTCCTGGCCTGGCTGTCAAGAACTAGAGCCCAGCTCATCCCTTTCATCCTACTAGGTGCTTTACCTGTTTTGCTTAATTTCTGTTCCAGGGACACACTTGTCTTGTTTGTAAGTTTGAAGTGTCTGTTAGGTTTCTCTCTTTTTCTATTTTACTAGAGGAAGTGGATTAAAGCACGAAGTTTGAGCCATCTTTTCTTCATCTTAATCACTAACATTTATTGTGTAGGAAAGCATCCTCCTTCCTATCTTAAGCATAAAAGGAAAGGGGTTTTTCAAGAAAATTTTAAGATGTTTAAAAGTGAAATATATTTGTGTATTTTAAGAGAAATGACAATAATATTTTTATTGTGACAAACTTTAAGGGTTTAGCTAAATATAAATGCTCTAAAACTTGAAAATAGTAGAATAACTAAATTCAGTACATAGGTTGTACGTGCCGATCACACTGTCACAACAGTGACCGATGTGCACTTGTTCAGCTGTTCTTTCTGCTCAGGGTGAAAAGTAAAATCTTCAGTTCGCTCAAGGTAATAGAAAATTCATCATTTTCCATTATGTTGTTTTAATAAGAACTTAACTACAGCCTTTATAAATATTTTGATGATTCTGGAAAAAAAAACCCCACCAAAAACCCAAACCAGGAACTCATTGTTGCTTATATTATTGTTAAAGACTTATAAATTGCTTTATTTTGGCACTTTTAATCCTGTCTCCAGTTTTATATGAGTATTGGTTCTCATAACTTAGTACCTTATGTACTTTATACATCAAATGATACCCAGAAAAATGATGTGTGATATAATATTCTTGGGGATTGAATTTCTGTGTAAGAATTTCTGTGTAGGTAGAGTTTAGTGCCTTTCAAATCCCCAAATAGAAAGGTCCTCTGATAAATGCTGTGATTTTTATTGTCTTTGCTAATAAGGAAAGAAGCTAAACATTATTGCTTGCATATTGTCGGTCTACCATGAAATGTAATAAATAATTCTCATACAAATATTAAATGTGTAATGAGTTATGAGGATTGCTTTCTTTACAAAATGTTTATTTTTGTTTGGTGTACAAAGAACTGATCTTACTTGAGAAATAATACCTTAGCCACTTGCTCTAATTTATACATCTTGCTGTTTAGATACTTAGGCAAATTTTAAATTTCTGTGGGTAAGTTGCCGCTGCTTTTCCTAATTTGCTTAGATCAAAATGCCATCTCTTCTACTCAGAAGATGGATACCTTCTAAGGGACACCCTGCACTTACTGCATCTCTATCCCTCTCGACTAGTTTCAGTTAGATATTAGGCTGAGGAATTTGCTTATTAACTCAAGTGACTAAATAGTTAAAACATGTATTTTATTGCTATTATGAAATAAAAATTAATATTAAATGTAAAATAATTTTTTATTGATAAGGTGTTTTAGAAAATGCTATATGTCAGAGTAATTTCCATGTGGTTATATTGTGTTTGGTAAAATGAGGCTTTTCCTGTGAAATAAGATTTGATAGAGGAAACAAAACTTAATTGTTTGATCATTGGTCCTTGTACTTTTAAGTTAGTGATGCTTTATGCACTTAGACAAAATGTGAAAAAATTGGTAAATCAGAATCTGTTCTGTATTATTTAAAAATAAATTTTTTCTTTTTAAGGAATATGTGTTTTTGTAGAAAGGTTGGAAAAGATAAAAAATAAGGAGAAATGAGAAGTGTACAACTTAGTATTCTTTCAGCGTGTCTATTAGGACTTGTTCCAATTTTTTTATTGATAGGATAATATAGGTAAAGAGCAGAATTAAATGAAATTTTAAAAAATGAAGACATAGTTGCCCAAACTTGGAAGCAATCCAGATACCTGTCTGTGTGGAATTGGATAAACAAATTGTGGTATATCCATATCATGGAATACTATGCAATGATAAAAGGAGATGAGCCATCAAGCCCCTTGTAGGAAACGTAAATGAATATTGCTAAGTAGAAGCCGCCAAACTGAAAAGGCATCATTACTGTACAAGTCCAACTACTTGACATTCTAGAAAAGACGAAACTATGAAACAGTAAAAAAATTGATCAGTGGTTGCTGGGGGCTGGAGAGAAAGAGAAAGGGATGAATTGGTGGCACAAAGGGCATTTTTAGGGCAATGAATCTATTCTGTATGATGCTATAATAATGGATACATGTGATAGTCATGTATTTGCCAAACCTTGTGGAATGTACGACACTAAGAATGAACTATAATATACAATTAAGGGTTTTATAAAAATCTAACTTGATAGAATGATAAACTAGACAGGTAAGTTATACTTTATAAACATATCTAGATCTCAGCAGAGCATTTTAGAGTGGAAACAAAATATCTGGTAGTGCAGCGCTGTCTTCTTGCAATGATTGAAATATTGTTTGCACTCCAACATGGTAGCCACTAGCCACATGTGGCTGTTGATCTCTTGAATGGTGGCTAATATAACTGAGGAATTGAATTTTAAATTTTGCTTAATTGCAATTACTGAGAACATAAATAGCATCATGTGGCTAGTGGCTATAGTGTAGACAAGGAAGTATTTAAATTAGCAAACAAGATGGAGAACTGTTGGCTGGTGATTAAGACAGACAGTTAATAGTTGATTGAAAAACCTTATCCTAAGTATTGGTTTATTGCCTTTTGGGGGTCAGGTCCCCTTTTTTTTTATCCTGCATTTTGTTCCCTTTGTCCTGTCCTCAGTACTTTAATCAGTGGTTTGCATGAAGACATAGTTATTGTTTGGGACAGATTCAACATTGATATGTATTGTAGTGTTTACTGATGGTATGGGCTCCAGAATTTGGATTTAGAAAGCTCTTTAAAAACTAAAAAGAAGAAACAGAAAGAAAATGATGATAAAAGTGATTCATAAGGGATTCATTTGAAATTGTGGGCTTAAAATATATATAAAGTACAGGATATGGGAATCTTGGACTCTGAATTCCTGTGGGGAAAACCTAAAACCAAATGTTTTTACTCGGTTACACATTAACTTTGAACCAGCAATGTGATGTTACCATTATGTTCAGAAAAGTTTACCATCTAGTCCAGAGTTGTTTTAGTTTCCGTGATCTGCCCTGATCAAATTACATTTAAAATATTATAACATTTTTTAACCAAAAGGTTGCAGGTACAATCCCTGATTGGGCAAGTACAAGAAGCAATTTATCAATGTTTCTCTCACATTGATCTCCCTCCCTCTCTCTCTCTTTTTCTCTCTTCCCCCAACCCTCTCTTTCCCCTCTCCTGCCTCTTTCTCTAAAATCAATAGACATACCTTCAGGTGAGGATTAAGAAATAAATAAATAAAATATATTTAGTTTTGGATGCTATTTTTTAAGAGGCTCAGTAAAAGGCTTCTAAAGGAACCTGGATAGAGAATCATCTAGAAATCAAGTTGTATGACAAATAGTAAGGAATTTATGTATATTTACCTGGGGAAAAAAAGAACTTGAGAGTGAAGTGTGGCTTGTACTTGACCTTATCTTCAAATATTTGAAAGGCTGTCTGGTAGAAATACTACTAAGGTCAGTCTTTGTAACCCCAGAGGGCACAACAGAGTGATAGGTGAAAACTATAGTGAATTTGATTGAACTTAATATGAGGAAGGGTTTTTTTGACAATTGGCATTCTCTAGCAGTGACATGAGTTGCCTTATAAGATCCTGCTGGCAGAAGTAAGTTGGATGTTCATTAGGCAGAAAAAAATTTGTCAATAACAGCAGTAAGTATTTATTGAGTACTTGTCAGACATCATGCTAACTTCTTTTAACAGAGGAAAAAGCTGAGGCTCAGATTGCTTAAGAAGTTGCTCAGAGACATATAATTAGCTCATTTGGTCAGAGTGTCATCCCAATATGCCAAGGTTGCAGGTTTGATCCCTACTCAGGGCACATAGAAGAATCAACCAAAGAATGCCTAAACAAATGGAACAACAAATCGATGTTTCTCTCTCTTTCTTTCTCTCTCCCTCTAAAATTAATCAATAAATAAGAGAATTATAATTAGGTATTGATAATGAAACCTAGTTCTATTTGACTCCAGGCCTAAATTTTCAATGTGCTATTACTCTCCCCTCCCGTTACAGCTTTTATGGGAACTTTGTTTAGATGTCCTCTGAGGTCCCCTCCACACTGAGCTTAGATGACCCCACTGTCATTTCTTGAGAAGCCGTATGTGAAAGGTGATTATGAGGAAGATCATTAGATTGTAGTGTGTAACAGATTGCAGTGGAGACATACTGGGTGGTGGGCCGGAAGGTTAACTAGGAAGCTGCCATCTAACCAATGAATCAAGTTTTAGTAGGAGCAGTTGTTTTAAACCTAGGGCTGCCTTTCACAGAGCGCCAGGATATATTTTATTTAACTTCACCATTGAACCAAGAATAACTTACCACCAGAAATTGGAGTCAGAGTATGTCCATGTACATACTACAATTGTGAGCACACATCCTTGAAAAAAAAAAAGCTGAAGTAAATATGCATATCTGATATTTCGGTTAATATTTGTTACATGTTCATTTTCCTAACAAGTGATAGGTGATCATTAGACATGTTTGTATTGTTTTCTTTGAATTAACTCTATCATGATTGCTTTTAAATGATAGACGTATCAGTATTATGTATAGTTAACAAAGATTTACTATTTCTTCAGATCAAGACAATGTAAAAATATATGCTTTATATGTAAAGGAGTTAACACCTTGCCTGGGAAATAGGTAGTGTACGAGTGTTAGATATTGCTGTCGTTATTATCATGATACAGACCATTTTGTGTACTTTTCTAACTTTCTTTTTTATGATTTATTTATTTTAATAATACTGAACACCTAAAGTTAATTGCTTATATGCAAGGCACAGTGTCAAACACGTTTACATACATTATTTAGTTCTTAACCCAGCCCTGCAAAAGTCCTCTTATTTCCCCTGTACAAATGGGGACGTGGAGGCTCAGCAAGGTTGTCTAAGGCCCTAAAGCCTAGTGGGTACTAGGCTTACAGTTTGAGCCCTGGGTGACTGTTCTCTTCACCTAAACTGCTATATTATATATTCAAAGATGTGTTAAATTATTTGGTTGGCTGACAGGGGTAACATGAAGTAATGATTGGGTTGCTGACATAGATGCAGCCATACAAAAGGAGGTTTGGAGATATGAGCAGAGACGGTATCAGTGGATTATACAGAAGCTGTATTTCTTTAAATTCTGTAAAGCACTAGCAATTTTCAGAAACACCATTTAATTACATTATCAGAAAAATATTATTACATAAATATAGATATTGATTATAAGACATACCCAGATCAGAAAACTGTTAAATTGTGACAAACTTTCATAACAGAATGATACTTTGAAAGTATTGATCTCCAAGCTTTTTTTATCCTACCTTCTAATCATTTTTGATAATGCATCCCTGATACATAGTTATTCAATTTTAAATTACCCATATATATACTACTGTGACTTATGTTTATTATAAACATAGAAATGGAGAATTAAAAGAATGCCGTTTTAAAAATAATATTTAACTTTACTAATGGTATTAAAATTCTTTCTAGTCAGAGCAATGTGATTGAATCTACTTCAGTATTTTTGTGTTTTTTTTTTTTTTTTTTTTTTTTTTTTTAATTTATTTATTGTTATTTAATTACAGTTGTATGCCTTTTCCCCCATCCCTTCACCCCACCCCAGGTGAACCCACTTCCCTCCCCCCTCTCCACCCTCCCCCTTGGATTTGTTCATGTGTCCTTTATAGTAGTTCCTGTAATCCCCTCTACCCACTGTCCCCGCCCCCCACCCCCCACCCCCGCCCTTGCTATTGTTACATTGTTCTTAACTTCAATGTCTCTGGTTATATTTTGTTTGCTTTTTCCTTCTATTGCTTATGTTCCAGTTAAAGGTGAGATCATATGGTATTTGTCCCTCACTTCCTGGCTTATTTCACTTAGCATAATGCTCTCCAGTTTCATCCATGCTGTTGCAAAGGGTATAAGCTCCTTCTTTCTCTCTGCTGCGTAGAATTCCATTGTGTAAATATACCATAGTTTTTGGATCCACTCGTTTGCTGATGGGCACTTCGGTTGCTTCCAGTATTTGGCTATTGTAAATTGTGCTGCTATGAACATTGGGGTGCACAGATTCTTTTGGATTGGTGTTTCAGTGTTCTTAGGGTATAATCCCAGCAGTGGAATTACTGGGTCAAAGGGCAGTTCCATTTTTAGTTTTCTGAGGAAATTCCATATTGTTTTCCACAGTGGCCTCACCAGTCTGCATTCCCACCAACAGTGCACTAGGGTTCCCTTTTCTCCGCATCCTCTCCAACATTTGTTTGTGGATTTGTTTATGTTGGCCATTCTGACTGGTGTGAGATGATACCTCATTGTGGTTTTAATTTGCATCTCTCTGATGGCTAGTGATGCTGAGCATCTTTTCATATGTCTCTGGGCCTTCTGTATGTCTTCCTTGGAGAAGTGTCTGTTCAAGTCCTTTGCCCATTTTTTAATTGGGTTGTTTGTCTTCCTGGAGTGGAGTCGTGTGAGTTCTTTATATATTTTGGAGATCAGGCCCTTGTCTGAGGTATCATTGGCAAATATGCTTTCCCATATTGTTGGTTCTCTTTGTAATTTGGTGCTGTTTTCTTTAGCCATGCAGAAGCTTTTTATTTTGATGAGGTCCCATTTGTTTATTCTTTCCTTTATGTCCCTTGCTTTAGGGGATGTGTCTGTGAGGATGTTGCTGCGTGGAATGTCTGAGATTTTCCTGCCAATGTTTTCCTCAAGGACTTTTATGGTGTTACGGCTTATATTTAAGTCTTTTATCCATCTTGAGTTTATTTTCGTGTATGGCGTAAGTTGGTGATCGAGTTTCATTTTTTTGCACGTAGCTGTCCAGATCTCCCAACACCATCTGTTGAAGAGACTGTTTTTGCTCCATTTTATGCTCCTGCCTCCTTTGTCAAATATTAATTGATCGTATAGATTTGAGTTTATTTCTGGGCTCTCTATTCTGTTCCATTGGTCTATGAGCCTGTTTTTATGCCAGTACCAGGCTGTTTTGATTACCGTTGCCTTGTAATACAGTTTGATATCAGGTATTGTGATACCTCCTGCTTTGTCCTTCTTTCTCAAAATTGCTGCTGCTATTCGAGGTCGTTTATGGTTCCATATGAATTTCTGCAATGTTTGTTCTATATCTGTGAAATATGTCATGGGTACTCTAATAGGGATTGCATTGAATCTATAAATTGCTTTGGGTAGTATGGCCATTTTGATGATGTTAATTCTTCCAATCCATGAACATGGTACATGCTTCCATTTGTTTGTATCTTCCTTAATTTCTTTCTTCAGTGTTGTGTAGTTTTCTGAGTACAGGTCTTTTACCTCCTTGGTTAGGTTTATTCCTAGGTACTTTATTTTTCTTGTTGCTATATCGAATGGGATTTTTTTCCTGATTTGTGTTTCTGCAGTTTCGTTGTTGGTGTACAGGAATGCCTTTGATTTCTGGGTATTGACTCTGTATCCAGCTATTTTGCCAAATTCATTTATTAGGTCGAGTAGTTTTTGAGTGGAGTCTATAGGGTTTTCCATGTACACTATCATGTCGTCTGCAAACAGTGACAGTTTCATTTCCTCCTTTCCAATTTGGATGCCTTTTATTGCTTTTTCTTGTCTGATTGCTGTGGCTAGGACTTCCAATACTATGTTGAATAGGAGTGGTGAGAGAGGGCATCCTTGTCTTGTTCCTGATCTTAGTGGGAAAGCTCTAAGTTTTTGTCCATTGAATGTGATGCTGGCTGTAGGTCTCTCATATATGGCCTTAATTATGTTGAGGACTGCTCCCTTTATTCCCACTTGGCTGAGTGTTTTTATCAGAAATGGGTGCTGTATCTTATCGAATGCTTTTTCCGCATCTATTGATATGATCATGTGATTTTTATCTTTGCTGTTGTTGATGTGATGTATTATGTTTATTGATTTGCGAATATTGTACCATCCTTGCATCCCTGGGATGAATCCCACTTGGTCATGGTGGATGATCTTTTTAATATATTGCTGGATGCGGTTTGCTAATATTTTGTTGAGAATTTTAGCGTCTATGTTCATCAGCGATATTGGCCTGAAGTTTTCTTTCTTCGTTGTGTCTTTATCTGGTTTTGGGATTAGGATGATGTTGGCTTCATAAAAAGAGTTTGGGAGTCTTCCATCAGTTTGGATTTTTTCGAATAGTCTGTGAAGGATAGGGGTTAGTTCTTCCTTAAATGCTTTGTAGAAATCTCCTGTGAAACCATCTGGTCCAGGGCTTTTGTGTGATGGGAGTTTCTTGATGACTGCTTCAATTTCCTTTGCTGATATTGGTCTGTTCAGGTTTTCTGCTTCTTCTTCAGTCAGTTTTGGAAGATTATATTTTTCTAGAAATGTGTCCATTTCATCTAGGTTTTCAAATTTCTTAGCATATAGGTCTTCATAGTAATTTCTTACGATCCTTTGTATTTCTGTGGTATCAGTTGTAATCTCTCCTCTTTCATTTCTAATTCTGTTTATTTGGATCCTCTCTCTTTTCTTCTTGATAAGCCTACTTAAAGGCTTGTCGATTTTGTTTATCTCTTCAAAGAACCAGCTCCTGGATTCATTGATCCTTACAATTGTGCTTTTAGTCTCTATGTCATTTAGTTCTGCTCTGATCTTGGTTATTTCCTTCCTTCTGCTTGCTCTGGGCTGTCTTTGTTGTTGTTCCTCCAGTTCTTGTAGGCGTAGGGTTAGGTTGTTTGTGTGAACTGTTTCTAACTTCTTAAGGTAGGCCTGTATTGCTATGAACTTCCCTCTCAGGACTGCCTTAGCTGTGTCCCATAGGTTTTGGGTTGTTGTGAGTTCGTTTTCATTTGTTTCCAGGAAGTTTTTGATTTCTTCCCTAATCTCGTTCTTGACCCATTCATTGTTTAATAGCATGCTATTCAGTCTCCATGATTTTGAGTGTTTTGGGTTTTTACCCTTGGGGTTGGTTTCTAGTTTCAGACCCTTGTGGTCAGAGAAGATGCTTGATATGATTTCAATTTTCTTGAATTTGTTGAGGGTTGCTTTGTGTCCTATCATGTGGTCTATCTTTGAAAAAGATCCATGGACACTTGAAAAGAATGTGTATTTTGCTTCTTTGGGATGAAAAGCTCTGTATATATCAGTTAAGTCCATTTCCTCTAGGGTATTGTTAAGTGACACAATATCTTTGTTAATCTTTTGTTTGGAAGACCTGTCCATTTTTGATAGTGGGGTGTTAAAATCCCCTACTATAATTGTGTTGCTGTCAATATCTTTCTTGAAATCCTCCAAGATTTTCTTTATGTATTTGGGTGCTCCTATGTTGGGTGCATATATATTTATAATGTTTATGTCTTCTTGGTGGATTCTTCCTTTGAGTATTATGAAGTGACCTTCTGGGTCTCTCTTTATGGCCCTTCTTTGGAAGTCTATTTTGTCTGATATGAGTATTGCTACCCCTGCTTTTTTTTCCTGTCCGTTTGCTTGGAAAATTTGTTTCCAGCCCTTCACTTTCAGTCTGTGTAAGTCTTTTGTCCTGAGATGGGTTTCTTGTAGGCAGCATATGTGTGGGTCATGTTTTCTTATCCATTCAGCTGTTCTATGTCTTTTGATTGGAGCATTTAATCCATTTACATTTAAGGTTATTATCGATAGGTAGTTATTCATTGCCATTATTTCCTACCTGTGTTCCTCTGTCTTTCTCTTTTCCTTCCTTTCCTTAAAGCAGTCCCTTTAGCATCTCTTGCAGAGCTGGTTTGGTGGAGCTGTATTCTTTTAGACTTCTTTTGTCTGGGAAGCTCTTTATTTGGTCTTCTATCTTGATTGAGAGCCTTGCTGGGTAAAGTAGTCTTGGTTGGAGGCCTCTGGTTCTCATTACTTGGAATATTTTTTGCCATTCTCTTCTGGCTTGGAGCGTTTCCATTGAGAAGTCAGTTGCTAACCTTATTGGGGCTCCCTTGTATGTTACTTCCTTTTTCTCCCTTGCTGCCTTTAAGATCCTCTCTTTGTCTTGGAAATTTGCCATTTTAATTATGATGTGTCTTGCAGTGGGTCTCTTTGGGTTCCTCTTGTTTGGGACTCTCTGTGATTCCTGGATTTGGGTGACTTTTTCTCTCCTCAGATTAGGGAAATTTTCCATCATTACTTTTTCAAACAGGTTTTCTATCCCTTGCTCTTCTTCTTCTCCTTCTGGTATTCCTATTATACGGATATTGTTACGTTTCATGTTGTCCTGCATTTCCCTTATTGCCTCTTCATTCTTTCTGAGCCTCTTTTCCTTTTCTTGCTCCTTCTGGGTGTTTTTTTCTACTTTATCCTCCAGCTCGCTGATCCGATCCTCTGCTTCGTCAAGTCTGCTTTTAATTCCTTCTACTGTGTTCTTCAATTCAGAAATTGTATTCTTCATTTCCTCTTGGCTCTTGTTGATATTTTCTATTTCCTTTTTCATGTTGATATAGTTTGCAATGAGTTCATTGTAGTTTCCTTGTAGTTTCTGGTAGTTCTCTTTGAGCTCAGAGAGCTCATTGAGCTTCCTGATGACAATTGCTTTGAACTCAGTATCTGATAGTTGACTTGCCTCTTTTTCGGTTAGCATTCTTTCTGAGACTTCCTCCTTTCCTTTCATTTGGGAATTGTTTCTTTGTCTTCCCATTGTTTGTGAGGCTCTTCTTGTTGGCCTCTGCTTCTTAAATTGCTTTGTTCTGAATCCCTGGGTTTATGATATGAACTTCTATGGTAGAATGCCAATGGGATTCGGTGGTGCTGTCTCCTTACTCTCCTGTGCTCACTGGTCTTGAGCTGACGTTTATGTGTTTAACACGGTCTAACTCTAGTCTTTTCAGCACTCCAGGTTTTGTTGTCGCACCTGTGGGAAAAATAGAAAGGGGGGGAGAAAGAAAAGGAAAAAACAAACAAACAAACAAACAAACAAAAAAAACCAAAGATGGGAAGGAGGGAAAAAGGAAATAGGAAAGGAGGAAAGGGAGTAAGGAGGGAAGAAGGATTAAAGAAAGATCGGAGGCAAGATAAGAAGGAATTTTAACAAAAATTAAAACATAGAAATAGATAAAAGAAGGCAGGAAGAAGACATAAAAATGGTAAAGGATGGGAGGAAGAAGGAATGAAAGAAAAAAAAGAGAGAGAGAGGAAGAAGGAGTTCAGGTGGAAAGGAAAAGGGAAAAAAAAAAAAAAAAAAAAAAAAAGGGGGAAAAAAAAAAAAAAATCTTCTGTTGGCTTTAAACCGTTCAGGTTATTTCTGCTGTTGTCCTGTCTGTGCAACGGGAGGGGGTGGTTGGAAGGATTGGTTTTACTTTTCTTCCTTCCTGGGTCACACTCTTCACTGTTTTGTAGGTGTGGTCCCTGGCAGGCAATCAGGCCGTTGATCAGCCAATCCAGCAGCTTTGTTCTTGGGACTCTCGAGTGGCCGCTCCAGCCGCTTTGGCTCCGGACGCGTGCGCGCGCAGCAGGGGAATCCAGCCGCTTCGGGTTTGTGACGTTATTTGGGCTCTGAGCGCGCAGCCGGCCGACCAATCGAGCCGCCCAGGCTAGGGAGGCTGGCGCGCTGCAAGCTGCTGGTTCAGCCGCCTTGGTGTTACGACTCTCGCCAGCCCCTTTGTGCTTGGGAAGTGCGCACCCAGCCGGCCCTACGCTTGGTGAGCGCGCAGCCCGCCACCGAGCCAGAGGCTCTGCGCTTGGGAGCCCGATCCAGCCGCCCGGGGCTTGAGACTCTCGGGTGGGCGGGGCCGCCCTGGGACCGAATCACGCGGTCCTCGGTTCCGAGGTTTTGGGTCTGTGGGTGGAGCAGCTAGTCTCTGCTCCAAAAGATCTCGGAGGTTTCAGGTGTGGGCGCCCCTCCGGGGTTTCACGTATGGGCCCCGTTCGCTAATCTGCGCGCGCGCTACCGCGCGCAACCGGACCTCAGGTGAGCGCCGGTGCTGCTTATCCCGCGTTCCCCGTTCGCAGTCCGGGGGCGGAGGGGGGAGGGGCGCCAGGGGCCTTGGCCACCACCGAGAGTTCTCTAACTAGCCCCTGAGTGTCTCTATTTTCTTTTTCTTTTTGAGAAATTCCTCCTTTTCAAGCCCCCCTGGTCCAATCAAGCACCTGGCTGCTCACAGCGCAGCCTGGCCCTCTCCCAGGACTCCTGCAGCAGCCCCTGCGCCAGGGCTGGCGCCTCTGCAGCCCTTGTACCGCGCGGTCCCGGGTCCCGGGGACCTTATTGTCCTTGAGCACTCTTCTTACCGTCAGATCTTTCAATGTCCTCTATCTTTGGTCTCTAATCTTCGTATATGCTGGAGTACTGTTGGCTGTTCGCTCTGCTCCTCAGATCAGCTAGGTATTTCCCTGGCGCTGAGTGGAAGTGGTTTCCGCTCCCACCTATGTTGCCGCCATCTTCCTCCCATCACTTCAGTATTTTTGAGTCTTAGTTTAAAACCTTGTGGTATTCTGAGGTTCTGGTTCTTTATGCAGTTCAATTCAATACTTCATCTTTAGAACAATGGAAAGCCTTCAGAAGGTTTATTGGCATGGGATGGAGGAGAGGTGTTATACATTAATCAGACTTGCATTTAATAAAATTCACTCCACTTGCTATGTAAGAATAGATTTAAGTGTGTTTGGATAAAAGTACAGGAAGCCCTTTGAGTGATTTGGGAACTTAAAGTAGACAAGCAGAAAGACTTGAAATCTGTTTACTAGTTGAGACAAGAGGATTTGATAATGGATTGGATGAGGGGTGGGGTGGTGTTGGGTGCTATGGGGTAAGGAGGTGGTAAGGATGCATTTTAGGCTTTTGAGTTGTGTAACTGGAAAAAAGACAGTCCCATTCATGGAAATAAAGACCATTTAGAAAACTGAAGGGAGTGGAAAACCCTAAGATAGTTTTGGATGTTTAGAATTGTGAGAGGTAGGGAGACCTCCGAGTGGAGATGATAACTGGGCAATTAGGTATATGGAGCTCAGAGTAGAGTTTTGGGAAGGATGTTTGTATTTAAGACTTTTTAGCATACGCTTGCTAATGAAAGCTAAGGGCTTGGGTGTAAACAGTTAAGGAGAGACTATGGAGTGAAAGTAAGAAGAGAAGGCCTAGGGTTAAGATTTAAGGAACTCTAACATTTAATAGTCAAAGTGAACCTGAAGAGGAGACAGGAAGGTAGCAGTGGCCAGAGTGGTAGATACATATGAAAAGAGAGATGTGTCCAGGACAGCAAAGGAAAAGTGTGTTTCAAGATGGGTAATGAGGATTTAGCAGTGTGGAATGATGCACGAAGGAAGGTCAAGGAAAATGGGGCCAGAATATATCAAATGTATGAATAAGTATCCTTCAAACAATGGATAATGACAGATAATAATAGATGTGCTATTGAAAATGTTTGTATAGATATTTTTACTTTTGTTTTTCACAACTCTACTTTTTTATTGTAACCTTAAAATTATAGATTAGAATTGAATGTAGCACCTTGCATATGGTTCAGTCAATGTGGTATCCTTTGAGATACTAAAGGGAGTGTTTGAGATATCATATTACTGTTAATAAATTAAGTTTATTCCTAGCTTTCATTGCATTTTTTTATTCATATTGAGCCTGCAAATAACCAACTGTCTACCCTTTTAGGATTTACCTTAGGGATTTCTTTGTGGGACCAGGTTTCCCCATCTTGTACACATGAGCTTTTTAAACCCAATTGTAGGGTTCTTTTATATTTATCTCTGTTACTTTTCTCCTTAGGTCTGGCCAGATTATACCGGACTATTTGGAAAATTTTAAGATCTTGATTCTTCCAGGCACCATATTAACACTTTAACAAATTTGATCTAATGTCTTCTGGTTTATATATCACTGATACATTTTGAATAGGACAAAGCCATGGCCAGCCCTTGAAGAACACTTTTAGTGGCTGATTTCCATGTTGAAATTACTCCCATAATCTCCCTAGCCATATTGTTATCCAAAAGGGCACCTTGCTTCCGTCAAGGTATTTTGTGCCTGCTGTGCATCACTGGCTGTTTTTCCAAGTGCCCACTGACTATTTGCTTCAGAGAATGGTTGCTCTCTCCTTTAAAGAGGTCTTTTTGGAACTCCGGATCCACTTAAGTTTGACTTCCAGTGAATTCTGTAACACTAACTAGATGGAAACAAAAATACAACTGACAAACTTTGTATAATTATTGAAATTTTATTTGCTTTAAAGACTGTTTTAGTGATTAAATACTTTTTCAACATGCTTTGACTAACCTGAGCAGTGGGATTCAAACAGGACATTAACATGAACCGAGTTGTGTTTTACTGTAAAATGTTTTGCCTGTAAGCACTTGCGCAAACCCAAAATCCAAGTATGTTTTTTATTTTTCTATCCTGTGGTTTCACAAACCCTTGGCATATCTTTACACATTCTACTTTGAGAATAGCTTTATAGTTCTTATTTAGACTCATTATATCTCTTTCATTAAACCGTTTTATGGGATTTATAGTATCATTTCCCCTGTTATATTATTTAAAGGTTTATCATTACTTTACATTTTGTAATCATTTGATAGCATCCAGTATAGCATTTTTCCTATTGGAATAAAAATTACATTAATTCAGAATAGTGGAAAGTGGGGATTACCGTTGCTGAGAGATTCACAAACTACATTCATCTGTTAAAGAGTATGGTAGGAAACAAGGACATAATGTTTTTAAAGTTACTCTGCGCATGTTCCAAACTAATGTTTGTTGGTTAACTTTTTGACTGTTTCAATTCATCATTTTAATTTGATGAAGAAGTACTTTAATTTTTTGTTGTTGAAAAATCTTTTCCTTTATTTTTTGTTTCATACATTACTTTATTGTTGTTCAATTACAGTTGTCTGCATTTTCTCCCCACCACTCCCCCCATCCCATCCAAACCCACCTCCCTCCCTTGCTTCTGCCCTCCTCCTTGTCCATGTGTCCATTATAGAAGTTCCTGAAACCCTTCTCCCCACTGTCCCCTCCCCCCTCCCCTCTGGCTATTGTTAGATTGTTCTTAATTTCAATGTCTCTGGTTATATTTTGTTTGCTTTTTTCTTTTGTTGATTATGTTCCAGTTAAAGGTGAGATCATAATTATTTAATTTAATGGAAAGGTATTTATAATGACAATAAGAATTCTAAGAACCTTTGTCTATGTAGAGTACCCTAATCGGTGATAATGGCTTTAACAACATCTACAGGAAAAGATGTTACCTGTCTGTTCCTATTATGCCTCCTTTAAATCTCATATCCTTAATTTATAGCTGGGATAGTGAAATTTGCCTTTTTATTGTTTGTGACCTGCATTCTTTTTGTTTTCTTTAAAACTCTGTAGTTGATGTCTGTTTCTGTACCCACAGATAACATTTCCCTCCCAGTTTTCACTTTGTGAGCAGCGCCTGAAACTTGCCTCAGCGCACAGAGCAGTGATGCAGACCCCGCACCTTTCCAGTCACTGTCACCGCCAAATGAGTGTGTAGTGCAGATTTCGAATGAGAACTGCACCTGCTCTCAACGTGCATAAAAATGGCGAATGTTAGGGAAAGCATCATTTTAGGATTGCTCTAAATCTGACGGCAGCTGATCTCAGGATTTTGGTGGGGATTCTTTGTCTTACAGTTATGGAAGTTCTGCTATTCAGAGCAAATGAGCTTCCTTCTCCCATTGCTAGGTCTTGGGTGTGTTATTTTTAAGAAAAACTCTGCTCTTTGTGCTATGATCTTGTGCTTCTGATGTTACACTAGAAGTTATCTTCCAAATATACTGCTGTGTCTTAAAATTATGGTGTGGACAAAATTTTTAACTAGAATCTCTAATTTATTATGTGTGAACAATGAATTATAGTTTAAGTAACCTTAAACCAATAGTTTAAGTAGCAAAGAATATATATAAAGGTAACTCTGCCATGAGAGATTATTTTCTTAAGGAGGGAATGGTCTCAGTTTAAGAATGTGCACATTCTTTGAGAGTTGGTTAGATAAAAAGGATGTTTCATGTTGCTTGTAGAGAGCATTTCCTGTTTGTTTGGAGTGTTTGTGAGCGGAAGTACCGTATTTTGCCATGTATAATGTGCACTTGTATGCCCACATTTTTGAGGGAAAAATAAGGATGCACATTATACATGGGTAGTGCTAAAGCATGGGTGCGCATTATACACAAGAGCTCATTATACACAAGAATGCATTATATGTGACAAAATGCAGTCACTGTAGGTATATATTGCAATTATTTATTTTGAGTTTGCTGGTTCTTTAATATCACCCTTAACATTAATCGCAGGGCTTGAGTCTAACAGCAAGCAATTCAAAACACTCAGTTAAAATGCTTATTGGGAAAAGTATATTTAATCTTTATCTTTCAATATGGAGTGATTTTTTGTTATTTTTAATATTTTAAGTCATTTTGGTTCATAGATTAAAAAATAGCTTTGTCGATGTACAGGGTGTGCCAAAAGTAGGTTTACAGTTGTGAGTACATGAAATGGAGTTTATTCTTACATCATTATTTATTAGTTACTATTTTCCATATAAGCCTACTTTTGCCCCCTGTATAATCTAGATAAGTCCAAGTATCACCAAAGTCAGTTTTAGAGCATTTTTATCACCTCAGAAAGAAATTCCAAATTTTTAGCAATTATTCCCCTATCCCCTCTCCACCCCATCCCTAAACAACCACTAATCTGCTTTCTGTTTTAGACATTTCCCTATTCTTTTATGGCACAGTTCTCCCCCAGGCAAGATCTCTGAGGCTGAACTCTGTAGCTAAAGGTGGAGACAATGGAAAGCTTCTCTGCAAGTAACAGCCTTGCTTTAGGAGCTGAATACTTGATGGAAGGGGGAGGCAATAAGCTAAGTTCTTGGCTTGCCTGGCTTTGTGAACCAGGATGAGAGTGATTGAGGCCCAGTGTTTTTCCATGATGCTCTGCCCAAGGAAAGGCTGTTCCTTGATTGGAGGCTGGTAGAAGTAGGGTGGCCTTGTGTGTGGATAATGTCAGTAAAATGAGCAGCAGGAATAAATTATTAAATATTTAATGTCTCATATGCTCAATGTAAATTTCTACTTTTGATTCTGGTTTTGTTTGTGTGGAATCTCTGAGAACAGTTAGAATTTGGTTAATGTAAAATCTTCACATGCAAAATTAGAATATAACATTTCTGGACAGGAGAAAAAAACTATTGAGGAAACCTATAGGCTTTCTGGAACAATTATTTTACACTTTTGTAATTGAAAATCTCTTAATAGTAAAACTCATTCTGTCATTCTGGACCCAACTTAATCTTTGGCAACTGCTCTGCATAGTTGGGTAGGATATGCGTGGAAACTTTTTATAAAGTAACATAAAGCACTTGCAGTACTGTGTTTCAGATTTCAGATTTAATAAACATTAAAAATTAATTACTGGTAAAATAATTTAATCAAACAAAATTTAATAAAATAATTACTAAGCATTAAAAGTTTGTGTGATTCATTGAAATATTCTAATAGTTCTTTAACTCTAAAATGATAACTGTTATGTAGTAAGTTGTAAGAAAAATGGTACTCTATTTGGGAAAACCAGAATAATATGTTAAAAAAGCAAATTAATTTTAGAGTTTTATTTGGTTATGTCATGAAAAACCATATATAAGATTTGATATTCTGTGATCTAGGGTTTTACATATAAATCATAATTTTAAAAATTGTCATGTTCTTTAATTATATAGTTGCAGATAGCCTTTATAAAGTCAAAAGGTCCTTAGCAATGTGAAAAGTTACTTTCTTTCCTAAGTTATTGTGTAAAACTATTTGCTTTCTAAGTAATTTTGGGGCACTTCTGTATTAGTTTGGTGTCCCACCTCAGCTGAGTAGGGTATTAATAACTTCAAAAAGTTAATTTTGAGGTAACATATTTTGATTTTCACTCTTTCATAAGCTATTTGAACTGCTGGGACCGGATGGACTTGAACTTATTGAGAAACTCCTCCAGAACAGAATTACAATTGTGGACAGATTTCTTAATTCTTCAAATGATCATAAGTTGCAGGCTCTTCAAGGTAAGAAAGTATATAGTGGTATTTCTAATTTAAAGGAAAAATTTATTGATTAGCAAATGTTTTTAATATCATTTAATTTAATATACTTTTAATATCATTTGGTATGCTATATAATTTACCATCCTTTTAAAGTAGATTTTAGATATTGAGGATTTTTAAACATATATCAGTGCCCTAAAAAACGGTGGAGTGCCAAAGATTCTGTTTATGTTTAGGTGTGGCATTTTTTTTAAGTAGATGATTTGAATAGACAACATTTTTTTAAAGCAAATATGTGTAATAGTTACTGCGGGCCAAGTAGTGTTATAATTTCTTTCCAACTATTTATTTGGAAAACTTTCAAAACTGTTCAAAAGTACAAGGATTGTCCAATGAACATGCCTTTCATGTAGATTTACCAGTCATTAACATTTTGCTTTCGCTCCCCCCTTTCTCTTTGCTGATAATAATTCTCTACACACTTGCATGCCCGTGCACACGTACACACAAATATACCTACATTTAAAGTTTTTGCTGAACCATGACTGGAGGTTGTAGATATCCTAATAATTCAATGTAAAATCTTCAGTTTGTACATGCAAGAACAGCAACAGTCTCCCAGTTCAATGTAATTACCACACTTAGCAAGTTGAACATTTATATTGTCATATATTACATATATTTTAAAATCCAGAATTAGAGAGAGTTGTGCAGGAAGCCAAAATTATAAAAAAGAATTGACTTCTATGGCACAAGTGATGCCAAAGTCAGGTTTTAAATGATAAATAGAAAAACTGAATTTCTTACCTTCATCTGCATGTTTTTTGATAGCCTTAATACTGTTTGGATTTTTTTTTTAGTGTATGAACAGAAGAAATTAAACACCCTTCTTCAAACTCATCAACATTTATACTTCTTCTATATTATGTCACCTTTTCCTTACATTTATCAGTATGGCACAAAAAGGAAACTATAAAAACAGCCTGGGTTTATGCAGAGAACTTCTTACTGATTTCCTTTATCTCATACTTTTGATTTCTGATGGTTGCTTTGAGTTGCTTTGAGATTTGTGGAAACTTTGAAGAATTGAAATGAGCCACTTTGTATCTCTACAGGTCTTTGGTTTTTTAAGTGTATTGAAGACTTACAAACCACCTTGCTTATTGCAGTAAGCCAGTGGGGTTTAGAAGCGTTTAAAATGGGTATCTGCCAGATGAAAAGGAATGAGTTTAAATATCTAATCTTGTGATATAAATTCTAAGAATTCGGTGTTCATTTTGTCAGCCTTCTGTTAATATAGAGATACTTGCTTTCACCTTTTTAAAATTCATCCAACTTTTTTTTATTTTTCAGTTACAGTTGACATTCAATATTATATTAGCTTCTGGTATACTTAACTTTTAATAGTGTAATTTATTAAGAAAACTTTCAAAATCAGTCCAGCTCACATACTCTTAGGAAACTGTAAATCAGGGGGTCCAACCTGCAACCCGCAGGGCTGCATGCGGCCCAGGATAGCTATGAATGCAGCCCAACACAAAATTGTAAATTTACGTAAAACATTACTTAGTTTTATTACTTAGATATGTACTTAGATATGTACATTTTCTATATGATTTTAATGATTTAATGATTTTAAAAGATTATTGAAAGGGCTGCTGCATAATTAGAGTTATTGCGTGAGGACTTCTTTGCTTATCTGTGGTGGCGGTTGTCACGAAAATTTTGCATGAACCTTTTTTTTTTTGCTAGTATTTCAGTTTTTGTTAGTATTTGTGTATTTAATGTGTGGCCCAAGACAACTCTTATTCCATTACGGCTCAGAGATGCCAAAAGGTTGGACACCCCTGCAGTGTAGATGACCTGAATTACTGTTGTTTTTCAGTTTCCTTATGTTACCGTTTGTATAACATTTTTACAGAAATCTTATTCTACTTTTTAGAAGCCACCATACCTTTTAACCCATCAGTCTGCTTTGAAATATTTTCTACTCAAACTGCTTTTACTCTTTTAGTCTATGCTGGATGATTATTAATGTTGCTATGAAGAATAATAATTATACTATAGAAAATCAGGGGCATTTACACAAATAGACTTTTAACTTTTTCAAAGCTCTGTGGGAAAGAAGCTCACAACCCACATAGTTTAAGTTTCTTTGTTTTTTAAGTAGAGTTTTCTCTGTCCATGCATTAAACATGATTCTCCTTAAAAAAATTATTTTTGGGGAGATGCAATACTCTTGAAGGGTTCTTTGGATTCTTGTTACTTTATCAGTATTCTCATCCATTTATATATTTTGATACAGTTTTATGTTAATAAGCCTTTAAAATCCTCTCAAATATACCAAATTCTATTTTTTTTTTTTTTAATTAAGCTACCTTAGTATGGCAACCGCATTCCATCCTTTTTTTTAGTCCCTCAAGTCATGGTCTTAGAGAGCACAGATCCTTGCCATATAGCATTTTCTAGCTTTCATACTGATTTTCTCTGAATCTTCTTTATCCAGATATACACCACCCTACTTTATCTCTGTTCTTATAAGCAGGAAATGTAAGGTAGGGCGGAAGTAGGTGGGTATAGCATACTGACTGTTAATTTGAGGATGGTTGTAACTAATTCTATTTTCAGCACTGATGTAGAATATGTTTAGTACACGTTATATTATAAAATAAAAATTAAGTGAGCTCATGCTGTCAAGTAAAAGTGATTTAAGTAATTATACAAGACTTTTATTCATTGTAATTACATTCTAAAAGGATCCAAGCTTCTACATTGTCCTTTGGTAAAACTGTATGTTAAAATTGCTGTTAATCTTACTCATTTCATTTCAACTTGTCAGTCTCTACCATTGCTGAACCCATCAAGGAGAACCACATGTTTAAGCATTTCCTGCTCTACAACTTGATTTTTTTTATTACCTATTATGTTCAGTCTCACAGGACATATTCTTTGTATTCTGATTGTGGCTTTATAACTCTGTTCTTGAGGTAGACATATTTTCTTCTTTTAATTTCCTTTTTTGGATGATCACAAGTGTGTATACTAGGATTTTGTTACTATCACATTTGTTTAAAATATTAATAATATTAACATAGCATTTAGTATGTCACCAAAAGTATTTAGTTTCACCCACAAAATCTTTGACATTCATTTTTAATAAGTATGGTATTAGTCACATTTTAAAAAACTCTTAATATCTAATTGTGTGACTTTGCAGTTTAAGTTTTAGTTCAGACTGCATGTGGAGACTGTTAGAATGCTGCATTATTTTTCTAACACAAAGTAGGTTATAAATTCAATCATAATAGGTTTATAAAACTTACTTAGAAAGTCAGATATGTAAGACACATTTTTTCACAGCCGCAAAATGTAGTAGTCTTAATGTAGATGGGATTATCTTATTTAATAATTTTGAGATGTAGAAAGTCTTTATTTCTTGCTTTCCTTTTTGAGACTTATAAAAGTCATTATACAGAGGACGTATTTCATGTGATCGAGAGTTTAAATGACTTATTCAAAGTCATGTAATGAGATAGTATAAATGCGAATTGTGAAGATTCGACTTAAAATGAATTTAGAAAGCTAATTTCCCATCTTGATGTAATGCTTAATTCCTTCCTTGTTCTGTATTACATCTTGGAATTTGATAACTTGCACTGTGCTACTTCAGAATATGAACCATGTCTCATTCTTCATTGTCTTCCTAGCCTAGTTAGCAGTTCCCGGAACCTAGTAGGTCCTTAATACAGTAATGTGTATTGATGTGGATTGCTTTCAGAGACAGTCATATCAGTTCCTTCAGGGCTGCAGTGAGCCAAGATACTACTACTTGGAAAGGTTTAATTAAGCACAGAAGGTAATCCTGTGGGAAGAAAAATTTTCCTGAGTTCACAAAACCACAGATTTAAATTGTAGCTTGCAAACATTAAGATTTGATTGACCTGGTTCCTCTTAGTGGTTTGACCTTCTTCCATTTTTTTTTAAACCTGTATTTCCATGAAGAGATGGACCATACCTTTTTTTTTTTTTTTTTAATTTGCTTTGGTCATCTTCTTACTATATCCCAAGCTGATGCTAACAAATTTTCTTTCATGTATAAATAAGTAGTAACATATGTATAATTTAACACAATAAAGCCTATTACATTGGGAAAAGTTATCTTTAATATGTAAAGATATCTATTTTATTATTATGTTTACTAAATGCTAATTAGTATTGAAAATTGTACTTATTGAAGTTATATAAATAATTTCAAAATTATAATGTCAAATGTTCAGTTTCTGATACGTAAGAATTTCTAACATTAAATTGTTTAGTCTATAGGAAGAAAATACCTGCTGACTTTTCTTAAACCACTATTTAATATCATTTAGATATTGTGATTTTAAAACACTCTTTAAAATGTACAAATTAACGCTCCAATTTAAAAAAAATGAGTTGTTAGAGCGTTGCATTACCTTATGTTTTTGTGAGGAGGAAATGGTTTTAATGAAGGTTTAATGTATAAAACATGTTGTTCTCAATTTACTTCGTAGACAGTTGCAAAAAAATTTTAGGAGAAAATGCTAAACCCAATTATGGTTGTCAAGTCACTATTCAGTCTGAACAAGAAAAGCAATTAATGAAACAGTATCGCCGAGAAGAAAAAAGAAATGCTAGACGAGAGAAAAAGGCTGGAGAAGATGGTGAAGTTTCCGAAGGACTTATGTGCTTTGATCCTAAGGAATTGCGGATACAAAGGTAATAAAAGCCAGTAGTTGAAAAAATACTTGTGTTGTAATTGCTACTTTTTGTATATTCCCATTTTTAGTTTAGTTTTAATAATTTATATTACTCTTCTAGTCACATTTTCTTACAAGAATAGAATTTTGTTGTATGAAAACCTCATTTTCTGGGATAGGAAAGCTATTTTAGATGCTATGCATACACATACCATTAGATGAATATTTCTGAAGCCTGCACAAATTTGAGTTTTTGGTTTTTTCTAGCTTAATAAATACTTTTTCCCATGTTGTTATTTAGAAGTTGAAAGGAGGAAAATTAAATGGAAGCCTTATTACACTTGGTTTTTAAATATTGAAACCCATGTTCAAAAAGGAATTTATACACATCTTTGGATTGTGACAAACAAAATTATAAGCGTGCTGTTACCTAAAAATGTGTTGACTCCTGTGTGATTATACAGAACATTTCAGGATTGCTAGTATCTTCCTTTGTATAGTTTTATTTATTCTCTTTTATAATAAAAACCTACCTCAAATAGGTATTAGTGACCTTTTTTAGTGTGCTTTTCATTGCAAGGCAAGAATTTCAGATGTTGCCTGTTCTTTTTCTTTTTGCAGAGAGCAAGCACTCCTGAATGCTAGAAGTGTTCCAATTCTGAGCAGGCAGAGGGACATGGACTTTGAAAAAATACGTTATCCCCATGTTTATGATTCCCAGGCGGAAGCCATGAGAACATCAGCATTCATTGCTGGTGCAAAGGTATGAAATTGGTGTATGATTGCTTTTGGAAAATACGTCTATTGTGAGGAAATGACGCATAGATTTTCCCAGTTTCCTTTGTTACTTCAGTAGTAATTGACTATACTGAGCTAAATTGTATTTTAAAATAATAGGGAAAATGAAATACTGCAGTGTATATAGTCTTTGACACATAGTAGGTATTTAAAATATACTTGTTCTCTCTTTCATTACATATGCAACTTGTATTTTTGAATTTTAGCAGATATGTTGCTTTTTGACTGAACTTTACATCACATACTGCGTGTTTTTCCTGCCTTCTCGAGTACATTTTTCATCCAGAATACCATCTAATTAATACATAGTTCAAGATTCATCAACATAATATGGTTAATTTGTTATATGAGATACCTGATACATGAATGCTTTGTGTGTGTGTAGGGTTTGTGTTTGCTTGTTTGTTTAGGCTTCCTTTCCTTTAAATTAGCTAACTAAAGAATATCATAGAGTATTTTTTAAATTATTGTTGGATTTTAATTTTAACAGATGATTTTGCCAGAAGGAATCCAAAGAGAGAATAACAAGATGTATGAAGAAGTAAAGATTCCCTACAGTGAGCCAATGCCAGCTGGCTTTGAGGAAAAACCAGTTTATATCCAGGACTTAGATGAGGTGAGATGATCATTTTATAGAGTTGATGTTTTTGATGCTTGCTGTGTTTATGAATGGATTTGTATTTGCAAAATTATTTTTATATGTCAGATAATACAATAAAGAGACATGCAGTTGGTTATTAAAGATGTATAGTAGGGGAATTTAAATTTAAAAACATGCATGCATACATTTCTTTATGTATACGCACATGCTTATGTACATTTCTGTGTATATAATTCTGTGACTTCATGTATATTTTGGTTATTCCAGCTAATATTTGGTTTAACCTGTATAAACGGACTCAAGTAAAATGTTTGAAAGGCTTTATGTATTATATTAACATGTCAAATGGTCAGCCTACAATAAAATAAAATATTATTTGAGGAAGGGGGAGCTAAATGCTAAATTATTTTCTTTTATTTATTTTCTTTCAACTCTTAAATTTTAAATAATTTCAGACCTACGAAAAAGTTACATAGATGGTATGATCCACATACCCTTTGTCTCAATTTACGGTTTGTTAAAATCTTGCCATGCTTGCTTTATCTCAAAATAAAATATTTTAGTTTAGTTAAAGTATATATATTATTTAAAGTTAATCTTTTCTGTCAGCAAATGAAAGTTCCTTTATTTTTGAGCCATATACAGTCATTCAGCAAAATCAAATATTACAGGCAAGCAAAAAGAGCAGCGTAAGGTACAACCGCAGCCAACCAAAGTTAACTCCGTTCTCTCTCTATGTGTGCGTGTGTATTTTGTTTTACAGAAATTGAATTAATAATACGTATTGTTTTTGTGCTTGTTTACATACTTACATATGTCTTTCTATGTCTATATATATATATATATATATATATATATATATATATACACTTAGCATTATTTTTATTTACCATACAGTATTCCATTTTATGCCTACTTACAGTTCTTTATTATTACAGTTTTAAGTTGTGTTCTACAATAAGTTTTCATAGTGGACCAAAATTGTGATTCAACCTGTATTAGTGGGTTTCATTCTGTACATTAGAATTACCTGTAGAACTTTTTCAAAATCCAAATGGTTTGGCCCTTATTTAGTCATAAATTATTAGAAGGGGCCAAGATGTCTATATTTTGAGGATGATTTTTGAAGCTCTATAGGTGTTTTGTAACGCAGCCAAGGATGAGAGCCTGAAGAATTAAATAATTATATACGTAATTCTTTTTAAATCTTACTAGTCATTATAAGCAGTATCATCATGAAGGTTTATTTCATTCTCTATATTTAATACTAAACTTTTTTATGTGAAAGCACTGCCATTCATTGTCTGTATAATGAATGAGTCAGGGTTTTTATTTTTTCCTGCTTATTTCTAAATAAACATTCATCTTTATTTAGATTATAGAAGAGTTTTTGAATAGATTAATTCCACCTGCAACCGTAATGTCTCTTTGCCATGTAAACTAATATACTTACAGGTTCCATGGAGTAGGGTCTAGACATCATTGGGGATCATTGTTCTGCCTACCACATGTGATGAGGATGACCACAGTTGAACTTCACCTGTTGAAGGACATCTGTATTGTTTACAGGCAGGGGATATTATGGATTGTGTAAGTCCATTCAGGCTGCCTGGGTGGCTCAAACAATGAAAATTTGATTTTTTCACAGTGGAAGCTAAAAGTCCCAGATCAAAGTCCTGGCAGATTTGGTTTCTGGTGAGGACTCTTTTTCTGGCTTGCCGACAGCTGCTTTCCTACTGTGTCCCTATGGCCAAACATGGCCTTTTTTCACTGTAAGAGCAGATACAGGTGTTTGGTTTCACTTCCTCTTTTTATAAATGACACTGGCCCTATTGGTTTAGGGCCTCACCCAGATGACCTCATTTAACCTTAGTTTCTTCCCTACAGGTGCTGTCTCCAGATATAGTCACACTGGGGTTAAGGCTTAAGTTATGAATCTGGGGGGGACGTAAGTTCTCTGGGATAAATGCCCAGCAGTATAATTACTGTGTCATATTGTAGTTGCCTGTTTAGTTTTCTAAGAAACTACCAAACCTGTAAGTGGAATAACTATAAATGGAGTAACATTTTATATTCCCACCAACAATCCAGGGTGAGCTAGTTACTTCACATACTCACCAGTATTTGGTGTTGTCAGTATTTAAAATTTTTATTTTAGCCACTTTATATTTTAATATACATTATTTATATTTCAACCATTCTGTTAGTGTGTATTCTCATTGTGGTTTTAATTTGCTCTTCTACAGGAGTAGTAATAATTGGGGAATAATACATACAAATACCGTGGGTTAAGTATACAAGTAAATTATTTGATGCCATATCACTTTAGATAATGGTCCCACCGGTTGTCATAAGCTGTGAATACTAATATAGACCTCAGGAGAAAACATAGGTGTTAATAGAATGTTAGTTTAGTAGATGCTTGTGTTGACTTGGATCTTTTTTATATAAGGTAGAAAAGTACCAGGGCAAGTGGTATTGAAGATGGTATCTTTCTCTTTTCACTGAGATTCATAACTACAGGTTATTCCTAACAGCCCTATAGAACTCTAGATAAAGTGCTTTTATGTCTTTTCCCTGGCCAAATGTTACATTGGATAAATTTGTCCTGCCTTCTTAATTTACTTCTATAATTTCATTAAAAAGAGAAGCAGGATTTAAAATTATAAAATGATGTACAGAAATGCTGTTAAATGGGTTTTGTACTTTCTTGGAACGGTAATAATGTAAAAAAAATTAGATAGAGCTCTGTATGAGTCAGGACTCATTCATTTGGAAGTTAGAGAAATCACAGTCAAAGCAGGCTTTGGCAAAGGAGGCAACTTACTGACTTTCCTAACTGGAGTGTCCTGGAGTAAAGCTATCTATGTACCCAGCTGGATAGATAGGTTCATATGATGTCATCAGAACTTGTCCTCTGTCTTTCTCTCTCTCTTTCTTTCTCCATCTGCCTTTTCCCTTTCCCTTCCCCATTATCTCTTCCTCCCTCTCCTTTACCCCCACTACTGCCCCCTTTCTATTCCTTTGGTACTTTCATCCCTGACCCCCAGATAGACTTTCCTCCTATAGCCAGGGAAGTATGTTTGACAGGAACTCCAAACATATCTGCTTCCCCATACCCTAACCCTAAAAGTCAAGAGGGTTTTCTCCACACGTTCTGCCAGAAAAAACCTCCTGGGATTCACTCTGATTTTCTGACTTTGGTCACCAGTTCATTTCTGAACCAACTTCCTTCCTGGTGGTGGGATTGTGGGGCTCTTACTGACCATGCCTACTGTCTTGTGTATCCTCCTTGTCAGCCCCTCAGGAGCCAGTGGGAGTCAAGGAGGAATTTCCCAAAAGAAAGGTGTATGCTGTTACTACCTTAAAATGGAGAATAAGAAAGATGCTAAGCAGGCATAGCTACGTCTTTGATAGTTTGAGTAAGTCAGTCAGGTTTGCTTTCTGTTGGTGTTAAATAAGTTGATTTCTTTCTGTTTTCCTATTTGGGGGTATGTTTGTAAAATAGCCAATAGAGTGTTATTCAGCAAAAATGGAGTACTGACCCAACTGTAATATTTGGTTTGGAAAGGTAGTATAAAAAGATGCACATAATGTTTCATTTGAGAAGTTAAGAAAGTTGAGTCCTATAAAATGTGAATGTACAGAATCTGAGGTTTTCTATCACCCCAATTTCTTGAACCCCATGCTCACAGTTTAGGTTCCGGGGGAAATTACAAAAAATGTATTATCTCTGCCTTCAGTTACTCAATGTAGTGTGTCTGCTCCACACCATGTCCATGGAAATAACTGATACAGTGGGGTATGTTGCAAAGATGCCGTGGCAGCTCAGAGAAGGCAGACTAATGAATTCACAGAAGCCTTCACTGGAGGTGAATGTGAGGGCATAGGATTTTGCCAGGCAGGCAGAGGGCAGTGGGGTGAATCTTAGGCAAAGGGTGCACCATGAAGCAGTATGTGGCCTTCCGGAAGCAAGTGTTTCGGTATTGTTAGCATGTACGATGTAAGTGTACAGTGGCAGTAAGTTGGTCTGAAAAGAGACTGAGTTTACACACGAAGAGCTTTGAAAATCATGCTAAGAGGTTTAGACTCAATACTGTGGGAAATAATTTCTTCTTAAAAATAGAGTAAATTGCCCTAGCTGGTGTGGCTCTGTGGATTGAGTGCCACCCTGTGAACCAAAGGGTCACCAGTTCCAATTCCCAGTCTAGGGCACATGCTGGGGTTGCAGACCAGGTCCCCAGTAGAGAGTGCACGAGAGGCAACCGCACACTGATGTTTCTTTCACTCTCTCCCTCCCTTCCCCTCTCTAAAAAGAAATAAAATCTGAAAAAAAAGAAAAAAGAAAAATAGAGCCTGAAAGGGGCTTAAAAAAACAGAGTAAATTATGCATTTTTTTTCACTTAGAGGGGTTGCCCTGGTTGCAACGCAAAGTCTAAAGTAGAGAATAGAGCCGCTGCAGGAGTTAAAGAGAGAAACGCTCCAAGCCTGAGTTAAGAAAGTGGCCACCTATATGAAAAATAGGACAATGAAGAATAATTTAGCTACTAATATATGGAAGATCTGATGACATTAAATGGAGGGGATGAAGTGGAGAAAGACTCCAGAAAGACTCATCCAAGGCAGCCTGGATGAGTGAGAGTGCCATTTATTGAGACCAGCAGTAAGAGAAAAGGAAACGGTTTGTGCTTGTTAAGTGGAGGCGGCAGCGTATCTGTTCGGTTTGGAGCGGGGCCTCTGAATCCAGGCTGACAGTTTGACTTGACTCTGCAATCTAGTGTTTCATTTGTAAAATTGGGAGAATAGCAGTTACCTCATCGTTTTATTATGAGGATTAAATTAGTTAATATATATGAAACGTTTTGAAGAGTGTTCATTACTTAATACATTTTTTTCGCTAACGTGTTAGCTTAAAATGATGAGTGTAATGATGAAAACTGACACTGTGAGATCAGAGTATGGATAAAATAAAAAGCCTTATCATTACTTTGGAGATTATATTTGCTAAATAAATTACTTCTGTGCTTATTTATGCTATTCAGCTATTCTTTCATTCCAAACACATGTGCATTACTATTGGATTCTACCAAACAAGATCAGGAAGACCTGTTTATCATACTCACTGTATCAAGACATCTAGAGGAGTTTCTAATTAATTGATAGAAACTAAAGAAACCAGTTATTGTAATTATTGACATCTGCAGTTTTCTCAAGATTGAGAGTTTGGAAAAAGTCAAATAGAATCAGAAAAGAAAAAAGATGTTACTTTTCCTTTGATTTTACTTTGTCCTCTGAACCTGAGGATCCTATAGTTAAAGGGTTTATTGATACAGTTTGATTCATTCAGATTATAAAGACAAGAAAACTAAAGAAGAATCCAGAAAAATACTTCAGGGTATGGATCTTTTTAATGAGCTCAACTTGAACAGGATGAAATGCTGCTAAAACCTGGACTTGCTCCCACATAAAAAGCCTTTTTCTGAAACATCCCACAGGCTGCTTATTACACTGTCAAGCAATTCATCAGGACCAGGGCCTTAAACCACTCACTGTCTTTTTAAGAGATGGTAGTAAGAAGTAACAACAAATATAAGTTTAAAGCCGAAAAGTGAGTTTACAATGTTTTTCACACTAATAAAGATCTTAGCAAAGAAGATTTCACAAACTTCATGAAAAAATGAAACAATATAGCACAAATTAAATTTCTAATCATTTTAACAAAGTCTAATTTCCCTTGATACATACCTAGCAATTGGAAACATGAAAATTCTAATTCTTTTTGCTGATCTATTTGTCACATTTTTTAGTACTTATTACCACCAGAACGAGCAAATGAGTAACAAACATGTAAATGTAGACTATTTCTCCATCTCTTGTAAGCCCCATAATACGTTAGTCTTTTTTTTCCCTGTGGCAGTCTTTTAAGATACAGAAATAATAACAACAAGCAGTTTTTTTATATTTGTGTACCTGGCTGGTACCCTTTATGCCTTTTTGTAGATCTAGATTTCTATCTGGTATTCTCTTGTTGTAGTACAGGTCTGTTTGTGATAAATTCTTTTGGCTTTGTATGTCTGAAAATGTCTTCATTTTGTCTTTGTTCTTGAAAAATAGATATTCCACTTGATAGAGAATTCTAAGTTGACAATTTTTCCTCCAGCACTTACAGATGTAGCTGTGTTGTATTTCTTTTTTAAAATTTTATTTGTTGATTTGAGAGGGAGAAACATTGATTTGTTGTTCCACTTATTTATTATCCATTGGTTGATTCTTGTATGTGCCCCAACTGGGGATCAAATCTGAAACCTTGGCATATCGGGGTGATGCTCTAACCAACTGAGCTACCTGGCCAGGGCTGAATTCTTGCTTAAATTGTTTCTAATGAGAAGTATGCTCTCATTCCTATCTTCCTCTCTTTGAAATACGTCTTTTATTTTCTGGTTGATTTTTGAGGTTTTCTCCTTATCACTGGTTTTAGGCAGTTTGATTATGATGTGACTTAATACTAGCTTTCTGTTATTGTATAAGAAATTACCAAAAATGTAGTGATTCTTAAAATGTCCATTTATCATCTCATAGTTCTGGAGGTTCGATTTGGGTGGGCTTGACTGTGTTCTCTGTTCAGGGTTTCTCAAGGGCAAAATCATGCTGTTGGACATGCCGAACTCTTATCTGGAAACTCTGGGGAAGGATTCCTTTCCAGGCTCGTTCAGGTTGGTGGCCAAATCCATTTCCTTGCAGTTATAGAACTGAGGTTCGCATTTCTGTGCTGTTGGTCATTCTTAGCTTCTAAAGACTGCCACATTGAATTCCTTGTGTGTGTGTTTTTATTGTTCAGTTATAGCTGTCCCAGTTTTTCCCCCATCGTTCTTCCCCACCCCGCTGCCCTCATGTGCTCTAAATCTGATTTTTTTCCCTTGCAGCTGAAAAACCTCCCTGACCTTAAAAGATTCATATGAGTAGGTCAGACTCGCCCAGACAATCCCCTATGTGTAAAGGTCAACGTTTCATGTAGTGTAACCTAATCCAATGAGTAAATCCATTGTATTCAAAGTTCTGAGGTTTATGCAGGCTGTTTATACCATGGAGTAGGTAGTAGGGATTATTAGGAAGGAAATCTTGACAGCCAACTTAGGTCTGTCTATCACTGCTGTGATGTGATTTTCTTTTTTGTGTGTGTGTGCTTGACATTGGTTAAGCGTCTTGGGTCTGTGGTTTATAGTTTTCATCAGATGTGGGAGATTACCAGCCATTCTTTTTCATAAAATAAAGATTTTTATTTTCCTTTCCCCCTTTTCAGGAACTCTCTGAAGGAGGCTAATAATTGCATTTCCAGATAAGTCATTTTCCAAGGAAGGAAAAGTTCTGTTCTCACAATGACAAATTACTGGAAAAGTGAGATGCGTTAGGCCTTCTGAAGTTGTCATGCAGCTTACTGATGTTCTTTCAACATTTTCCTTTTTCTTCCTTTTTTTTTTTTTTTTTAGTTCATGTTTCATTTTGGGCAGTTTGTGTTACCTTGTCTTCGACTTCACTCATCTTCTGCAGTGTCTAAAACGTTGCTAATCCCATCCAGTGTACTTTTTAGTCTCATTCATTGTAGCTTAATCTCTAGAAGCTTTATTTGGGTTCTTCGGATCTCTTCCGTGTCTCTAACTATGCAGTCATTTGTGGAGCCGAGGGGCCCTGCTGCATAGTCATGATTGGCTTCCTTTTTGTTAAAGTACCCTTTCAAAATGTGATAACCAGTCTTAGCTTATCGGCCATAAAAATAAAAATAAAATAAAATAAAAATAGGCTTCTGGCCAGTTTTGGCCCTCGGGCCGTATATGCCGGCCCTTGCTCTAGCTTCTTGAAGAGTCTTTCATTTGTAGTATTTCTGGATTGATTTTAATTGATGAATATTTCTTATTATTTTTTCTTTTTATAATAGTATACTTTGTCGTTCTTGATCAACTACCAGACATTGTGATTTTACATGTTGAATATTGGATACTTTTGTATTCTTATAAATATTCTTGAATTTTTCTTCTGGGACATACTTAAAATACTTCAGATCAATTTGAGGTTTTCAGGTCTCGCTTTTAAAATTTCCTAAATAGACCAGAGCAGCATTTAGTGTAGACGTAAGGTCTAATTTTATCCCTCTCCTGAGGAAACGCTCTTCCAAGTACTCTAATTCCCAGTTAGTTCAGAGGTTTTCCACTACGGCTCCTGAGAACAGGAGCTATTCCAGACCCTGTGTGGTGAGGTTTGAGTTTGCTTCCTCTAATCTATTCACAGAGTTCTTTCTCCTACCTTGGGTGTTTTTCTCATATACTGTGCTGTTCAGTACTCACCTAGAGACTTGAGGGAGACTCTCTGCAGATCTCTGGAGCTATCAACTCTCTCCCCCCATCCCCGTCCTCAATCGCTTTCTCTCCCTCTCTCTCATTATCTTTTTACAATAAAAATATCTCCCCCAAATGGAGAAACTCAACTCTAAGGGAATGAAGTAGGACATGAAGCTAATAGAGATAAGAATTATTACTCCCCAAAAGCTCACAGAATCCTATGTTTTAACAGAACCTTCAGTATTTATCTGTGGATTTTATTTTCTTTTTAAACCAAAAGCAGCAGATAACTCTGGAAATTGGAAATCACAGCAAGTCAAAAGGTTTGTTTTCCTACCTCTTTCTGAAGGAGGTTAATAGCCAATTGCATCCCAAGATAAGTCATTGTCCAATGAAGGAAAAAATCCTGTATTCACAGTTACAAATTATTGGAAAAGTAAGGTCATAAACAATATGACAAAAAAAAAAAAAAGGAGTTGACCCCACCCCACCTTTTCTCACCCTGCCTGCAGTAGCAGTTCTCCTTGGGCAGTTCTCATTGGCCCCTCCCAACATCCGCCACAGAAGGAAGACATTGGCAGTGTGTGGAGACATTTTTGGTTGCCACAACCAGGAGGGTGCTGGTGGGACCTAGTAAATAGAAACAAGGATGCTGTTGAACAGTCTACAGTGTACATGGCAGCCTCTCACAACAAAGAATTCCCAAAGTGTCAATAATGCCAAGACTGAGAAACCCCAGAACAGTGCTGTTATCTAAACTTCATTCCTCCATAGTTAGATATCTGGAAGCTTGGGGGTGGGGGGTTGTCAGATTTTATTTTTGTCTTTTCTGATTGTTGACTAGATCTAAAAACATTATTACACAATAACATTGTTCAAACTTTTAAATTCCAGTCTCTTTCTACTTCTTTGATATTTTTATCATGTATTTTAGTCTACTTGTTTTAGTTTTTACAATAGATACTTTTATTACTGTTACTATTATTTTACAGACAGTAGCTATTCGGATTTGCCTATTTATTTTACTAGTTTTTAAATTCCATCTAATGTTTTCATGTTCTGTGCCTTTTCATTGCCTGAGTTTTCTTTAATAAGAATTTGGTGGTGGCAATAATCTCTTAATTTTTGTTAATCTAAAATGTCTTTGTTTTATCATTGTTGAAAGATATTTTCACTGATGATAGAATTGTGTTTATAATTATTTCTCTTAGCACATTAAAGATATTTATCGCATTCTATCTTAGTGCATTAAATATGGAGTTATATCATCTGCTTTTTGCTTTTGAGAAATCTGTAATCAGTCTAATTATGATTTGTTTTCAAGTAAGCTTTTCTTTCTGGCTGCTTTTAAGATCTTCCCTGTCCCTTAGCATTTTTCATTGTTACCATGGTGTTCCTAGATAAAGCTTTCTTTTTAACCTCTTATTCATTAACTCTTTTCCCATTCTGTTGTCTGCTTAACATCATCAACCAAAAGACATTACGGGAGAAAAAAGGAATTTACATTTTTCCATGCCCCTTAACCTGGCAGACATTATTAAGTAACAAAAAAAATCGAAAAAAAGAAACAGAGGGTGTCCCCTCGTCTTCAGTGACCTTGCATCATAGTTGGGAACATCAGAAGGCATCTGTGTTAAGTATTTACCAACAAAATAGTGTGGAGTGAACTGAGTAAAAATCAGTAGTTTGGATTTAATCTTATACAAAGGACAGAGGGAGCAATGCAGGCTATAATTGCTAATGAAGATTTCTTGGAGAACATGAGCCTTGAGTTGTTTGTTGTAGTCTGGGGGAATTGGGCTTTATTTGAACAGTGATAATGAACTTAACCATGTTTTTAAATTTTTTTTATCCTCACCGGAGGACTTTTTTTTTCATTGCATTTTGAAAGAAAGGAAGGGGGAGAGAGAAACATCGATGCAAGAAAGAAGCATCGGTTGGTTGTCTCCTGTGAGTGCCAGGACCAGGGATCAAATGCACCTGGACCAGGGATCCAACCCACAACCTTTCGGTTATGGGATGACGCTCCAACCAACTGAGCGACACTGGCCAGGACAGCCATGTTTTTTATAACAGAGCTGGTGTGGGGTACACAGAAAAAGGAACAGTTCTTGATTGTGTGGGCCTCCTATAAAATGTTGAAGATTATGTCTTATCCATGTGACTTTTTATATAGAAACTCTGAAATGATATATTTGTTATAAAAACTCCATCACTCTTAGGAGGGCCATTATTTTATGTATTAGAGTATTACCTAAAATATTACTATGAAACTGTAAGAAAAAATTAAAAATTTCTTGGCTTATTCTCAAAAGTAATTAAGGATTTTGATGCATTCAATCTGGTATGTATGAAAAATATTCTATGTATACTATCTTCTGTTTTGGGGGGGTCAATAAATGTTTAAGCTTTGTTATAAAGTTATAAATAACAGATTTTTTAATTTATTTGTGACTCCCAGCAATTATTTAAATTATGTGATTAAACAACAATGTTTACTTATTATGAAAGTGTCCTAAAATTCATATATATGAAATAGCTAGATCTTACTTGAAGGGAAATACTACCATTTTTTCCCTTCTAAAGACTTAAATTTGTTTGTGTGCTCTGAACTTTCTCAGGATTGCAGTACTATAAAGGCTACTGGGAACACTTGCAAATAGCTCACTAGGAAAAGGGCACCAGCTGCTTGAAAAATACCTGCTCAACTAGAGAGAGTGATAACTAACATCTGCCTCTGCCTAGGAGAAATCTAATAAAATAACTTTCATTACAACCTACACTTCATTTATTTTTATGGCAGGAAATTAGAAGAGAGAAGATTTAAAGCTTACTTAGAACTTGATTATGTTCCGAAGTATGAAAACTAGAGGAATTTAACTTGTAATATGGGAATTTCAAATTGCTTTAGAAATAGACTTAATCCCTGTTATCTCCTGTTTTAATAAACAGAAATATTTGGTATGATTTTGTTGCTATTTATACTGTTTTCATTATTTGTCTCTGGAAATACACACGGATGAGTCATCAGTTGTCAGTAATCACTCCTGATTGGTGCAAGGCGTTATGCTAGGAGGTGTGATGGTGTTAAGGGTTTTAGAATTATAATTCTGCCTTACTCTGTAGTTAGACAAGTAGAACTGATGTTGACTTCCAGCTTCACCATGCACACTTTTTGTGATGTGGATCGAGTTGGATAGCATCTCTAAGTCCCACCTTCCACAGTGAACTATTTATATTGAAGATTAAATGAGTCAACACATAGAATATGTGTAGTAGAGTCTGTGATGCATTTTAGGTGATCTGTACATTCCCAGTTGGAGTGATGCTTATATAAACTGTTCCTTCACTTTATTTCTCACTCTGATAGCTGAAGTTTGCTGTTTAATAAGGCTACACTTGTGAATTTTTCTGTTAAGGGTTATCGGCAAATAGACTTACTTCTGTATAAATAACTTTTAAATTCCTCAGAGATAGATATTGAAGTAATGTGGAATGTAGCTTTAAAAAAATGAAGCTAAAGGAAGTCATATTTCATTAGTAAATACTCTGCATTTCATTAGACACCTTATATTACCTTACTTAATTCCCTCATGTAAACTGAGAACAAGAGGTTTTACAAAGGACAAGTTTAAGTTTGATGCAGTGGTACAAATATCAAAGAGTAAACATGTAAATTTCCTTGCTTTTTGCGTTCTCAACAAGATCTTATGTTCTTGATAAATTTCAGAGGTGTGTGAAAATAATTATGGGAAAATAATTACATTTAATTTGGGTAATTTTAAATGTATCTGGAAATCATTATGTAAAGAAATCTCAGTGAATTCTTAAGCAGTCTATATAATGTTTTATTATATGTTTCAGAACTGTTTCCTTTAAATGTTTTGCTTTTTCTATCAAATCTTTACATACTACACAGGAAGTTCAAGCAAAACATTATTCTTATAGTTACACCTTAATAAACTTCTTTTTAATTTGATACATGTTTTAAACATGGTTTTATTCCTTTTTTGAGTAAAATGTACTTTGTTCTTTTCAAGTTTGGTTGTGTTAAAGTACTAGAAATCAGATGACTAAGGATATCTAATTACTGTGCTGGGAATGGGTAGAGAAAGTTAGGATCCCATTCTTCATCTTGCTTATACTTGATGATAATCACTTGTTAAGTAATGTACAATTGCTATTTTCCACCTTAGGCAAGTGAATGAAAATCTCAAGGTTTAGTTCTAGAAATCTGTCATTTTTCAAAGCATGCACACTCCCTACCCCAAGTTTGAGAAGCTCATTCGCAAAGGACTGGCCCCTTCCGCAAATCCTCAGCTGAGCTTCTCTCCAGCAGTCTTTGACTGGGCCCTTCTTTTGGGTGGTAGGTTTAGCATATTCAGAATGCTTCCAAGTGAGCTTCAGATCTCATGTGGGGAAATAAGCAGTAAATTTTAGTTTAAGGAAGCAATTTATAAGTCCAGTTTACTGCTTATTTCCCCAACAAAAAATAATTCTCAGATCACCTATTTTATGGAAATTAGTTAATGACATTAATTGTGTGTTTAAAATGTTACATTTTAAAAATATATCAATATAAATGGTATTTCTAAATTTCTGATCTTCAGGAAAGCAATATCAAGTATGTTAAGCATTGGAATATTGGAATACACACACACATTTGTCCATTGAACTGACCAGTATAAATAAGGCATTAGTACTTTGATTTATATGACATGTTTTTTCAATGTTGTTATTTACAGTAAATGAAATCTTGACTTGAAACCATAGTAATTTATTCAAATATTGTTAGATTGAGTGCAAGTGGAGCAATTCACTTGAGGATTCTGGTGGTGAAATTTTCTTGTTGGAGGAGATGTATATTTAAAATGACATTCTTGCTTTAGTTTTGGGAAGTTTAAAGTCGTAGGTACTGTAAAAAAATTTAAATGAAATTATCTATCATTTAATATCTGTAATAGTTTGTGAGCTTGACTACAAAAGTCCAAATATTTTAAAAGACTTTAAGCAAGCTAGTGGAAATAATTTAAAGGTTAAAGTTGGAGCTAAAACCAGTTATTACCGTAAATATCAGCCAAGAAACTGAACATGACATGTTCTGTGTGGGATTCAACAGAATTTGACTGAGATACCTTGCTTCAGTTTTGTTGCCATGGTGCAGCTGTTTATTAGAAGGAGTGTCGCATAATTTGGGCCAAGTTGATTGTAATGCCAATGAAATAATGGTGTCTTACATTTTTTAGGTACAACACTTATAATGGCATTCTGGAGGGACGCTTACAATACATTTTGGTATGAGTTCATCTCCCTTACGAAAACAATATATTAACTTCATAGAAAGCACCAGATGGTTAGCTTTCAATTTCACTTCTGCTTTAAACCTCTGCAGTTTGTGTACTTAATTGTAACGTTGGTTTTGTGAAATCAGCCCCCATGTATTATGGGGGTTCTGTCTAAAGCAAACCAAAGCTAGCCAAGTCAAACCTATAGCCTTGCTCAAACCATGTCTTTTACTCTCGTGTCGCGCACTGTGCCTGTGACTTTGGCATAGTACCTTGGTGAAGGTGTTTCAGAGTAACATCTGACACATTGAATTGTTAAGATCACGCTGGTAGAAACACAAATGTGCAATTTCATTGGTTTATCAGTGCAGTTTGTTACGATTCTGCACCCAAAGTTTTGGGAAATTGGGGTCCTCTTGTCTCCCATTATACCCTAAGTTTTCATGAAACGTGATATTGCTATTGTTTCTTTTTCTCTCTTTGTGTTTTTCTCCTCAAGGACAGTCAGGAATAGCTTTTTATTTATCATTTTGTCTTCGGGGAGGAAGTGAAGTAGAGAAGGGCCATCCATCTATGTATATAGTTGGGTTTTTTGTTGTCATTATGCTTCTTAGGTGGACTGTTTTCAGTATGAGAGGAATTGACACGTGAATATATTAATATTTTTGGTTACTCTTTTAAAAGGTGTAAATGTTTCATTAAATAATATGAAATGATTATGAATTGTGCATTGTGGTTTTTCATCGCATTTTTGTATGTAATGAAATTTGACTCAGTTTCATTTTAGAAAGTAACCTGATTTTCACAAAATGTTATAATCTTACTTCCTTCAAAGATTTAATGGTAGATTACACTCATGGGGTCTTTTGTTGCTAAAACATAATTTCCCCTATAGAGAATGTCTGATTCAAAATGAATCATTGTCATGAAACATTAAAACACAAATTCAGTAAAGGAGAAGTAACAGTGGTCATATACTTCTTGTCTCTTAAGGAACAGAATGCAGTGACTTTTCAGTGCATTTACAAGTGGGAGTACACATTGAAAATTTGGTGTTTGGTGAAGTGTAGGACTCTGTATGAGATAATGAAGAACAAGGTGAATCAGGTATAGGCCAGGGATGGGGAGTGATGAGGAGGATACAGGACACATGTGGTGTTTCGGAAAACGGACTCTGGCAGGAAGGCTCAGAGACCAGAGGCCCAGTTAGGAGAATGGGAATGTGGTCAGAATGTGGGGGACTGTTCTGGAGAACCTGGAGCCAGACAAAGACAGTGAGGATGGGGCAGAGAGGAGCCAAGGGCCAAGAAACATCATGAAGGAACATGACCCTCATAGGTCTTTTAGGTCCTGAGGACCACAAACCAAACCAAACAAAAAAATATTTTAACAGACTTTTCCCTTTCCTATAGAAATCTATCCCTCATAGAGCACAAAACTACTAAAGGTGTGGCACAAAAATGTATGTAGCTTATTAAAAGAAGAATAAGACAGGGTTCTAGAAAGCAGGTACTAACCACGGGAGCTGAGACCTGGAACTAGGGATGTGCCCGTAAACAAAGACTGTTCCTGAGGTGGAAGACAGAGCCAAACAGCATTTCTTGCACAGACACTCACATCAGTTTAATTATTTTGTAATTAAAATGCACACACAGCAGATATCAGCTGTCACATCTTTCCATTGTTGCACTGGAAATGACAGATAGTGTCAGGAAGATTTTAAAAGATGTGCAAGTTATATTTTGAAACAACACTTGGTTTTTTGTTCCCAGAGCAAATATAGCAGGAGCTGATGTGATTCAATGTAACTTGCGGTTTCACTGGAAACTGCAGTAAATGCATGTAGAAAAAAATAGTTTGGCTAGTGTTTGTGATAAATGATGGAAAACCATGCTCACATTAAGCTTGACAACCGGTTGTCAAGCTTAATGTGAGCAGAAGAATTTATACCAATTTCCTGTTCTAGAGATAGTCAGTGTGCTTAACGTGGAATGTCTTAAGTATTACTTAATTTATGAAAATTCCTCGGTGCTGCAGCTCGAAGGTAGTATTATGATTTAATCAAAATGACTCAGCTGAAGCAAATACAGAAAAAACAACATCACTCAATATTTGCTTTGTGCCAGGTTCAATGCTAGGTCTTTGGTGGGGTAAAGTATATTCCTAACTCTACATAGTCTCATATTCTAGAAGAAAATAACTCCTTATACTTATTATTTAGCAGTTTAGAAAATATAAATGGTTTCATTTGATCAAGTGAAGTCTTTGTCAGTCTTTAAAAAAAAAGTTGAATAATGAAGCTTCTGTTGGAACCGATTTTGTATGTGGTAGATGTTTAGACTTAACTGTTTTTATTTTAGACTTTGAGGTCAGAGTACAGAGATAAGTATTTGTGACTTAATCACTGTGGAAAAGAACTTTAATTCCATTCTTTAAGAGACACAAGAAACAATTGTTTTCTTGTGTCTTTGCTTACTAAAGATAAATTCATAGAGAGCAAGCAATCAGATAAAAACTAATGTTCTTTTTCTTTCCAAAAGCATCCTCAAAGATTGAAAGTTTATAATGTATTTCAACTTCCTTACTTGACTCAGATAAGGTTAGGGCCTTTCCGACCATGTTAATGGATTTTGGATTCTGCCCTAAGAGCCTTTCCTGCAATGCAGTCTGCTGTGTTCTAACAGTGTATTAGTCAACTTTAAACATTATGTAACTAATCTGGAAGCCGTCTAGAGCTGCACTGTTTAACATGGTAGCCGCTAGCCACCTGTGGCAGGTAAGCATTTGAAATATAGTTAGTCTGGATTGCTTTAAGTACAAAACATACTAATTTCTTAGATTTAATATGAAAAAAATGCAAAGTGTTTCATTATTAATTTTTGTTGCATATTAAAATACATTAGGTTAAATAAAGTTATAAAATTAATGTTGCTTTCTCTAAGTGTGTTTTAATATTTCTGCTGGAAATTTTAAATTTATTTATTTGGCCTATATCCTGTTTTTGTTGGACATTATTGATCCAGACTAGGAATGTTTAAAGTTTTTTAAACATTATTACTGTATTTTTTGGACTATAAGACGCACCCCCCCAATTTGGGAAGGAAATGGGGGTGTGTCTTATAGTCCGAGTACAGTGTGCCTGGCTCACTGGGGCAGGGGGGTGGGGAGCCGCGGTGGAGCGGGTTTTTTTCCCTATTTTGCTCCTCTAAAACCTAGGTACGTCTTATGATCCGGTGCGTCTTATAGTCCGGAAAATATGTTTTTTGTTTGTTGTTTGTTTGTTGTTTGTTTGTAGAGCTCACTTGTTTTTTAATATGTAGTCCCAGTCCTTAAGATTTTTCCTACCATGAGAGTGTCTGGTGTTTGGCTTTCCTTTATTTTTAGTAGAGTGTGAAATTTTATTTTAGGTCTGCTACTACTGTGTACCTTGGGTGAAAATGCATTTAAAAAAATCTTTGACCTCCAAAGTGACGTGCAATTGCCTGCTTGAAATTTCTACTCGGACATGTAATGGGCCTTTCAGATAGAATGTAGTTTTCCTCTCTCAGTCTGTCCTCATAGCCCTTCTTATGTCATCAATAGAACGGCCGTCCATCTGCTTGTGGAGAAAAGGTCATCTTTGATATATCTCCTTTCTTCCCACTCTGTCACATTTAGGTCATCATCAATTCATTGGTTCTACCTCAAAAATATAGTTTGTATCCTTTTATTTCTGTTTCCACCTCTCTGAAGTAAACCAGCATTAACCCTCACTGGCACTACTGGCCAAGTTTTCTACCATTCATCAATCTATTTTCACATGGGAGCCAGCTAGAGCTTTAAAAAATGTACTTACCACTCTTTTAATCATGCAGAGACTTTTTGTTGTATTGCAAATAAAAACCCAAGCCCTTTACCATAACTTACAATTGCCCACACAATATGACTCCTACCTTCCTTCTCTATGTTGTATGACCATTTACTCACTCAGCCGCACAAATCTCCAAACAGGTCCATGAACATATCAGCTTAGCCCCGACTTACTTAGTCTAGCTCTAGGTCCTTGTTCTGCCTAGAATACACAATGTACACCGTGCTTCACATTTAATCATGGTCTGCTTCTTGTTATTTTGACCCCAACTCGGGTACCTCTCTTGAGGCGCCTCCAAAAGACATAATTTAAATTAACTGTGACGTTCCACTCCCCAATACTACTCTGTACCATCTATTAAAATTTTATTCATATTAGTATTTGAAATATAATCCGATTGTTCAGTGGTGAGTATGTTGATTTTTTTTCATCTTCCCTCCTCATTACAGTGTATGTTGTATAACTACCTTTCTGACCATTTAAACTATTTTGGGCACATAGAGGTTCAATAAGTATTTGCCATATGAATGGAGGGTGAACTCAGCCATGAACGGCAGATCAGATTTCCTTTAATGTTTCCTATAAGGAGTCCCTAAGTCATCTCTGTTAGAAGGATCACACGGAGCAAGGTTTGTGAAGAATATTAAGGTGGTGAGATTCTAGCAAATAGAGCTTGGACTGAGTGTGCTCATCATCTCAGTTGCAATAATCTCTGATTCCCAAATTTTGAACCTAAGCCACGTGCTGTATAGATCCAAAGGAAACTTAAACTGTGAAGGTTATGCAGTATATATATCTTGGGTACCTATGATTTTTCCTAAATATATGCTGAAATTATAATATTTACTGTTAAGATATTTTACATTTAAGATTCTAATACATATACTAGCTTAAAATTATGGCATTGTCCTGGTTTCATCTTAGATCCTTTGTTAATGCTTTTTAAAATTTATTGGAAATGTAAGTACCCACGTTTGATTATTATAAACAATTAATGCAGTATGTTTAGTGTACATTTTTGGTGTTCCAGGTAAATAACATCAGATTATTTTTAAACATATAGTGTGCACTTGGGAGCAGCCAGGGTTTGATTAGCAATATTAGAAACATAAATTTGTATGGAATTGCCTCACTGAGTCATATCATTTTTGTAAGATTAGAAGTCTGATGAATCCAAATATGTATAACAAGAGGATTTAGGTGGGAGCTTTAACATTTCAAACATTTTTGATCTGCTGATTATGATATATTTTGAAAATGTGTAGTTAAAATCAATTAAAAGGGAAAATGACATATATTTAGAATGGCTGAGTGGCCCAAACAAAAAGCCTTTGGATAAATGAGCCACAAGACACTCAGTTTTCTTTATAAAAAGCAAATGCTAAAACACTAAGAAAAAATAATTACAGTTTAACATTATACATTAATTAATGTATAAAATTAATATATTTTTTTTGTTAGAAAAATACCACATGTTTGGAAGCAATGATTGTTAGTATCATTTAATTAGACATTAGTGTATACATGAAATATAAACAAAACAGTGACTATTACTACATCGTTCTAAATTTGAGCACAGCAGTTTTGATATAACCACACTCTTGCTCTTTTGGTTTCTTAAGATATTTGTGAGTATAACTGGAATATTATTCAAATACAAGGAATCCCTTCTGCATAATGGACTTTAACTTAATTATCTCATGTCCCAGGAGCTGTCAGACACATTTCAAATATACTGGTCCTCTAGTGATACATTTTTGATATTGTTACAATTGCTTTCTTTGCACATTCCTTTTAACTTTTTAAAGTGAGTTTATTGATGAAAATTGTTTCATTCATTTTCATAAATTCAAAATGAGAAACGAAAAGAAAGTTTTGGGAAGAGGAGTAGAACGTGGGCTGCTTGAATTTATAAATTAATTTTGGAGGGTTTTTACTTTTGTCTTTGTAACTTGCTGTTTCTTACCCCCTTGTATATATGCAACTATATGTCAAGGGTTCCATTGCAACAGTTTTTTTGAAATGAATGTGAACTCTAATTGACTGGCAAAATAAATCATTGTATGATATTATTTTAAACAGTAAATCTGGTAGTAGTTTGTATTTGGAGTTAAGACAAACAGTTGAGGTCCTATCTCTTCCACAATTAGCAGTGTGAACTTGGGTGGACTTGAATTATTGAACTAGGCCATGGGGTATTTTTGCTAATTTTCTTAGAAGTCTTTCAGGGAAAACTTCAGAGGTTTCTGGAGGATTCTGTATGCAGTCTAGTCTTTGTAGTTTGGTCATGGCCTACTTTTCCATGTTCATCTCTGCTACCCCTTCCTCCCATATCCATCACACAACTACTGACTTCTGACTCCCTCTAGGTGTTTTCTAATACTTTGTTTTTTCACCCAAAATGGCATTCTTCTAACTGACTTTTCCGTCTGATATCAAAGTGTGTAGTTCATCTTTTTTATGGCAAACTAAAATGATGTAAGTTCTAACATGGCTTTTGTTTAACCATTGCTAATACATTGTAAGGGTCACTTCAGACACTCTAACTTTTATTAAGAAAATGAGTATTTAAACTGATACATTTTTACTATAATAATATTTATACAAGTGGTAAGTAAATGATTGTAGAATTGAGTAAAAACAGTTATAAACTTCCTAATAAGTTTGTCAGTGTATTCTTCTGATGTTTTAGATTACTTCTTGCTTGAACTGTAATCTTTAAGGACATAAGAAATAAGTTTAAAAAAAATTTTTAATCCTCATCTGAAGATACATCCATCAATTTTAGAGAGAAGAAGGGAGGGGGAGGGGGAGAGAGAGAGACAGAGAGAGAGAGAGAGAGAGGCATCCATGTGAGAGAGAAACATTGATTAGCTGCCTCCTGTTTGCGCCCCAACTGGGAATCGAACCTGCAACCTTTTTGGTGTACGGGACGATGCTCCAACCACTGAGCACGCTGGCCAGGGCATGAAATAAGTTTTTAATTTAAGGTTGAGTAGTTTGTTTGTTTGTTTTTCCTGAACTGCTACAAATGTGTTTTGATTTGTTCCAGTTTACTCTTTCTTTTGAGGATATTAGGTGTGCAGTGCATATCTTTTAAAGACTTTCCCCCTCATTTATTCAATTGATTTATTAGTCAATTAAAATTTATTTAGAAGCTTATTATGTTCTTGGTAATTGGCTAGGTGCTAGGGAAATATATAAAAGTAATAAAATGGAATCCTTAGTTTCAATCCATGAGGCCAGATATACATACAAACAAATAATTTCAATATTTGGTTAAAGAGTCATAATGACAATATAAAAAGAATGCTGTATGAACGTTTAGCTGCTGAGAGAAATGGGAGTTCCTTAAATCTTTTTAAATATGGCAAAGTATAAATAAGGAAATATAATAATTGTTTAGGGCAGCGGTGTCAAACTCATTTTCACCGGGGGCCACATCAGCCTTGTGGTTGCTTTCAAAGGGCCGAATGTAATTTTAGGACTGTACAAATGTAACTACTCCTTAACTAGGGGCAAGGCGCTCAGCCGCAGGGTAGGAACAAGATGCAAGGCCGGATACGACAAGATGGGGGGTTGGATTCTGCCCGTGGGCCTTGTGTTTACCACCTGTGACTTTGGGAATTGGAGAGACCAGAGATTACACTTGAACTTGAATGATAATGAAGCATTTCTCAGGGTCGGGAAATGTATTATAGAAAGTGCAAAAGCACAAAGAAGGATCAGAGCATAATATATATAAATATCAGTGTTGGAAGATAACAAGGGTTTACATTCTGAAGGGTCTTATATGGGGAACACTCTGTGCCTTTAAAGGTCTTATGTGTTGCATATCCTGTACTCAACATTGACAGTGAAAAGTCTTTGAAAAAATTTTGATCTGATATGTAGCATCAGATATGTAGTTAAGGAATAGCAGACTGTATTCTTGTCAGGAGTCTATAGTGTTTGAAAACGGCAGCATTCATTCACAGCACTATTTCAGTAAGTCTCATAAAAGCTAAGATGACCTATTACAGTGATGATAATCAGTACTATTAATTTATTTTAACATTTAACAAGCTCCTCTATGTATGGTTTATGCTATGATTCTGAAGTTATACTGAGTTCAAATCCTAGCTCTAGTATTTATAGCTGTGTTAAACAAGTTTTTTTTAAGTCTTGGTTTTCTCATCTATAAAATAGTTTGGCGTGGTTATTACAAATAATAAAGGTAATTAATATGAAGGATTTACACTGTGATTGTTCCATACTAAGCACTCCATAATTGTTAGCTATTTTTGCCAACCTTCATAATTTTCTTACATATTAATACCACTAACTTTATTTTATAGAGGACACAGAGCTCAGAGATATTAAGTATCTTCAAAGTTAAACTGAAAATAGTGGCAAAGCCAAAGTTTTAACCTGAGCTTTTGAGCCCAAATCTCATGTTCTGAAAAATGTGCTGAACTGCCTGTCCAAGGCTGAGTCATCAGTGCAAATAGATGAAGTATTACTGGTAGTCTCAGATGGTTGATCTGCTTAAGAGTTCAGGACTACAGAAGTTACTTTGATCCCTTCAAAGTATGGGTTTTGTCCAGACAAAAGCATAAGAGAGTATATGTTTATATTATATTTTATATCATTTTTTTAAAAAGATTCATTAAGGTATAATTGCCATACAACAAGCCATATATACATAGAGTGACAATTTGATGAGTTTAGCACATGGAAGTAACACGTGAAAGCATCACCACTGTCACAACACAGCAGATACCGTATTTTTCGGACCATAACACGCACCTAGGTTTTAGAGGAGGAAAATAGGAAAAAAATTTTGAAGCAAAAAATGTGGTAAAATATTTAATAACGTAAATAACATGATACCCTCCCCTCCAGCGAGCCAGGTAAGCTATATTCGGACTATAAGATGCATCCCCATTTTCCTCCCAAATTTGGGGGGAAAGTGCATCTTATAGTCTGAAAAATACAGTAACTGTCACTTCCAAAAAGGACTTTGTGATGCCCTGAAATTCTATTTCTCTCTGCTCATCTTCTTATCCTCAGGCATTAACTAGTCTGATTCCTGTCACTATAGATTAGTCTGTGTTTTCTAGATTTCTGTATAAATGTAACCATGCAGTATGTATTTCTTTTTTGTCCTGGCTTTTTTCATTTAAAATAATCATTTTGAGAGTCACTCTTTTTGTCACGTGTTTCAATAATTCCTTCCTTTTTCTCGCTGAGCGGTAGTCCACAATATGAATAGGCCACATTTTGTTTATCCGTACATTTGATGGACATTTTCAGTTGTTTCTGATCTTAGGCCATTCCCCACTCATTCTGTGAGGTGAGCACTTTTCTGATTACCAAGATCAGAAAAAATAATACCAATACCCTTCATGAACATAGAAAAATTATAAATAAAATGTTAGTATATCAAATCCTACAATGTAATAATATGTCATTACCAAATGAGGATTATCACAGGAATGCAGAGTGGGTTTAACATTCAAAAATCAATGTAATTTGCCATAAGAATAAACTACAATAGAAAAACCATATGAGCATTTCAATATATGCAGGAAAATAATTCAACAAAATCTCAAACTCATTCCTGATATAAAACAAACACACACACACACACACACAAACTCTCAGCAAACAAGAAATAAAAAGGAATTACTCAACCTAATAAAGAGTGTCAAAAACACTACAGCTCATACCGAATTTAATGGTGAAAGGCTGAATGCTTTCCCCTAAAACCAGCAGTAAAACAGGGATGTTACACTCACTGCTTCACGTTGTGCTGAGGCGCTAGCCAATGAAATCGACCAAAAAATTTTTTATTAAAAAAATAAAGACATTCATATAGGACAGGAAAAAGAAAAACTATTTAGAGGTGACAAAATTTTCTCTGGAGTCAATCTGATGGAATCTATAAAAGCTCTAAAATTAATAAATGGATTTTAGGAGGTTGGAGGGTAAAGATCAACATAAAAATTATGTTTTTGTATGTTAGCAATAAAACACAAAAGCAAGTAAACTTTTTAAACATTTCAATTACAGTAACATCAGAATTATGAAATATAATAGGAATATTACATGAAAAGAGATGGGAAACACCTATATGCTGAAAACTATATAATTTTGCTGAGAGAAATGAAAGAAAATTCAGCAGTCTTAAGACATCAGTTCTTCCCAGATAGATCTGTAGATTCAATACAATTCTAGTCAAAATCTCAGTAGATTTTTCTGTGGAAATAGACAAGTTGATTCTAAATTGCAGTGGAAACACGCAGAACCTAGAAGACACAAAACAACTTTGAAAAAGAAGAGTAACAGAATACAGCTAACACTGCCCACTATTAAGGATTATTTAAACAACAAAAAAGAAGAGCTAGAGAAATCAAACCAGCATGGTATTGGGCCCTGGCCTAGTAGCTTAGTTGGTTGGAGGGTAGTCCTGATATTCTAAGGTTGTGGGTTCAATCCCTGGTCAGGGCACATACAAGACTCAACCAATAAATACATAAAGAAGTGGAACAATAAATTGACCTCTCCCTCTCTCCCTCTCTAAAATCAACAAATAAACTTAAAAAAAATTAAAACTAAATAAAATGGCACAATCATTTTGAAAAGCAGTTTGACAATTTTTAAAAAGTTAAACATGTCCCATTTGTATCATTTCCAGGTTTCAGCCAAGAAAAAAAGTGTATGTACATGTATACACTTACTCGTGAATGTCTCATTTCTCTAATGTTTCTGAATAATCTAAAACTCCATGTAGAATTGGTATTATTTCCTTTTAAAGTGCTAGGTAGATAGGTAGAATTGACCAATGAAGCTATCTGGACTTGATGTTTTCTTTGTGGAAAAAAAAAATTTAGCCTTAATTTCTTTAGTAGATAACAGAGTGGTTTAAGCTGTATATGTCTTCTTAAGTGAACTTTAGTAATTTTAAGACCATTCCATCTAAGTGCTCAAATTTATTGGCATATTCCCTTGTTATTTTTTGATATCTGTAGTGGTACCACCTTTGTCATTCTTGGCATTGGTAATTTGTGTCTTTGCTCTTTTTCTTGATTAATTTGGCTAGAGATCAGTTTTATTGATCTTCTCAAAGAAGAAGCTTTTCTGTTTTCCATTTCATTTATGTCCACTTTGATCTTTATTATTTCCTTTATTCTGATTACATTGGCTTTAATTTTCCCTGTGTTCTAATATTTTATTTTGGAAGATAAAGTCATTCATTTGAAACCTTTCTTATTTTTCATATAAGTAGTTAGTGCTATATCCCTTAAGTACTGTTTTAGAAACATCCACAAATCCTGTTTTCCATTAGTGAAGAATACTTAATTTTCCTTATGATTTCTTCTTTCATCCATGGGTTATTCGGGAAATGTGTTATTTTGCTCCAAATATTTGGATATTTTCTCAGGATCTTTAAAGATTTCTAACTTAATTTCATTGTGATTAGAGAGCATACTTTGTATGAATTTCTTCATTTTCATTTTATTTGTTTTGTGACCCAGAATTTGGTATATCTTGGTGTGGGGGGGCTCTGCCTGCAGCACCCCTCCCCCCCCAGCTGCCACGGATGAGAATAAGTCTACCAAGCCATGATCTGCTTGGGGAGGAAAGGTGGCCGATCTTTCAAAGGAGAAGGGCCAAGAGCCTTTTCCTCAATGGGCTTTTATTGGGTTCATTTTACACAGGAATACAGATAAAGCTCATCAATCATTGTCAGGCAGTAAGGATAAAACAATAGATAACATACAAAGAACTCTGAGGGCTTATTCTGAGTCAGGGTCAGTTAGTTAAAGGGCTATAAGATTTTGGGAAACAAACTCATTTCAGGCTTGGACCCTTATCATTTAAATTGAGGGAATAAACAAAGCAGGTTTCACAGGGTTTTATGCATTCTTTCTTAGGCCTGATTGCCCTGGCGAACCTGCCCCTTCCAGTACAAGACTGTGCCACCCTCTGCCATTGTTTCAGGCTTAAGTCAGGCAGGGGAAGTAAGGCAGCCAAGAGATTAGGAGACTCCTTGCAGACAGAATGAGGATTCAGGCTATGTTGAAGCCGAGGGGTGAGGGTCCATCATCCCCTTTTTCTATAGCCCCCTGACTCCTTCCCTGTGGGCCTTTTTCGTGATCATGCCTGTCTTAGGTCACCCCACCCTTGAGGAATCTTACCAGTCATTGGCTAACTGGTCAAGCTCAGGGCCAAGCAGGGTAAAGTAAAGTGTGCAGAGGTGGCGCGCCTGTGGGGGAGATAAGCTTTGTCTCCTTAGTGGCTTATGGTCCCAAGGTCTCTGACTAAGCCTTAGCCATGGGGGTTTACAGCTTCTGAAACCTGGCAGGGTGGTTCCCAACATCTTGGTAAATGTTCCTTGAGCATTGGAAGCGAATGTGTATTCTATTGGTAGACAAATAAGTGTCAGGTCAAATTGGTTGAAGAGCTCCTCAAGTCTTTAGCTTTGCTGATTTTCATGCCTTCCTGTTCTACCAACTATTGGACAATGATACTGAAATGTGATTATAATTGTGGGTTTGTCTATTTCCCTTTACATGACTATCTGCTTTTGCTTCATGTACTTCAAAGATCTTTTAGTAGATATAAGAATCATTTAGGACTGTGGTGTATGACCTGTGTTTCGTTATGAAATGACTGTCATTAATTCTGGTAATATTGTTGTCTTTAAAATTTATTTTTTTCCTGACATTAATATAGCCATTACATTTTTCTGTATTCCTATCCAGCATTTTGCTTACTCTCAGAAACTAGTTTTCAACTGCAAAGACTTTTTATATAGGAAGACTCTAGGAAAAATTATTCAGCTACTCTGTCTTAATTTTTTCTCTATTAAAAGAACATAACAGTAATGCCTATGCCATAGAATTGTACTCATGATGAAATGTGGGAATATATCCAAGCACTTACGGTTGCATATGTTGTGGTGTAAACTCCGAATATGTGTAATCTGCAGCTGTTGTTCCTATGATTATAGCTGCTTCTTCAGAGTTTTCTTAAACAGACCTTAAGATATGGGGACAAAAATTCCTGTGGATTTTTATTACCAGTAAGTTTCTTGTTTGCACATCCATTAGACATCTTTAATCTAAATGAACTACAGTATCATCATGTGAACTCAAAAGATACCTGTGTTTAATTTTGTTTCCCTAATTTACTAATTTATCATCGTTTATTTAGGATTGTGTACAAAGATACAGGTATAGTCCCATTATCATATGTTTTTTTAAATGTAGTGAGTTGCAATCCCAAATGCATTTGAATTAGAAAATAATTGTGAATTGCTCTCAACCGCACACATCATTTTAAATATAGGACACATCAAGGGACTAAACAAATCAGTCATTTTGGGTTTTTTTTATAATCAAGGGAAGTAAATGTTTGCATTTATTGTTTTGTATGCATCCTTCACATAATTATCATTTATAATGGGTCACGCCTTTTTCTTAGATTGGTCAGCTGGCTTTTAAAGGAATGCGGAGACTCAATAGAATCCAGTCGATTGTGTTTGAGACTGCCTACAGCACCAACGAGAACATGCTGATTTGTGCCCCTACTGGAGCTGGGAAGACCAACATTGCAATGCTCACAGTTTTACATGAAATTCGCCAGCATTTCCAGCAAGGCGTTATCAAAAAGAATGAATTTAAGGTAGGAAGTTAACAAGCCAGACAATAGCTTTTTAAATTGTAAAATTAAAATTATTTGGTAGTTCTACATGTTATATAAAATCTGGAAGTTTTTTAGGATTATGATACATGAAGTCACATAAAGAATGCTGCTTGATTTACTTCATTAATATTAAGGCAGTCTCTGTTATGAAAATCTCATTACTCCTGTGAAAAACTATGAAAATACGTTTAGCTTCGAAGCAGAACCAATTTTCCAAGTGATAAGGCTGTATAAACAAATTCCATTGTCCTTTAAACAGCTGTATACTTATCCAGCAGAGATAAGTGCTTTTCATACATCACTATTAAGATTTTTCACTTGAAGTGGCTAGAGTCATATTTCACAATAAATTATGACTTGTATTGACTACTGCGGAACAAATAACATTGTAGTTTTTGCCCATTCATCAAGCTAGTGTTTCTTTGGCACAGATTGTGTATGTTGCTCCAATGAAAGCCTTGGCAGCCGAAATGACAAATTACTTCAGCAAACGTCTAGAGCCACTGGGCATCGTTGTGAGAGAACTGACTGGTGACATGCAGTTGTCAAAAAATGAAATTTTACGAACTCAGGTATGCTGCATGCTTAGATTATTTAATCTGTTCTTTTGTCTTTTAAAGGTAATTGTGAAAATTGTTCAGCTACATCTGATGTAACTATAAAACATAATACAGACGTAATGTAATGAACTTTTATTTGTAACCACATCTCTACAAAAGAGGTTTTTTTGGGGGCTTTGCTTTATGGTATCCCTTCTAACTTCCGTGATTTTTTCTATATCTTGAGTTAGATTTCTGTTATAGATTTTAACTTACTTGACAATAAATATTGTTCTTTTAAAACAGAAGGGAATAAAAATGTGGATAAGACAGACTTTAATTTTAGGAGCAGAAAAATGTATATTCAATAGATCTTTAAATGGTTCCTCTAGTATCCTAAACCATTCCATAAGGATGATTTAAAATAAAAGTTTTTAGTCACTCTTTATTTCACCAAATAGTAAGTCCTTTAATAATGCACTGTGTATAGCACTCTATTAGGTGAAATGCATGACGGCAGAGACATTTAAAATATACAGTTCCTGCCTTCAAGGACCTTATGACTGGGTAGGCAAAAACTGAGAGAGCTATAAGTGGTTATCGTTAATGGATGCAACGTATAAGTAAGGTGATGTTTATAGTGCTTTTAAAATAATATACAGAATGACCAAATATTAATGGAATAATTAGGGGACTTTGATAGAAAATAGGTGATAGAGCTCTTGGAAAAATGAATGGACATCGATTTAAAATGTGACTGGAGGGCATGGCATGTTAGTTTCCTTGGGCCACCATAACAAATTACTGCACGTCCCGTGGCTTAAAGTAACAAAATCTTAACTGTCTCACAATTCTGGAGGTCCGAAGTTGAAATAAAGGTGTTGTCAGGGTTAGTTTCTTTTGGAGGCTCTGACAGAGTATCCTTTCCCCGTCTCTCTCCTAGTATCCGGTGGCTGCTGGCAATTTTTGGCATTCCTGGCCTGTAGACACTCCAAATGCCTGTGTCTTCACATGACCTTCCCTGGGTGTCCTTTCCCTACTCTTCTCTTCTAAGGACACTATTCATTGGATGCAGGTCTTTCCCTAATCTAATATGAATACATTTCAAGGTCTTTTATCTTAATTACATCTGCAAAGAGCCTTCTTCCAAATAAGGTTACGTTCAGTTTCTGGGTGGCTGTATCTTTTTGGGTATCACCATTCAACCCTCTACAACATAGGTGCCAAATACATGGACCACATGACAAAGATAGAAACCCAGGTTCCAGTTAAATATACTTTTGGGTTGATAAGGGTTAGAGTGCATTATAATCCAGTTTATGTCATTCTTACCAGTTATTCTTAAGTTTGCCTTTCATAGATATTTGTTTAAAAGTAGATCCAAACCCATGTACTTTTTTTCTCATAATATTTTTATAGGATCTTATTATTCCAAGTTAATTTTTCTAAAAATGAATAATTATATTCAATATTAAATGCATAATGCCTTTTATCATCATTATTTTAGTATCACCTGCCTGGAGGTATTTTAATAATTTCTTAAAGTGCCTTTTAATTAAAAAGACTTTCTCTAGTCTTTGATATATAATCAAGTTTGTAATATTCTTTATGAAATTTGAGTGATTAAATATCATCCAGCCTTTTCATTGAAGCATTCCAAATTTGATTTTGTTAAAGTATATTTTTACATATTGTAACTTTGTCTAACAAATTTTGCTTCATTTTATATAATTTATACATTTAAGACAATGGCCTGAATCATGCCTAAAATTTGAAGTTCATACAAGAAGAGAGAGGGAGTTTTACAGATTTGTCTAACACAGTATAATGTTATATACAGTTTCCATGTTTATGAACATACTAGATTTGGAGAGTCTGTTCATGCTTTCATGAAGTGGCATTATGTATGATGGGTTCCAGGGCTAGCTCCCGGGGAGCTCTGAACATGTAACCACAGAGATCGTATCTGGAAAACTACACATCAGGACACAGACTGATAGATAATTCTTTTTAGTGTGTGATTTTATTTTTACAATGTCTTTTAAAGGTGTATACATTAAATCAAAATTTGGTATATAACAAATTGTTTTTATTAAAAGTTAAATTTCCTGAAATTGGAACCATTCTGGAAAATCTGGGACCATGCTTATGATATGATGTATCTTACTTAAAGGAACGACTGTTGTATCCTGGTGGGTACAATGCAGTTTAGGGAAGAAACTAAATCAAATCATTTCCCTGTTATTTCATGGAGATTTAAAAATTAGAATTAAGAAATTTGCATGGTATTGGATTCTCCAGTCTGCATCCAGCCCGGTTTTCATCCTCACATCCCAACTGCTTTCCAATATAAATTATGGCCAGACCAATTTTGCTTTTTCTAAAATAACATTACTCAAGTACATTTTCTGTAATAAACTTGGATATTTAGTAAGTTTCCTCAGGCATTTTCTTTTTTTTCATAATTCCTTCATTTAATGACATTTTTTCAAATCTTACCCATTTTTCAAAACTCAGTTTGAACCCTGTGAATGCTTTATTTCCTTTTTCCTGCGTCTTATAGCAGCAACATTTCATTTATATTTATGAAATAATACCTCGCTTACAAAGTCTATGCTTTTGGAAACGGTGTGGTCTTAGAAATCTGGACCACTCTCAAATAAAATCTTTTTTTTCTGTGTTTTTTTTTTTTTTTTATTGTTGTTGAAGTACAGTTATTGCCATTTTTGCTGCCACCACTTTCGCCCGCCCCACCCACCCCCAGCTCCCACCATCAATCCTTCCTCTCTTTGGCTTTATCCATGGGTCCTTTATACCTGTTCCTTGACAGTCCTTCTCCTCTCCCCCTTCTCCTCCATCCCTATTCCCCTCTGGTTACTGTCAGTTTGTTCTTTATTTCAGTGTTTCTGGTTCTATTTCGCTTGCTTTTTTGTTTTGTTGATTAGGTTCCAGTTAAAAGTGAGATCATATGGTATTTGTCCCTCACCGCCTTGCTTATTTCACTTAGCATAATACTCTCCTGTTCCATCCATGCTGTTGTGAAGGGTAGGAGCTCTTTCTTCCTTTCTGTTGTGTAGTATTCCATTGTGTAAATGTACCGTTGTTTTTTGATCCACTCATTTACTGATGGGCACAGCACATACGTTGCTTCTAACACTTGGCTATTGTATGTTGTGCTGCTATGAACATTGGGGTACATGGGTTCTTATAGATTGGTGTTTCAGGATTCTTAGGGTACAATCCCAGCAGTGGAATTTTGAGTCAAAAGGCAGTTCCATTTTTAGTTTTCTGAGGAAATTCCATAGTGTTTCCCACAGTGGCTGCCCCAGTCTGCATTCCCACCAGCAGTGCACTAGGGTTCCCTTTTCTCCACAACCTCACCAGCATGTGTTGTTTGTTGATTTGGTTATGATGGCCATTTTCAGCAGTGGGAAGTGGTATCTCAGTGGTTTTAATTTGTATCTCTTTGATGGCTGGTGATGCTGAGCATCCTTTCATATGTGTCTGGGCCCTCTGTATGTTGTCCTTGAAGAAGTGTCTGTTCAGGTCAAATAAAATCTTGATTGCTCTTGTACTGTATCAGACTGTGTATGGATACTAAGGGAAGAATATTTATGGAAAGACAGACAGGTAGCATTTGAATTCAAATTATGGTCCAGCCACTGTGCTAAGTGTGTATACGGGCATCCTCACTCAGTACTGGAACCTTATTGAGCATTGTCTCCATTTTACAGACCCAAGAAGTCACACTCATAAAAAATCTACGTTGATATACAAATTATATTTTTAAAAGGTTTATGAGCATCCTTTTTTTCCCATTTGCTCATCTCTGTACTTTTCTAGACCTGCTCTGTATCCTTCGTGAATATTTGTTATCTCTGCAAGGGCAGGGACCATGCACTTACCCTCAATAAAAGTTTATAAATTGAACTTCCTACATTGTGCTTGCTCTTTATTTTCCTCCAGAGTGGACTTTCAGTGACACTAATGTCTGTAGACCTGCGACTACACAGGTTAGTAACCATACAATGTGGGTTGCTGATTGTTAGAAAGGACCGCACACACACACTTGCCATGTAGTCTTCATTTTGTTAACTTGGGATTATAGTGCAGGGCTGTTCAGTGTAGTAGCCACTAGCCACGTGTGACTGTTTAGATTAAAATTAAACAGAATGTAATGAAATTGAAAATTCTCTCATTTGCACTAGCCTCATTTCAGCTGTTCAGTAATCACCAGGGCCTACTGAATTAGCTAATGAAGATACAGACCATTACTGATTTCACAGAAAGTTCTGTTGCACATTGACAATAGAGTTCTTAAAGGAAGCATTAGGCAATAAAGTGGGCAGGAGCTGAGGCAGTGTACTTGCTTTTTCTCTTGTTATGAAGCATACAGTTCTAGTATACAAGGTCCTGTCACAGTTGAGAAAGAAGCTAATCATAGCTAAGCCATTCCCCTTTTATAGAATTAGGCTTATAGTCTCTGGTCTTCAGTTTAAGGAACTGTTTACAGGCATTAGGCTTTCTTTGTTCTGAAACTATTTTGGTACGGTTCTCAACTGCATACTTGAGAATCTCTGTTTCTAGCTTCCCAGGATCCTGCAGAGCTGCTCCCCGTAGTAATCCACAGTATTTTGTGTTTTATTTAACTCTTGCTTGGATATTTGTTTACAGTGTTCTCAAACTTTTCCTGTTAGAAAAATCAGAGAGTATATATGATTTACTAAAAATGTGTACTAAAAACAAAGCATATGTAATAGGAAATAAAAGCCTAAAAAGTTTTGAAAAAATGACATAAGTGCTTAATGTTGAAGGTTGCAAAACAAACCTGTAGAACACGAACATTTCAACACATTCAAATTAGTGACTGGGAGTGGCATTTTCATCAATTTGTCATTTCATAATTTATCATTACAGACTTAATTTTGATGTTATTTTTTATCGAGTTATTTATAGTCATATTAGAAATCAGTTTAACTTTAGCCCATAAATATCTTTAAAAAAATTTTATTGTTGTTCAATTACAGTTGACCCCATTTTTCCCCCATTGCTCAATCCATGTATCTTTATATTACATGTCTAAGCATTGTGAAATTTCTATATCACAATGTTGATTATGTAATTGCTCTGGAAAATACAGCAGTGCTTTATAGCTTACTTATAATAATCACCACCTGTCTTCCCAACCTCCCTTTCTCACTCTGATGTTCTAGCAAGAGAAAAAATGAAAATAACATAAATTTAAACTGTCTGATAAAACATGTAATAAAAAAATTAAGAGGAAATAAAAATAATACACAATGTAGAGCTTTCAACAGAAAAGGGTTTGTTTCAAATAACAATTTTTTAAATATCTGAACCTCTGCAATGCATAAAGATACTTCAGACATTCAAATAAAATCACTTATCTAGCTCATTAAAATACTATATAACTTTCATAAATAAGTAAAGAATGCTAATCATTTGAAATCACTATTCACTAAGCTACGTAGGTACAGATACAGTTTTTTTTAAAATATTTTATTTATTTATTTTTAGAGAGAGGGGAGTGGGGGAAAGAGGGAGAGAAAAAGTACTGTGTGGTTGCCTCTCGTGTTCCCCCACACTGGGAACCTGGCCTGCAACCCAGGAACGTGCCCTGACTGGGAATTGAACCAGCGACCCTTTGCTTCACAGTCCGGTGCTCAGTCCACTGAGCCACACCAGCCAGGGCCAGATACAGTTTTTAAACAGGTTGAAAAACCCAGTCTTAATCATGAAATATAAATATTCTGATGTATTGATTTATTGTAGTTTAGAAATTAGTATAGTAATCTATTTGTTATAATGTTGCTTTTTATTCCCCTAAGTTGTCTTCTTTGGTTTTGGGATTTGTTTTTAATAGTCCTTATTTCAGAAGAAGAATAAAAAACAATAATGGCATTGTTTTGTGTACTGAAGGTGACTCTTGACTGTTTAAACTTAATTTTTCAAGTGACTGCACAAGCATAATTAGTGTGTTTTGGGTGGCAGTAATGATTTTTCAGTCCTTTGTAACTCTAAACATTTTGCCTTTTCTTGTTTTTTTCCTATTTATGTTGCTAATTCTCTGATTTAGCAACTAATAAGTAAAACATTTTTAAGCTTCTTTCTTATTAAGAGAGATATCTGAACAATGGGAATAGAACCTACAATGTGGAAGCTTTGATGTCTAAGAACTATGATTAGTTTTAATAGGCTTAACCATGTGTTTATACATAATGGAATTAGAAGGCTACCACTTTTATAATCCCTTGATGCAATGTAGAAATTATTTGCTAGGATAACTATTTTTGCATTGAAGGCATGCCATTAAGAAATAATGAGAGTTCTGGTTGGAGGAATGTCTCATTACTTTTATTAGTAAGTAAGCTATAAATTACTTTGAAGAATCATGGAATTCTTAGTGTTGATTATTATTTTTACTTTTACGAGGTTTAAAAGCTACTCGTAAAATATACTAAAATGCTTTGAGTAAAAACTATACTCCCATATATACACTACTGCTTTTAACTATTTTGATCTTAATATACTATTTATTTGGGTTGGAGGGGTAGTGAGAGAACTATAATTTTTGATGAATTAAAATCTGTCTAGTGAATGCAATTTATGTTTTATATGAGACCCTTTCCTTAGCTTGTAAGTAAAAAGCACTAGAGAATCCATATTTGCTTTCACTGAAAAATTTTAGAATAACAACTTTGCCTATTCCATAGGTATTTCTTTGCAGAAAAATAGGTTACTTTATAGTGTAAGAGGAGTACCAAAGGGATTAGGGTATCATGTTCTGTTAATGGTTTCTCTTTTCTTTTTCTTTTACATCAACACTTAGTCACTTCTTTTTTCCTGTAATGTGATTGTTTCATACTCTTATGGACATTAACTAAATAAAAATAGCAAAGTAATTAGAAAATTTATTTTTAAATTAGTTTAAGAGTGCTGCTTGAAAAATTTATCATGCTGACTTATTGAAATACAGACCAAAAGTCAATAGAAAGTTTATTTTCTTCCTCCTAAAGTGAAAAATTAGAATGTCTTCTATTGTAAAATTATAATACAATACATAGAATGCTTAAAAGTGGTCTAGGTTCCCTATAAATAAGAAAGTAAAAAGTCAAAACATGTATGATGTTTATCCTCAGTACTCTAGTTACTCATCAGATTTCAGAAAAAACCTGCCACCAGTAAATCATAAGGTGGGAACTCACTAACCACAGATTAGTATCATTCTGAAAAATTACTTGTTTTCTTCAGGAATATAACACGTATTAAATAATAAGGAATAGGTGATCTCTGTGGTCTTTTATAATTGCAGATTCTGTAAAATGGGGGGTTTTCTTTGGTTTTCAAAGGCTATGTAATGATGAAATCTGCAAAATATTGAAAAGTTTTGATTGTTTTAATTATTGTCAATAGGTAATAGGTCTCAGCGTCTGTATTCCCTTATATCTTGTTTGTTGTCATTGTTGTTGTATTTTCTGTACTTCTTACTTGTTATCTTGCAAATGTTGGGATTGAATCTATATAAAGGATTTTGTCACACAAGTCAAAGTGTTGGCAGCTAATGACCTAGAAAAGATGGAGAGGCTAACCAGCTTTAGTTTTGTTCCATTATATTATCAAATCAAGTTAGAAAATTATTCTCAAAGGGTAGCTTGTAGCTGTATTGAGTATTTCATAATATTTTACTTGTGATTATTGCATCCTAACCGAGGAGGTTAGTGAAGAGAAGTAAAATATCTGACACATGGGGAATTTTCTGCAGAATATGTTTTTATAATTACCTTCCTTGGATAAAATGATTGACTATATTTAGCTAAATAGAGTCTGTATTTAAAAATAAGGTAAATATGGTCAATCCAGCACCATTTCCTGTCAATTATTGATTTTTTTCTCCTAAATATTTATCAGACTCACCTATGACCTCTCCATGTTTACTAAGATATTCTCCTAGTCTGAGCCTGTATCATTTCCCACCTTGATTACTTCTATAGTATTCTAACTGGGGTCCCAGCATCCAGTCGTCCCCCACCAGTTCTTTCCCCATAGATAGTGAGACATGCAGCCTGATGAGTTTCAGTCCTTCTCTTACTCTCAGACTTTGTCCCATGAAAAACGACGACAATCAAAAAAACATTGTATTTGGTTTGGAGAATTTTCAAGTTATATTCATTCTTTTTTGATAATATAAGATAAAATCCTGCTATTTTATGAAAGATGAGAATCTAGGCCACTTAAGTTTAGCTCAATCCAGAAGGAGCCATCAAAATTCCACCTATCCTCAACAGCCTTCACCCTAAGTGGAGTAACATCCAGACACTCAGAATATCATCCTCTGAGGCCACAAGTGAGCAATGGGGCTGCCTTCTCTGTTCAGGACTCAGTGTGTGGGCCTCCTTCCTTACATCAGTTTTCAGATTTTTCAGTTTAGCATATGTACATAAACAGATTGGAGAAGAGGACATTGCATTCACTAATTCACAAAAATCCATTATAAGACCATATCTTAAACATAACTTTTAAACCTAAATATCTATGTAGTAGAACATATTTTGTATAAATCCTACTATTAAATATAGAAATATTTGTTCTGTTTTTTAATTAGGCAAGAATCATTACACCATTATTATGGGGTTAATAATTATTGCCAGCAAAAAAATGTAATACATTACCAGTTCTCGAGTACATGCCCTGTCCCACTTCAGGACATTGTGGGTAAACTAGCTGTCAGGGGAGCCCCTGTCCCTGCCCTTCTGTGTCTGTGGTTTACAGAGGGAGACGAATATTTAAGCAGGCAATATAGTGTAATTAATGCAGAGGTAGAAAATATGGGCACAGATATGCCCAAAAAGCCTGTAGAAGGGAGATACTGTTGGGTGTTACAGTTTAAGAAAAGCCTCCTAAAAGTTTCATCTCGGGAGCTGGAGAATTTGTGGAAATTTGTGTACATGTGGTTTTGTTTTAGTTTAATAAAAGCGAGATCACATTTTATATGCATATGTTTGTATAAAATGCATAATGTTGTGCCCTTTCACTTGATATCAGTATGTGTAGATCTATGTTATTACCTTCTAAAAAACTTCATGTATGTTTCTGTCTCTATGCCTTTTTCTAGGACAGAGTTCTAGAAGTGAGCTGTGCCATACAGGCAAAACTACAACGTACTTTCAGCTCAAAGCCATTGCATATAGTTTGGTAAAATCATTCTGGACAGTGATTTGCTTAAAAGAAATCTAGACAGTATGGTGAAAATCAGTTTACTTAACTGAGTATAAAGTGGATATTGGAGTCCTGAGGTCTTAGAAGTTTGACCGATTTATTTAGCCAGTTCTTCTTGGCCCAATTCTCAATATCAGAATAGCTTTGGGAATGTTTTCCTATTACACATATTGGAATTCTTTTTGATAATAGATAATCCTGACAGTGCTTTTTTTTTTTTTTTTGGTAGTTTAAAAAATAAATGTATTCATTTACAGTGTAGGAAGCCAGAAGTCTGAAATCAGGATGTCAGTGGGGCTGATGCCTCGACAAGCTCTGAGCCCACCCCTCTCTCACTGTTCTGTGGTTGCTGGCAGTCATTGGTGTTCCAAAGCTTGTAGACGCATCAGCCCAATCTCTGCTCCAGAACACACTACGTTCTCTCTCCAAGTGTTGTCACATTTTGTGCTTTCTGTGAGGACACCAGTAGATGTATTAGGGCTTGGATGGCCTACTCCAGGATGACCTCATCTTAACTTGATTTGCATCTTGCAAAGACCCTATTTCCAAAGAAGATCACATTCACAGGTACCAGGGGTTAGGACTTGAACAAAACTTTTTGGGAGACAATTCAACTCACAATGGACACCTTAAGTAAAAAGGGAGATGTCTAACAGGTTTATTTGAGTGATAGCTCATTGTGATTTTGATTGGCATTTCCCTGGTGATTAGTGATGCTGAGCCCATTTTCATATACTAAGCCAGGGTTCCCAGGAGTCTGCTGGTAACCTGGTGCCGTGGATACTGCCTGAGAACGCGGAGCTGTCTTACCTGGGCTGCTAGAGCCATTGGGTAGATGCTGGTAGAATCAGGAGCCTGGGGTTGCAGGAGCCTTTCAGGGAGGCACTGAGGGCCTTGATAGTTTTGTGGTGAGATAGGGCTCTCACTTTACTTCTCCAATAGGGTAGATATCTCTCTGTGCTGGGCTGCCTGGCCTTAGAGGAGGCGTGATGGGGGTAATGTGAATCTTTCTTTTCTACCCTCCAGAATGCATCTTTTCTTATTTCCATACATCCTCCACATACTTTAATCCATCACCTGGAATCCTAAGCTCTTCCAAAGTTATTTTCATGCACGACTAGTTGTTCAAATTGATGTTTCTGAGGGGAGGCAACTGAACGCTAGAAATTCTTCTGCCACTTTGCTGAGATCACTTCCAGTTTTCAGTTGGGTGGCAAGAAGGCTTAGAGCCAGTTTCTGTACTTCATCACAGATTCTGAATTGGCTGATCCTTTGGACATATTTGCTTTTCTCCTTCTGTATCAATTTTTGTGCCTCATTGTTAGTGTATGTGAGTTTCTGTCAAAGCCAGTGACAGTAATTGCATTTGATCCCTTTTTCAGTGCTCTCAGTTAGACTAGAGAAATGGACAGGAATGAGAAAAAAGTGCAGGAAATGTATAATTGCACTTGGCTCTGTGCTGTAGTCGTGCTGGTGCTATACGTGCAGTTTATACCCGAGTTACGGGCAGAGTCGGTGGCAGTTGGTTGCAAAGGGCAGCAGCCCCCTCGTAGGTGACCTTTGCATTTCATCACATTGTGTGAGAGTTTGGACCTCATTTCACATCTTTGGTGGGTTTTTTTAATTTTTTTTAAGTATAAGCTTCTAAAGTTCGTGGCTTTATCTTTGTATTCCTAACCATAGACATGGAGTGAGTGAGTGAGTCATAAATGTCTAGTGAGAAATTCTCCTTTGGATAACCACGAATTGTGACTGAATAGTCACATGTCCTGCCTTTGTTCTTTTTCTAAGTAAAATAGAAAGGGTTCAAATAGTATAAACAAACAATAAGGAAAGGTAGTTTCCTCATTTGCACTCATTTTTTTCAGCCTATACCCTGTAATAATTTAAGACTTTAGAATCCTCCCTTCATCTTCTTCTCAACAAACTTTTGCTTATTTGTTCTTGAATTAGTAAAAACTCTTAATATTGAATGTCTGGAATTATTTGAGGAAATGAAAAAAATTGGTATTATTTTGAATCATTTTTGTGAAGAGCTACAGAATATATTTTTAGCTCATCACATTTGAGGTTTTAGCACTTTTATATTACAATATGACATTTTCAAGTGTTTCATTTTAGTAAGAAATTGACCCTCAAACTGGGCTTTGCAGGTGTGGCAGGAAGAGGTAGAGACTGTCGAATGTTCGAAGTCATGTGAGGGGGATAGTTCCCCACTTTCACGGGGTACTTTCACCAGTCTGATCTGGGGGGAGAAAACTACAAAACCAAGGAAACCTGCTCTCTATGAGCCACATCCCAATTGTACAGAATAGGACTTATCATAGGACAGATTTCTACCGCAAATTACTCACATGTCAAGAACTTGCCTATGTGTGTGAGCAGAAGCAAAATCCCTGTTAAGTGGTCTGTGACCCTTGCCCAGACTTTAGTGGAATGAAATCCCGGGGCACCATGGACAAGCAGTTACAACGATGAGAGCAAGGTCTTTATGGTTGATGCACATGGCAGTATAAGCTATTTTTATACTTTTCTCTATTATGTGAAATTAGTTAAGTTTTAGGATAAAACTGAAGGATGGTATCCTTTACAAGCTTATGCCAATCACACTAGACTTTAGTATGTATGTTCTGGGATTCTTAGAAAGTGTTTTAAATCAACAACAACGAAAAAACTGTAAGGAAAATCCTATTCTAGCTGTAAACACATGTGGTCTAGAAAGTATTTTCTTAAATGTTCAGCTTTGAATTATATGTTATAGGGACTTTTTCTCCCCCACCCCCAGCACTCCATGCTCTCTTCGTTCAAAAGGGTTGCAATGTTTTATTGAATTATACGTTATTTCTTTATTTAATATTACTTTTGAAATTTTTAACTAAAATAATATAGAATTTTTTTAAACATGAAAATACCAAGACTGCATTTTTTATACTTTAGCTTGACCATACATATCTTTCCAATGAAGAATATGCATTAAGAATACCTTCATATTTAAAGATTATCCAATTTTTGTATTTTTATTCCATAATTGAAGGCTGTCATCCTTGCCATAAGTATAAGTAGTACTTCAGAGGACTTTGTGCTTTACATGTGTCAGGGCGCACTCATGCGTGTGAATTGATGGGAGAGGAAGGAACATAAAAAATGTAGAAAAGTAGTTGGAACTAACGGATTGGTTGTGGTGTCCTGGGGGCAGGTATAATCTCCAAGCTGTCAGACTCCATTACAGGCACTGTGGCCATCGATCAGAGCTGACATGTGTAGCGGAGGTTAGTATAACTGCAATTATTTGTGTGTTTATAGAATCTAACCCATGTGACATTTTAGATTTAGTCTTTAAATTAAAACATTCATATAATTGTAAGCTTGTTGGTTGAGTAGTATGTGATTATGTATTTTACAAAGGCAGACAGACTTCCTAAATCTTGCAGTGTTGTCTGGTCTACATCTATAGCATTAGAATGTGCTTTGGAACAACTCCAGGCTGTTTTTACCACAAAAGATGTATTAAGCAAGAATTCCTGAATGCTGCTCTTTAGCTTAATTAATGGATTCTGACATTTTCAACTAAAATGAACTACATTGCATCAATTGTAAGACACATTTTAAAAATTTATTTGATAGTACTTTTCATTAATTTCTTAGTGACACACAAAATAATGTAACTTATAATCTGTGGTTCCTGAGATTTGATGAAATATACTAATATACTCTTGGATTTTATTGACTATATTTTGGTATTTTACCATTCTGTTTTATAAAAAAATTCATTTATATATTTAGTTTAAACATTTTTTTCTAATTTCCTACAATCTAAGTACCAAAAATTTCAGAATAAATTTTAAATATTATAAAGACATGCAAGTATACTTTTATTTTTAAACTTTTCATATGCTTTGGATTTAACAATTTAACATTTTAAATCTAGTTTTAATTTATAGTTATCTGCCTTAAGGAAAAAAATGACACCAACAGTATAAATTATTATTTTTTTAATGTTGAAGTTCAAAGGATATTAATATAACTTATATAACTTTACAATAGCTATAACAGGGTGTGTTAAACATAAAACAGATGATTTTTAGAGGTAACAGACATTTATCTGTTTCTGAGGCTAGGTATGTATTGTTGATAGTCATTTTAGGATTGTGTTTTTCTGTATAGTGATTTAATTTATTGGAATTAGAAGGTTTTATGGACTGGGCTCAGTATGAAAAATATGAAAAGACAAGGATACATTTTGTTTTAAAATAAGGAGCAACAAAAATAACATTAAGGAAATATGGAGTCATGCAGTCTAAATTATGTGTCTAATTTCTCTTTTGGGGTCAAAGATTTCCTGTAAGTATATTGAACTTCCGTATATTTTTGCTTTTGGTGCTTATCAATGTCTCTGGTTGAGGAAAAGATTGATAAGTGGACAGGAAATTGGCCTAAATTTAGAAGCTGTCATCTGTACTTTAAAAAATTCTAAAGTATTTCCAAGTAATAACCTAAAGAATTTGGACTTACATGAAAAATTCCGTATTTGGTCCCTTTGTCAAGATGTTGGCGTTGCACATGGAAAGACATGCTCGTACGCATGATCAGACGAGAGATGATATGTGGATCAGTGAGTATCAGAAGCACAAAAAACATACTTGCTTATTTTTTTCACAGCCTGGAATATTCTCGTTTTCTTTGTCTGGCAAACTCTTATTCCTGTTCAGTTCTGGTATCTCCTCTTGCCATTTAAGTTTTGTTTTTAATTATAAGTTACGTAAACTTAATATAGCATGTATATACACATCTTACTGTTATTGAAATAAAATATACACACACAGTAGTGCAAAACTTGTAAATGAACAGCTCGATACATTTTTCTAAAGTAAGTATACTAATGTAGTCACCACCTATAGACAGAAGAATGAAAATGACCCCCATCTTACACCACTCACCCAATGCACCTCAGAATGGGTAAAGACATATTGTAAGACCCAAAGCTGTAAAACTGCTCGAAGGTAGTATAGGGGAAATGTTCCTTGACATTGGTCTTGGGGATTATTTTTTGGATATGACACCAGAAGCACATGGAACAAAAAAGAATAAACAGGTAGGGCAAAAAATAAATGGAAAAGCTTCCACAGAGCAAGAGAAACAATCAGCAAAATGAAAAGACAAGCTATGGAATGGGAAAAAATGTTGACAAACTATCTGAAATGGGGTAAATGTCCAAAATATGTAAGAAACTTATAAAACTTAATGGCACAAAAATCCAATTAAAAAATGGGCAAGGGCTTAAATAGACATTTTTTTCTAAAGAAGACATACAGCGGCCACCAGGTATATGGAACAACCACGTGGTTATGTGAGGAGTGGCAGGCTTTCGCTAATGTTATTGAGGCAGTCATTTTGCAATATATATATATTTGTATCAAATCACAGTGTACACTTAAATTTATGTGTTAAATGTCTATCATAACAAAGCTGGGAGAGGGAAGGGAAGGAGAGATAAAATGACTTCCTCTAAGTTACAAAGTTTTAAAGGCAAAAGATAATATGGTCATTATTAATGTTTAAGTGAATGACCAGATGAATTGGTTTTGATTAGTCTTAGGTCCTGTCAAGTCATTTGGTTTTGCTGTCAAATGGATGAACATTTTAAAACTGAATACACCAAATCTTCGGCACAGTGGTGGCATATATCATCTCGACTGTGTCATTTTCCTAGTGGACAGGCTGAAATTGGAACAGTTTGGAATGACTTTTATACTCCTGAGGGCATAAGGACATGTATTGAGAGAAATTTAATTTGACAGTAAGAATATTGACAGTTAACCCATGTCCCAACATGCTCTAATACAAGAGCAGGTGGAAATGCCTTACAGAAGTTCCGATTCATTAAGCAAGTGTGTTACTTTCTAGCCATTTGAGATCAGAGAACTGAAGTAATGAAATATTGAAATAAATGAAGCCACTTGTCACTACACTGAAAGTAAAGTATAGAACAAAATACCAAAATGAATTTTTAAGATTTGGTGGTATATTTTTCTGATATCTGAAAAATCTGATTTTACAATTTAATTGTCACCACATTAGTATCTTGATAAGTTAATTATAAGAAAGTATTGGCCCAGTAGTCTATGTTTATGGTTAAGTAGGTGGCCAAGCTTTGTATTTATTATTATAACTTAATGGTGTACTTTGTAGCTTTCCTAATATTTACTACTAATAAACTTGGTATTTTGTAATTTAATATGACATAAATATAGAGTTTAGGAGAATTGTTTTTGAAAAGAGATAAGCATGTTTTTCATGAAAAAGGTTGTTAGTAAGTGATCTGGGTGTATTTACAATAATATGTACATTTGTTAATATATCTTGGGTCATTTTAAATTTGTCATATTTCAAGGCAGAATAATTTATAATATGAGATATTAATTAATTCACAGTGAGTTTTTCAACCCATTTTAGATCTCAGAATTCATTATGCATCCATTTATACTTAGTTCCAGTAGCATATTTTTTTCCATAAAATTTGATGTGCTCTCAACATTGCCCTTTAACTTTAGCAAGTTAACTAGGTAGCTTTGAATTTGTAGTATTTCACACCTTAGACATGAATTCCTTAATCTGTCTCATTACAGCTTGCCAATTAATGTTGTATTGAAGTACATCAGTTAAATTTTGTGGTCAGTATAGTTCATTTCAAAATGATAGCAGTGATATCTCTAATAATATATCAGGGTATGTTGACAAATTTGGATTGTGCATTTGTTAAGAATTTATTTAGCAGTTGCAATCTAAAAAAAAAGGATTTTTGTCATCCCTGTAGGTGACTTCAAAACATACGTGAAATAACATACAAGAGTGTCCAACCCCCAGTTCATTTAACCTCCTCAAAGCACAGTTGTGTTGTGATTCCTGATACACTGGCTAAGAATAGCTTTGGTTTCAGTTTGTTACCTCATGTGTTCTTCGAATTATCCACTTACAGGATTATTTCCTAATGTAATGTTGTTATAGTAGAAGATATCATTAAACTTGTTATCTTTTTCTCTGCCACAGTATGCTTTTTAGAGGACACAGACAATTCAACATGTAAAAAAGAAAATAGATATTTAATCAAAGGCCCATGTCAAATGGTCTGCTGAAGTTCTCCTAAGCACCCTGGGCCTACCTCCTGCTCACTCGTATGCCCTGGATCACTAGGAACTCACTGTCTGGGTTCCTGTTGTCTGCTAGTGATGCTGTAGTGTTTATATTTGTTGCTAGTAGAAGTACTGTATATATAGTTGAAATTCAGGCATTTTTTTAAACTGGGTGTCAGTAGGAAAGTTTCCTCCAAGTTTGGGTAGGTACAAACAGGGGACCATTCCTAGAGTAAATTCTTGGTTCCTTTCTCATTTCCATTTAATGTTTTGTTCACTTCTTTGTCCCTCTTCAAATAAAGACCGTTGTCAGTGTATGCAGACTTAAAAGGTAGTGTCATTTGTTTTTTACATTGTAAGATGCTTTTTAAAAGAACTTGTCTATTTTGAACACTTCACCCTGCAATATAAAGATCAATTACCTCATTGAGTTTTAAATAACTGTTTACTAACAGAATGTAGAGAATGGCCCTGGTGAAGTGACCATTGCCTTCAGTGAAGTAGATATCATTCTGGGATATTCTAACACATTTTATTAGATCTGTGTATAGGAAGCCAATCGTATTTCTTTTTGAATGACACAGTTGAAATTTAAGTAATCATGTGACTTTTTCACCTTTTTAATATCTTTTCTTGTCTTATAGATGCTTGTGACCACACCAGAAAAATGGGACGTCGTGACAAGAAAGAGTGTTGGGGATGTAGCTGTTTCCCAAATTGTAAAGCTCCTTATTCTCGATGAAGTTCACTTGCTGCATGAAGATAGAGGACCCGTATTAGAAAGCATAGTGGCACGTACTTTACGGCAGGTAAGAGGAAGTTCCTTAAAAGCTCATTTTGGAGGGATGAGTAACTTCTTTATCTGAAATGTAGTATTCAGAGAAATATTAATATGTATTGTTCATGGGGACAAAGTTAGTTTTACTAGGCAGAAAACTTCAGCTATTTTGTTTTCATGTTAAAAGTAACCGTATCTTCCTTCTAAGTCTTAATTTATTGAAGTCTCTTTAAAATAAGTACTGGAAAACTTCTGTTCTCAACCTATATTGTAGAGCTAAATCACTGACTAAGCAGTGTTAAAATGTGTTAGACCAACTCTTTGCCCTGAAGCAGATGTGAATGATTTATATTTTTCTTCTATATTAGATAAAATGAGATATAATCACCTAATATGCATAATCTTAACATTATGTTTTAAGAGACATGTACATGTTGTCTCTAGTTTTGTGGTAACTATTAAATAGTCCAAACTACAGTTGGTAAATTCAGCAGTGTCTTGTGATTATTTTCTGTTGTGGCGTATGTACGACACAGGTAAAGAAAACAGGTCTGAAACTGCCCTCACTGCTGTCCAGGTCTTCTCTTGCTGCAGTCGATCTGCTCTGAGCCGTACTTCCCATGAGATCTCCAAAGAATATGCAGAGAATCATTTACACAAAGGAGAACTGTTTTGATCATGAGTTGATTTGATTTTATACACTGGTACTTACATACTTCAGTGATGTATTTTAGGGAGCCATGCCACCCTAAAATACATCACTGAATCCATATTCCAGGTTTACTTAGATTGAGTCACCTAGAGAGAGACCATGTCCATCAGCTAAAAGCATTACCAAGATAAAGGCTTTCCTGCAGCTGTAGTACATTAGAGGTCAAGTAAATACCATTGGTACATTTACCAGGTTTGTCATTGTCGTGGTTACTAGAGACTTTGACCAGACCATCCTTCTTTTTCGAGCATTCCCATTTGAGGGGTAAACTAGGTCTGTGCATGTACATAGACACACAAAAACATACTGTATCATATACAAGGTATATTTTGAAACAATCATTCTAAATATATAAATATTTTAAAAATTATTTGTAAATGCATAATGGTATAATTTTTATACGTAATTTATAAATATAACCTATATAAAGTTAAATATATAAAATAAATACATAAAGGTTATGCTATAAGTTTATTATATATGTAATATAATTATGTAAATATGTGTGTTGATATGATATAGAAATATACAATATATTGTGTGTAATATATATTGATACATCCAACACATTGGCAACTCCATAATATAATTAAATTCCAATTATATAGTTTATCACTACTATGCTCATAAATTTTCGGTGACTTGCTTGTTTTTATCTTAAGAAAAATGTTCAAATTGCTTAGCTGGATATTAAAGACTATTGAAGCTCTGATCTAATTTTAACTTCTACATGCTGTTTAGCTACCTTAGGTTCCAGCCACACAAAACTATGTGTTCCTTCTCCACTTCCTTTCCAGTACCACTGACCCTTTTTCAAAGATGAAACTTGTTGTACTAAAATCAGAGTATATTTTTGGTTATGAGATCAATAGTTAAAAATGAAAATTTATATCTCCATCATTCTACTCATCTGTTGAAAACCTGCTCTTCTACCATCTGTTGAAAACCTATTCTTTTGACTCTGCCAAATATTGCTTCTATAAAGTGTTCCCCAGTTCACCTTTTTTGGGTTCCCTTTATACTTCCCTTTGCACATTTTTAGCATTTAACAGTATTACTTACAATTTCACAGCTTGCTATAATTAATTATACCTTCACCTGTATTCCCTAGATTTGATTTCCTTGAGAGAAGGGTGTGTGTGAGTCTTCTCATATTTTCAATGTACTAGTGCAGTACTCGCAACTATTGTTATTAAATAGCAAAGTACCTATTTTTATTAATTCCTTGTGATGATCAGATTGTCCCAGTAGATGGCAGTGTTTTACACAGCACTGCAACATTGGTAATAGGCTCCATAGGGAGCTATTCTAATGCAGTGTAGATTCTCTTCTGGTTCTGAGTTGCATGGTGGTAATAAGGATTAAATTCACAACACACTTGGAATAATTGAGAGAAATTTGGAAAAGAGAAAAGTGTAAGAAAGGCCAAATATGTTGCATTTAACAACATTGAACTAATATTGTCTTCCTAACTGTTTTCAGTGAATAGGGAGACTATTCAAACTTTGATTTTTATGTGAGGAAAAATATAATAAAAAAACTATGCCTAGTTTTGGGGATAATGAAAGAGAGGAAGTTGAAAAATACTAATTTTTATGGTTTTTAACAATTAATAATTTTAGGTGAATATGTATAGCATATAGAGCTTTGAGATTTGGCTTAGGATATAGTTACAAATTATCCCTATTTAAAAGAATGTGTTTCTCACATGGGCTTATCTGTATTGAGAATAATTACGTTTTTAGATTAAAAAAACAGTTCTAAAAATGGATTTTTAGTAGAAAAGTATCTCTGGTGTTTGTAGGGTAAAATTAATAACCCTTGTGCTGTAAATAATGATTTTAAAACCAAAAATTAGTTTTGTTTCCTTTCAAATCACCATCAGTGCTACTTAGGACTGTTGTATAATTAAAAATGGCCATTCTAATTCCTATAAAGTGTTTTTATCACAACATGTAGGGAGATTTCTTAAATAATGGATGTGGTCATCTTCTCTTCTTATTTAGAGTTTCTTAGTTTTTGATTGGTTGGGTTTCGGTTTTTGCTGATACCTGTAAGATTTCCTTAGTGAAAGCAAATTCATAGTAAAAAGTAGTGTATGTATTTGTGCTTTAATTTTCATCCATATCTCTCTGTATGTGTGAATCTGTATCTTACTCAGTAGCATTATCGCCTTTGGCTAAAGGTTAAGTCTTAAGCCAGTATTGATGGGTGGGTAATTCTGAAAGTATCCATATCACTCACATTGGCCAACTTTGCTTACACCCACTGAATCTTTGACTGAGCAAACTTATCCACAGCTTTTGCAGAAAAGTGCTATCAAGTTGTTGTTAGTGATATCATGGGATCATAATAACATTTTAATTGTCAAGTGAATAGAAGTTTTTGGCCATTCCCTTTGTTTTATATTTCTAGGTATATAACATTGTCATCAGAGAATGTGGCTTTTACTTATGGAATATACTGCGGTTCTTTGTGACCTTCATGCATTTTTAGGAAAATAAAAGAAAACATTAACTAATAAGATTTTGCCAGTTCAGGAAATCTACTAAACTTATGTTTTTAATTATTTTATATCATCCAAGATGTCACCTTTAGGCCAGTTTTCCTTCATATGATCTGTCTTTTAGGTTATGTGTTATTATTCTGTATTCCTTGGGCAATCTTGTTTTATTATGAATGTTTCATCATTTATATTTACTAACATTTCTTGTAAACAATAAAAATCCAGATGTGTTGAATTTACCTCATACATTAATTAAAATAATCCATATAGGTTGAGTCCACACAGAGTATGATAAGGATTCTTGGACTTTCTGCAACCTTACCCAACTACCTCGATGTTGCTACATTTCTACACGTTAATCCCTACATTGGACTTTTCTACTTTGATGGCCGTTTTCGACCAGTTCCTCTTGGACAGACATTTCTGGGGGTTAAAAGTGCAAATAAGGTAAATATTAATTTAATAATTATACTTTTTCTAAAATATTTCTGTTTAATACTTATTTGGGATTAGAGACTTCAAAGGACCATTTCAGTAGTATTACAAATATAAAATCTTAGACAAAGTCAAACAATTTCTTAAGTATATGTAGAAGAGTAATGCCTCTACCAAAAAGTTGCTTGTAGTAGTTTGCATTGCTGTTATCAATGTATATTTTTGTATTCTCTTCAGAACACAAATTCTATATGAGAATATACATTTCAAAAGGTTATTTTGATACGATTGAAAGCCAGTGTTAAATAATAAAAGGTTATCATTAAACCAGTAATACATATTTTGATATATTATTTATCTAAAACAAATAACCTTATATGCAAGTAAAAAATAATTTCATGGTAGCAACTACTAAGGGAAGTGCTCTATTTAACTTACAATGTTTTATAATGACTATATTAATTATATATTATATATAACATATTACAATACATAATATAATCATATATAATTAACATATCTATAATTAATATGTCATTTTAATATATTTAATGTATTGAATATATTGAAATAATATATTATATATAATTAATATGTGATATAGTTTATATTATATTTATAATACATCGTTATATATCTATAATTACATGTAATTAATATATAATTATGTATCAATATGTATTTAAATATATTCATTAAGTAATATATTTCATTGTACTAAATAATATATTTAATTATATAATTAATATCTAATTATGCTATATATAATATTATATAATAATATATAATTAATATAGTCATAAAACATTGTGACTTAAGTAGTTAGATATATAAGTGGAAAGTTCAGAAACTCATGATGTGATTCAGTTGTTACGGAAGAACATTGGAAAATGGTGTGTGTGATGTATCTGATTCAATATAGGTCATGATTTTGGCTAGAATTCAACCTAAAATACACTGAAAAATTATTAGCAGCAGTTTTATGTGGTAGGGTTGTTTCTTGAATCATTGATGGGGAGTAAATTACCTTGTGAGTATCTTACCCACCTCAGTCAGTATAAAACATGAATTTCAGAATGCTAAAGTGTTTACATTATTAAAACAAAAAATCTAAACCATGGTCACTTCAGATGTATATAACATTTTCATCCCCTCCAAACTCTTAATAAATGTTAAGTAAAGAGATACAGCCTGTGTCCATGCCTATTCCTTTGGGTTAACTACCTCCTTTTTGACTGAAAACTTTCTCATCGTTAATAAGGAAAATGAAACCCTTTTTTAATTTAATGAATTTGATATTAAATTTCCAATTAATCAGGGATATGTTCTACATATGCATTACAGAAACAGCACGTTTCTTTACATTTCACTTTTATATACCATAATATTCTATTGGTAGTGTTCTAGTGATTTTGAGAATTACACAGGAAAACTTTGAAGTTTAGAATGAAATAGAAGAATGGCTGAAGAATGGGCTTGTCTAGGGAAAGCAGAGAAAAGAACTTTACAATTATTCTAAAATATGTACGACTACTTTATTATCCTTTAAATTATTGTCTTTAAAAAACTTGGCACTCTCAGAAATTTAGTACTCTTGAAAGTATCCTATGATGTGTTTTTATTTGTATTTTTAAATTACATTGTGATATTTATATTGTATTTGCTATTTCTGAGTTCTAGCTAGTCTGAAAGTAAATAAAGATGCATTATAATTGGCAGGTTTTTGTAGTTAGAAGGTTTGTAATTGCTTCATTTGATTTTTTTTTTAACGTTTTAAACACTTTAAGGTGCAACAATTGAATAACATGGATGAAGTATGCTATGAAAGTGTTTTGAAGCAAGTAAAGGCTGGACACCAGGTATTTTTATCCTGTTTTTAGACAATGCTTAGTGATTAAAGTGATTAATTATTATGCTGTTAAGAAAATTTTTCTTGAATTCTGAGAGGTTTTATTTCATAATTTTTTTAGTTCAGTAGGTAATAAAATATTTGTAGATAATATAAGCATCCTGATATTGAGAGGTCAATCTATTTTGTTTGCTATTTTTATTCAGTAGATGAAAGAGAATAATTTTATTCTTTAATTGAAAAAAATTTTTTTTAAAGCACCAAACTGTTCTTATACTTCAAAATTTTTAATGGAAATTTTTTAACATAATGTGAAAGTTTTTAAGTGTTATATTATTCTGATTTCCTGAAGTAGTGTCATTTGAAATAGATATAATAAAGTTTTATATTGTTTTATGGTGTTTGGAAACTAAGCAATTTCACTTTTAAATTCCATTGTCTCAAGTGCTCCAATCAAGATTTTTAAAGAAAAAGTGGAATGCTAACAGTTGCTTACAGTCAAACTTAATCATTGCCCAGTTGTATGGTTCTTTGAATCACTTGTTTTTTTCCATGTTGTTAGGCTAAAAAATATGGCATGTAAAATGAGATATTTTCTGGTTCTTTCATTTTTAAATTTGTTGTGAGAAGAGTGGAATCCTTTCTTTTCCAGACTAAATCTTGTGTGGAGCCCCGAGGTAGAAAGCAGTCAGAGATGAATTAGACTCGAGAGTATGGAACACACCTACCGAGCATTCCTGATGCACTTTGTCCCTTTTTAAGAAAGCTTTAAAATCAGTTTTTCAGCTAATCTCAAGAGAATGTCCTTAATTTTAAGAATAACTTTTAAGGGAAAAAAATCATGACTGACTTATATTAGTGGCTTACCTTACCTCGTGATTAGTAAATGCCTAAAACAGCTAAAATTACCTTACCTTGATTATCTCACTGAATTCTCCCAGCAGCCAATGAGGCAGATACTATTATCCTCATTGGACAGATAAAGAAAGTTAGGTACTGTGTGAAGTAAAGTGGCACGTCCCTATCGTCCCTATCACTTTATTAGGGCATTTACCCATCCAGCCTTGTGGGTGTCGAGTCTCCAGCAACCATTGTCTCATATCACTTTATTTTCACTAATTTTTCTATCAGTGGTATTCTTTGATCCTCATTATAAAATTACTTTGTGGGTTGCATTGCTTATCATGTACAAGTAAAGAAATATAAGAGGCCAGTATTCTTTTTTGTAGATCAAAAAATAGTACCAAGTACCAATCATTTATTCTGGGTCAGGAGACAGGAAACTTTTTCTGTAAAAGAGCCAGGGGGTAAATAGTTCAGGCTTTGTGGACCTTATATTTTCTGTCACAGCTACTCAACTCTGTTGCTGTGGCATGAAAGCAGCATGAACAGCGTATGAAGAGCTGGGCATGGCTGTGTTCCGATAAAGCTTTATTTACAAAAACACACATCAACTGCATTTGACTTGCAGGCTATAGTTTGCCAACCTCTGTTCTAGATTGCCTCATGAGACCTAGTTTAAGTGAATGTCTGATGATGCTAAAATGCTATCTAGAGAAACTTAGGATTTCACAGAAAATCCGAAAAGAAAGAAATGTCCTATATGGCCACCAGTATTTATAAAAGAGCAGGATAAATTCAGTGTAATTGGGTACATGTAACGCCATGGACATTTCTTTTCAACTTTTATATTATGGAAGGTAGAAACTTACTAGCTAAAGGGTCTATAAAATTACATGCTGTTTTAAAAATATGTAGTAAATATTTAAATGTTTTCTCATTAAACTTTTTAAAAATAGACTTTATTTTTAGAGCAGTGTTGGGTTCACAGCATAAGGGAACGGAACACAGAGAGTTCCCATACAACCCCTGCACCCCAGCAAGCACATTTTCTTCACTATCGGCATCCTGCCCCAGGCTGTGCATTTCTCTCAACCAATACGCCTACATTGACATGTCAGCCTAAAGGCCATGGTTCACAGTAGGGTTTACTCCCAGTGTTACACATTCTATGGCTTTGGACAAATGTATGATGACATATATCCACTATTATAAAGCCACAAACAATTTCACTGCCCTGAAAACCCTCTGTGTTCTCAGCCTGTTCATCCTTCCCTACCTTTAACCACTGATCTTTTTACCATCTCCCTAGTTTTGCCTTTTCAGAATGTCATATATAGTAGTCCCCCCATCCCCACCCATGGTTTCTCTTTCTGCAGTTTCAGCACCTGCAGTCAACTGCAGTCTGAAAACAGCAAATGGGAAATTCCAGAAACAAACAATTCCTAAGTTTGAAGTTGCACACAGTTCTGAGAGGTGTGTAAGGATCTTGCGCTGTTCAGTTCTGCCCTTCCCTTCCCTGTTTCATCCCTTTGTCCAGCATATCCGTGCTGTAAGCAGGTCCTTGAATAGTGTCATCTCATTCAACATCATTTCTTCCATCACATTTAGCACTTAATGACCAGATAAGTGGACACTCGCTCCACTTCTTTGGAACATAGGATTGCTTCTCGTGGAAGGAAATCACTGTTTTAGAAATAAAGAAGAGCAGTCTTTATGACCTCTTTCTTAGTGAGCCTGGTAAATACATACACCACGTGTAAACATGCACAATAGTAAATCCTTCCATAAGTAAATGGCTGAATAATGCCATGACTGCCAGCACAACACCTGCTTTGAGGCTTGGGGAACTGAGTCACTCATCTTTGTAGCATTATAGTCTTTGTGATGTAATTTATATACCATGTAATCATTCATAATTATTCATTAAGTATATTTATTATATTACATTCTTTTTTCCATATAATCTTACATTATAAAATTTTTCTTAGAAAAATAGAATGCAGCCCATTCCTAAATGTTGGGAAAAGTAGCAGATAGGTAGGTAAAAATACAAGTAGAATGTTGTCACTTAAGGGATCCTAGGAAGGTTATATTCTCTTCCTCTTCTGATGTGGTTCTCGTTATTATAGGGGCTAACAACTCTCTCTCAAAATCATGATTTATAGTTCAGATGCTGTCTGGAGGTGCTTGGTGGAGAGAGAAGAGACCTTGCCACTGGCTCTCTCATCCTTGGTGTAAATTTGTTCAGTATACTACTTTTCCAAATGAAAGCTGCCAGAGGGCTGGCATTTGTAGTAGTTCTAAATCCTGGCAGGACAGAGTTGGAGTTGCGGATTGATTCACAGTACTGGTTCCTATTTAGAAAAGAAAGACTTGGGCATCACACCCACAGGAGACTTTAGCGCTAGCTGCTCTAGGGCACGAGGAACCTGGGAAGGGAGAGCGTGCAGAGCTGAGGTGGAAGTCGCATATACGCATCAGCTCCCCATCCCTTTGTGTGTATGTCATGGTGCCCACAATTGTCACCCTTTGAAGGGCGTGAGACTACCAAGCTGTTTCCTTCTCCTGCACTCTTGTCTAGCTAAATAGGCATTCTGGGTGACTGTGTCAAGTGTGATTACAGTTTGAGAGCCCACGGAAACACTGTGGGATCAGAGATCCTGCCCAGATCTGTCCTTACGTCCCGCTCTCCAATTAAGAAGTAGAGCCCGATAACTGTGGCCCCGTCCAGGCTGTGTGTCCTAAGGACAGAGGTGTAGCTGCCGGTCTCGCAGTTCCTGGTTTTGAATGGTTAGTGATGTGTGTTTTTCATAATAGTAGGATTTTTAACTAATTTTTTAAATAACAATTTGCATTCCACTGTTCCCCATCAGCTCCAGGTGTACAGCATAGGGCCAGAAAACCATGCACTTTACAGAGCGGTGCCCCCGCACTGTTTCAGGCACCCACCTTGCCCCACACACGGTCGTCATGATACCATTGAATAGGAAAACATACATGTCTCCTTTACGTTGTTTTTTTAATTATAAAAATAAAATAACAAGACTGAGGAAAACTTTCATAGTTCCACTGTCATTTTACCATTTCAACATTAGTATTATAATTTTTATACATATCCTGCTAGTCTTTTTATTCATTTGTACAAGTAGCTTTGGCTTTTCCTTATTCAACCTTAATTTTAATTATTAGTTGCAGTCCATTACTAAATTATAGTTATACTGTTTATACAGATTTATATGCACTGTTTTCCTAGTGAACAATAAGCATTTTTTATTGTTTCTGCATAGTATTCTCAATTTTAATGTTCTTAAGACAGAACAGGGAGTTTTTACTTCAGGGTCTATATGACCAATGTCCTGTAAGTTTTTTGGACTTTTAATCTTCCCAGGCCTCTGGCGGAAGCATTATTATCTCCTTTTGTTAAAAGAGAAGACGAACCTAAAACGTGTTAAGTAGCTTCCCTGGGTCATACAGCAAGTAAAGAGTCACACCGGGATTGAAATACAGGCCTTTGTGTTGATAAGGCCACATCTCCAGACTTCACACTGTCTCTTTCCCAGTAAGCTGACATCGGTTGTTCCTGTTACTGGTTACTCTGCCATTATTGATGCTTAAATGCGTACAACTTTATATTGTCAAAGACAGCATTACTGTACCAGTCATCTCTCTTCTTACTAATTTTTTCCTGTTCAAACATTTAGTTAGGATAAATTCCCTAAAATATGACACAAGTGACCACATCGTGTGGTCTTGCCACATGGTTCTGTGGTGCATCTGCACTGGTTACATCATCTCTTTGTCACAGCAGACCCACGTAGGGTTTCATAAACTAAGGCCATGTTTGTGTGAATGCTTTTATCGATGTAGTGCGATGTAAGGTTATGATCTGATGTGGGTTTGCTGCTATTAATTTGTTTCACAATCTTAAGTCATACAAGACAGAGTGGTGTCGTACCAGTGAAACTTTTTTCGTAAGTAGCACCTGGTACCTATAAATCATGGTTGTGAATCACATTTTGCACAGTATATTTTTCAGGCTTTGCTTTGGGCGAGCACATGCTTTCAATTAGAAAGGCCTGTTCTTGCCTGTGTTTTTGCTTCATACAGTGACCCTCTGGTCTTTGACCTTTGTAATTGTATTTTTGAAATGTTGTGTAAATATGACTGATGAAAAAGAGACTCAACAAAAAAAGAGTTTAAACAAATTTAACCCTTGGACATACCAAAAAGCAAATGTGAGGGGGAAAAATTATTGCTAATTCTACTACCCAAAGATAGTTTCTGTTGGTGTATGTCTTTCCATCTGTTAAAATGTATTTTATTCCCTGTCTTTTCTCAGTGATTTCCATAGATTCTATAATCTATTTATTATGTTTTCCTTATTCATAAATATGACAGAACCATAAAGAGAAACAGTGACATTAAAATATAAATAAACACTTCAATTAAAGATGTCAGATTTGAAGAAATTAATCAATGCACTTTATGCATTATTGTTCTTTAGGTTTTGTGTTCCAATAGGACAGGTTCTATTAAGATTGGATTATAAGGAAATATTATTGGTTGAGTTCTTCGCATAGTGTCATGTTTATGGGGACTCCTTGGTAAATATAATTGGGTTGTGATGAATTGCCTCATCTTCAAAGATTTAACTTCTGTAGTGAGATGGGATATTGAGAAATATAACGCATCAGGGCTATGGCCCACTGGTTGATAGTTGCCTCTAGTATTGCTACTTTTAAAAATGCCCAAGCCAGTGTCTTCAGATTACAAGTACTGAATTGTTAAGGTAGCACTTTAGCCTTTTGCATTAATGCAGTCACCTCAAGTTAAAAGCCCTTTTGCAACTTAGAGAACAATGCTCGTATCTTTTTCATTTCTTTACATTACCTGTATTATGTGTGTAACTTTGAAAAAGTTGCCCCAGACCAAAATCTTTTCCTGTTTCAGTATTTTCAAAGGGATTGTTCTGTTTAAGTCTTTTCTTTGCAAGTAGCTCTGCCAAATCCTGTTTGGCCTGTAAGTGCATTTAGCTTGTTAAGTGCCAGCTTCTACTGATTGCCTTTGTAGTGTGTCCAGGACTGCAACTGTAGTGTGGATACTTGGAAAGGAGGACCGCTGCGCATTTTGATTTTAGAAGCTGAGGTGGATAGCTCTTTCAACAACTAGCCATCCTTGATTTAATTCATCACCCAAGAATTGCTACTTCCCAGGGGTCTTTGATTACTGAGGCCCATGTTGGAAGTTTGTTTTCAGGAACTTAGAACCCCTCACTGGCTTATTTTTTTCTTTTCTAGCTCCTTGAAGTAATACCTTCACTAAACTGTGGTCCTGTGCTTTTATTAAAAAGTTAACAAAGAACTCCCCAATAGTATAGAGTTTCTGAGTTGTGTTTTTTCCTCTCTTAATGAGGTTGAATATAATGTTGTCCCAGTCACTAGTTGTCTGTATAAGGTTCCAAGTGATACATTTCAGCAAATGAATTTGTATGTATCCATCTATCGGAAAATGAAAAAAATAATAATTCAACAGTCTTTTCACCCTATTATCTAAAGTCCTGATAGTCAAATTAGTTCTTCAGTTGTATTATTCTGCCTAACTCTCGTGACTGAAAGGTCTGACTATACGTGCTTCATTCAAAGAGACTCTTCTGTTTAAATGGTTAGTGTACATATAAGTACAGTAAATTGTATGTGGGTTTTGTGTGTGTATGTGTGTGTGTGTGTGTAGAGACACAGAAAAGCAGATAGGCAGAGAGCCTTGCCTCTGGAATTCAGTTATAGTCATAACTAACTGCACATTAGTGCAGTGTTACTAAGCACCCAGCTACATATTCAGTAAAGGTGCTTTTCCTTGTTATTAAGTGAACATATTTCTTGTAGAGCTGTATACTTAACAAACTTTAGCTTTATTTTGTTGCCATCTAAATATATTTAAAGAGTTTATTTATTTATTTATTTTTAGAAAGAGGGGAAGAAAGAGGGAGAAAAAGAGAGAAACATTAATGCGTGAGAGATACATTGATTGGTTGCCTCTCGCATGTCTCCAACTGGGGACCTGGCCTGCAACCCAGGCATGTGGCCTGAACGGGAATCGAACCGGCAACCCTTTGGTTTGCAGGCAGGCCCTCGATCCACTGAGCCACACCAGCCAGGGCCTAAATATATTTTGGCAGTTAGCGTATAGCAGTAAGAAATTACAAGTTAGCCTATTCTAGTCCAAGAAAACTACCACCTCTCTCTGCCATCCCAGTTAAAAATCCTTCCAGTGGATATACCTTGATTTTGTTTTCTTATGCCACAGGTCATTTTGACATTTTGTTTTTTCTTCCTAGTTGTGGTTTTCCTAAATAATTTTATCAGAACAGCTACTTTTCAGACTGTTATTAAGTAGACTGATAATGTGTCCATTAAAAAAAAAAGAAAGCTATAACCCTCAGGCAAATAATTTTCATGACAAAAAATTAATAATTTTTAAAAATATACCAATGTATTTATTTTGTTTTTCTTCATCGAGACTAAATTAAAACAGGGTAAATGGTCTCTGATCACACTGTGCCACGGGTTTCGGTGTACCAGTCATCTAAACTTCCATGCTTATGTACTTAATAGATTTTATGTGCAGCTTTGCCTTGAAAGTATTAAAAACAGTAGGAGGCAGTTGTGTTCCACTCAAGCATGTGTGATGACAGATGGAGAAAATCTTTTCATGTTGACTTTTCAACAGTCATACTCTGTAAGACTTCAAGCTCTTCTTGGCTATTGGGAAATTAAAAGTTGGCGATTCAGCCTTTAATTTTGATCCATCTGCTCAAACTAATGAGACGTCTCATCTGTAAGCTTCTCTTTGTGTTACCAAATGCAAGTACAGCTTTATCATTCCTGTTAATAATTCCCCTCCTCCTGTGTAACTAACAGAATGGGAAAATAATTGATGCCTTAAATCTATTGAGATTTTTTCTTGTTATACAAACTTTGTTACAGTGATAGGAACAGAAATTAGAAACCTCCTCAGAGATTATGGCATATTTAGTAAGTTAACTTGTTTATTTTTTACATTATCAAAAAAAAGTCAAGATCCTTATTTAGTAGCTTTTTACTCAAAAATCTACCTCCAGTTTCAAGGTTCTACACTGTTAAAGAGGGGGGGACGTCACCATCAACCTTGGATTAATATTAAACATCAGCCTTGTCCTTAATCAGATGTGTATTTTGTTTTCTCTTCGTTGTTTATAAGTTTTTAGTAGATGTTTGTTTCTAATAAGAAACTACCTTTTAAGATTCACTAATAATTATAGATTGATTTAACTTAGTACAATCTGAAGGGAGTTATTTTTGTTTCTTAGTATTGCTTCTTAGTTTATATAAGATTAATTATGTACAATTGAAACAAATGTTACCATGCTAAATTCTCTACTTTAACAATGAAAGTTTCCATTGGCCCTTTTGCCCAAAGTTTTTCTTCCTCCAGATACAAGCATCACTGATTACTTCTTGGTACCAGGGTTTCTGTCATATCAAATTTGTCTAAGTTACCTTATTGGTGAATTATTTGAATGCTGCTTTCTTGTCAGCCTTCTTTGTTCCTCCTTCCCCCAAATGAGACAGATTCCCAAAGCAATATAAAAGCACGGTTCTAAGGAAGGAGGCATTTTAACAACTGTGAGCACAAAGTGAGCTGCTTTTTTTTTTAAATTATTTTTTTATTGTTGTTCAGTTACAGTTGTCTGCATTTTCTCCCCACCCTTCTATCCCACCTCAGCCAAACCCACCTCCCTCCCCTGCTTCCACCCTCCCCCTTGGTTTTGTCTATCTGTCCTTTATAGTAGTTCCTGTAAACCCTTCTCCCCACTGTCCCCTCCCCTCTCTGCTCTGGCTATTGTTAGATTGTTCTTAACTTCAATGTCTCTGGTTATATTTTGTTTGCTTTTTTCTTCTGTTGATTATGTTCCAGTTAAAGGTGAGATCATATGGTATTTGTCCCTCACTGCCTGGCTTATTTCACTCAGCATAATGCTCTCCAGTTCCATCCATGCTGTTGCAAAGGGTATAAGCTCCTTCCTTCCCTCTGCTGCGTAGAATTCCATTGTGTAAATGTACAATAGTTTTTTGATCCACTCATTTGCTGATGGGCACTTAGGTTGCTTCCAACACTTGATACAAAGTGAGCATCTTTAAAAAGGACCGTGGGTACCTATATTGTGTGGGCATTGCCTCCTCCCATATTTATGACATACCCCTTGCCCCTCGTTTCCACCTCCCACAGTTTGGCCTTCTTTCAGACCCACATTACAGAGATGCTCTTCTGTTCACCTCTGAGCTTTTGCAGAGGTTGTTTCCTCTGCCTCACACATTCTTCCTTATTCTCTGCTTTGTTGTCCTCTACTAGACCCTTCAGGTTTCACCTTTCTCTGAGAAACCTTTTCTTTTACTTCCCTGACTCCTTACCTCCCTATTATTAAATATATATTAACACCATGTATGCCTTCATATTTCTAGGTACAGTTTTGGGGGTTTCTTTGCAGTTTTACCTTTTTTCTGGCTGTTTTTAATTAATGGCACTTTTCATTGTAAGATTATAAGGCACGTAAGGAAAGGGGCTCTCTCTGGCTTTGGTCATCACCATATTGTCAAGGTCTCACCAGTACCTGGCACATGGGTAGTGTTCTGTGACAAGTAAATGGAGATAGAGTAGTGTTTATAAGTCTGAATTTATTCTTAAAGGATCGGGTGGGAACCAACTTCAAGCAAAATTAAGAAAGTAGTCTTTAGTTCCATGGTTAACTGGACGTTTGGGTTGAGGGGAGAACAGCCTGGAGATGTGGAATGACATCAAATGCTGCTTCAGTTGCCTTACTAAGGGACTCTCTCCCCCTGTGGGCTGTAAAGATCAATGACACAGTATTGGTATTCTTATCAAAAATGTTTCATTATATAAATTTACCTTTGGTATTATTTTACCTACTTATAGTCACTTCTGTTGGATATATTAAATTACCTCATTTTCTAATTTAAGATATCCATCTGACTTATTTTTTATGATATAGACATCATCTGTGCCACCAAGTATTTTAAGTTAATATGTTATTTTATTTCTATTCATTAGGTGCTGGAGGAGAAACTTTTGAACCCTTTTAATATTTTACATTTAAAAAAAACACAAAAATCCCATTTTTTCTGAATGCAGTTTACCTTTAGAGTACCCAATTATATTCTTGAAATTATATATATAAAAGTTTTTTATTAACTTTGTAATGTTCTCTTCATTCACAAAGGGAATGCTTTTTGATATGGCATATCTGTGTTGTATTTTTCCTTCATTGTTATTAACATTACTTTTTCCCTAAATCTCCCAGAATTTCTCAGTTACTGAAGAAATACATTATTGTAATAAGAGAATCAACACAAAAGCGTAAAAAGAAAAGAAAAAGCTAGTGATGACTTTTCCCTCCCCTCTCCTCACCCCCAGTACTCCTACCCCTGAAGTGCATTGTATTCTCCTGGCACATACACACGTATGCAGATATATATATATATATGTATGTATGACTATACATACATATATATATATGTATGACTAAAGATATATGTATCTTTATATGTATCTTTAGTCATTTGAGCTTTTCAAATGTCGTAACCAACGGTTTCTGTAGTTATAGCACAAGTGGGCAGAACATAGTGGAACACTTTGTCTCAAAATGATGTTTAGAAATTTTGAGGATATAAACTAAGTTTACTCTATTCTTGTATAGTGCCAAAATATCAAAAGAAAAAAATGTTATACATTATCTTGGGGAGGAAAGGGAAACAAAACAAGTAATTTTATTTTCACAAAACTTTTTTTATATTAGATTCATTATGGAACACTAGGGAATACATAATCATTCAAACCTGAAAAGCAAAGTTTATGCTCCACCCAGTTCATCTGTTATACAGGATGGCAAAAGTAGGTTTACAGTTGAGAGTACAGGAAACATCTTCTATGTGAACAACTGTAAACCTACCTTTGCCCCACCCTGTATAGTAGTATATTATCTCTATTTTTATGTATCTAATCAGTGTAACTCCCTTATAGAAGTTACAACTTTTCCATCCAGTATCTCATTCTTCCTGTCTTCGTTGGTGCACCTCGTCATGATTTATGTTGCCAAATGTGAAGATAGTACAAGTTGTTTTGTTCTCTTACTAGGTACTATTTTTAACCATATTATTTTATAATTTTCTTCTGCTCTGTTTCACACCTCCAGAGTGCTTTGCATGAAAACAGCTCTAACTATGGGACTTTGCATATATGCTTTATACAGGGTAGGGCAAAAGGAGTTTTACAGTTGTATGTGAAACAGAGTTAATAAAGCTATTGTAATAGGCATAACCTGTGTGTCTTTTTCCATATGAACAGCTGTAAGCCTACTTTTAGGCCACTCTGTACATGAAGCCAATATATAAATACATGTGTTCTGACGTAAAGGCATATTATACATAAAAAGTAAAGCCAGTTAAAACATGTCAAAAGTAGTTTGCGAAGTTTCTTAGTACTATTGGCATTTTGGCCAAATAATTCTTTGCTGTGGGCTGTCTTACTCTTTGGAAGATGTTTAGCAGCACCCAATGGCCTCCATCCACTAATAGCCAATACTGGGAGACAGTTGACATACTCACAATATCCACATCAATAAGTTATTGGTGAAAATGAAAAATGTGTCTTTTACTTTACAGAAAAAAAACTAAACACACTTTTTAGCTATCCCAGTACTTCCTATATTTAGTATTTTCATTAATTCCATTGAAAATAAAAGCTAATATACATAACATGTTTATTTTATACTATATTATTTGAATTATTTATATTTTTAAATAACAGTAATACTAAAACAATGTTTGCTAGATTATTTTCCTGTCTTTTATAAGACCATAGAAAATTCTCTAGACAGCTATTCAGAGTACATTAAATTGTCAGAAGTTAATTTGACAGCTATTTATTTCATTTTAGAAAATGATATATTGAATCTCTTTATTAACTAGTTTCGAGCTGATTATTTGGATTTGGAAGCAGTTAGGGGATATATTTAATAAGTTTAGTTACTGCCGGAATTTGTTGACTATATTTTTAGAGCCATCTTTTGATAAGACTGAACAAACAGTATTTTCATTAAAGCTGAGGATAAAAATATGTGTCCCAAGGAAGTCCAATACAACTATTCGTTTGTTTGCTCAAAGTGAAAAAAAGGGAGCTAAACATTCAGTCTAAATTAACCACTGCAGATTTTTACTATTTTTGTCTGTTGCTAGGTTTTTAATCAGTTTTTTGCTGTCATAGTGCCATATTTAAGTATGAGGTATTGAGAAGAAATAAATATCTCTATAGTTAACATTGTAACATAAGATTCTGTTTTTAAGAGAATATCATAGTCTCAGATCGCATCTGATTTTTTTCTTGGTTTTATAAATGAGTAGATGGGAAATGCAGTGCTAACTATATCATGACAGATACAGTGGGCATTTCCAAATTGTGCAGCATTCATCAAGTTAGTGGCTGGTCCTCAAATGTGGTTAGAGACCTGTAGAGTCTTGTGAAGGGTCTAAGATACTAGCCTACCTGCATACTGACCTGCCACAGGCTAACCTTATACTATTTATATGTACACGTATACACACTCACAGATAGAAATAGGGGATGCTAGATTAGGGAACAGACTTTATATTTACTCACAGTGCATCTTGTTGGTTACCCCTTTCCACAAAGATTAGTAGTTTCTGTGTTTGGGGTGATACCAAGTAAACTGATCTTTCACGTGTGGAATATCAATTTAGCATTTCATGGAGAAATGGGATTTGGTCTTCTACTTTGTCAGGTTTTTGATAAGGGACCAAGCAAACCAGTAGTTTTCCCTTGAGGGCCCCAAATACTAGCTTGAATGCCAGTTAGATATCCCGGCTGAATGCAATAGCCTAGAGGCTTTCACCAGGCAACTATGACTCTTCCGTCACTCAAACCAAGTACAAAGTCATGTATTTGCATGTGTGAAACAGATCTGTAGCTGAAATGCTGTACCAACTGTACAAACTAGGGCCGAGCCAGAAAGTAGAGGGTGCACCGTTCCATAGCACCCCCCACCCCCATGGCTCTGGGTTATGCTCACTAACTGTGACCTCTTCGCATACAGTTACTCAGTTCCTACGGTCTTCACTGACCCAAACTTAACCTGCTTCAGTTTGCTGATTTGGGTAAATGCTTTTTACATAAAAACCCATAACAACATCAGCTTTTGAATTTGAATGCTTTTGTACACAACAAGCAGTTATAAGTGTGCCACAAATTTGTTAACACTGTGTATGATATAAAGAAGAATATACTTTGTAAGTAGATATCTTAAATATTCTATCATTACAATTTGAATCATTACCAAAAATCTTGTAGATATGGTATTATTTGCTTGAAAATTAAGATGGATGATGCTCTCTTTTACCCCTTAAATTGTAGGTTGCCTTTATTAATTAATATTTTTGTCATCTTTTGATCAGGTTCCTAATAATTTTATTTGAGATGGGAAGTATTTTAAAAACCTTTAATAGATCATAATTATATTCATTTTGACATTGTATTTATGAAAGTACCATAAAGTTCATTAGTCCATCTTCTTATTACAGATGTCAAAACAAAGCTTATAATAATCCCAAAGTTAGACATCTAATAAGATTTGCAGTTAACACTAGAGCCATGGCCTTTTCACTTCCCTTTCAATATTTTTACCCCACAAAACTGACATTTTCATTGAACCAGTTATTATTGCCTTGCAAAGAGAAGAGAATGCAAAAAATATGTTTGTAAATTTCATCTAAGAAATCTGGCCTGAGGAAATCATCAAAAGTATGTGCAAAAAATCTATAGTAACCCAATAATTTTCAGTCATAAATTTATTAAAGGTTCAATCCTTTCAAAAAATACGATCTTTGAATTTAAAAAAATCATTTTTAAGAAGTAAATACCAACATATGTCTTTTAAATCATTTCAAGTTTCTCAGTAAAGTTGCTCAAATTGATACATCTGGTAATATAATGTAAAGTCATATCAAATGGTAAAATCAAGGTGCATACGTTTTAGTATTAAAAAAAGAATAAAGAACATAGAACTCATTAAGCATCCAAACATAAAAACTATGATTTATAGAAAACAGCATTGAGAACTGGTGGTGTTTAGCTGAGGAAAGAGCTATCATACTGGAGATATGATAGAAATTTTTTAATATTTGAAGAATTGTTATGTGTAAAAACAAGCACCTTTGTTTCCTGTTGCCTTAGCAAGCAGTACTGACCTTTGTGCCAGTGAATGGGATGTGTAGAGGTCAGATTTCCGAGAAATGTTAGGGAAACCTTTGTAAAACAAAAAAACCTTTTTTTTCCCTATTGCGTGGGTCATCTTTTATGTGCCAGGCTCCTTTCTAGTACTTTCTAATTTTTGTTGTTCCTACAGCAGCCTTGCAAGAGGACAGCATTTTACAGGTGAAAACTGAGGTACAGGTAAATTTGCCCAAGTTTATTTAGTATATAAATGGTGAGTTATGATTGAAACATAGTCTATTTGATTCTAAAACACCACTGGTATTCAAAAAAAAACTTGTACTTGAATAACAATAAAAAAAACAAAAAAAAACAAAATAAGTCTGTATATTGTATAGGTTAGTTTGGCATCAGATAAAGAGTTATAGATTGCTAAGAAATTTTTTTCTAAACAAAAAATTAGTTTGACTATATCTTAATTATGAGCAAGTAAAATTAATATTCTTAAGTTTATTTAGTTTTATGTTATAAAAATCAGATTAAAATTAAAACATTTTTTATGCTTAAGACAATTTTGAGGTATAAAGTACACTTTTATCTATAGAATAATCAATACTGTTGAGGTAATTTATGTTTATAAATGTACTGAGTTCTGAAAAGGAATACAGGTTGCAAATTGAATGTATAAATCTATGTAGTACAAATATAAAACAAAACCCAAATTAAGAATTTATAATTTATTCAAGCATCAATTAGATGACATATATTATATTACCTGTTAAAGATATGTGTATACTTAATGTCTTAAGAAAATTAATTAAAGCATAAGAAAATATTGTATTTTAGTAAGTTAAAGAAAAAGTTTATAGGAAAGGGAAAAGGCATTCAAAGTATCATTTTAAAAATTCTACTTTTTTCTCTCTTTTTTGTGGTCTTAACAATTTAGAAACTGTTGAAATATAAATGTCTTATGCTTCTAATTAAATCGTACAATGCCCTGATATCACAAATTGATTGCAAGATAATATTTTACAGGACTTAGCTAAAAATAGGACGTTTTTGCTATCATAGTACATACATAGTACACTAAGTCCTCCAAGTTTTGGTTTTTAAAATTATTACACGTTTTGATAATATATATATCTTTTAGTTAGAAGATGTAAAGTGTTGTGGAATCCTTTTAACCAAATACAGCAGTTAACAATCTATTCAACTCAAACATAGAAATTAATAAATTTAAGACATTTCTTTAAAGACATTGGTGAAGGGTATATTTCACATTTAGAGTAATGCCCTAAATATAATTCATTAAAGATAATCTGAACCTATTTATCACTTAAAAGCTTAGGGTTCTTGAGAGGAACTGCAGATGCTCAGTGAGGGAGTCCAGCGGTGGCTCTGAACTGCCAAGTGCAGATGTGATTACACAGCTTGGAGATGTGGAACCACTTCTCTCTGCTCCAGATTACTTTCCTGGGTTTATTTGCATAATTTAATTCATGAAGATTTGTCAGGGGATTATACAGTTTTCTGATGTAGTTAGAGCAACATAAATTCACCCTATTTAAGGTCATTTTTAAATTTTTTATGGTATACCTGCTAAATATTTAACCAGGTGTTTTTAAGCTAAAATAAATGCTTTAGTAATTTTGTAGGAATATCTGATAATAAATGATAGTGGTTATACCCATGATTAATAAAATAGAGGTTTTTAAAATTTATTACTTTAGCCCTATCGTACTAATAATTTTATTGATATAATTCAAATATAGTAGTGTCTAATCTTTAACATTTTAGAACGTAAGAATATTTTCTTTATCCATGCCCATCAGTAGGATATTATTTTGGTTAATGAATTAGATTAATTTGATTTATTATAAATATAGTAGCTTTGATTTAGGACCTGTCTTTGACTTCAAAGTCCAGAATTTTGGTGTTTTTCTTTCTAAGATGCTCTCAGAATAGATCATTTTATAAGTTTTTTTTAAAATTACAAATTTTGAACTTTGCAAAAGCATTAAGATAAACATACATGTAGCTTTAAAACAATATCAAAAGTCTAAGCATTAACAATTTTAATTCATTAAATATTAGTTGAACATTTGCCTATAAGTTTAACTAAAACTATCTAAGAAAATTATCTTGTTGAAAAATTGGAATTTAGCTTGATACCTTATAGTGTAATAAAAGATATCAGTAAAAGTATTAACTCATCATATATCCTATTTTGATTTATAAACTTTGAAAATTCATATCTCTGCTCAAAATAAATCACTCCTTTGAAAGCTGATCGTTTTGAACACTGGAATTTTAGTGCTCATTTATTCAGTGCCCACTCATGGGGTGACAGCTGGGAAGGTGGTATGGAGGTGATCAGCAGACCTCAGAATTACTGTATTTTGCCGTGTATAATGCACACTTTTTTTCCCAAATTTTTGAGGGAAAAATAAGGATGCACATTGTACATAGGTAGGAGTAATTCCGTTTCTATATAAATGTTTTTAATCTTTTATTTATGCTTATGCATTAAAATTGTAACTCTAGAAAGCAATAACAATATCCATATGCAAAAGAATACCATGGAATACCATAATCAGTTTTGTGTCTAAATATAAATAAAAATTGAATTAAAAAATTAAAATGAAAGATTTTTTCCTAAAAGTTTGGGCCAAAAACATGAGTGGGCAATATACACGAAAGCACAATATACATGACAGAATATGGTAGTAAGGTGTGAACTTGCTCCCAGGCAGCACCAAGGACGGAATATAACTTGATGGAAAGAAAGAGGCTTTGGAATATCAAATCTGAGGCTAATTCCCTCTTCTTCCCATAAAGGAATTACAAGTTATTGAAACTCTGAGCATCAGTTTTCTCATCTGTAAAATACTAATAGAATTGCCTACTCAATTGTGTTGTTAATAGTAAACTAGATGGTTATTCATAGCACTAATACTAGGCCTAGGGCATAGTAAGCATTATTGATATATCCTGGTATTTTATTCTTAGTCCTAGTAATTATGATCAAAGTGGTGAGACCTCTGCACAACTGGAGACATCTCCAGGTATGAACAGAGTGGTGTGGGAGTGATTAATTTTCCCTGGGGCTATTGGAGAACTGGTTTTAAAATGCCCTCAGGTGGAGTTGGCAGGAGAACCAATAAAGTAAAACGTAGGTGAAGGCCAGGAAACATGCAGATGCGTGGAGGTTTTGAACAATGGGAAGAAAGATTTAAAGAGATGACACTCTAAGGCCAATAATGAGGAAACTGGAATGTCATGGCTTTAAGTCAGCTAATTTGCTGACTTTGAGAGAGGACCCCAATTGATGTCTAGATGATGCTTTTCTTTCTTTTTTTTTTTTTTTTTTTGAGAGGAGTGAATTCCTTCCTTCCTGTAGTTATTCATGTAATGAATGATGGCTTCTTTGTTCACCATCTTCCCAGACTCCGATCCTGCACTGTGGCAGACTCCAGCCAGCAGAGTCTGCGTGTTGTGGCTGAAGACGAAAACAAATGCACAGACTACAATAGTCCTGTGGAGAAAAAGGGATGGTACGGTACTCTCTTAAGATGAGAGTCCTGCGGCCACTTCTCTCAAGGGGAGAGCACCCTAAACCTTGCCTGGACACAGGCTTTTATTGTTTTTCTCGGGACCTACATCAAAGAAGGATTTATTATCTATTACATAGAATGCTATTGTCTACATTTTAGGTACAATCAAGGAGATGAAAATAACAAATGCAGCAGGGAAAGGCGGCAAACTGATTATGCTCCATCCTTGGAAAAATTCACACAGGCTTTGGAAATCACCTTGAAGATAGGCAATAAACATCTACTGTTTCAGACCAGGGTGAGGGAGTTTTAGCAAGAGCAGGCCCTAACAGTCTGGATGCATTTTCTAGGCCTGCTTCCCATGGGAAAACCCACTTTGAGGGTCTGGCTCCTGCCCACCACTTGGTTGCTGTTGGCTTTCCATACAGGGCTGAGTCACATTTGCCAGATTAAAACAAAATCGTTCCCTACACTGTACCATAGTAACTTACCCACTCTTACATTCTCAGAGCCTGTCCTGTAATTATTGGATGATCACAGACTCTCGGAGGAGCTAAATCAAGCACAAAAATAGCTAAAAATAAAAGGTAGTCAGTGATAAATGCTTAAGAGAGGGGCATACAAATTCTCTGGATGTTCAAAAGGATAAAGTATCACATGTATTTGGAAGCATCAAGGAATATTTTATTATTTTAATTTAAATCCCTATTTTTTTCCATGATGATGGCCTTCTCTCTGTTCATTTTAAAAATCTTTCCCTAATAGAAAAATAATTTTCAGGTATCACTTTTAGTGGTATTATTTTTTTTGCATCTAGAATGAATTTTTATCTTAGTATATATTTAGGAATGAGATTGTGCTTTGCCTTTCTCGATATGACTGCTCTTCTGTCCACATGTCTGTTTCTGCTAAAAGTCTGTATTTACCAGCATACAGATTTTCTCTCTTCTCTGAACTTTTGACTTCTGTATATTGTCTCTTGAAATGCTATTATTTTGTTCTGCTAGACCATGTCTCTCTTTTCTTCTTAAAACATTTCCAGGTCAACTAAAATATAAATTTGTCACTGAGATCAAAAGTACCACCATAACCCTTATACCTGCATTGTTAAATATGTATTCTTTAAATGTTTACCTTAACATCATAAATCTGTTAGCAATAAAATATATTAAACATAGTAGTACAATATGAATTATAAACATGTTATTATAACCTCATTATTATCATTGTTTATTTCTCCTGTTCACTATAATTTATACATTTACTTAAAAAACTATTAAGGTATAGGTAATACAAACAATACAAGATAGACAAAGGAAATGTTCTTTTTATCTCCCTCCATGCCATTTTCATTTTGCCAGGTAATTAATTACTTTGGTGGGTGTCCATATCTCTCTTTCTAAACACACACATTCTTTACATATACACTTAGGATAATATAGAAATTGTTCTTCAACTTGACATTTTTTCACATAGCACTATATTATGGATATGTTTTCAGATCTTTGTATGTGCAAAACTTAACTATTTGTATCTACCATTGAATTTTTAGAGCCACACAGTACTAGTGAAGTACAGCATCCTCTTAATGTTTATGACTATTTTCACTTCCTTATCTATGAATTTCCCATAAGCCAGAGGAAAGAGCTGACAGATTTAAGAAAAATTAACTGTTTCCATACTTAATAAGATACCATAAACAAAATCAAAAGATAAAGCATAGACTACAACAAAATCGCTGCAGTATAGGAAAAGGCAAAGTATACTATCTTTCTTATATAAAGAGCACCTATAAATCAATAAGAAAAAATACCCAGTAGTAAACAGACAATGTGCAGAATAAGTTTAATGAATAGTCACAGATAATTTGACTCAACAACTCCACTTCTACAAAACTATCCAACAAATATATTTGCAAACATATGAAATGAATTGTGTACAGAGTTATTTATTACATAATTGCTTTAAGAAAAGATTGGAGACAACATAAATGCCCATCAAACAAAGACTTATTAAATAAATTATATTATTTCTAAGTAATGGAATACTAAGCAAGTGTAAAAATAAATGAGGAAGCTGTGCACTGATGTGAAAAGGTCTTCGGATGACCTGAGTTTTCAGCATGCCGGCATTGGCAAGCCTAAACTAGAATCCTGTGTAACCTGTAGTTTGCACCACAGATGATTCTTGTATTTACAATGTGCAGAATGAAACCTTTTAGAATTGCATTTACCTGCTAACACAGATATAGAAATACAACCTCAGCAATAAAAATTATTTTTGTGTACATGCTCTTGTGGTACATAAATATATCTGAAATGCATCTGTAGTGACAAACCTAATTCAAACTATAAAGTACAAAAAATAATTTGACTGTTTTCTTACTTCCCCCAAAGATTCTAAAAGCACCGAGAATGTGTGAAAAAGGTGAGGAGATGAAGCAAAAAAAAAAAATATATTAAAAAACAAAAAAAACTCTCCCAGGGACAACAGTGTGGTGATTACCAGAGGGAAAGAGGGGTCAGGATGGTAGAAGAGGGTGTAGGGAGGATAAAGGATGATGGCAGGAGACTTGACTTGGGGTGATGAACACGCAGCACAAAACACACATGACGTATCATAGAACTGGACACCTGAAACCTATATAATTTTATTAACCAGTGTCACCTCAATAAATTCAATAAAAAAGTAAAAATGAATGAATGAATGATAAAAGCATAGAGAAGTTTTGTTTTGTTTTCCAGTAACAAGGAATGCCTAACACAGGGTTCTCAAATTTTTACAAGCACCAGAATCACCTAGGGGACTTGTTAACCCAGATTGCTGGGCAACCCCCTCAGTCTCTTCACCTGCAAGCCTCATTCATTAACACTTGCAGCAGTCAATATAATGACCTTAGAACATAATTACTCATGTCTGTCATGTTGTTGTCTCTTTTCAGTATTTCCTTCTTAGGCTTCTTTCTTAGTGGAAATTTCTCAAAAGGCTTTGAGTCAAGATTTCACCTTTAATATTTGGCCTCCTCCCTCCTGTTTTCCAATAATCTCAGGCTTAAATAGCCCTAGTAACTTTTTGATTCCTAAACATATTTCCATAAATAAGGAATTCGTACTTACATAGGTGTCATTTTAAAACAGTCATTTATTGATCTAACCATTTACCTCTTTTAGACTCAATTCATTTTATTACCATTTATTACCCTTATACTGGTGCTAACACTTACTTTATAACAAGCCTGCTCGATGATTTTGAATCATTCTAAAAATTTGAGAGCTTTGCTTTACTAAATGTAATGTTTTCACTTACATTATACCCTTCGATCCTTATGGTGATCCTGTGACACTAGTAACTATCTGTGAACTGGGTTAAATACAATCAAAGCGATTAAATAATTCGTTCTAAGTTATCTGTTTCATAGTATTTCAAAGTAGAATTTCTGCTCTTTGTCAAATAATACATTCTTCTTTCCTTTGAATGCACTGAAACAATATCAGTTACTTAAGCATTCCAGTTTTTTAAATGATCATTTGAGCTTTGACTCTTGCATTACTTTTAATCAACATCTCACGTGAACAACACTTTTCTTGGCAAGTCAAATAACAGGACCAGAATTCAAATTCACATACTTTCTTTCCTAGTCCAGAAGTGATTTTATTATATGTATTTAAACTGAGCGGCTTTTTAAAGTAAAAATAAGTATATAAAATATTTTTAAATGCATTAACCTAACAAACTTCAAATATAAACAATTTTTATAAAACAATTAAAATTTACCAATGTATTGACTTGAATCTCCTGTTCTAATCTTATTTTTAATAACACATGCCCATTTAACTGCTGTTTCATTACCAGCAGTATTTTTAAGATTTATTTGGAGGGTTTTTTGCCAAATGAAACAACACTGTCCTTTGTTACAATTTTCATGAGTATTTAAATTAATTAACCAAATTACCAAATTACCAAACCATAAAATCCAGTATGTTTATAGAGACCCAAAATCTTATAATGGCTTCTGTTGGAGCCTCTACAGAAAATTTCTAATAAGAAAAACAGTTTATTTTACTAAATAAGACATGATGGATTCTTTAATAAAAAGAAATTGCTATTTTAAGTTGTAACTAATATTTCTCTTGGCTGCAGTAGAAAATAATTTGCAAAATGATAAGTTGACAAGTCAAACTGAAATAATTAATGAAGATTTAGGGTCATATTTATTTTCCCTTATGTTCTTCATATCTCTTATTTCAACAGGATTTACATAATGTGGCATTTGAGTAGTGAGGAATAAAAATGTAGTTGCATTATAAAAGCCAACCCATCTGGGAAATGATCTTGGGGCTATGCTATTTATATAAAATACCTTAATATTTCTTGATATCATATGTATAGGTAAATTAAGATAGATTATTAGAGATATTTTTAAATAATCCTTGTAGTGGTGGTTTTATTTATGTTTCCTTTTAAGCTTTTAATTTAGGAGAAGGAAATTAAGTTGGTGGTCATTATTAGTTTCACTCAATAGTCATCTCAGTAGAAGTTAATATCTATACCCCACCCCTAGATATTCTCATTCAATTGGTTTCAGGGAGGACGCAGCAATCTATTTTAATAGATACCAGCAGTAATTGTGATGAAGTGGCCCTTGGGCCTCAGTATTAGAAATTTTGAAAGTGCTTCTTCAAACTAATACACTAAAATTACCAAAGGTAAATACTCTAAATAACGCTATAGCCTCCTCTATCTAGCTTGTACCCTGCTTCTATAGCCACATCAGGCTGACTACTAGTGATTCTTTCTCACCATAACAATAATGTTCCACATAATCAACAAAAGAAAAAAAGCAAACAAAATATAACCAGAGGCATTGAAGTTAAGAGCAATCGAACAATAACCAGAGAGGAGGGGGGAAGGGACAGTGGGGAGAGGGGATTACAGGAACTACTATAAAGGACATAGGGACAAAATCAAGGGAGAGGGTGGAGGTGGGGGAGGGAGGTGGATTTGGCTGGGGTGGGGTGGAGGGATGGGGAGAAAAGGCAGACAGCTGTAATTGAATAACAATAAAAATTTTTTAAAAAACACAATAATGTTCCAGTTTGGAGCCTTGGAACATATTTATTATTGTGTGGATGGTGCTTACTTAGTACGTTGCCTGGCACACAATAGGTACTGTGTAAATACCTTGGAATGAGCCCTGGCTGGTGTGGCTCAGAGGATTGAATGCCAGCCTGTGAACCAGAGGGTTTGATTCCCAGTCAGCGCACATGCCTGGGTTGTGGGCCAGGTCCTTAGTAGGGGGCACCTGAGAGGCAACCACACACTGATGTTTCCTTCTCTTTCTCCCTCTCTTCCCCTCTCTAAAAATAAATAAATAAAATATTTTTTGAAAATGTGTTTTAAGAAGTATGTATTTGAATGGATGAATTAAGGAGACTCAGGAGCTCTATGTTTAGCATTCCTGTATTAGCCACACTCCATACATCTTTTGGGTCAGCTGCCTTAATTATATGTACAGTTTCCTCCTTAAATTTTACATGTCTTATAGACAGGACCATGTCTTGTCTATTCTCATCTTTTTCCTTTTAAGAGTATTTTACAGATACATGACAGTAAATATTTATTAAGTAAAAAAAAACATTTTTAAAAAAATTTAATCCATCATATTAGATTCTCATCTTCATGAGAGCGGGGACCTTGCCTCTCTTTTTCACAGTAGTTTGCTTGGGGCTTGGTAGTGACCACAAGCTCTGAAATGTATGAATGAATGAAAAAAATAATAATAAATAATAAGAGACTTTATTTTAATTATGAGTTTTAAACATTTAATGTTGAGGATTAATGAGGCTATGTGTGATAAAATTTATTTTTGTATAAGAAAAAAAGTCAGCCTTATACTTTTAAAAAGGAATTCACAGTTGAAATATCCCTACCTTTTGCAGTACACAGAATCATGGAATTTGACAGATTCCGAACTGGGGAAACTTCATCGTGGCATTATGGTTAACAGAATTTTCTGTCTCACTTAGTATTAAACAGCTTTTGTCAGTAATTATGAAAATATCACAGTGATATTAAATGACAGTCTCTTGACATCTTATGAAGTAAAGATGTTTCCCTAGAAAGCTAGAGAGCCTATCAAATCAATGTTTTTTAGTTGAAAATGAGGAAAACAGAAGAATTTTCTAGTATCTGTAAAACTTTTTGAAATAAATGTTATGAGTCTACTCTTTAGAAATATTCTTATCATTTTCAAAACACATTAGTACCAGCAACTACGTTAGAGCTCTGACAAAGTGTGAAATCTCAAGCTTCATATCCTTAAAGACTGTGATTAACATGTGAAATTTCTCTAGATGACTTGCCATGCTATTGTATGTTTTACGAACACTGGGAGTGTTTTATTGAAGAGCTTCTGTTATCCTCCAGATTATCTGCTCTCCTTTACTTTGAATATACCCTAAGAGAATATTAGTTATTTAAGCATTTTAATTTCATGAATGATTGCTATTTGAGATTTTACCCTACTGTGGATATTAATCAACATTCCATATGTGAAACATACCCTGACAAGTTTATAAACATGCAAGTGGTGTCCAGAAATTGTTCAGCCATATAATATGAAAAATGAAGATAGTTATTGAACAGGATACAGGAAACATTATACATAGGACAATGACACTTCAGTCCCCTTCAAAGTAGGCATCTTGGGACCTCACACAGTTCTCCCAATCACCATCAGCTGCCTCATCGTATTTTCCTGAATCTCACTGACAGCCTGAAATCTCTTCCCTTTCAAAGGTGATTTTATATTTGGGTAAAGCCAGAAGTCTCAGGGTGCCAAATCTAGGCTGTAGGGGGACTGAGTCACCTGGGTGATTTGAATTTTCACCAAAAACCTCTGCATAGACGTGATGCATGAGCAGGCGTGTTGTGCTGGTGAAGCTGCCAGTCACCTGTTGCCCTTAGCGCAGCCTTCTGAATCATCTGAATAGTTTCCCAGAGGAATGCTCAAGCTCAACGCAAACATGTGATGCAGATTCGCTGCTCTATGCGCTCAGTCACTGTGAATGCGATGGCCACACAATACACATGCTCATTCAATAGCATCCGTCACCCCCACTGACTGATACAGTGAATACATATTTTAGTTCACTCTCCTTGGCTACCAGGTTCCATCCATGTCACACAAACCATTCTTGTTATATTAACAATGGTTGGACTTTTTCATACAGATCTTGTAAGGTTACTATGGGTTAATTACCTAACATGTGCTTTATATCTGTGTCACTCTCTCATTTCTGGTCAAATCCCAGATCTCCTTCACCTTTTAACTTTTGTGTTAGTTCTCCAAATGATCTTCTCTTTTACTGTAACAATTAGTTACATATCCTCCTAAATATGCAGCCTGCATATAACACCAAAGTTCTAGCTTCTAAGAAAACATAATTAGCAATATGGGGAAATACTGGGAAGAAGAAGCAACAATTAGGAACTTCATGATGCTGAGCCATAAAGGGAATGCCTTGGTGGCTCCAGAGAGATTTAAAGGTGTCAGTCTCATTGGAAGCTGTGGGTAGAACTGGTCTTTAAGTCATGCAAAGATCCCATACCAGCTCTCCTTAGATTGTATGTTTCAGTTTGGTAAAAATGTCAGTTATCTAAAGATGTGTTTATTTACACCATAAGAAATTGAAAAAGATCACTCACCCATATGAAAGAATAAAATTATTTTTCTCCATAGTAATGGCTCTTTGGGAAGGCAGGGATTGAGCTGAATGTGGGAGAATTGAAGGAACAAAGAAACAGCAAGAGTAGAGAAGGCAAATCCTAAGAGCCAGCAAATACAGGATGCTACTTGCACCCTTATTTATTCTCTTCAGTTGCCTTTCACATTCTGCCTGGTGACTGTCCGGGAAAGTACTATTGTCCACTTCTCTTTGACAAAGAGACTTGTGACTTTCCCCTCATTCAGATTTCCACAGTCACTTTGTAAATAATTCTACAGGAAGTTCTACCACAATAAAAAATTCCAAACACCTCTAGAAACATTTTCATTTCCAGTAGTCCCCTAAACTATATTTTTAATGGTTGTTCTTAGACATGATTTCGTCCAAGAAAGAGGGTTCTTTACTGTTTGAAATTTCTTTAAATATGTTTATGATACTGGAAATTTCATCGACTGTAGAAAAGTAAAGCTCCCATATTTTTTATATTCTGTCCCCATAATAGATGATTGTGCAAATGCATCATGTCTTCAAAAGAGAATATGCACAAATTAAACTCCACATTTTATATAACCCACTAATTTCATTTCTAATGTCTGCCAATTTATAGGCTAATAATAAATAAATATATGTTACTGGATTTCAGTTAACTTGCCTTTATCCTGTACATATTTTGTTCTAAAATAAGGAGATGGTGGAGAGTTCGTGAACTGGGGTTTTATTTTGAAAAATTAATAGTTGTTTGTATTCGGTGATTTCCAGACTGGTATTAAGCCATGTTTTAATGAATTTGAATATTAAATAAATTGCTTTCCTTTATTTTAGGTGATGGTGTTTGTACATGCTCGAAATGCCACTGTAAGAACAGCCATGTCTCTAATAGAAAGAGCAAAAAATAGTGGCCAGATTTCCTGCTTCTTACCTCCACAAGGATCCGAATATGGACATGCAGAAAAACAGGTAGGGACAAATAACAGCAAGATACAAGAACGAAAGCACATAATATGCCAGATGTACCGGATAGTTTATGCATGAAAGATCCATGGTGTTTATTTCTAAGTAATTAATTTTACAGATTCATCATGTTATAATCTTGACTTTTTTCCTTGACTTAATGATCTTTCAAAGGATCCCAATGTATGTGTTCAATTACAACTTCTTTCTAAATGGTTATAATTGTAGTGTTTAGTCCTGCTCTTTAAAGTATGGTTAAAACAGAAAGGACACTTAAGTTTTATAAAATATGTTAACATCTATATCTTCATCATTGTTCTTTTAAAGAATTCATTGACAATTTCTTTTTAAATTTCCCACCTTTAATTTCTTTGGGTCAGTATGGAAAGGCATCCCTACATAAAAGCTCTTTTAAGAATGTAAGTGTTTGAGACCAACAAATTTAAGACCAACTGCAGTGCTGTTCGGTATGTGCTCAGAGGACCTGACAAGCAAAGGTCCTTATTAGAAATGCAGAAACTCAGGCCCCACTCCAGTTTTACCAGATTATAATCGGCATTTGAACTTCATCCCCGGATGATTTTATGCACATTACTGTTTGAGAAGTACTTCCGTAGGTCATTTGGATATCCTGAGATTTATAGGTTTTATTTAATTATATCAAATAATGTTTTAGATCAACAGTGGGCAAATACAGTCCAAGAGCCAAAGGTGGTCACCTATTTCTGCAGTTAAAGTTCTGTCAGAAAACTGCCAGACCCTTTTCTTTGGTCTGCGGCTGCTTTTTGGCACGACAAGGGAGGAACTGAATACTTGCTATGAGACTATGTGGTTTGTCCACAAGCCTAAAATGCCCTGACCCTACACAGAAAAAGTTTGCTCTGATTTATAGCTATGAAAGTAAATTTTCAAATAAAAATGCCTGACCATAAAATGATAGTAACTTCACAATATAATATTTTATATGCAATAAGATTTCACTGTTGTTTACTGAGCAGTTGTTAGATGCCAGCCATTGTTCTATGAGCTTTCACATTTATCAGCCAATAAAATGCATTTAATTGGTACAATTGCACTGTAAATTTTACCACTTTTAATGATATTTTAAATTCTGAGTATGATAATCTGATACCAGGGGTGAATGTCAGATTCTCTTTCAATTTAAAACTACAAAATGTATTCATTTTCTTCATTTTTCTCATGTTATGAAATTTCTATTCTACAATACTTATTAAACAGCTTGTATCTTCCAGTTATTTATTAATTGGGAATTTATGAGAGTCTTTGGAAAGTCAGGTTGGCATTCATAAGTCCTATTTCATCCCTTTGGAAATGCAAAGCAAGTCTACTGTGTTTCAAAGCCAAGCCTAGAGAGCCACCTGGTGGACCTCTGGTTATTTCATAGCTCCCTATTCTGAGAGCTATCGTTATTCTAAATAAAGCAGGTTTATTATTTAATTGTTATAATAATAATGTTTAATATTTATCAAGTGTTCACTAGGGCCAATGACTGTTTCTATTACTTTATATAACTCAGTTCTCACAACAACCTGTGATGTAAGTTTGTATTGTTATCCCTTGATATACCATGTATGTAATTCAGGTATAACATAAAATATTCTAAAGCATATAGAAATCATTTATATTTATTTTCAAGAGACTTTTTCAGGTAATTAGGACAACATCATCAAACACAGATTCACAGATCACTATGCTGAAAAAACATGGAGAAATAAAAAGTTTTAATATAGTTGGGAAGATTTGAAAATCTGTAGTTATTTTTATAACTTTTGGTATTTTTATTGTACTTCGTTTTTATCCAATTTAACTGTTATTATTGGACTTTCTCCACAACATTTATTAATAAATACAGGAGCATTGTTCTGTTCACCATTAAATTCCCAGCCTTTTAAACAATATTTAGCTGATAGTGGGTACCCAAAAATTATGTTTTCTCTTTTTGCCTTTGTACTTATGAGACAAACATTATAAAAGATATTCACACTTTAATTTTGTTGTAATCAGCACCACTATTGTTTCTTTGAAGATCCTTATCCCCATTTTACAGATAAGGAAACTGAAACTGGGGGAGAGAGTGATTTCCTTGCCGCTCCCACACAGTGAGTGAGTGCAGCCATGATTTGGGCGAGTCTCACCCCAAAGTCTACCCGTTTCAGTGCCTGTCTTTTTTTTCCTCTTCCTGTTATGGAATTTACTGTGATGACACTGGTTAACAAAATCATACAGGTTTAGGTGCACACTTCCACAACACATCCTCTGTACACTGTGTGTTCACCAAGTCAGGTCTCCGTCTCACCGTTTCTCCCCTAAATACTCTCCCATCGAAAGCAAGTAAAAAATCCAGTCTGGGAGTTTTTAAAGGCTTCAGGGCTTTGAGTCATTATTTTTTTAATAAAAGGGAAGAATATTTTTTAAATGTAGCCATATTCCCCATTTCTCCTAAAGAGATATTCAAAAAAGTGGGCCCCTCCACAGTGGATATTATTTTATAACAAAAGATAATCTTCCTGAATGTTTTCTCACATCTTCAGAATTTTACATTATAGTACTATTTCTAGTTGTATATGTCTTCCTATTCTTTGAAGTGCTTTTTGAACTTGAGTGGTATTAACATTCTAGCAATTCTAAGGAAGCTATTACCATGATGGTAGGGGATATTTCTGCCCACATTTTTGAAAAATGGGAAATTAAGTACTCAAAACATTAAAATACAATTAGGAGGTAATTTTGCTATGGTCACACGTAGAAATTTAGCCTCATGGGTCCTGTTAATGGAAATATAACGGAATCCCTGTGATTCTTTACCCCTACTTATTTAATGGAACCATCTTAAGTCCTGACTTAACAAATAAGAAATTACAAAAAAACTGTAATTTCTTTACAGTTTTAACACACTACAACTTTATTTGTATAAATGATAAATAAAACTGCATTAAGGAAATGGAAGTGCCTCCCCCGCATGCATTATGTGTGATGTGCGTAAAAAGGTTATTTCTATGCTTTATCCATGGCTCAAATGAGTCTTTTCTTTCTAGTAAGTAAAAACTATACTTCAGGACTCCTCATATCATTCCCATCTTACAGTCACCCGCAGGTGAAAAACCTACCGTATGTTCAGATTGTCCACTGAAACTAGAAAATAGGGAAAGAAAAATGAAGTATCTAAAAGTAGCTTAACCTGTGGAGATGGAGTGTCTAGGAGTCTCAGATGAGGCCGGCAGCGAGAGGGCACATTAACAGAAAGCTCTCGTCGTGACTTTACCACTAGAAGCCCTATGGCCTTAAACACCTAAACATTTTGGAAGCTTTCTCTTCTATCAAATGGAATAACAATGGGATAAATAACATCTGTGCTAGTAGTTTACTATGATAAACAAATGGAGTGATATATGAAATTATTTTGGAAACTGGCTGAACAATTATAAAACTTTACATATATTATAGAAATCTACTTTTAGAATATATATGTTAATAACTAAATTTTAAAATAGTGAAAAGATAACAAGCAATATGGATAAAGTTTCCTAATTCACCCTGCATATTATTACTTTCTTCTCTCCCCAACAAAGATACTCTCAAGAGACCTAGTTTTCTGGTTTTCTGTAAAATAGAACATACTTCAGGGGAAAATAGCAGCTTACATTTACAGAAGTATATCAAGTTGAATGAATATTTCAATTACACTCTTCAAATTCTGTTTCATTCAAGATGTAGTCAAATAGATTTTTACCCTTAGTTAGAAATTTAAAGGTATTTTAAATATTCTAATGTGAATGTGTTTCCATCTTCCCACCTACCACCATACTTCCCCGATATATGAATTTTTGTACATATATTAGTAATGTTAAGAGTTTTTTTTTCTTTTAGCTAGAAATGACGAATCATATAATACGTCTCATGAATGTAGTTAATGGAAGTATCTATTAAATCAGAAAACTGGGAAAAATCCAATAGTAATATGTATCCTCAAAGCTACCTTATTAAAGTATCATTGTATGGCTTTGTATTACCTACGTCTACCAACCATCTCCTTGTTTTCATAGATGAGCTTTGCCTGATAGTGGACTCAGGCTTTGATACAAGTTTTCTGATTATATTGATAGCTTTCTTTATTTCTGCCTTAGCAGCTTAACAGCATCAGTATAGGCCAAATAAAATTAGAATTTCTTCCTGAAATAGAAGATACCTGTTAAATAGAGACTAGCAGGTGTCTGATAGCCACCTTTCTCTTATTTTTTACTTTAAATACATACAAAATGTTATCTTCTCAGAAGTTATTTTTTCCTTCACCATATCAACCTCCTTTCCTTTTGGAGGATAATATAGCAATTTTACTGTTTTTTGTAATCACACAGAAATAATGTCAAAAGTACAGTATTGTTTTAAACAGAATATTAAATTAAAAAATGGAACTGTGTTTTCAATTGGATTTTTGGAAGCATGACTTTACCCTTTTCAAAGGGAAGTAGCCTCTCAGAATAAAGGCTGTGTGTCCAGGCACACCTGGACATTGATCTTCATTCAGATGCTCTAACGTAGACTTTCGACTTTCTCAGGTTATAATTTACTCATATACAAAGTGACAGTGATACCTATATCTTAAGATTTTTGTAATAAATGAGGCAACATAGATGTTTCCTGATGTATAATAGACACTGTAAATAGTTATATATGAGCTTTGAAGGGAAGGAGAGGACAGCTTTAAAGAATGCTCGCTGTGATCATGTTAAAGTTAAAGCTTTAGGACAATCAAATATAATATATTGAGTTGCCAAAGTCAATAAACAGGTTGGGAGAAGTATCAGTAACAGATACAACAGGATAGTTAATGTGCACATCTTTAGCTGTGCTCTTGTTTAATAACCAAAACACGACATTTCTAGTAAGTAAATGAACAAAAGGAGGAATCAATTCAGGTAAGCAAACTGTTGAAGAAAATAATTAGTACGTAAAGGTGTATAAATAATGGACTATATATACTGTTAAACCCAATAAATCATCAAAAACTAAAATATGATGTCCAGTTCTGAAGATGATTTGAGGATTTGGCACAGGCTTGGATTTCCTGTGGTAATGATCAGTTCAGTCCTTTTAAAAAACATTTTGGTATATATTTTAAGAGCCAAACTTTTTTCCACATTCTTTAACTTTAAAATCCTAAACCTAGGAATCTTTTCAGGGTAACATTAAAAGAAAAGTTAGTATGTACCAAGAGTTCTGTTCTAACACATTATCTATTATGAGAAAAATACAGAGACAGCATAAATACCCAACAGTAGGGCAACTTTAAAGTAAGCTATGGATAGGCTTTCAATGAAATATTATGTAGCTTTTAAGAACAATGATTTTAGAGTATATAAGATATCCAATTCTACATTAACATGTCATTTTTAATGCGATTGATCAAATGTCTGTGCCACCAAAAATAAGCAGCCAAACAAGGCAGAGTCTGTTAGCTTTTAAGACACAGCCTCACAGAGGATTTAGAAATACATATTTAAGTAAAGCAAAATGTGATGACACAGGAGAGCAAAAAGTCCAATGGAAACAAAAAAGAAAAGTGATTCAAGCCAGTGCTTCTGTATTTCAATATGCAGCAGGAGGTGTCCTGAGTGTCCAAGGAGAGGAGAAGGAGAGCCTGGGCAAAAGAACCCGCTGGACGTATTCGGAAAACGAGGGGGTTCTGTTTTCACTAGAATGTCAGGTGCATGTAGACTTCGGTCAGGATGTAGAGGACTTTAAATTACATACAGAGAGTTTGGACTCTATGCAGCAGGGAGCTATTGAAGTTCGTTGGAAGAGCCAAATTTTATGACCAGAATTTAAGTGCTGAAACGCAGGATTGGTTTTCCTCCAAGCAGGGGAAATTTCCGTAGCCGATGTGTTCATTTCCATACATCTAACACATGGCTCACTTGGTGAGACTCTTTTTAACCTCAATTTAATTGAGAATAATTGACTTACATCACTGTATAAATTTGAGGTGTACAGCATGATGATTCGATTTATATGTACAGTTCACCCTTGAACAATGCATGGGGTAGGGGAGGTGACCCCCCCCCCACCTCATGCAGCCAAAAGTTCACATATAACTTTTGATTCCCCCAAAACTTAACCACATTTGTCCCTTGGTAACCCTGGAGGATTGGTTCCAGGACCCCTGCAGACACCAGAATCCAGGGATGCTCAAGTCCCTTATATAAGATGCATTCCAACAATGCATACAGCTGGTCCTCTGCATCTGTGGGCTCCCAACCGCAGATCAAAAATACTGTTTTCAGTCTGTGGTATCCATGGATACGAAACCTGGGGATACAAAGGGCCAACTGTATACTTATTGATAAAAATCCACATATAAGTGGACCTGTGCAGTTCAAACCCATGTTGTTCAAGGTTCAAGTGTATTGTGAAATGATGTCACATACAAGTGTGATCATTTAAGTTTTGGCTTTTTCTGCTTGACTTATTTTACTTGACATAATTCCTACAAGATCCATTCATGTTGTCACAAATAGGAAAATTTTCTAGATTTTTATGGGTAAATAATATTCCACATCTTTATCTACTTAGGTTGTTTCCATGTCTTGGCTATTGTAAATAATGCTACTATGAACGTATAGGTGAAGGAAGGTATCTTTTTAATCAGTGTTTTTCCTTTGGATGTATTTCCAGAAGTGAAAGTTTTGGGCCCATATGATGGTTCTATTTTTAATTTTTAATGACCCTCTATACTGTTTTCCATAGTGGTGGCAACAATTTACAATCCCACCTATAGTGCACACTGGGTCCCTGTTCTGTACATCCACACCAGCATGTGGTGTCTTCTTTTTGATGATGGCTGTTCTAACCGGCATGAGGTGATATCTTGCCGTGCTTTTAATTTGCATTTTCCTAATAACTAGTGATGTTGAGCGGCTTTTCCTATGCCTGTTGGCCATTCATATATCTTCTTTGGAAAAGTGTCTATTCAGGTTCTTTGCCCTTTTTTAAAAAATTGGATTAGCGGGGTTTTTTTGTTACTTTATTGTTGTTTTTTGAGTTTTTTTGCTTTTGAGTTGCATGAGTTTTTTATGTATTTTGGATATTAACAGCTTATCGAAGGTTTGGCCGATATTTTTTTCCCATTCTGTAGCTTGTCACTTCATTTTGTTGGTGGTTTCTTTTGCTTTGCAGTAGCTTTGTAGTTTGATGTAGTCCTACTTGTTTATTTTTTTATTTCATTGCTTGTGCTTTAAGTATGATTTCCCAAAATAATTACCAATAGCCCTGTCAAGGAGCAGCGAGCACAGAAAGTGTCATTAGAATTTTATTCTTATTTCTTTTACTGTTATGTTTAAGTATATTTTGATTGCACTTATATTTGTTCCTGTGCTTTAACATATATTTTAGAGGTGTAGAATAAATTTTTTATAATAAATTTATACATCATGTTAAGGAACCTTACTGGTTTGGAAAAGTATATTAATTGGAATATTGTTTCTCTCGCATTGGAAATACTTTACTATGAGAATCACTTTAAAGATACATAGATTAAATAAGTAATATCATTAAACATTAGTGATGCAGAGATTTATATTGATAAAGTTTAAAGCTCAAAATCACATTTCACAAGGTGATTATTTTTGTTGTATTTCAGCATTTATTTATTTGCCTGTGTTAGCATGTAGTATTTTCAGCTACTTTCTATTATTATAAAATATGGTAGTAGTAAAAAAACATGGACGTAAGGAATGCAATTTTAGATGAGGTTCCTGTTTTGCTAATTAGGGTACTCTCTCTGGAATCTAACTTGATTCTAAATTGGCTTATAGTAATATCAGGGTAGCCCATGTGAAAACCAAGACCACCTTTGAAGGGATGCTATAACATGGAGCCATGGATCTGGTATTTTTCTTTCTCCCAAGTTAAAGCATACAAGTGAGATGGCCAAAATGACATGGAAATTGGTTATGCAAATTAGGCTAGTCTTTGTGAATTGATTGTATACACATGTGCCTCAGACTGTTTTTAGTGATGGTCACTCAGTAAATATTTACTGAGCGTAAGCTCCATACCAGTCACTGTAGTAGATCAATAGGTATCAAGATAAATAAATTCTATTGTCAACCTGATTAAAGTGGATTGAGGGAGATGTATTGTATCAGTCAGGAGTCAGTAAAGGAAACAAACCACTCTACATACAATTTGAGTAGAAAAGAAATGAGGTACTTGCTAGAATGTTGGTAAGATGGGAAGAGCAGGAGCAATTCACTGGAGCTGTTGAATTAAGAACCAGCGAGTCGCTCCTACTGATGGTGAAATATGCCATCGATGCTTTAATAGGAATTGTGTCGAATCTATGGATTCCTTTCGGTAATATGCACATTTTAATGATGTTAATTCTTCCAGTCCATGGACACGGTATAAGCTTCCATTTATTTGTATCGTCCATAGTTTCTCTCTTCAGTGTTCTGTAGTTTTCCTAGTTACAGGTCTTTTACTAGGTTAAAATTTTTTCCTAGGTACTTTATTTTTTTTGTTGCTATAGTAAATGGGATTTATTTCCTAGTTTATCTTTCTGGTACTTTATTATTGGTGCACAAGAATCCCACCAATTTCTGAATATTGACTTTGCTTTGTATCTGCTACTTTGCCAAATTCACTTATTAGGTCCAGTAATTTTTTGGTGGAGACTATAGGGTTTTCTATGTACCCTATCATGTTGTCTGTGAATAATGGCAGTTTTACTTCCTCCTTTCCAATTTGGATGTCTTTTATTTCTTTTTTCTTGTCTAATAGCTGTGGCTAGGAATTCCAATACTATGTTGAATAACAGTGGTGAAAGCAAACACCCTTGTCTTATTCCTGATCATAAGGGAAACACTTTTACTTTTTTCCCATTGACTATGATGTTGGTAGTAGGTTTCTCCTATATGGCCTTTATTATGTTGAGCTATGCTCCCTCTATTCCCACTTTGCTGAGTATTTTTATCATAAATAGGTGCTGGAAACGCTATAACCACTGCCACCAATGCCTTTCAACAAACCTTGAAAGTTTGTTGAACTTTCATGAACAAACCTTTAGTGTACAGTGCATCCACCATAACTTTCAGCCCTTATTTCTCCAAGATCTTTCTTGCCAGCAAAAGACAACAGCAGGAAGATGGTTTCTTCTTCACCTCTATTGTCTAGTTCTTGCCTGAGTGCACCTAATTAGAAGATTGGATTTTGCATCCAGTACCCTGACTACAAGAGATCTGAGAAACATAGGTTTCTACCTTCTGGCTCATGCAACACAGGAAGCCCTCGTAGAAGGAAGTGGGAGTTGTGTGCCAATTGATATCCTTTGTTTTCATTGGGAATGGAAATATATTTAGGAAGAAAAAGTAGCTGTTCCTTTACCTTTATGGAGCTTGTGTTTTGGCAGGACAGAAAGACTAATCACTTAATTACATTATTTTAATTGAATTTTTAATAAATAATAAAGAGGGACAAAGTGCTAAGAGAAAGTAAAATTGGGTAATCTTACCTAGACTGATAGTGTTAGAGGGGACTTAGCTAACAAAATGACATTTAGGTTGAGATTGGGAGGTTAGGGGTTTACACAGCAAAAGTATAGCAGCAGGGTGGTCTAGGAAAAGTTTCAGACAAAAGAAAATAGCACATTGAAGGAAGTGGGTAAAATCAGCATTACTAAAATGTAGAGAATGATGGGGAATGGCAGATGGCAGGTTTATAGCAATGACTAGATTGTGAGTGCCTTGTATATCATGTTACAGATATGGCGTTTTATCTTAAAAGCAATGAATTATGATCAGAGGAATTTGAGGAAGGAAGTGACATGATCAGAATTGTATTTTTAAAGAGAAAAAAGATCATTAAACCCAGGCAGGGCAAATGAAAATGGGAACACCAGTTAGAGATGTTGATTTGTTAGGGAATATTGGGAAACCAAATTGCTAGGACTCAGTAATTAATGGGATGCGGATGGTTGAAGAAGAAAGATCTAGAAGTTTCTGTCTTGTAAAAGATGTCTGGTTTGCATTGTTGAGTGAGTAGTTGGGTCATTTATGAAGAAAAAAGAACAGTAGAGAAAGATTTGTTTGATGGAAGGACATGCCAAGTTTTACCTGGGGTATTTAGAGATGGAGAGTGAGCATCTGGATTAATAAAAGGAACACAGTCTGTCTTGGAGTGGGGAAACCACAGGAGTGGATATGAATGGTGAAACAGCCTATGACTAAGTCTTGAGGAATTCTAGTATTTAATGATCACATAGAGAAGAATGAGCCAAAAAAGGAGACTTCAAGGCACTGGAGTGACCCCCAAGCAAGTATAAGATAATGTCATGGAGGCAAAGGAAAAGAGTGATTCAAAGAGGAGAAAGTTGTCATCTGTATATAGTACCGCTGTGAGAGGTCAAGTAATGCGAGGGTCACAAAACATTCATTCTACTTAGCTACATGGATATTGGTCACCTTATGTAGAGCCTCTTTCATTCACTTAGTGGAAAATGAAAAACAGATCAAGTTGGCCGATGATTGTAGGTGTCAATATTGAGAAGTTACTTTATATACAAAAGGAAAATGGATGGTATGTAGAAAATATGAAATAGTATGCAGAAAGGTAGACTTTTTTTTAAGGTGGAAGTGATATGTTTATATTGTCTGGGAACTGTTCAAGAGAGAGTGAGAAAGGATTGAAGTTGATTGATTAATTTTATAGGAAAGAAATGGAATCACAGATAATATAATAGTCCTGAGAAGTCAACAGGCATGAGATCCAAAGAACAAGTAGAGAGATTTTCCTTGGATAGGAGTCAGGGTACTTCTATTATAATAGAATTGGGAAAGTTAAAAAGGTGGGTTCTGATGCAAATACATTTCAGGTATGTGGCAGGAAGGTGAGGGAGTTTTCTCTGATGTGATGCATTTTCTTTATGAAATGGATGTTAAGGTCATTCCCTGAGAGTCAAGGGTAATGAGGTGATCAGTAGTTAGTGGAGAGAAAATAAATGCCTAACGTAGATAGACATTGCGAGACAGACATGTGAGAACTGACTTTAAAAGACATCGAAGAATTGCTCTCTGATGTTAAGGGCTTGTGGAGATTGTGATCGTGGATTTAAAATGTTCTCAAGTCTCCCTTGCATATAACTTTTCTTAACCATTTTGCCAGTCTGTTATAACAAAAAGGCTCTGTTATCCAAACTGGGTAAAGAACTAGAATAAGGACTGGGGTGTGGATTGGGAGTGGGAGGGGAGGTACTAATAAATAGAATGAAAGTAGAGAAATTGTGATTGGAAGTGTCATTAAAAAATGAGCTTGGAAAAATTAGTTGGGCAAGCTTGAATTATAGGAAGCCTTTGATCAGAAATTGAGATGTTTGTACTAGTGATTTTAAAAGTCGTACAGTTGTGGGTTAATGAAAAGTATAGAATATAATCATTGGTCGGCTGAGTTGGGACAGAAGGGTGAGGAGCTTGGTGACATGGAAAATACTGTCACCTAGGATGGTGACAGGAATTGGGATGGAGAGCAGACAAGGAGCCATGGGTATCAAGTCTTCATTGGATAAGTTTGAGTGACAGAGCCAGATACACTGAACCTTAAAGGAACAGAGGTTTTTACAAAAGGTTAGTACACACTGGTTTGGAAATGGTGATGGGGAAGAGAGACCTCATCTCCCGTCACTTGAGAGGTATGCATGGGAAGCGGAGTCCACGGAGGAGAGTCAAGTTTCAGTTAAGGCAAGGTGGACAGAGAGATGGATATAGTTTGCTGGGCCCTGAGTGGTGGTTCCAGAGAATGGAGAATTTCATATCCTAGAGTGGAAAAAACAGTACAAAGGATAAGAATTGAGTCAACGGCAAAAAGAATACCAATTATTAGGGAGACAATAGTACAGTAGATCATCGGTTCCCACTACCTGTTTCCATGTCAGATATCAAAATCAGAATCTCTGACACAAAGGCCCTAAAATTTTTAACATGATCCCCAGAAATTCTGCTCGTAGCCAGGTTTAATTGATCTCGTTAGCAGATGACTAATGGATCTTATTGCTGAGAACGGAGAGGGACAGGTTTCCTGGCTGCCTCACTGGGAACAGAGCATCTCAGGTGTCGGGGGGCTTTAACGCAGCCCCCCCCCGCCCCCCGTCCGCCATGGATGAATTCGCATAGGAATACGGATAAAGCTCATCAATCATTGTCAGCCAGTAAGGGTTAAACAATACAAGATTTACAGAGAACTTTGAGGGCTTATTCTGAGTTACAGCCAATTAGTTAGAGGGCCATAAAACTTTAGGCTCCAGACTCATCTCAGGTCTGGACCCTTATCTTTAAACTGAGGGTACAGATTAAGTAGGTTTCACAGGAATGTACATATTTTTCTTAGGCCTGATTCCCCAGGGAATCCACCCCTCCCAGCACAGGACTGCACTGCCCTCTGTCATTGTTTCAGGCTTAAGTCAGGCAGGGGAAGTAAGGCAACCAAGAGATTAGGAGACTTCTTGCAGACAGAATGAGGACTCAGGCTATTTCAAAGCCAAGGGGCGAGGGTCCATCACCCCCTTTTTCCACAGCCCCCCGAGTCCTTCCCTGCAAGTTTATTCCTGGTGACCAGAGCCTGTCTTAGGTTGATCCTCCCTTGAGGATTCTTACCCGTCATTGGCTAACTGGCCAAGCTCAGGGCCAAGCAGGGTGAAGTGGGCAGAGGTGGCACTTCTGCCAGGGAGACAGGCTTTGTCTCCTTAGTGGCTTATGGTCCCAACTCTGACTCAGCCTTAACCATGGGGGGTTACAGCCTCTGAAACCAGGCAGGGCGGTTCCCAACACTCAGGTTATGGTTCTCTTGGCATAAATGCCAGAGGACCAATCTTAGACGTCTCTGTGAACACGGTTTAAAGTGGAATAAACCTTTAACACAGACAGAATAGAAGGGGTGGGAAAGATGGCATATTATATTCCTGAGATCTATAAACTCCAGTGTCCAAAGAGAAGCCAGGTACCGGATTATGCTCCTAGCATGTAAGCAGGTCTGCCTTATCCTGATTAACATTATAAACATTATATGATAAAACATTAACATTATATGATAAAACATTACATGATAAAAACATCAACATTATAAATATTACATGATAAAACATTAAAACTTAACAAAGATGAGAGCTTTATAATATTTCTTCTAACATTGAGAAAGCATGCTAATAATTGTGAGAAAGAACGGTGTCATTTGGAAGGAAATACTTGCCTCCTCGCAGTTAAATTTTAGTTCATAACGGCAGTCACTCTTTCCTCATGGGCTTGAAATTACCCGCAGTGAGGCGTACCTTATCAAGACAGATTACCTCAGAAGGCTTTCAAAAGTCACTGTACATCATTTACGCAATTTCGTTATACTCTTTTATTCACGGTTTGTATCTGAGCTGAAGGTCTTGCATATGTTTTGGTCTTACGTTGAATAAAACAAACTTGTTCTCCTTTAATATCCCCAATTGCTTGCTGTCAGTCTTTTTTATCAAGTTTTTTAATCAGGTATTTGTGTTAGTTTGGAAGTCAACTTTTGGAAGTGGTTACATTTTAATCTTGCTCATTGATTTTCCATTTCATGAGTAGGAAAACAATATGGAAGGAAGCCCTGCCTGCTTTCATGGGGCAAGAAGAATGTAGTGTCCTCTGTGTGCTAATGGATTATTTTAGCAGTTGTCCATTCCGTTCTAATTTTACTGACTACCAAAGCCTTGTGTGGGGAACCTCCCTTATGAAAACTGGAAACACGAAGCCAGAAGAAAGCAAGCTTAGACAGTTCTTAAACTACACATACCTGACGCCTTTTACTTTTCACAGCTGGTGTTCTTTTGGGCTGACTCCCCACGTCTAGAAACATTTATCCAGTGAGTATGGTACTGGACTTTTACTGGCCTCCTTAGAGAACCCAAAGCTCTGTTCAGAGAATGTGAACAAGATAAACTTATCTCTGCAGCTATGCAGAGGATGGCAAAGCCTGGATTCTGGGTAAAGCTTACCCTGGGAAACAAGGTAGAAAACTGATTATCTCGATACTTCAGAAAGCAGCAGGTATCTTGTAATAAATTTAGCTGCATAATTCATGGTCTTAACCACCTCTTCTCCATTCATTTCTCCAAGTAAAACTCCTGTTAAAAAGCTTCTTATGTTTATATTTCTTTCAAGGGAAGGTTTTGTACAACTGCCATTGGACATATTTGCGTGTGAGTTTTAGTGTGAACAGATTAAATAGTGTTAGACGCACTTTTATGTTTCTTGCTCTCTTCACTAAATATATATGTCAAGGAGATCTTTCCAAATAATCACAGAAAGACCTGATCCTAGAAACAACTTCTTTTACCAACTATATAGAATGCTACAATATGGACATTATCATAATTCATTTACCCAGTCCTATCTTGATGGATACTTTGTTGTTTTCAGTTATTTTTTATTGTTAAAAGTGCTGTAGTAAAAAATTCTTGCTCATACTCTTGGCAGTTGCAAGATGCCCTTTGGGAAAATTTCTGGCAGTGGAGTTTATCCATCGACATGGCACATGCATTTAAAATTTTGGTGAATATTCCTTATTGCCCACTAGGGAGATTGTTCCAATTTACACTTCCTCAAATCATAACTTCGAGGAAGTTACTTTGCTCACATAACTCTGTCAGCACTGGGCAGTGTGCTGACAGAGTTTTCAAGTTTATGACAGATTAATAGGCCAAAAAAATGGTACTTCATTATTATTTTAACTAAGGTTTCTTTATGAGTGAAACTGAGCACTTTGCATATTGGCCATTTGAATTTGTTTTTCCATAAATGATGTGTTCATATCCTTGGCCCACTGTATTTTAAATTGTATGCACTGTCATGTGTTACAGATATTTTTTGTTGTTAACCTTTTGCTTTGATTTTTATTTCTTTATATATATTTTTACCATGCTGAAGTTTTTATCAACTTACAGTCTTTGGGCTTTGTCTTGCTTATAGCGTCCACCCTACTTCATCCATGATGTTCTCCAACCCTTTTTAAAATTAAATTAAATTTAATTTATATTGTTAGATCTTTAATATGCCCCAAACTTATTTCACATAGTGATGGACCCATTATCTTTTTCTGAGTATTCCCCATTTCTTCTATTGATTTTTAAATTTAATATAACATAAAAAATTCTTGTATTTGCCTGACCTTGACCATGAAGGAGCTCTGTTATATTCTAGCAAATACTCCACAGCAGGCTTTATCCCAGGTCATCCCATATTTGTGGGATTGACAATGACAATAACTTAGGTCTGAAAAGAGGAAAGTGCTAGTGCATATGATCCAAATGTAGTTAATCATAAAGTATATATGTGATATGATTTCTAAGAGGCCAACCACTCTGCACAAACATCAGATGAGAAAATACTCCCCTTGAAGAAGGTAGCCTTTTTGTGTGTGTGTATTTTGTTTGAGTCTCTGTCTCAAAATGTATGTTGTTGTTTACTTGGCTGGCCACTAGATGGTGGGATTTGTTAATGTATTACCACCCAGTTTATATATGAAGCAGATTTCAGAGAGTGCTATTTTCTTATATTGTTTTCTTAGCTAATTGTTGTTAATGTAGAAATTTAAAATGTTAAGTGAGCTTAGCGATAATCAATGTGCCAGAGTCTGCACTAGAACCCCAGACTCCTGAAACCCCCCGCCCCGTGCCACTGTAGCGTTCTTACATGAGAACTATGGAAGGCTGTTTCAAAAGAAGCTATTGAAATGTTTGTAATGGAAATTCCAGAGCTGTAGCCCAAAAACACTAGATGTGATGCCCAAACAGAAGCTTTGGCTGTAAAAACACTTAGGTTCATCTAAAGTCTTTAATTTTGCAGAGAAATTTTCTCCCATTATATAGTGAGTCTTCACTGGATTGTGTAAAATCTGCTTTAGCACTTACACAGACTGCGGATAAGTGAGCCATATCCCACAACTGACCTCAGACCAGGTCAAGGAGCAGACACCAGAAGTGAAGGTAGTGTATTCAGGGCAGCCATAAAGTTGAGCTCAGTCAGGTGTCAGTGCCCTCCCATCAGAGATCGCCAGGATCGCCATGAGTGCAGATGAACACAGTAGGTTTTTGGCTCATTGCTGTGATGAAGAGATCATGCCATGCAGAACCATGGGGCATCTCAGTAAGAGGAAAAAAGGCTTCCTAGGCAGTGGGTCTGGAATAGAGTGTCACACTGAGGAGAGTGGATTTGTCAGAAGGGACATGGAGAAAAAGTTGGCCCTTGTGACTAGCTAAGTGAAGTTAGTGGATGGGAATGATTTCTGTGGGGCCTTGCATTGTAAGGACTCTGGTCTTTACTTGGAATGAGGGGGAAGCCACTGAGATTTATACTTATCTTAATAGAATGTGTTTGGAAGGATAGGAAATTGATTGTAAGAACAGGCCATCTGCATGAGAAAAACACTTGCTTTTGACTTCCTTCTTTTGGATTTTATGTCATGGTTGGGATTATATATTTTTTAAACAAATAAAATGTAATTTTTAATAACTTTGTATAAACCATTGTATACTAGTACATAGTAAGACCTTAAGATGCTTAAAAATGCCCTGATTGGTGTGGCTTAGTGGACTGGGCATTGTCCTGCTAAGCAAAAGGTCACCAGTTCAATTCCCAATTAGAGTACATGCCTTGGCTGAGGGCCCATCTGACCCTGGTTGGCCTGTGCGAGAAGCAACTGATCGATGTTTCTCTCCATCTCTTTCTCCCTCCCTTCCCCTCTCTCTAAAAATAATAAATAAAATATTTTTTAAAAATGTTTATAATTTTATGCTCTTTGATAAACTCATTCAATGAAAGGCTAACTAACCATCCCATTTAAATGCTAAAAATTTTTATGTTTTGTTTATATCTCTCTAGGTGCAAAAGTCAAGAAATAGGCAAGTACGAGAATTATTCCCAGATGGGTTTAGTATTCATCATGCAGGAATGCTTCGGCAGGACAGAAATTTGGTTGAAAACTTGTTTTCTAGTGGGCATATCAAAGTGCTAGTCTGTACAGCCACGTTAGCCTGGGGTGTCAATCTTCCTGCACATGCTGTTATTATTAAGGTAAGAGCTTACCTTCCTTTGCACATGGATTTGTGATGTCTTAAAACAAACCTGTGGATTAATTTATTTAGAAAAATATTGTGATATGGCTGCTTCACTGACTTTGAATGTTATTTATATAAGGACAGAATTATTTTCTCAAAAAGAATCTAGTTTATATTGTGAAAATTTAACTCTATCACAGATGATGAAAGGATTAGTTAAAGTACACTTTTGAGATCCTGCCATATTTGCCTAATTTCAGTGTTCAGCTCATCGGGATTATATTTGTGTGTGTTTATGTTAATTTTTATTAACTTTTCCTTATCTAGGGAACACAAATATATGATGCAAAAAGAGGCTCCTTTGTTGACCTTGGAATATTAGATGTCATGCAGATATTTGGTCGAGCTGGAAGACCGCAATTTGACAGATATGGGGAAGGAATCATCATAACAACACATGATAAACTCAGCCATTACCTCACTTTGCTCACTCAGCAAAACCCAATTGAGAGTCAGTTTCTGGAAAGCCTTGCAGATAACCTGAACGCAGAGGTAAGATCTGATGAACGAAAGGTTGGCAAAAAATCGGTAGCTGCAAGAATGATTAAGTGAAACAAAGGCTGACTTGGTTGCTGTTTTAAAGTGTTCAGGACAATAGAGTATTCTATTAGACAGCCATAAGACACAACAAACCGAATGGCAATATTATTGATTAGTTCAGAGCAGTACAGAACGCAAATGATCACGGATAGGAACTCATTGCTCAAAGATTATATGCTTTTTAAAACTGAATTTATTGGGCTGACACTGTTAATAAAATTATGTAGGTTTCATGTGCACAATTCTATAATACATTATCCGTATATTGGATCGTGTGTTTATCACCCCCAAGTCAAGTCTTCCGTGATCATTTACCCCCCATTTTCCCTCTTCTACCTCCCCTCACAACCCCTTTCCTCTGGCAGGCACCATACTATTATTTGTCTATGTCTATGAGTCTTTCTTTTTGCTTTGCTTAATCTTTTCACACTGCGCACCCAACCCCTAATCCCCTTCCCTCTGACAGCTGTCAGTCTGTTCTCTGTATCCATGAGTCTGTCTCCACTTTGTTTATTAGTTTATTTTGTTCATTAGATTCCACATATAAGTGAAATTATATAGTATTTGTCTTTCTCTGACTGGTTTATTTCAGCTAGTATAATACCCTCCAGGTCCATCCATGCTGTCACAAAAGGTAAGTTTTCCTTCTTTTGTATGGCTGAGTAGTATCCCATTGTGTAAATGTACCACAGCTTTGTTATCCACTTATCTCCTGATGGGCACTTGGGCTGCTTCCAAATCTTGGCTATTGTAAATAATACTGCAATGAACATAGGGGTGCATATATTCTTTTGAATAAGTGTTTTGGGTTTCTTCAAATATATTCCCAGAAGTGCAATTGCTGTGGGTCATAAAGCAGGTCCATTTTTAATTTTTTGAGGTTACTCCATACTGCTTTCCCCAGTGTCTGCAGTAATCTGCATTCCCACCAACAGTGCACAAGAGTTCCCTTTTCTCCACATCCTCACCAGCTCTTGTTTGTTGATTTACTGATGATAGCCATTCTGACAGGTGTGCAGTGATATCTGATTGTGGTTTTAATTTGCATGTCTCTGATGATTAGTGACATTGAACATCTTTTCACATAGTTGTTGGCCATCTGAATGCCTGCCTAGGAGAAGTGTCTATTCAGGTCCTTTGCCATTTCTTAATTGGATTGTTTGGGTTTTTCTTTTTTTTTACTTTGAGTGAGTTTTATACATTCCTTATATGTTTTGGATGTAGTCAATTAATATTTAACAAAGGAGGCAAAAAATACCCTGGGGTAAAGATAATCTATTCAATAAATGGTGTGGGGTCAGTTGGACAGATATGTGCAAATGAAGTGGAACTAGACCACCTTATACCACACACAAGAATAAACTCAAAGTGGATTAAAGACTTAAATGTTTGATTCGAAACCATAAAAATCCTAGAAGAAAACAGAGACAAGAAAATCTTGGACATGTCTTGTAGCAGTATTTTTTCTGATATATCTCCTTGGGCAAGGGAAATAAAAGAAAAAAGAATTATATGGGACTATCTCACACTGAAAACGTTTTGAACAGCAAAGGAAACCATGAACAAAATGAAAAGACAGCCCTGACCAGTGTGGCTCAGCGGGTTGGGCGTCCCGCAAAGCCGAAGGTCACCGATTCAGTCCCAGGTCAGGGCACGTGCCTGGGTTAAGACTTCGGTCCCCAGTCAGGGGGCTTACAAGAGGCAACTGATGGGTGTTTCTCTCTCACATCAATGTTTCTCTTCTTTTCTTTCGCCTTCCCTTCCCCTCTCTCTAAAATAAATAAGTAAAATCTTTTTTAAAAAAATGAAAAACAACCCACTGAATGGGAGAACATATTTGCCAAGACCGTATACTTTTAAATGATGAGGTTTTGTAATGTGCAGAAATCTAACCAAGCCTAATACAAACCAAGGAAACAAACAGTTACAACTAGTATATCTGTATCACACTTTTGCAAGTTAGTTTATGAAGTATTTTTAACATTTTTACAAGGTTTATAAGTATAAAGCTCTTTTATCTTCGATCACTTGATTAACTTTGTTATACAAAATATGATAGCTCGACTCTTCCAGCGTTTCATGTGTGTATGTGTGTTTTGTGTTAAGATTCAAATAACAGACACTGGAATCCTAGTTAACTGCTAAACCACTAATAAAGTGAATAAACATTCATAATATAAGAATTTATTTGTCAGACATTCAGATGAGGTTTTACTATTTTCATGACACTTTTAATTATTGCTCTACTCTAGCATTTAATACTTTTCTATTTCTCTGTCCTTTTTTGCTTTTAAAGTTGACTCAAATGATTTTTGGAAGTAAGGGGTATAAACATTAAAGAGATGAATAAATGAAATATTTACTCTTAAATATTACTTGTGTGCAAGTCCTGTATACCAGGTACTTCTTAAACGCCTTATGGAAATTTCACTTACATTCTATTTATGTTATTTGCAAGTCTTTTTGGAGGATGAAAAAAACAATCATTTTTCAGTCCCCTTTGTTAAGGAGCAAAAAGTCCAAGGGGAGAAAAAGATGAAAAAAACCCCAAAACCCAGAGTACAATACTGTTTATAGAAGGATTCAGAGGAGAAAAGTACTTTTGGCCCCAGGCTACCAGGAAAGGCTTTGCTTGTGAAGATGGTAAGACTTGACCTGGGTTCGTAAGGATAGATAAGGTTTGGAAGATCTGGTTGGAAGTTAGAAAAAGTCATGGAAAATGCTGGTTTCTAGTAGTCTAATTACAAGAAAATAGAAAGGATAAGGAAATAAATTTTACCTCCAAAGAAAATAAAATATCTCAGTCCTCTTCACCTACTATGATTGCATAGTTTAAATAAGTAGGTCTTTGGTCAACAGTATTCCTGATGGAATAGTCTGTTGTACACAGATAGTAATAGTAGCAGTCAACTGAGGATTTGCTACATGCCAGAGACTCTGCTGGGTGCTCTTTGTGTCCTCTGTCACTCTCTCAATATTTCTGCTCAGCAGATAGGATTGTCCTCAAAGAGATATGCTACTGACCCAAAGGTCACTCAACTACTCATTTCTGGAACTAGTATTTACACTCAGGGCTGTATAACTCCAAACCTAGTCTTTCCATTGTAGCCTGGGTGTCCGTTATATTGAAATGTAGTAAGTTCAAGGCTGATACATTTCTCTATATTAATACCCAACATTTGCCTTCTTCTAAGACCAGGAATAAACATTTCCCAAATTGATAGTCATAATTTCTCTGACTTACAATAAAAATTAAGGTTCTTTTGTGCAGTTTTTCTAGAAAAAACATATCAAGGAAGACTATATCTTCATAAACTTAAAATTACTGTCCTTGTTAGCTTTTTGTAAGTGATAAAGTAAACACAAGGTGGTGATGTTATTACACAGAAAACACAGGTGAATAAATCACTGCTCTTGTCCTCGAGGAACTCTACCTAGGGACTCTACAATGCCATCAGTGAAACTATTTGGTCAAGTCCTGAGAAATTAAAAATAATTTGTAGTCCTTAGATTCACCTAATATTCATAAAGTACTTGCTAGGTATATCATTTTCAGAAAGGCTAACTTTAACCATTAATTCCATTGTATATAAGTGGCATTTAAATAACAAAATCTATACCTTGAAAATTTTAGCTAATGTAGTGAAGTATAGGCATTTTTTTCTGTGTATAAAATTTCTTTCTCATATTGTGGTCTACTGGAATAGCTCCCGATCAAAGTAAAATTTCTCCTTAAGGAAAGAAACTCTCTTAAATTGTATTTGAGTGTGAAATTAAATTTAGTAATCTGTGGAAATCAAGTGTGAAATTGGTTTATAAAAAGAATGTGGACTGTGTCGTAAGGTAATAGATTTTTAAGTCTTGAAAGTCCTAAAATCTTTGCAAGACTACACAGTACAATGATCAACATAAAGGTCATGTTAGATTAGCAGTGTTGCTTCTACTAATGTCTTTGATAACGTGAATATCAATTCCAACCATTAGTTTAGAAGAACCGGAGAAAGTATTATATTAATTTTAGTGTAAACATTTTATGAGGCATCTTTACTGACTGACGCATAATGGGGCTGAGTCTTTAATGCTGATGCCAAAAGGTCCCTAATCCCAGCGCTGGGCAAAGCTACTTATTTTTGCACTGAGAGAAAAACTGAAGCAAGTTCAAGGCTTATTAAAATTTATTTGGCAGGCATTACTGGGTACCTTCTCTGCCAGCCCCCTGTAGTTTATACTTTAAAATCTGTTAATCTTTCTGTATAACCATACATACATTCTTTATATAGAGTTCCTTCCATCTCTGTAGGACCTAGTAGAAACACCTTGTCTTTGGATTTGAGGCCTCCATAGTCTGACCAGCCATCCCAGTTCTGGCTCTGGTTACTCTCCAGCACAGATCTTCTAGCTCTAGACAGGCTCTTGTTTACTCACTTCACCTGTAAACCTAATTTTCCTGTTCATAAAATAAGGATGATGTATCTTTGTAAAAATTTAACAAATGCCTGTGCCGAGTAGGTACTCAGTGAAAGACTGTATCGCCATTAGCTGATAGTTCCTTGATGCTCCGCCCCTCTTACACTTCTTGCCAACACTCACATTGTAGTTGAATAAATCAATGAATGCATGGGGGCATAAACATTTTTTCATGTATATGTGTATCTAAAAACTCCTTTAGTGGGAGTGGTGATTATATTTTCTTATTTAATTTTGTATGGTTTCAACTAATATAAAACACATACCAATAAGCAGTTCAGATAACTTTAAAGACTAAAGTTTAAATAAGTAAATTAGATATAAAGTGATACTTTGAGTCGTACCTCTAAATTACCAAATCTGGGATTTTTTTTTTCTCTTAACAGACCTTAAAGCTCTGTTATGCTATATATTAATAGCATTTTTATATGTTTCACATGCTTGGTGTTCTTCTTTAAAGCAATTTTTAATACATATTATGTGTGAGGCACTATAGTAATGGTTTCATATATGTTATCTTAATTCGTTATATGTGTCTCATCTACAAGATCAGGAAACTTTTTGAGACGATGGACCATGTTCTATTTGTTACCATATCCATTGTGTTTTATGTAGTAAGTCTTCTACTGAATTACTATGTGATTACTGAGATGAATGGATAAATTTCAAAGAAATACTGTGAAAAATACTTATTTTATAAAAGGCTCCTATACTAAGTAGCCACTAGGTGACAGCAAATATTTATAGGTAAATTTTAATATTTGATACTAGGTGGCATTCTAGGATTAATCTCAAAATGTGATGTGATTGATGTGCCATCATAAATTTCCATTCATTTGCCTTGGTAGTCTGTTTCTTTTTAATGAACATTTAAAGAGGAATGTACTACTTGAACCAGTCTTTGATTCCTGCTTTCTCCTTTCTTTTTAATCTTATCATCACTGTCAGTAGATAGTTACTAATGTTAATTTATTGTGTCTGATTTTGAAAATAATAAGATTATTTTTTACAAAAATTTTCTCCTCTTAGGAGTTGCATGATATTTTAAAATATCTATAGGTCATAAGAGAACTTACACAATTTTGGCTGTCAAATAATAGAACCTCAAATGAGGGACCCTATTAAATTAGTGTCCCTTACCTAAGCAGACTAAAAAACGTTTAACTGTCTTATTTGAAAGTATTTAGGAATTTGCACAAATCCTTCATTGGCTTATATTTTAGTTTTTGTTATTCTTCATTTTGTAGCAAATCTTACAGTTCACATTTTAGGAAATGTGTATCTTTACCTCTGTTATGAATGGTTTAGTCATTTGTAAATATGTTAGTGAAAATTTATTTCTTCCAGCTTTATGGAGATGTAATTGACATATGTATAACTTTAAGGTGTTCAGTGCGATAAATCGATAAATATATATATTCTGAAATGTTTACCACAATGGTTAGTAAACACATCCTTCCACTCACATAATGACCCTTTTGTTGTTATTAAGAGAACGTTAAAGCTCTGCTTTCATAGCAACTTCAAGTACACAGTGCAGCATTAACTATAGTCATCCTGCTGTACATTAGAGCCCCAGAATTTATTCTTTTTATTACTGAAAGTTTGTACTCCTTGACGGTCTCCCCATTTTCCCCTTCCCCCGGCCCCTGAAAGTCACCGTTCTGCTCTATCTCAGTGAGTTCGGTGTTTTTAGGTTTTCCATATAAGTGAAATCATCTAGTATTTATCTTTCTTTGTCTGACATTTTTTAAGTTAGTGTAAACTTAAAAGCCAATAGTCACATTCTGCCTTACCATTTTTATTTTCGGTCATTTCTCTATTTAATAGCATAATATGATATTATAATCACATATATTCCTATAGCTTATCTTCAACTAACTAAAGATAGCTAGGCATTCACATGTTTATTTCACAAAATTAGTTACACCGAATTTAAAATTATAATATGGGAATGAGACAAATGTAAAGGTTTTTATTTTCTTTAATATTCAGTACTAAAATGAGAGGCTCTTTTTTCCCCTTATGAAATTTAATAATTTAGGTAGGGAACATCTCTTCTCCTATACTTAAAGTATTGAGAGGTTAAATTATTTTTTAGCTACAGGTTCAGGGAAAATTATACAGCTATGAAGTTTCACCACTTGGATGAATTTTTAAAATTAAAATGAATGCTTTGAGTAAAAGCAAAACAAGTACCTATAGATCCAGTGACTAAGGAAATGTATTTTTAAGAAAACTTTTGATTATTATTCTATGTTAAGAATATTTTCTAACAATTCCATTCTCTTCATTACACAGATCTTACGTGTTATTGTCATGTTTTTAAATTAGCTTTTGGTTTTATGAAATTAATGTGTTACACCTACATTAAAATGCTATATTAAAATTGTATTTCCTTTTACAATATAATTTAATGTATCACCCAGTGGTTATTTTAATTCAAATGTATAAAAATCTGCTTTTTTCATAAGCTATTTTAAGTTTCCCAATAAAATATCAGAACCATTCCCAATTGTTGTATGATTTCCTAAATTGTGTATATTATTAATATGTATAAATCCCAATAAAATCTGCTTTGTTATTGCAGAAATGATTACATTTTTCCATTGAATTTATATTGTATATTTATACTACCCAACCTATAAATGGGTGTCTTTAGAGGTAAAAATTAGTGTTATGCCCTCTGTTGTTTTGGTAATGGCAATACACAAAACCACCATAAAGAGGGATAGACTTGGCAATGTTATGACTATGGTGCATTTACATTTAAAGTTTTAGTAGTGTGATCACATAAAATGAAACCAAAAGAAGGAGGAAGAAAGAAGAAAAACAAATACCAAAATGTTTTTAATGCTATACAGAATTAAACCCCATTTATGGAAAAATAATCAAATGCTATAATATTGAAAAAGTTCAGTTTTGGAAAATAGAGTTTCTAATGTACTGTTTCAATTGAATGAGGCAGAACTGATTTTTAATTAATTGGAGAACTGTCATGTCCAATAATCACGCTATACCTTTTAATTACAGCATAGTGATGATGTGTTTTAAAAACTTAATTTTTGACAAAATGGTCTTTGATGTAATGTTTATATTCAACTTTAATGGATTAGTTTAATTTGTGTGATATTTTTGATTTGCAGATTGCTCTGGGAACAGTTACTAATGTGGAAGAAGCAGTGAAGTGGATAAGTTACACTTATCTTTATGTACGGATGAGAGCAAATCCATTAGTATACGGCATCAGTCACAAGGCTTATCAGGTAGAAAACGCATTTGTAAAGAAAAGAAATCAAACCTTCTTTTTAATTCTGTAATCCTTTCCTGGTATGAGGATAAATATTTGCTACTCCTACCTCATCTGAAAAGTTAGGTAGCTGGAAGAAAAACAAAAAGATTTAACCTTTTTTAGAAAATACTGAGGAAAATTAAATTTGTCCTCTGCAATTATTCTACTTTATTTATAGTATCTCTTGCATCAGAGAGATACTATAGGAGGATACCGCACTTAGTTGTGCCTGACCAGACAGTGATCTGATGCAATAGTATCTCTTGCATCAGAGATACTATAAATATATCTGAATAATAAATTGATGAGTGTTTATCTTAATAGCTTGGAGGTTGGGATCCATTCTGTGCACATAGACTGACAATGAGATGCATGTGGTAGCAGCTATTCCTGTGAGCTCTACAGTTGTGTGGTCCACATGGCTTACAGATTCTGTGTGATCTTGTCTTTTCTTTAGAACTCCGCTTTATACACTGTAACTGCTCCCTAATTACAGATATAATCCAGTTGTTCTCTAATGAAAACATTATTTCACCATCATCATGTGGATATTCACTCCTGTTAAGTAAAAATTAGCAACGAAGCTGAATTCAACTTAGAATTATAGTTTTCCTACAATAACTAATAACTTAGTTTTTATTTATATTCTGTTGTATAATCAACGCAGTTGACGATCTTGCTTTCTTTTTTTTAATTCTCTTTTTCCTGTACAGTAGATTTGAAAGTTAAATTAAGTTAAAAGTTAAGACCTAGGAGGAAAAAAAAAATAAGAAAAGTAGTAGCAACAACTAGTTCTGAAGCTGCTTACATGAAATCATTGTTTTTTTACTTACATTTACTGTAATTGGAACTCAGCTACCTTTCTTCTCAGTTAAAATATATGCTAGTCTTCAAATGGGTATCTTCTTTTATAGCCAAATTATTCTCAGCTATAAATATAGGTGCATTGTAACCTGTAAGCCTTAAAAATTTTAAAGAATATGATTCTAGCTATTCTGATCACAAATACAGGCTTTGTGAAAATAGTCAGTGGCATTACTAAATATACTGAAGGGGTAAAACAAAGCACAACATTTTCATAGACTAAGCCATCTCAATTCTTACAATTGATTTTTAATACTAGATTAATATCATAAGTCATTTTTGTATAATTTTCCAGTATAAGAAAATGGAATTTTTTTTCTTCTGAGATACAGGGTTTTACTGCCTTCACAGTTCAGAGAACCTTACCTTTCTATTTTTTTAACTTACATGTTTTCACTTTATTGCTCAATGTGAATTTGTAACCACAGTACGCAGTTTAACATATTTTTAATGGTTTAGTAATATGTGATTAATGAAATGTTTTCATAAAATGAACTTGACATATATAGTGTATCACTTGTAGCAAATACTGAAGACTTTGTATTTGCTAATAAGATTCTTGACTCCATTTACTTCCTTACAGTACTTTTTTTTGCCTCATCTTTCTGATTTTTTAAAATGGATTTGAGCTGTACACCCTTTAAAGGTCATACCACACTTAGTTGTGCCTGCCCAGACAGTGATCTTTCGTATCTGGCTGTGGTGTGTGTGTGTGTGTGTGTGCATCCATACATTCACACACTTTCTCACCTGGTGACAAGAGTATTTGTTAAGAAATGTTCTTTCTGCCAGGAAAAAAACTGATATAATAGCTTTAAAACTATTTAAAATTCATTATTATTTTATTTTGCTCTTTGCTTATATTATTGTAGGGAAAAAATGGGTTTTCCCATCAGCAGTTATGAAAACTGCTGGAACACTAAAACCATACTTTTGAAAAGGATAGCTTTTTACTTATTTTTGTATACTTTGACACAGGAAAGCATCCTCACTCTCATTTCTCCAAATACTGATAAAGTAATAGCATGGTTTGATATTTTAAAATCCCTGCTTATTTAAGTGTGGGAGGGAGAAGACATATTTTTCTTATAGCTGATTTCTAGTTTTTACAATCTTAAAGATTATGACTGTGTTGGGGGGCAGTGGTGGGGGGAAATGCAGACAACTGTAATTGAACAACAATAAAGTAATTTAAAAAAAAAGATGATGACCATATAAGAATTTTAGATTGAAGATATATGCAGATTGATAATTTTAATGAATTTTATAGCTATAGTCTATTGAAACCAAATAAATTTTGGTTTATTTAATGAATAAAATAATTTCTAGTTATGTCCTAAATTTATAAGTATGTGCTTCTTTAAAAATTGTCAAAAAGATTTTTTTAACTAAAACAAAAAATTTTCATTTTCATAAATAGGTATATGTAACTCTAAAGAAAAATGGTGATTATCTAAAGAAATATCGGAGTGCTTATATATTTTTTTCCCCATAGATTGACCCGACATTAGCGAAGCATCGCGAACAGTTGGTCATTGAAGTTGGGCGAAAGCTAGACAAAGCTAGGATGATTCGTTTTGAGGAACGAACGGGATATTTTTCCTCTACCGATTTGGGTAGAACTGCCAGCCACTACTATATTAAATACAACACCATGGAGGTATTAAACTGAGTGAAACAAATGCAATAATATCCTTGCTATTAGATGCAGATATTTTCTGGATGTCAAAATGTAGGATTAATGCAAAATAATGCAAGTTGTTAATAGTTGAAAATGCTTTTACCACAGTGAATTCAATAACATATGCTCAGTAAAGATAAGAAGAAAATAAGACTTTAAATATTAAGGACCCCCTTGCCATCCTGTTCAGTAAATATATCCCAAGCAGTAGACATACTGAAGCCGACACAGTTAGCATGTTGGTGAGACCTGTGGAATGAATGCCCAAATAATTTTAACTGGGAAGTGATGGCTTAATGATAACCTTTTTATAAAAACTTGAAAAATAATTGCACTTGAAAAATTTCTAACACTGACTAAAGAAGAGTTAGAAAAACTATTAAAATTGTTAAGGGAATTTCGACTATATGATTGTTCCTTTGCTAGTTCCTTTTAACACAGTGTTATGTAAGAGCAGACCAGGCGCCACTGTAGTATTTACACTTTAAAGAGTACGTGTGTGTCTTCATGTGTGTTTATAGGCATGCATATGTCAGTGCACGGGGATACTTAACAGTGATTACCTGGAAGAAGGGACTTAAGTTCGAAAAGAGGGGGATGAGCTTTAAGATGAATTTTTACTTTTCATTCTTAGAGAAAGTTTGAATTTTTTCTTATATTCATTTTTATTTTTGTATTTACAATTGTTTTTAAGTCACAGTGTTAATAAAAATCACTGAAGCGAAATTGCTTCATAAGTATGAAAACCTAGGCCTATATGAAATCTAAGTTTTGTACTTATTTAACATGTGCTTATGCATATAATGTTCACCCATTTTGTCCACTAAGTAACCATTCCATTAGTCCACCTGGTAGTGTGTTGGAAGCAAACTACATCCTAAACCTGTTTGCAGCTCTCTTTCAGAAATTCTGGCTTTTTTTCAGCCTTGTTTTTATTCTATATGGCCTTTTACTGATTTTTTTTCTTCCCATTTTCCTGAATTTCTATATGCCTTCACTAGTAAGGCAATATTGCAGTATCATCACCAAAATCTTCAGGTTACGGATTTTTAATTATTCCTCTCTAAATTTTATGAGATACATGGTCAGCTTGAATTTGGTGAATGGTAGATTTCCGTATGTCTATGCTGAAAATAAGCCAAGATCATAATTTTATGCTGAACATTTTTTTAGATATCTAATGTAGGATTTATTAACTGATTGATTGACTTTTTCTTTATAAAGAAAGGTGTTATCTAGCTAATTATGTTTTAGGAATGCTTTTTAGTCTCTGATAAATAAGCAGAGATTTGGAATAGTATGCCACATACATCATAACACTGCGTTGTCCAGGCTCAAATGTTCTTTTAAGAATGTGTGATTTACAGTCACGTTTTTAATTTAAAATATTGCATTGGACCTTCTATTTTAATGAAATATAACACTTACCTTGGTAGACCTTCAATGAACTCTTTGATGCCCACAAAACAGAAAGTGATATTCTTGCTATAGTCTCCAAAGCTGAAGAATTTGAGCAAATCAAGGTAAGATTACTTGAAGCTTGAATCAAATACATATAACATATATATTCATTCATTCATAAAAGCTAATCAGTAATCGTTATTCCTGATGCTCTGTAAGCTGTACGACACTTCACATTTGCAGTACCAGCAGTGTTCTTCCATTTATCAACAATGTCCATTATCCTAGATTATGATATTATGTCATACCTGACATCATTCTTTGCTCTGTACTGCAAATCAAATACGATTTAAGTAGGTTTTGAAATAATGAAATTGTCAGAGAATATAGTATGTAGATTTTGATTTATTTACAATATAAAGTTCACTAAAAAATATGAAGGACATGCATGATTCAAACTTAGATCTGAATATTTCTGAACCCATATTATAATTTAATCTTATTAACAGTGAAAACTTTAATACTTTGAATCATAGTACTTCACAGCTTTAAGCTATGAATATGTTATACCATATAAAAATATATGACTCTAATGAATGCATTTGAAGATAATTCAAGTTTTCCCTAATCCATTTGGACAGAGGTTTTACTCTGGCCAAATAAAATATGAAATCTCATCAGTTGAAGGATAGTGAGGTCAGAGGATTTAATTTTTGTGGCATATCAAATTTTTATATGTCAATGGCAACTTTAATATTGGTGATGAATAATAAAATGTAATTGTGTCTAAATGTAATTGTAATTTCTTATTTTGTTATGAACTACCTATGAAAACAATTACTGTTAATTTAGCATACAAAGGAAAATACACATGGAAAGTATTTTTAAACACTTGCAGTGTGGTTTCATTTCAATGTGAAAAACTTCAGTAAATCAGCCCAAATAATCCTATAAAAACACTGATTCTTCCAGGTCAGAGAAGAGGAAATAGAGGAGTTAGAAGCCTTATTAAGTAATTTCTGTGAACTCTCAGCTCCTGGAGGTGTAGAGAACAGTTATGGGAAAATAAATATCCTACTTCAGACCTACATCAGCAGAGGCGAGATGGACAGTTTCTCCCTTATATCGGATTCTGCATATGTTGCACAGGTAAGAATATTTCTCTCTCCCCATTTCTTCGCTCTTGTTTACTTTTAGAGACTCAAGGAATTGCCTCATACTATACTGTGAATGTATGGCATGATGCTACCAAATTACTATTTTATCCTAGAACTGGCTCTATTTAATTTGTACATCTTTTATGCCATGTAAGCTATTAGATCAGGAATAGGGGTTAGAATTTGGTGGTTGGTTTGGCTTAAATATTGCTGTTGTTTTTATTTTAGAGTTTAAAAGTATCAATATATGATTTATTTTACTTTAAATGATAATGTTTACTTCTTTTACTTACAAAGGGCAATAATACAAGAAAAGAAAAAAGCAAGTATTGTGGAACCATCGTAGCTTTCCCCAAACATTAGAAATATAAACAAATTTTTTTTATCATTAAATAAGGCTTTTATAAATACACCTCAGACCATATGTTTAGTGTAAGTTTCTGGTTTAAAAAAAAGTCCTTTCTTCTCTACTGTTGATACTTAAAAATTGAGTATTATTCCAAAATTATAGCTTATTAAATGCATACATTTAAAAAAATTACTATAGTATTAAATGTTGTAATATTTATGTTTTTATATTTAAGACCCATGTGAAATAAAGAGTTGTTTTTTTGCATTATTTACCTTTCAAATGAGAGGTTTTCTTTACAGATACAAGTTTTTAAAAAAAAATTCTTTAGTTTAAAAAGAATACCATTTACATTTTTACTGAGTAATGCCTCTTGTAAGTTGAGAAATAAAAGCTTAATCTGTATATCTTATCTTTGTAATTTTGTTTCAAGACTTAATGTAGAAAAAGTATTTTTGTATTAAATTAATATAAATTGCCATGAATACTGAGTAGTGCTTTGATACAACTATGAACATGAAATATTTACAAACATGAAGCAAAATGTATCGGCAAACCATTTGAATGAATACAGTAACTTAATATAACCAAGACACCAGGTGATGTGGAAACCTTTTTTGCATCTTGGATAAGATGTTTCTGCCATAGGAAAATGTTATATATTCTCTAAAACCCGTAGCTTCAGAGGAACCATTGTTTCTAATTTCTTTTGTTTATTTTTCTGAACAATAGTATTTTTTTTTTATGATTTTATATTGAAATAGTTAATGATTTAACTAAAATGTAGAGCTTTCCTAGGTTCTAGATGAAAAATCTGCCCTCGTTTCTGCTTGTTTCAAAATTATGAAGATATTATCAGAGACTGATATACCACTTGCTTTACAATATAATATTTACTGTTTCTGCTCTGGCTGGTATGGCTCAGTGGATTAAGTGCCAGAGTAAACCAAACCAAACGGTTTAAGTGACAGAGTAACTGCAAACCAAAGGGTTGCCAGTTCGATTCCCAGTCAGGGCACATGCCTGGGTTGTGGGTCAGGTCCCCAGTTGGGAGCATGTGAGAGGCAACCACACATCCATGTTTTTCTCCCTCACTTTCTCCCTCCCTTCCCCAATCTCTAAAAATAAATAAATAAAATCTTTTAAAAATTTACTGTTTCTTCATTCATGCGCAGAAGGTCAACATCAGAACATTAAGGACATGTTTCAAAGTATCCCTGGTTTTCTTTAATAGCTATTACAGGTTTATCATCCTTGAATGCATTAGATAAGTTATTGTTGATTTTATTTATATTTTAAGTTTAGGCCATCAGTAGTTCCTTCTACAAGCACTCTCTTAGCTCTGTAAAATGGTACAGCTCTATTTCTTTATCTGTCAGCTCCTAAGAAAAATCCTTGGCTCACATATCCTATGATTTTATTTATAAAGCCAAGATTTGCCCTGGCTGGCATAGCTCAGTGGATTGATCGAGGGCCTGCAAACCAGAGGGTTGCTGGTTTGATTCCCAGTCAGGGCACATGCCTGGGTTGTGGCCCGGTCCCCAGTAGCGGGGCACGCGAGAGGCAACCACACATTGATGTTCCTATCCCTCTCTTTCTCCCTCCCTTCCCCTCTGTCTAAAAATAAATAATTAAAATCTTAAAAAAAAAAAAAAAGCTGAGATTTAGTCCTCTAAACTGTACATGTCAGAGACTTGAATCATTATTTCCACGCAATTTATGTCATTCCAGATAAAATGTCTTGTTTGTATCTTGTCACATGGTATTTCTCTTTCCTTCTCTTGGAGCTTTGTGGAAACAACTGTGGGTTCTGAAATAAAAACAAAGTATATGCTTTCAAATACAGTGGGAAAATTAACCTAGCTGTTTTTTACAAGAGCAATGGGAATGGTGATAAAAGACTTATTTTATAGACATAATAATCAAAATGTTCATTTTATTTATCATTCTCTGGGCCTAGTAAGAGCCATCTTATTATTATTAATGGATATCAGAACTGTCCTCATAGTTCTAAATACCATATCTTTTCTTACATTTCTAACACTTAAAAAAATAGTTGATTTATCAAAAGACAAATATACATTTCATATAAAATGTAAAACTAAAGTCCCTAACTCTTACCATCATAATTTCAAGCTGGATCATCTAGTTGCTATTTAAAATCTTTACTCTTTTTCATCTCTTTTTATGATGTTGTCCAGATTTAACATAATTTATTTTCAAGTACAGATGTCATTAGGTATTATAAAGTGTCTCCAAGTTCATGATTTTAAAAACAATCTTCAATGTTAATGATAGAGGAAAGGAGGCAAAACAAATGGAAACCAACTGTACAGATGGGGAAAATGTCTTCAACCATTATAACTTTCTATATGTCTATTAGTGAAATTATCTTGGAGTTAAGTTTGCCATTGTTTAGATCTGGCTTTGAATCCAGCTGTGTAACCTTGGTCAAATTATTAACCTCACCAAGCTTTAGTATCTTTATCTATAAAATTATAATATCAGGACCAATCAAGTGCCACTGTTACAAAGAGTAAACAGATAATATGTATATAAAGCAGTTAACATACTGCCTAATTTACAGGAAGTCATTAACATGGGTAGCTGCATTTATCAGTATTTCCTTTGTCACCCTTCTCTCACCAATTGTTCTCCCTGACTGTATTCCAGGGTCTCACTTAATTCTCTAAGTAGCCTTGTAAATTTAATCATATCACTATACTAGACTGTTATACTCCAGGTGGCCTCAACAGCCTCCTAAATACGTTGAGTGCCTTTTGTCTCTTCCTGTTTTATTCCTATTTAGAGAGTATAAGGTGGAACTTCCTAAGAACTTGGAAATAAGGCTACCCTCTGAAAGTTAAACAGAATAACATCCACATACAAATGAAGGAGCTAGTTATTCTTACATAGAAATGATAAAGATAATTAGGTGTATATGAGAATAGATGTTGCCCCGCAATTAAAGGATGCACCTTGACATACTTCTTTTGAAACTGAGTCTGAACAATAAACATATTGACAGGTTTAAAAGCCCATGTTACCTAACCACCAGTCTCCCCTTCTTGTTCTTCAGAACGCAGCTAGAATTGTCCGTGCTCTCTTTGAAATTGCTCTGAGGAAACGTTGGCCCGCCATGACCTACAGGCTCCTGAATCTTAGTAAAGTCATCGACAAGAGGCTCTGGGGTTGGGCTAGCCCTTTGAGACAGTTCTCAGTCTTACCACCACACATTCTAACGAGATTAGAAGAGAAAAACCTTACTGTGGATAAGCTGAAAGACATGAGAAAAGATGAAATAGGTAAGAAGGAAACAAAAATGTTTCAATGTGTTTTTCTGTGCATGTAGAATATTTCACTAGATATAAAATAAAGTATTGTGAACTTTCACATTACTCGAGGTAAATTCTTACCATTTTTATGAATTTTTTTAAGATGCACGAATCACATGGTTTATTCAGTAAGTGTGAAACACACAGTACAAGGAACAAGGCAAAGCAGTAGGCGGCTAACACAGTGAGGGTCTGGTACGGTTTGGGTGGGGGTTCACGCAGCCTGAATTCCGGGCTTGCAGTGGGCATCCGTCCTGTCAAACTGAGGCCTCCTGAGTACTGAGTGCCTTCGATGACTCCTGGTATGGTATTTAGAACCTGTTTGGTTCTTCCCTCCCTTTTTACCTCAGTCCACAAAAATATGGTCTTCTTACCAATGTCTGACGTGTCGCACTCACTTACCCAAGTGGAACACATGTGAGCTCCACCTGTCCCACCTATTTTCCTTTCCTTTCCTTTTTTTTATTTTGTTTTATTGTTTTATTTTATTTTTTTACTTTTAATCTTTATTGTATTTTTTTTACATTACCTTTTAGTCTCCGTATACTCCCCTCCCCCTAGCAATCACCACACTGTTGTCCATGCCCATGAGCAGCCCAAGTGTCCATCGGTAGATGAGTGGATAAAACAACTCTGGAACATTTACACAACAGAATTCTACTCATCCATAAAAAAAGAAGAAAATTTTACCCTTTTTATCCATTACCCTTTGCAATGGATCTGGAGCACATTATGCTAAGTGAAATAGGCCAGTCAGAGAAAGACAAACACCATATGATTTCACTCATATGTGGACTCTAGTGAACAGACTGGACTAACAAGAAAAATGGGGATAGACTCATAGATGGAGAGCAGGATGACAGCTAGTGGTGGGCAGCCGGGGGGGGTGAAGTTAAGGGGATCGAGGGTTTGCATATGAATTTTTTTTTCATTTATCTAAATTCTAATAGAAATCCCTCCAAATTTTATGGTGTCACTCAAAAGAATTAGCAGTTAAATGGAATTTAAGTTGTCACATCGTGGAGCATTTTACATATAGAATCACAGCTGTAAATGATGAGAATTAGTTAACAAGGTTTTTCACATAATATTGAAAAATTATTCCTACATACATTTCCATGTATTTTAACATTTAATTGGGCAAACATAAAATGCTTTGACTAGGTAATATTTCAGATTCTAAATGAGTAGCTACTACTCATTTAGGGAGTCAGGCCGAAGAAAAATAAGAGGGAGGATTGCTACTGGCAGAAGGTCCAACGATGTGAAGAGAGGCTGAGATAGTCATCTCATTTGTAGTAAGAAGAATACTTCTAAGACAGAAGAGAGGCACCAATATGAATAGAGAGACATTAAGGATATTAACTACAGAAGAAGAGAGTGTTCACATTGGGGTAACATATATAAATTTGGGGGGGAATTATGACATTTCTTTTTTTTAATTGTTCAGTTACAGTTATCCCCATTTTTCCCCCCATTCCTCTCTCCTGCCCCATTGAACCCCCACTCTCAAAGACAATCCCCACCCCATTGTCCTTGTCCATGGGTCCTTTGTACATGTTCTTTGACTTGACTTGTAAATCTTTTATTATCAAAATAAGGGGGAATGCTTTAGTTTCAAACTTCGATGAATATAAAATATTTGATTTATTCACAAATGTTCTTTGAAAAATTGTATTATGAAGAGCCAAGACATATAAGGAATATTGATACTATAAACTAATACAAAGGAATATTGGATGTAAATTGTAATTGAAAAATAAAATTATATGTATGCAATATATATATGTTTTATATATATACACACACACATATACGTGTGTATGTATGTGTGTGTGTAACTTATTCCGTTTTAGTTACTTGGACTAGCATAGGAAAATGTTTATAGTAAGTCACATTTACTTGTGACTACCCAACTCACGCTGGGCCTCACATACATATCTGTATTTTAGAATCTGATCATTTATGAAAATATGTGTAAGTGGTTACTTTTGTGCCAGATTGACCATATTTAATATTTTGTCCTTGTTTTTTGGAAATGGTTATGGATGGATGAGTTGTGTTTTATTATTAAAGCATTTCCCATCATGGGTATTAAGTTCTGAGATAGACCTTGAATAAATTAATGGCTATTTTAAAAAAACACTAAATATTTTTATAATGTGTCATAAACTAACTGGAAGAAAAGAACTGTTTATAGTAGTTTAAACACTATTAAGTCTCAGTAATTTTAAGAGCCCTAGTAATAGCCGAAGAAACCTTGATACCGGTTTTCAGAGCTATGAATTGCTAATTCAAGTTAACTATTATAAAATATTCAAACATGCCAGGTCAAGAATGTCAACTATTCTACATAGCAAATCATGAAACAAGCAATAAAATCACCCTCTCTGAAATCCCATTTACAAGTCAGATTATATTGCTTTTATTCTGTTGGACACATTTCTTCTATGTGATGTTTTCCTTGCAGGTCACATGCTGCATCATGTGAATATTGGACTCAAGGTCAAACAATGTGTTCATCAGATTCCTTCCGTTACAATGGAAGCTTCCATTCAGCCCATCACACGGACTGTACTCCGGGTGACACTCAGCGTCTGTGCTGATTTCACTTGGAATGATCAGGTAGCAGTGGAAAATGCCTATCTCGGTGTTAAGCAAAATGTCTTTGCTGCAGCTTCAACTGTACCTCCTTACCTCTGTCCTTAAGGCATTTAGAAAATTCTCTCATATATATATATATAATAAAAGATTCATTTAAAACATTGTACTAATATTTTCATCAAGAAAAATGTGTGGTATGATATATTAATATGATAACCATGAGACCTCTTCAGAACATCTAGGAAACCTGAAATCTCAACATTGAGCATTCATTTAGTGAATTCAACTGCACTGGGACTTTGCTTAATTCTGTCTTCTTGCATTTTCTCTGTTGTTTTTGTTCTCTAATTACTGCCATTTTAGCCTATTAAAAATTCAAGATTTTCCATCTTGAAGGAGTCCTTTTTAAATCCTGTTGTTATCATTGTCTTCTTTAACATCGGACTTGTAGAAAGAGTATTCTGCATTTACTCCTCCTGGTCATCTGTTTCTCTCCTGCTGGAACTACTACTTCAGTCAAGGATAACCAAAGACTGACTGGGTGCCATAATAAATGCACTTTTCGTAATTACTTTCTTTACTTCTCTGAGCATTCAGCACTGTACATAGTGCTTGAAAATGTCCTCCTTGGCTCCCATCACATTCCTATTTCTGTTCTTACCCCTTCTTCTGTTCTTTCTTAATACCTTACATGTTATTATACACGTGTCAATATCCACTCTGGATTTTCTTCTTCAATCAACATTTCTTAAGGTCTGTTTTTGTACTGGTTACTATGCAGAGACTACAGTAGAGTCATAGGTATGCAGATAATATCACTCCTTTCTTTCAAGAAGGCAAGTAAATCAGTAATTGTAGTAGAGCAATATTTACATGGTTACTGTAAGGTCTAGTGAAGTGGATAAATACCTTTTAATTTACATGACATTAGTACATCCTTAATGGAAATGAATTTTATTCAAAACGTGCTCTAAAATTACACAGCCAGAGTCCTAACACAGATCTACCATGGTCTTAAAGTGTTACCACCTTTAATTTCTTCAGTTTCCTCATCTGTAAACATTATAGTAATTTTTTCACAGAATTTCTGTGAGGAACGGATGATACAAAATTATATTTAATATTTAAATCAAAAATTTTACATAAAATATAAAATTGTAGTTAACCATAAGCTCATATTTAAAGTTTTATGTTTAAGAGTATGTTTTTGAAATGCATAAAGTTTCATGTTTTTTAACAGTTTCTTCTGTCAGTATCCACAATAAGTCTGTCATAATTTGGCTTAATTCACCAGTAAAAAGGAGTATTTAATTGTTTTTATAATTAACTCTCTTAGTTAGAATGCTCTTGACTGCAAGAATAAAAAACATGACTTCTCCAAACTGTTAAGAAAATATATTATCTTTCACAATAAAATGTCCACAGGTAGAATAGGCCCTAGAGATGACTGAGTCTTCTGTTTAATCATGTCATTCAGGGCTTAGGATCTTTACATCCTTTTGCTCTCCTGACACTTTTAGCTACTTGTCAAATGTTTTCATGCTTCTTCATTCATGTTTAAAGAGAGGGAAGCACCTCACTGCACCAGCCTGAAGCATGGACCGTAAGACCTCTTCTTGGGTCTAACTGGGCCAGTAGTGGTCATGTACCTGCCCCTTACTGCAACCTGTTGTAAGGGGGAGGGGGTGCCATAGCTGATTGCCTTATGCTGATCCAAACTTTCTAGGAAATGAGGTCACCTTCTCCTGAGTCACTGGAAAGAGAGATGAATACTGAGTAAGGCTGGGCTTTATTAGAGAAAAAAAGAGAGAGGAAGAGGAATGAATATACAAACGAGGGTATTTCATTTATCTAATAGAATATTATTTGTCTATAAAAAGAAGTGAGGTACTGATGTGTACTATAATATGAATTACTTTGAAAACATTATAGTAAGTGAAGGAAGCCAGTTATAAAACCACATATTAAATGATTCCATATAAAATGACCATGTATTAAATGATTTATATGAAATGTCCGGAATAGGCAGATCTATGGAGAAAGAAAGTAGATTGTGGTTGTCAAGGGTTGAGATGTGGAAAGATAGGTAGTGAGTGATAATGGGCACAGATTTTCTTTTTAGGGTGATGAAAACATGTTCCAAAATTAGATTGTAGAGATGATTATGCAGCTTTGTAAATATATTAAAACCATTGAACTGTATACTTTAAACGAAAACTTTGATACATCGACAAAGCTTTAAAAACAGTGGGTGCTGGATATACAAACAACAGTGTGTATATTCCTTACTTGAGTTACAATATACATAGTATAAGGATACTATTTTTCTTCTAGGTCCATGGGACAGTAGGAGAACCCTGGTGGATTTGGGTAGAAGATCCTTCAAATGATCATATTTATCATTCAGAGTATTTTCTAGTTCTTAAAAAACAGGTAAACATCTACATACGGCTATATGCTTATGTTGCTATCATAAACAGAAAATATAAACTAACAATCTCTGCTTTTACTTACTTCTCTATAATTTCTACTGTCATTAAAGCTGTATTTTTTTTATGTTCCCATATGGTTTTATTTTAATTTTATCTTTTTTTCCATGTGGTTTTAAAAGAAAACAATTAAATGTTACAGTATTGATAATATTCAGTGTGATCTTAGTTTGAGAAGTTGAATTGTCATATTTATCATTGTTTAACGCATGGCTTCCAGAGCGTGGAATATGGCAAATAGGTGGGATATATAATATAAAAATAAATTAAATAAATAGGAAATAATAATAACTTCGGGTGCTACATAAACACTGTACTAAATAGTATTGTATCGCAGTGTGATTTTTTAAACAATTTTAAGTGCAAAATACAGCTTTATTTAAATAAATACAGTGGCAAAAAGATAGGAGAAAAGGCGGGGGATGGGTTGGGAACAAAAGTCCAAAAAGGCAAGAGACATGTAGTACAGCAATGTCCAACCTCTTGGGCACCAGGGAGCAGTTTTGTGGTGGAAGACAATTTTTCCAGGGGCAAGGGTTAGGGGGAGATGTGTTGGGATGACTCAAGCCCATTACATTCAAGCTCACATCCTGCTGTGTGGTGGGGGGGAGGGGCAGAGGGCAGACTGGGGACCCCTGACATAGTAGAGTGAGAGTCTTAAATGGATCCATCAATTTGTACAATAGGTAAGTTTCAAATTAACATTTCACAACTCTCACTATTCAGATATAATTCAAAAACAATAACCATCAAATAAGGCATTCCTTTTTGGAATTCTCCATAAATCCCAGGAGAAAGACGCAATTTGATGCTAGCATGCCTGACTCAGACACTTTGGTCCTAATTTCTCTTTTTCCCAGAGACAAAGAAAGCTTCAGTCTGGGAGCCTTGTTTGGGCAGCAGTAGAATTTCAGAGCAATGTTTTGTTTCTATTGCATTTGTCTTCATAATTACCTTCTATTATTCCAAATGGTTTTGTTTTTACACTTAAAAAGTCATCTACTGTATTTTGCCTTGTATAATGTGCACCCATGCTTTGGGCCCAAAGTGTCAGGGGAAAAAAATCTTCCATTTTAATTTTTAAATTCAAGTTTTTATTATTTATATTTAGAAACAAAACTGATTATCATATTCCAAATGCAAAATAATACGATAATGATATGTTGACATTTTGCATATGGATATCATTATTGCTTTCTAGAGTTATACTTTTAACACATAAGCACAAATAAAAGAATTAAAAAGATTTATACAGATATGGAATTAGTACTAATGTATAATGTGCATCCTTATTTTTTCCTCAAAAATGTGGGCAAAAAGCTGCCCAAAAAACATTATACATGGCAAAATACAATAAAGAAAAATATTAAGTAAAAATCATACAGTTAAGTAATTGAATGAGTAAAGTTTGGGAAATTCTGATAAAAAGTCAAATTAACACTGGCTGGTGTGGCTCAGCGGATTGAGCGCCAGCCTGGAAACCAAAGGGTCACTTGTTCAATCCCCAGTCAGGGCACATGCCTGGACTGCAGGCCAGGTCCCCAGTTGGGGGTGTGCAAGAGACAACCACACATTGATGTTTCTCTCCCCCCTTTCTCTCTTCCTTCCCCTCTCTCTAAAAATCAATCAATCAGTCTTTAAAAAAATATCAAATTGGTAACCCATTAATTTGTGATGAATACATTATAAATATTGTAAATTGCGTATAACTTTACCTTCCGTTATATCCAGTATCCTCAAAAAGGAGCTGCCTATAAGTTTCTGAAGTATTTGAATATCTCAGCTATTTAGAAATCCAAGATATTTTCTTTATCTCTAGTTTATATTGCTTTAGATACCATTGTCTTAACCATAGACTAATAAGGCCTTTATAATATTAGAATATCTATATTCATTTTAGACTTTGTTTCACATTAGGTCATTAGTAAAGAAGCTCAACTGCTGGTATTTACAATCCCTATTTTTGAACCTTTGCCTTCGCAATACTACATCCGAGCAGTGTCCGATAGATGGTTAGGAGCTGAGGCTGTATGTATTATCAACTTTCAACATCTGATTCTGCCAGAGAGACATCCTCCCCATACAGGTAACATACTGAATAGTAATTAGAATCATTGATTTTCCACAATTGTTTTAGTTAATGTTGAAAAGTGTCTGTGCTTTAAAGTCATTGGAATTGGAATCAAAATCTAACTTACAATACTTCAAGTTAATATAGTTTCTATTAGCCAGAGCAACGGTTCACTTGGCCACTCTAGTCAGGGGTCTGACTGCCCAGAAGTAACTTGGGATAGTAACCTTTCCAATACTGAAGTTTGTGAATGACTTTCATTTTTCTACAGATTGGAGTAGATTTAGTTGTGTTCTATAACATATACATTTTTCTACACCTGTCATTTGAATTACTTTCCTAATTGGAAAAAAAAGATATGGCATTGTAGTTGGTGTATGGGGAACTCCCCCAAAGTGTCCAGTGGGTCGATATTATAAATGGGTAATAGGGGAAAAAAGATCTGTAACTAGTATATAAGAATTTATGTTAAGCTTTTTTTCCTCTCTAAAGAATTAAGCTTTGTTCTAATTTAATCCTGTGATACAATATTCAGTATTGTCCATATTTTCTAGTTATTAACAATACCTGATGTGTATTTTCAGAATTACTGGATCTTCAGCCTTTACCAATCACAGCTTTGGGGTGTGAGGCATATGAAGCGCTGTACAACTTTAGCCATTTTAATCCTGTGCAAACACAAATATTTCACACGCTGTATCACACAGACTGTAATGTCCTACTTGGAGCACCCACTGGGTCAGGCAAGACTGTTGCAGCTGAATTAGCCATTTTCAGAGTCTTCAACAAGTACCCGACTTCAAAGGTGTGTTTGAAAAAAAAATCTCATGTTTACATTCATTAGGAAAGGCATTTCATAATCTGTGTACTAGCCAGTTCTAAATATACTAGCAGGACTCAATGAGTAGTTTTGAAACTCTTCTAGGAAATTTTTCTAGTTGGTAGTCGGGTTTGGTGGGGGGAGATTAGTATTAAAATAATTGGCCACAAGAAAATTTACTTTAAACTTGGAGTCCTCTAGTTTGGTTTTTACATACATATTGGTACTCACATACCCTTTCCTCATCATAAGATACCTATGTTTTATCGGCATTTTCACTGTAAGATTCATAGCCATAATTTTAAGGTATATAATGATTCATATGCCAAAGTCTTTGGCTATGGAGGAAGTATAAATATAGTACTTTACCAAATACAGTCTTTTTAAAAAATATGTTTTATTGATTATGCTATTACAGTTGTCCCATTTTTTTCCTCCCCTTTATCCCCCTCTACCCTGTACCCCACCTTCCACCAGCATCCCCCCTTTAGTTCCTGCCATGGGTTATACATATAATTTCTTTGGCTTCTCCATTTCCTATAGTATTCTTAACCTCCTGTCTATTTTGTACCTACCAATTATGCTTCTTATTCCCTGTCCCTTTCCCCTGTTCTTCCCCTCCCCCTCACCACTGATAACCCTCTGTGTGATCTCCATTTCTTTGGTTCTGTTCCTGTTCTAGTTGTTTGCTTAGTTTGTTTTTGTTTTGTTTTGTTTTTAGGTTCAGTTGTTTATAACTGTGAGTTTGCTGTCATTTTTACTGTTCATATTTTTTATCTTCTTTTTCTTAGATAAGTCCCTTTAACATTTCATATAATAAGGGCTTGGTGATGATGAACTCCTTGAACTTGACCTTATCTGAGAAGCACTTTATCTGCCCTTTCATTCTAAATGATAGCTTTGCTGGATAGAGTAATCTTGGATGTAGGTCTTTGCCTTTCATGACTTTGAACACTTCTTTCCAGCCCCATCTTTCCTGCAAGGTTTCTTTTGAGAAATCAGCTGATTTATGGGCACTCCTTTGTAGGTAGTTGTCTCCTTTTCTCTTGCTGCTTTTAAGATTCTCTCCTTCTCTTTAATCTTGGGTAACATAATTATGATGTGCCTTGGTGTGTGCTTCCTTGAGTCCATCTTCTTTGGGACTCTCTGAGCTTCCTGGACTTTCTAGAAGTCTATTTCCTTCACCAGATTGGGGAAGTTCTCCTTCATTATTTGTTCAAATAAGTTTTCAATTTCTTGGGTCTTCCTCTTCTCTTTCTGGCACCCCTATGATTCGTATATTGGAATGTTTCAAGTTGTCCTGGAGGTTCCTAAGCCTCTCTTCCTTTTTTTGAATTCTCGTTTTTTCATTCTTTTCTGGGTAAATGGTTATTCCTTCCTTTTGTTCCAAATTGTTGATTTGGGTCCTGGTTTCCTTCCCATCACTGTTGGTTCCCTATACATTTTCCTGTATTTCACATTACATAGCTTTCACTTCTTCCTCTATTTTTCGACCATACTCAACCATTTCTGTGAGCATCCTGATTACCAGTGTTTTGAACGCTGCATCTGATAAGTTGGCTCTCTGTTCATTGCTTGGTTCTATTTTTGGAGGTTTGATCTGTTCTTTCATTTGGACCATATTTTATTGTCTTGGTGCACCTGTTATATTGTAAGGGATGGAGCCTCAGGTAATCACCAGGGCAGGGCAACCCATGTCACTGCGCTGTGACACTGCATGTGGGGGAGGAGTCAGAGAGGGAACAATGACGCTTGCTCAGGTCTCAGCCAGCTTTCAGTCACTTCCTCCACTACCCACAAGCAAATTGGGCGCTTCTGGTGCTGATTCCTGGGTGGGTGGGTTTGTGTACATTCTAGGACCCCGTGGGTCTCTCCAAGGAACTCTCCTGTGAGGCTGGGAGTTTTTCAGAAACACTGGGAGAGAGTGCTGCAATCTCCACGGGTTTTTACAGCCAGAGGTTTTGCAGCTTTCTTTTCTCATGCTGGAACCCTGGGTTGTGTGGTCTGTCTCACTCCCCAGTTGTTCCTCCCAGTTTATTCTCACGTGAATGTTGAACCATGAGCTGCTTGCTGCCTTGCTGTGCGTCCTCTCCTCCCCACCTGCCCATCTCCAGCCATCCTACCAGTCTGGACGAATGTTTCTTCTTTAACTCCTTGGTTGTCAGACTTCCATGAGTTCAATTTTCTGGCAGTTGTGGTTGATTTTTGTTTTTAAATTTTTGTCCTCCTTTTGGTTGTGCAAGGAGGCAAAGTGGATCTACCTATACCTCTATCTTGGCAGGAAGTCCTGATTTGTCCAAATACAGTTTGATTGTACACAGGAAATATTGAGGTAGCTTTTATTCCACTTTTCTCTAAGTGACCATGTCATTATGTAATATAAAATTACTTGGCAAGTCAAATAAGTACTGATTTTAAGTGTTCTCGAAATACAAAGTACAGTTTGAAAACATTTTTTAAGTAAGCAAATTTATGTGTTGTGATTGGAGTTGTGTACCATTTTTCTGATTGTATGATTTCAGAAATGTTTTAACTTCCTTTTTTAGTGACCTCCCATTAGTGACTTCTATTCCCTGCTTGAAGTTTTCCTACTTCTCAGTATATTATGTGATTATTGATCCACTAGGTGATATGTTAATATACTAGTAGAGTTCTGCTATAAATTTGAAACCTTTTAAAAAGGAAATAGGCACCAGCTGGTATGGCTCAGTGGATTGAGCACCGGCCTGCAAACCAAGGGGTTGCTGGTTTGATTCCCAGTCAGGGCACATGTCTGGGTTGCGGACCAGGCCCCCAGTTGAGGGTGAGCAAGAGGCACCTGATAAATGTTTCTCTCACACATCTATGTGTATCTCCCTCTACTTCTCCCTCCCTTCCCCTTTAAAAATAAAATCTTTAAAAAAATAAAAGAAAGGAAAAGAAAAGAATTATTTTTGTGAATAATCTGTATGTAAATTTGATTATTGGGACCATTTGTCTTTTTTTAAATAATAAAAGGTATAACACTAAAACATACATATCATTGGCATATTCCATAAAAATCAACATTAAAAGTTAGACAAGCAGATTATTTCTTTTCAGAATTTTAATATTAGTAACTTTTTTCATGAAAAAGTTATAATTCAGGTAACTTTTTATTATAATTCTAGGAAAAACTTATTTTCACTTGAATCCTAATTTTCTCTAAATAATATATATAGTCTCATAATTGTTTTATTTTTTCACATTACATTAGAAGATAATGTTACTATAAAATAGTTTTTAAAAAATTACCTCTGGTACTTTTTACAAAATACTTAAAAATTTCTGTCAGTATTACACGGTACTATATATTTCAGTCTTCGGATAAATGCAGATTAAGTTAAAGATTTTTTCCCATTAATTTAAAATTTTAAGTCTTTCAGTATTATAAGATGTATTTTAAAACAACACTGTTCATGGGTGTTTTTGTCCCCCCCCTTTAGGCAGTATATATTGCACCCCTAAAAGCCCTTGTACGTGAAAGAATGGATGATTGGAAAGTTAGAATAGAAGAAAAACTTGGTAAAAAGTAAGTTCTTATTTTTTCAAAAGATATGCTTTGAATAATCTAAAGGGACCAACCAATAAAAGATTTGAATAAAACAAATGCTTTTACAGTGATTTCCATTAGGTTTTATTTAAAGGTATTTTACCTTAGATTCCACATGTCAGTGAAATCAAATGATACTTGTCTTTCTCTGGCCGGCTTATTTCACTTAGCATAATGTTGTAATGAACAAACTGAACTAGGAAGCAAAACAGAGGCAGACTCATACATAGAGAGCAGGCTGACAGCTCTGGGTGTGGAGGTAAGGATGGAGGGATTAAGCAAAAAGAAAGGGAGAGAGGGAGGGAGGGAATGGAAGGAAGGAAAGAAAGAAAAAACTCTTGTTCATGGGCAACAGTGTGGTGATTGCAGGGAAAGAGGGGTGGAGGATGTTTTGGGGGGTATAAATGGTAATGGAAAAAATACAATTTAACAAGAAGATATTGTAACTCCTTCTAAAATGTTATCAATAGTTCCATTGTTTTAAGATTAAAAAATAATTTTTTAAATTATTTAATATGAATACTCTTATTGGCAAGATAATGTACCAAGCAATAAAAATTATTTGAAGGACATGACTTTTTAAACAATATTTAAATAGTATAAAGGTTATTCATTGTAGTATTGTTTTTAAAAGCAAGATTTCAGGTAACCTGAGTGTCCACTAAATAAATCATGGTATAGTCACACAGTACAAAATACTCTGTAAAAAGAGCTCTTTCTATATTGAAGGAATGATCTCTAGAGATACCGCTAAAAGTGTTTTAAAGTATTCTACCTTTGTTTTTGCAAAATGGTGACAAATATAAATATACAGTTGCTTCAGAATGAGAACTGGGTGACTGGAGACTAGGCATGCTACAGAGACTACTCATATATGTTCTTTGAGTCATATGGATGTATTACATATTCAAAATAATAAGTAAAAAAATGAATGAAAATAAGTAAAAGCATTGGGAACACTACACTAGGAGTAGCTAACCTTGCCCCTTTTTAAAATGTGTGAAGGAGCTTATACCCTTTGCAACAGCATGGATGGAACTGGAGAGCATTATGCTAAGTGAAATAAGCCAGGTGGTGAGGGACAAATACCATATGATCTCACCTTTAACTGGAACATAATCAACAGAAGAAAAAAGCAAACAAAATATAACCAGAGACATTGAAGTTAAGAACAATCTAACAATAGCCAGGGGGGAGTGGGGAGGGGACAGTGAGGAGAGGGGATTATAGGAACTACTATAAAGGACACATGGACCAAATCGTGGGGGAGAGAGGTGGGTTCAGCTGGGGTGGGGTGGAGGGATGGGGAGAAAAGGCATGCAACTGTAACTGAATAACAATAAAAAAATTTTTTTAAATGTGTGAAAGTTTTAGTGATATTTTTTAATTTTGAGTTTACCTCCAAATTTCCCTCTTTTTCACTATAAAACAGTCTGCTCAGAATGAGGGTACATTTTTGTCCCAGCTTTCTTCTTTATGTCCTAATATGTTTGAATCTGCCTATACTCTATAAAGAAAATTTCAATCTGAGAAATGGAGCTTATACATAATCATGTTCTTAATCAATACCTCCTTTTCTCTTAATAAGGCAACACTTAACCCTCATTGGAAGGTTTTATTCCAGCATATTGAGAAGAAGGTTTGAGCTCATCTCTCTAAAAATCACATAGGGCAGAGAAACATAACCAGAGCTAAGTCTGACACATTTTGTATCAGCATAAAAGTTATATTGTTAGTATTTTGAATTTATACACCCTTCATTTTGTGGGAGAAAATCATCTTAAAATTCTTAAGAAATTTATTTTGGATTCAAGTCACAGAACATTTCAGAAGTCAAAGGGAGATAAAGTAGTCTTAAGCATTATAAAGTATTATTTTGAAAGATATATTTTTGCCTTTCCAAGGTCATATGTTACCTGAAAAGTTAAAGGGGTCATTTTTATTCCTCTCCAGAGTTATTGAACTGACAGGAGATGTGACTCCTGATGTGAAATCCATTGCCAAAGCCGACCTCATTGTCACCACACCAGAGAAGTGGGATGGAGTCAGCAGAAGCTGGCAAAATAGGACCTATGTAAAGCAAGTCACAATCCTCATCATAGACGAGATCCATCTCCTTGGTGGGTACCACTGTATCTGAAGCCATTTTACAAACTTTGACTCTTGTACCTGCATCAGCCAGCATCAGGATTTGTTAAAATGATTACTGTGTATTATTTTTATTTCCTAGGGGAGGAAAGAGGCCCTGTTCTAGAAGTCATTGTCTCTCGAACAAATTTCATCTCATCGCACACAGAAAAGCCTGTTAGAATAGTTGGACTCTCTACTGCGTTAGCTAATGCCAGAGACCTTGCTGACTGGCTCAATATTCGTCAGGTATTTTGAAGATTGGTAAATCAGGCATTTGATAATGTGGCTTAGGTAGCTGCATTGAGGAGGCACTATAACATTACAAACTTAAATATAAAAACTGAAAATGGTTTCTCTCTCATTTTTACTCTAGATGGGCTTGTTCAACTTCCGACCATCAGTACGCCCAGTTCCCCTGGAAGTTCACATTCAAGGCTTCCCGGGTCAACATTACTGTCCTCGTATGGCTAGTATGAATAAGCCCACATTTCAGGGTGAGCTTCAGGTTCTTGGAATGAGTAGCAGCCACTATAGGTGGTAGTCTCTAAATGCATTCTAAGTTTGTGTTTCTTTGAAAGCGTGCTGTTGCTCCAGTTTCTACAGATATCCAACTGTTTACCTCAACTGTATTAGATTTATAAATGATAAGATCTTTGTAGTACAATAAATGTATATAACTTTAAAGAGTAATCAGGTCGATTTAAAAATCTGTTAAGTGTTTCATTATGGAAGTAGCTTGAACAAATGATAAATAGAAGTCACAGTAAAAACAGGATCACGTAATCTTAATTTTTACCAAAAACCTTAAAACTTACAAATCTCAGTACTTGTTTTTGCTTCTGTTAATGTGTTCTATTTTTTGTTTTTCCCTTTCTAACAAATTAGGCAAACAGAAAAAAATTCAAGAATAACACTCATTTTATAGAACCATGTTTTGTTTAGGCTACATAAGGAATATTTATTATATCAATTAAAAATAACCTCCAAAATAAATTCTGTAATGTGAACTGCTGTTGATTGTGAACTGACAGTTGTTAGGTGACTTTTTAGCTGCTCTAATTAGCCTTATGACAGAAGCAAAGTATTGATTGTGAACTAGAGACCAATCTTGGCAGTTCAGATTATTTATACCTCCACAGAAGCATTGTACAAAATCACTAATGAACCATAAATCTGCTGTGAGCTGCTCAGGCACACCTGTTCTTGCAGCAGCAAAAATCCATTAAATGTGGAGGTTCAAAAAAGAGACATTCATTCACGATTATGTGTACAAATGAAACCAATATTGTACTAATATGGTATTTTAAACATTGTATCTCTACTATGATTTATCAAAGCACAGCCATTTACATTCTATAGTATTCTGATAAACAGTGAATGAGAAATAAGATAAGTGAATTTATTTTTTATCGTATATATTACTGAGTTTGCTTAACTTATTTAAGGAATGGCTAATTGCATACCAGTGATTGTGAAACAAAGCATTTTGCTTCGTGTAAATCTATAGTAAATAACTGAAATACACTTCTCTAAACATGGTGTCAGCACAGCAGCTATTTTTACAAACTATTTAATTATACCCGTGATTTATCATTATATTTCTTTGAGTTTAGAAATATGATTTTATGATAGCTTTATTTCTCATTATTAGAGTATAAGTATAGGCAAGGTCATGTCAACATTTCCATTACAAACCTTGTGTCTTAGCCCATAAAAAAAAATTCTACAGCTCACATTTGAAACAAGAAATTACAAACTGGTTGAACTTTCTTATATAAAAATTTTAAATCTCTCTGACTATTTTAAGAAAGCTAAGTAGACATAAGTATTAATTTTACTTGTGCCATTTTACCAGTTATTTTGGAGCCTGTGTACAGCAAAGAGATCTCTTTTTTAGTTAGGTCAAATAATATATGTGGCTCTTTAAGGGTTTTTTTTCCCCCAGTCTGAAAACCCAGTTTCCAAACTAATCCTCTTGTGTGGGTCAAGTACCAGGTGCCCCCATGCAGATACAGAGTCAGGCCTGGTGTTGTCTCCATCTCTCTTCCACATTCTCTCATCTTGCCACTTAAAACCATACACGTTGTTAGAAAAACAGAGGAAAACATTCTTCTGGCTTATCTCTTACTAGTTTATTGATACAAGCTCTGTTAATTTTCCATTTACTGGGAACAGGGCAAAACTAAAAGGAATCTTTGTGTTTTTTCTTAGAGAATTTTCATCCCCTACAGGACTTGACTTGCTCTCCCCATCCCAGCAGCAGTTAACTGTGCAGTATCATTTACGCAGACAGAGACCCAACTCAGAAATAGAAAACACAACCTAAGACTTCGTATCCATATTGCAACTATTACTGGAGAGTCTCAGCTTTTAACAGAGACTGTCTCTCTCCTCAGGAGCTCAGAACAGAACTGGGAACTAACAAAGTTGAATCTTCCCTGTCCCAGGCAGCATGCTCCCTTAGGGCTGCCTTTCCTTTACCGCCCTTCCTCAAGTATGCTGTCAGTCCATCTGTTGATAGTACCTCAGATAATGCTATGCTTATGACCAAATTAAGAATTCACTTAACTCATTTACAACATTAGCTTTCATGTATCCCTTTGATATTCTAATAAATTCAGATTTCAGTATAAGTGGCTTACCATTTTATTTTCCACAACTTTTCAACAGCAATTAGAAGCCATTCTCCAGCCAAACCTGTTTTGATATTTGTCTCTTCAAGACGTCAAACTCGTCTCACTGCGTTGGAATTGATAGCCTTTCTGGCTACTGAGGAAGATCCAAAGCAGTGGTTGAATATGGACGAAAGAGAGGTACGCAGTCTATTTTATTTCTACTTCATGTACATGTCAAATTAGTTTGTGTTGTAGTACAATGGAAATTACATATTTAATTATGTTTAGTTTTAATCTATGCTAAAAGTTTAGCGTAACATTATAGAAATTTTTTAAAAAATAGAGGAAAAAAGAAATGCATAATATAATACTATCACTTTAACACTATTAATATTTTAATATATTTTCAGTATCTTTCCACTAAATACTAATTTTTACATCTGTATTTATCCCATAGTTGTTCTGTCTACCATCATCACCTGTGTGTTTTAATAGTTTTCATAATATTTGAGCATTTACTGCCCTCAAGAAACTTAACAATTTTGTAAAATTAACTTTTTACAAAACATATAACATGACCATTTTCAAAAATTTAGAAAACCCTAAGTATGTAAAAATTAAAAAGCTCTTGTTATACTTGAACCAAGTAATAACCATCCTGAAAATTTTAAGGAATTATAATTTTTATATCTACATAGTTACATTCATTATGTGGCTATTCCATTGTATTTTCTGTAATATTTGAAAACTTGTACATCTTTATTATTACAGGTTTTTTAATTTTTCACGTAGACTGCTAATTTCTTTCCATTAAGGCTGTTCCATTCGATGTTATCGCCATCACTGTATGAATTACCAGTGGTATCTGAGAGTGACAGTTTTACCCAGCCTCATATGTTGTAATTGATTCACGTATTGTCGATAAAATGTTCTTGTTCTAGTGCTTTAATGTGTGTCTTGATTTGGGGGTACTTGAACTTTTTTCATACATATATTTACTAATTGTCTACTTTTTTCCTTTTTTGTCTCTTCACTCCTCTGGGCTTTATCTGTTACAGCACAGGTTTTCTCTTATAAACTGTGTAAGAGCCTCAGCAAATTAAAAACACACACACATATGAAACTTTATATGGTATCATTTTTCCCATATACGTTTATTACTATATATAGATGTGCATCTTTCATCTGCTTTGTTAGTTAAATTTGCTAGTTCTAGTTTATTGATGACTTTTTATCGTATTAGCTTTTTACAAATAGTTTTGTCATTTTACATGATACAGTGTGTTAATATGGTTCCTACTACTACTCCTCAGTGTAGACACTTCTCCCTCCAATAATTTATATATAATGATTTTCCTTTCTTATACTTTTCCAGTTTAAAAAAATATATCTTCCTAGTAGGATTTATGATGAAAAAATAGGTGAAATTGGTAATAGAATTGTTTCATTGTCTCCCTTCTTCCTCCATATCTCCCTTTTCTCATTTCATGCAAGCTGAAAAACAGTAAAAACACTATTTTTAGCCGAGTAGTATCCAGTCTCAACAGTTTGCATTTTTCTCCCCTCCTACTTCTCATGACTTATATAGGATTAGTAGGCCCATTGGATGATACTGTATGCATTGCGGTTCTGTGTTAACTAATGAGAGCTAACTAATATTTCAAAACGCTCTTGCATAAGGTCATAGATGACCTTATTTACTGATAAGTAGCAGACCTCAAAGTTAGTTTCATGTAAAAGATATGACTCCTTAAAATAGAGTGAAAGTTATCACTTTATTTTTCAAGTTTCATCATTACTTTTTTAATATTACTTGTATGTGTACACAAAATATTTATACAAGATAACAATTCAAGATCAAAATAATTTTGCCAAAAGGTTTCTTATCCTGTGTTATTTAATTAGCATGCCCAAATAATCCCTCTGTTGGGTCTAAACAGTATCTTGACTTAGGAGGCATATGCTAAAAATAGATGTATGGGCTATTGACAGTTTAGTTTATGTGTGGCGTCAGTCTAGCCTTAATTTGTTTCTCCTTTGTTTCATTCCTAAAAGTGTTCCAAATGGAGACTTTTCTTTGATGTCAAGGTACAAAGTACATACCTATTGAACACACTTTGGGATGTTGGCTGAAAGTATATATATATATATATAGGGGCTATGCATTTAGCACATATGTGACTCACATTAAGCTCAAATGTGAACCTCATGTGCTCTTCCCGGGTATAGTACAACTGTACTTTTTTTTTTTTTTAATGTATGAGACCTAAGGAACTATGGACAGCTCAACCATTGTATAAAGTTACTTCTCTGTTTTGTATTTTTGTCAGCATAAAAATTTTTCATAAACGCTAATTAGAAACCACAGAATTTACTTGCAAGGTTTCTGCTGTTTTGTAGAGTTTCAGTGCTAAAATAGGACAGCTAGAAATTGTAATTTCATTTCACCAAGACCATTTCAGGACTAAGACAAGCCAGGCTTTGTTTTATCCCTGCCTCTAAAAGCAGTCACCTTTCAAATAAAAATTTCAGAAGATTTGCAACTGATCACTATGCAAATTCAATCTGATTATACCAAAACCTACTATAAAGCAGGTGTTTCCATTGTTGAATCTCCTAAAACATCTTAAAATAGGAGTTCTTTTAAACACGCGTTACTTTCCATAATTTCCGGGGCTGGAAGCTTAGAGCTATTCCTGTTGCTGCTCCTGGTACAGCGTCAGATTGGTGTTCTATGACAGGACATAGTCCTCGGGGCAGGACTCCAGTGTTGGCAGTTCCGGCATTCAAAGGAGGCATCGTAAGCACGGGAACAATTATCCCCTGAGCTGTGGAGCAGGGTGCCCGTGCTATAGGGCAGCACCAGAACCATTCTGCAGTTGAATGGTGTTAAGTTGGGCAGTGACCCTAGATACGGAGGTGGAAGGGAAGGGGAGAGGGGAGACAGAAGAGAAAGCTAGGGCAAATCTGAAGAAGATAGAAAGAATATGACCAAGGAAGAATTTATGTGTTGTAATTTATACCTTAGCAAAGGCAAGATGAGTTACCTATCTTTTTACCACAGTAAAGTTTCAAGATAAAGTACTAGGAAAACCCCCTTCAAATGTATGTGAAATCATACTGCAACATGAGGAAACCACAGAAGTTATCCCTTCCATATTGGCCACTATGAAGTAATTGCACCATATTTGCAGTTACTTCTTGTCGTAATTTTAAAGTTCATGGGCATAGCTGCCAGGTCACTTGGATTCTCAGTTTGACAGCCTCCATTTCCACCTTTAACTCCAAACTGTTGTCGGGTTTTTGCCCACTTTCTCAAGCTTCAAGTTCAAGACAGAAAATCAGAGTGTCTGAGCTTCAGTCTCTGTCATGCAGCAGAAATAGGGAATATCTTCCCCCCTTTGACCTCACTTGTAGGAGATGTTCAGGTACTAGCTATTTATTATGAACAGCAGAGGTCCGCTGCATTCCTTTAGCTACCCAAATGCACTCATACACCATTCTCTCCTACCTACACTTTGAAAGAAAATGTTTTTAAATTTCTCTTAACGGGGCAGTTCTCACTCATATATCCCAAATCCACTCACCTTTCCCCTGAAAATTTCATCATTGACTCCGTAAGTCCTAGGTCTCTTGGTTATATTGTCACCCTCTGGTTCTTTTGCATTCTCATCTCAATAGTCTTTCTCTGGCCAGTGGACTACATTATAAAGTTACCCACAATCGACACATGCTGTGTTCAACAGTGGAGGATAGCGAGAGGAATGAGAAGCAATATCAGATAAAATATGTGAAATATGTTCATGCATATATGAGACAGCAAGGAAACAGGTAGAGGCCACAGTATTTGTTTCTGTGCCTAATCAGGAGGTTGAACCAGTATTTATGATTTGTTTTTTCCACTGTCCATCACCTGTACATTTCTTTAATCAGCCCCTAAGGTAATTAATATTCTTTATCCAGTGAAGTAACCAAAACCCACTTCCCTGAAATACTGGAAATCAGATTTTTATATATGTTTAATATATAGGGCTTCACTTTGATTAATTTTTCAAACGGATGCAGTAGTGTGAGAAGATTTCTCTAGGGTCCATCTACATTTTTTCCTCCCCTTATTGTATAGCAGCAGCCCAATTTTTACATCAAGACCATTCACCTGAAGTAAATTACACCATGAGAGCCCCCAACGATCATGTGGTTGTTTCAGCTTCCAAGTAAATTGTTACATCTCTTGACTATTAAGCCTTTAACCTAGCAGAGCTAGAATTATAGAGAAAGGAAACAAAATTTTTTCAAGTGATTTAGTAGCTATGATTGCAAAAGGCATCCCTATGCATTCACTGCTTGATTCTGGGAACTGTATATTCTGGCAATGAGAAAAAATAGTATCATTTAATGATCACTCACTAGTTCAGAGCATACACTACATCCTACAAGAGAGCATTCAGCCTTGCCCAAGTGATGTCTCAGCTGCCAGGGTAAGTTATTAATTTATAAAGCCAGCTCTTTCTGGGGAGTGAAGGACCACCCTAAGACTGGCAGATACCATAGCATCCATTATCTTAATCTTTCTCTATGAACTGAGTTCTCTAGTCAAAAACATTAGTATACACAAAATCGTGATGATGTAGAAGACATTCAGTAATTTTCCTTGAAGCAACTGGCAGAACCTGACAATCAGGAAAAGAGAACCCAAGTCCAAAGTGTTCAATTTAGAGACCATCTCAAGTAGCTGTCCCCTCTGTGACCAAAAGGGTCACATATGATCTTCTTACCAGCAGATAGGTGTGTGGCACCAAAGGGAAGGTACTTGATCACGGGCCAGGGTGATTTGCATTGGTGGCATATTAGTCACCGAGCATTGGCCGTGCTGGGTCTGACTGAGGACATGGAGGTCCGTGTCTACCCCGTGCCCAGTCTCATCTCTTCCGTCCTACACCACTTGGTACATGAACCCATTGCACAAAATGCTGGGGTCAGCCTTGAGGCTGCCTGCTATCTTCGGAAATGGTCATTTTTGCCCACTTGATTATTAACAGCGTTTTCTACACTGCTGTTAACTTTTTGGTAAACGTCTTTATGAGATATAGGTAGTTTTTTACTCAGCGACCAGTCTAAAAGTTCACCCACGTAAACCCTCTGCCTGTCTTACCACCATCCTCAAATAGCACTCTTGCCACGTTTCTGACCAGGAAATACTTGATATTCCATTTTCACTCCTTTCCTTAGAGTTGTCCTTCAAAGGGGCTGCCACACCACATCAGTGTACTTTACATAGTGCTGCCACGATCTTATTCAAAGCCAATTCTAATTTTTTTCCCCCTCCGTCAACTTGACATAAGAAATAGCCCGTGAGGCCTTAGGTAGGTTGAAGTAGGGATAGTGTGGCAGGAAAAGGCACACCTATGGAGTTTTCATGAATTACCTTTTTTTCCCCATGTTTTTTTTTAATTTATCTTTTTGTAGTTGCTTACATACCATTTTATTGTAAAAGTTCTTTTTTTCTACTTTATTTTTTACTGTTTATTCTATTACAGTTGTCCCACTTTTTTCCCTTTTGCCCCCCTCCACCCAGCCCACCCCTCTTTCCCACAGTCAATCCCCTCTTCGTTGTCCATGTCCATGGGTACTTCATACACGTTCTTTGACTAGTCCCTTCCCCTTCCTGCCACCGTCCCCTGCTTCTTCCTCCCCTCCTACCACTATCAGTCTGTTCCATGGTTCCATGTCTCTGGTTCTATTTATGAATTACCTTTCATAATATCCTTCCGTCTGGTCCTTTTATTTCTACTAATGATGGTCTGCAGCTACACATATCGAAATACATAACTAGGTGGATCAGCTAACATCCAGTTCATGATCAGCAGCTTCAGTTGCAAGTTTACCTGATATCACATAGGCATTCTTTCTTCTCCCTCCTCAAAAATATCCATAAGGTATTAATTCTCTAACTGAAACCAGTATGTAACTCCTACCAGAATTTGTAAAGTATTCATGTATTTAACATTCATTGAATGTCTGCAACTTACCAAGCATTCTTTTAGCCAACTGACCCCAATTCTCAAGGAGCTTAAATGAAGAAGATACAAATATATATATATATAGTTAAACAAATAATACCAAATTATGAAAATTGCTGTGAATAAAATGGAATTAGGGGATGGGAGGCTTCTCTAAATAGAATGATTGTCAAAGAAGAAGGAGATGACGTTTTAGGCTGAGAATCAAAGCATGAGAACATGCCAGCTACAGCAAGAGAGCAAGCAGATAGCAGCATTTCGGGTGAAGGGAAGAGCACGTGAAAGGAACTGAGAAGGTGATCCTGCTGGAGCAGAATAAGCCTGGAGGAGAGTGGCACAAGTTAAGTTTGAGAGACAGGCAGAAGCCAGCTCGTGCAAGGCCTTATACCCACGGTCAAAGAGCTTGGACATTAGTTCTAAGTACTATAGAAATGGATTCGTTAATTCATTTATTAAACTGGCATTTATTGAGCTCCTTCTGTGTGTTAGGTAAAGTTCTTGCCCTTACAAAGCTAACATTCTAGCTATTATGTGATACATAATAAGCAAATATGTCACACTGTGATAATTCATATAGAAATTGTTAAGCAGAGTCAAGGGAACAGGGAGTGTTGAGAGTGGTAGTAGAATGTTGTACATTAATGTAAGAAGGCCTCTCTGATGAGGGTGCCTTTGAACAGAGATCTAAAGGAAGTAAGGAAGCAAACCAAGCGTAAGAGAGAGGTGTTCCAGGGCATTAAAAGGTTGTAGGCTAGACAAGTTATATACTCCAATTTATATTTTAAGATCGCTTTGGCTGTTCAGTGGGAAATGGATTGAAATAGAAGTAAGCATGGAACTGATGGTGACCTATGGGCGACCTTGGGTGGTAAAGTGGAAATGAAAAGATAAGTTTGGGGCTAGATTCAGTAGTACTGTCTGATAAATAAGGAATGGAGGGTGAGAAAAAGAAAATACATAATCAAGAATGACTCCCCAGTTATTTTTTAAAATATTTTATTTATTTACTTTTAGAGAAAGGGGAAGGGAGGGAGAAAGAGAAGAGAAATATCAGTGTGCAAGAGAAGCATTGATCGGTTGCTTCTTGCACACCCCCAGCAATCCAGGAATGTGCCCTGACCAGCAGTCGACCCAGTGGCCTTTGGTTTACAGGAGGATGCCCAACCCACTGTGCCACACCAGTCAGGATGCTACCCAGTTATTGACTCTAAGCATCTGATTAAATAATGGTGTCATTTATTAAAATGAGGAGGGCTGAGAGGATAGGACGGAAAGGAAGGAGGAGACAGATTTGAATTTTTAAAGAAAAAGTTAAATGGAGTCTGTTGGGAAAAGTCCAGCTGTTGTTAATATAACAAGAACAGTTTGTAAGACATCAGTGTAACCTGGCAACCAAGGACAGTGGACTGGGATGCACATGTGTGAACAGTGATGACTTCACTGTACTAGTTGGTAAGGCAGTAGACTCTGTTGAGTGAGCATGTGTACTATGTGGCGTTCACATTTAAAATAACTGAGCGAGTAGAGCAGCAAATCTGCATCAGATACTGCATTAAGTTTAAGCATTCCTCCGTGGAAACTATTAGGATGATTCAGAAGGCTGCAGCTATGGACAGCAGGTGATTGGCAGCTTCATTATGACAACATGCCCACTCATGCATCACGTGTCATGCGGTTTTTTGGTGAAACATCAAATCATCAGGTGACCCCGCCCCCCTACGGCCCAGATTTGGCACCCTGTGACTGTCCTGCTTTTCCCAAAACTAAAATCACCTCTGAAAGGGAAGAGATTTCAGTTTGACTGAGGTTCAGGAAAATATGATAGGCAGCTGATGGTAATTGGGAGAACTGTGTAAGGTCCTGAGGTCCCTACTTTGAAGGGGACTGAGATGTCATTGTCTTATGTATAGTGTTGTATCTTCTTTAATAAATGTCTCTATTTTTCATATTACATGGCTGGATACCTTCTGGACAGACCTCATACATTGGACATGTTAATTGTATGTCCAAGATTTTCAATGGAGATTTTAAGGAAATGAGACGTAGGAAGTCTGTAAAACCCGCAGAGGATGTGAGATGGATATATGAGCTTGAGAGCATCATGTTAGAAATGGCCTTTATTTTTTAAAATTTTTTATTGAATTTATTGGAGTGACATTTGTTTACAAAAACATACAGGTGTCAAATGTACAACTCAACAAAACATCACCTGCACACGGCTTCATGCGACCACTGCACAAAGCAAAGTTTCTTTCCGTCCCCATTTACCACCCCCCTTTGTCAAACTCCACCCCCCCCCTTCTCTCTAGCTATCACCACACTGTATATACAACACATAGACACAGACAGCAGGGTGGTGATAGAGGCAGCCTTTAAACTCAGGTGAGCACATGAGACCCTGAGACAGAGTGGAGAACCAGAGGTCAGGCCTCGAGGGACTCTCTCATTTTGAGCTTAGGTAGAAAATGAGGAGCTGGCAAAGGGCACTGAGCAAGTGATACCAGCGAAGAAGGAGAGTGTTTATTTGAAAGCACTGTAGATGGAGGGTTGCGTGAAGGAAGGAGTGCTTGACTCCATCAGATGTTAATGGAGTTGAGTGATGTGAGAGCACAGAAACACCCATGGGGTTTAGCACTTGGATGTCCTGGAAGCACTTGGCAAGCAGAGTCAGTGACATGTTGTGAACAGAAGCCAGTTTGGAATGAGTTGAGGAGTAAATGGGTGGGAGGGGAAGGGAATGAAAGTAAATGGGACATAAAATCCTTCTAGAATCTCTACTATGTAATTTAATTAATGTTAAAATTTAGCGCCTAACAAGTATGGTCTGTTGGTTTCCGCCAGATATTCTGTGGTTTGGTCCCATATGCAAGGGTGAATGGTGCTAGGATCTGGACAGTTGCCAGCCTGCACTAACAGATAAAAGAGCAGAGGAAAGCCCTTTCTTTTGAATGGCTTCACTGATTGAAAGCTCCGAATACTGCCCTTACTTCATCACTCACACCTTGGACGAGATGCCACATCTGGGGTGAGAAAGCAGAACCATGTCTGGATGGGAGACCTTAGTCTTGTTTACATTCCCCCCCTCCCAGCTCCTCTATGCATATCACCAGTTAGCAGCAGGGTTACCTCCTTCTTCCTTCATACTGTTAAAAACATAGAATATATAGGGTTTGGTATTGTGTGCAGTTTCAGGCTTCACCTTGGGGGTCTTGGAATGTATCCCCTACAGATAACTGGGACTACTGTACACTGAGCATTATTTTAAAATGTGCTAAGTAATAACTTTTTACACAATGCTTCAAAGTGAATTTATGAAAAACTGTAGCATAGGTCCACATAGGAACACTTTCATGAAAAGTAAGATTGGTATTATTTTTACATGCCTAGTAGTGAAGGAATTTTTAAATGCTTGAAAAGCTTATCATTTTAAGCTAAACATAACTCATCCAATCTCAGTATAAGTAAAGCCTTCACAAATTTACTAATGAACTATAGTCTAGCTTTACTCAATCATCACAAGTTTAGATTCGGTGGAGTTTCTATTAATGACATTTTACTATAGTTTTCTTTGATTCATTTGCTTTTTCATTCACCATATATCTATTGGCCTCTTTCTATAGGTAAGACGTTAGTACCAGGCTTTGAAGATAGACTTTGATGTTGTTGAAAATCAAAAATTAATTAGCGCTTAATGCAGAGTAACCACATTTTCAACTAGAAGGGTCTAGGTTTTTTTGTTTTAACCAAACCAAAGTAGATTTGGCTCGTGATACAAAAGTCTCACCCCAAGTACTTTCTATTTTGATCAGGTATCCAACTTCTGAACAACTGACCATTAAAGAAGCGATTAGACTAAGATTATTAAGTGTTAGACATTATCTACAAATTTGCTGTATTTGAACTCAGCTGGGTCTCATGGAATATTGTGTCATTAAAAGTAACTACACAACCTGGCTGATGTGGCTCAGTGGATTGAGCATGGGCTGCAAACCAAAGGGTCGCTGGTTCGATTCCCAGTCAGGGCACATGCCTGGGTTGTGGGCCAGGTCCCCAGGGTGGGGGCCACATGAGAGGCAACCACACGCTGATGTTTCTCTCCCTCTCTTTCTTTCTCCCTTCCCCTCTCTCTAAAAATAAATAAATAAAGCCTTTAAAAAAAAAAGTAACTACACGATAGGAAGCTATTCATTTTTACTTTGCCTTTGTTGATATCATGCATGCCCTCCTAAAGAAAGAGGCAAAGCTGTTATTATGCTTAGTAATAATTGACATGTTGAAGTGCTTTATAGTTCACTAAGGGCTTATATTATCTCATTTAATCATGAATTCTGGGAGGGTTGTTCTTGTTATCCCAATTTTACAGCTGCACAACCTGAAACAGGAGAATTAAGTGATTTGCCTATTAATACAACCAAGTAAGTGGAGCTTGGGAGCTCAAAACTAGGGTGATTGGCTCAGAACCTGTGTTCTTTTACTCTGCCACATGGTAAATGGGATTATTGACAATTTACTGACCAGAGAAGTTGGAAACGTCACAATGGGGGCGTGTGCGATTCGACAGGGATGGAACTACAGTGACAGAGAAAAGTCAGTAGCTCAAATATCAAACACAAGCAACCAACAAGAGCTGTAGCATTCGCAATCCTGACAGGTGATATTTTAGTTTCTAAAAGAAGATATTTTTGGATATTCTTTATTTTGAGGCCTAGGATTGGATATACTCAAATAGTAAAGAATTACCTACATAGAGCTCCTCACTTGTAAATTTAGTGTATTACTCATTACTTCAAATCTTACCTGTTTTTTGCACAGTGAGGCCCAGTCATAAGCCAAGTGAATGATGTCACTACTTGAAGTAGTTATTTGAACGTCCCTCTCATTCATGTGCTGATTAGAGTGTGGCGTTGAGAGCTCGGACTGGAGTCAGGCCTCCTGGGGGCAGTCCTGACTGCCCATGACAAGCTACATGACCCCGGTGGGGTGTTTAACCTCTGAATCTCATCCTTTCATCTGTAAAAGAATAACAATAATAACAGTACTATCCTTACAAGATTGTTGTGAGGATTAAGTGTACTAATACATTTAAAATACTTAGAACAGGTCTGGAACTGTAAAGAAATTGTTAGGCTAAGGAAATTAAGTGTCCAAATAGACATTATCCACAGATTTTGTTCAAAATGGTAACTTATTATATTGAATAATACCTAGCAAACAAGTTCTTCTGGCTGACAGCTCTGATAATATTTGATCATATATTTATAATATTTGGCTTGTGATCCTTTATAAATTTAATTAATAGTAATGTAGTATTTGTTCATTTAAAATGATGCTACTTTGAAAAATTAATTCTGTAAAGTCCTTTTCATCAACTTTCTCTGTATTTTAAAAGCTTTTCAATATTTATAAATTCTCTCCAAGCATGTTTTAGAATCTGAACTCTCTAAAAATGGAAGTAAGCATAAAATGTATACTCAAAAATAAATATGAAGCACATACACTGAGATTTCCTACCAAGAGCACAGTGAATTAAATTCCTAAGGGAAAAATATTCAATATCTGTCACCCAGTTTTGATATTACTATTATTAAGAATCAAGCTAAGGTAAAAAAAATTGAAAATAGTATCGTATGTATTTAGCCAACATAGAAAAGATTGTTGAGATTGTATTTATATATTTAACTGACAAATAGTATATTTAATCACATATGAATACATATTAACCGTCTGGTGAGTTTTATTGAGGTGCGGTGGTTTTGGACTTCAGAGGGGACAGCAGGAGAGTGTGTTCTAAAGAGTACTGGTAAAGTTTGGAAACTTACTATCTTTAATTAATTTAGTTTCTGATTTCCATCCTATTAGATCAACAGAATGGTCCAAATCATTGTGTTTGTTTGTTTTTTAAGTTTTTCCCCTTCAGTCTATGGGGTTTATCATACAGAAGTATATTTTAAGAAATTAACACATAGTAATTATGAGGAAATGTTTTAACTTCATTTAACATCTGGGCCAATGTGATGTATTATTTTTTAAAATAAAAGTATTTATAACTTTTATTATTCTTCTGTATGGTGCATCTTTCATTGAGCGTTTTAAACAACTGATAAGCTTTATTCAGTGGCATATGGTCTGGGGCTGACGCGCTTTGAAAAGAGTACGGAGTTCTGATAATGAGGATTCTGTGAAAATGGGAAAACCAGCACAACAATATGCTTTGAGAAAGTATGGGTTTTTAGCATCTTGAAACAATATATCACACTCAAAGGGACAGAATTGGGCTGCACAATCTGTTAGCTCATTCTTGTCCAATCTGGTCTCCTCCTTTCTTTTGGAGCCAGCATTGTCATCAACTCACTGAATTATATTCTGACTGGAATGTATTTCAGGAACAGAGTAATGTATCTACTTAAATGGAATCCTATCTTTCTACAAAAGCTTTTTGAGTATAATAAATTTAAAATATAAAAAATTCTATTAAGTTAAAGTAATTGGTTCAACAGTTTACATATGTGCCTCCTCCCCCACCACCCTAAGACCACTCTGTAGAGGAACATAGATTTGTTTTTCTTTTGTTTATAATATTGAATAATTTGCTTGGTTTAACTAACATGTAGTCAGACATACATCAAAGACCATTAACATTGCAACAAATGTTAATTGAACAGAAATAAACTGTGGAATTAAAACTCCATATATTAAAGTGTTTTAATTATCATGATTATTCTTTCTAAAATTCTATAGCAGACTTTCTTAACAAGAATTAAGCCTTAGTTTCCTAAGGCAACCATTGTATTTAATTAAATGAACCTTTTAACTAACCATCTAGAATGGTAATACCTATCTTGGAAAAATTAAGAAGATGGTAATTCAGATTTTCTTCTCTCATGCAATCAGGGTTGAGAAAGCTGCTCTAAAGTATTGAAAATCATTGAGCCTTTTAATCTGTAGTGTACTGGGTGTGTAAATGAATTGGGAGTTACATTAGAGCTATATTACTTTATGTAAAGGATTAAATGTGATACCTTTGTAAAGTAATAAGCACAATGCTTGATACATAAGTACTCAGCAAACAATAGCTTGTATCATGTTTTAAGTTTGATTATCCTAAGTTTCTGAAAAATTTTGCTTATATTTTGTTTTGATCAAGATGAAACTTAATCAAAATTTTACATTTTCAAATTTAAACAGGCTGTCCCAGTAGTATTTTATGTTTAATGGTTGAATAACAATACTATAAATTTTGCTTTTTTATGATGTTCAAATAACAGAATTCATCCACAGTAACCAGGTAATAAATGAAGTTGTTTTTTGTGATTGTCCTCATGAGGATTTTAGGTCTTTGCCAGTTCAGATAGGCAAATGGTTCTTTTTAATGCATTGATTTATGTGAAATGGGGGCAGGGGAATGAGAAACAGCTAGCCTTCCCTGATGTAAAAGGACAGGATATTACTGCCTCACCAAACCTCCTGCCATCGGATTCTTTAGCTTTCCTATGGTAGATGCTACCTTGCTTTTTGGGTACAATTGACATTGCCATGGAACAATAAATTATACAAATTTAAAAAATACACTGTTGTTTAAATTGTGAAACTGAAAAATATAATCCCTGAAACTGTCAGACCAAGAATATTAGTGATTAATACTTGATAGTATAAATTGAAGATATTTTATACAGTGACCTATTGAAGAAAAAATGGATAATAAACTGTCATTTGAGAACTACCAACATAGAATTCACGAGAGAAGACAAGCACCTTTCTTCATAGAATGCATTTGTAGTTAGCTTAGTTACCCTGTGCTAATTTTAAAAATAAAGTGGATTTATGTTAATAACATGTTTCTATTCTTGCTCAACAGTTTACAAAGTAAATAATGCAAGAATAGTAGATGACCCTACTATGACTATGAAACAGAATGAACTGTTTACACATTGCATTTTGTTCAGCGATAGTTGGTAAATAGCATTTCTGATGTGTATGACATTAAAATATTACCTCGTCTGTGTAGTACTTTTTATACATTGTTAATTGTTATAAAGGCAAACTTTTCCTATTTTTCAAATTATTGGTATAAAACAACTTGTTTCCACATAAAAAAATGAGGATAATTTTTTGACTATTGGGAAAAAATGACTGAGAATGCAGACAGTTGCAATGCTTCACAGTATGGATATGCTTGTCTTACGCATTTATATAAAACTGCAGCAGCCTGCTAAAGGTTCTCTAAATGGAGATTTTGTGAGCTGTGTATTGGTTTATGCACAGCCAGGAGTGTATTACAAGTATACTTGTGTATATTAGAGGTGGTTAATATTAGAAGGAAGAGGAAATGAAGTCCAAAGAGAATGTCAGTTTTTTATATTTCTACCTGTCTTTTTTTTATTGTTGTTCAAGTACAGCTGTCTCCTTTTTCCTCAGTCTTTAGACATAAAATAATTTTACATGTACCTATTTACAAGTTCCTGTTCCACTGTTGTTTACTCTTAGACTGTGGTAGTGAAGCTACAGACATAACTAAAATGTGTCTTTTTAAAAAATGCTCATGTATTCTCAAACTACGCGACCTCTGCACTACTGTTCTCTTAGAGCTGCCCAGAAAGGACCTCCCCAGTCTGTACCTTGTGTCATCCTCTGCTTCAAGGACCAGCAGAGGCCTACTATTAAACAGAAGGAGACTGGGGTTTCTATTTAGTTCTTTATAGGGAGTCAATTTTGTAAGAAAATAAGATTTGCTGCATGTTGCCATAAAATCTGTGTTGCATTAAGCCATGTAGAGTGGAAAGTGATAGAATATTCAGAGAGTATTTATAATATATGAGTTTCAGAAACCATTTAGACATGAAAATTTAGTAACTTAAACTGAGGCCAGATATTAAATCTGTTTCAAAATTTAAAAATTGGAAGGTATAACAATTCTGAATATAATAATATTAGCATGTAAAGTAAGTGAGGTAAAGAATTGTTTAACCAGAATTGCTAGAATAATTGATTAATTATTTAGGAAAAATAAACTTACATTTCTACCATACTTTCTGTTAAAAAATAAATTACAAGTTAATTATTTAAATGTAAAAAATAAAACTATAAAAGAACTTGAACTAGTAGGTGAATATGTGTTTGATCTCAAAATGAGGCAACAAAACATATGGGATCAATTTAAAATTTTAAGTCCATAAAGTAAAAAAGAAAATTAAATGAAGAACAAAAAACTGGATGAAAGCATTATAGTATATGATGGACAAGGAGTTGATACCCTTTATCCATAAAGACCTATCACAAGTCAATAATAAAAAGGTCTATATCACATTCACCTGAAAAATGAAAAGATAATTTACAAAGAAAACTAGCTGGTAAATATGAAATATATTTAACTGCACTGTTGATCAAAGAAATGAGAAGTAAACAAAAATAACACCAGGTTGACTGGTGAATTGCGAAACTGAGGCTCAGAGAGGTTGTCCAGCTTCCCTCGGGTCACAAAGACAGTGAGAAAACCTGAACTTGAACCGTTCCTGTCTATGTGGTGGGATGATGACTGATTTATTCATTATTTTTGGCCATATTTCCTAAACTTTGAGCACTAAACCAAAAAGAGGTCTTTCCTTTAACAAGAGATGAATAGAGATACTGAAATATTTTAGGCAACACTGTATCCCTTTAATAGTTAAGGGGATACTCCACTTGTCCATAAGTTTATTTTTCCTTGATGCATAAAAATTAGATGGATAACATTTCAACTTTACTTAGAATATACATTCTCACTAAGATGTTCTTTCCAATTAATTTACCTTTAATCATAACTGTAGATGGGGTATATATTTTTATGCTTATAAGTATCATAAGCAAAAAACCAAAATAAATCAAATACAGTCTTAATATAAAAATTTTAAAACTGGTGTGCCTACATCTTATCGCTGTTTGCACTTGCAGATGGAGAATATCATTGGAACGCTAAGAGATTCCAACCTGAAGCTTACACTTGCTTTCGGAATAGGAATGCATCATGCTGGACTACATGAGAGGGACCGGAAAACAGTAGAAGAACTCTTTGTAAACTGTAAAGTTCAGGTATCTTTTCTTCCATGACCAGGTATTTCAATGTAATTTAAACACTATGTTTTAGCTAGATGTGTTGTCTTTTGTTTTTTTAGGTTCTTATTGCTACAAGTACATTAGCTTGGGGTGTAAACTTTCCAGCTCACTTAGTAATTATTAAAGGAACAGAATATTATGATGGAAAAACAAGACGTTATGTGGATTTTCCCATTACAGGTAATTTTTAAAAAATTTATAGACACATTAAGCTGCTATTTATGCCTTAAAAAATTTAATTTGCATGAATTAAATTTTAGAGAATTGGTCACATTTAAACATATGGTGAGCAAATTGTGAATTTTTGTTTCCAGTGCAAATATTAAAGTTTTGAACTGTATTTATTTACTTTTACTTACCCAGTCTTACATTTGCCCAATTTGTTAAAAAACATCAGAAGCATAACTAATGGTTTCAAATTCATAAGTAAAAGTACTTGTTGCAAATACTTAGTAGCACTTGTTGCATGAACAGCCTATTAACATATTTTAAAACTTGATAAAGGTATTTTCATTGGGTTCTGAAGAGAGAAATATTCTCAATGTATATTCATACTCAGTGAATACAGGTAAAAGCTATATTATTTCTACATGATTACTTCAGAGATTCCTGCTGTATGAAAGGTATGGTGTGCCATGGTCGATGAGGGGTGAGGTCTAAATAGATCCATTATTCATGGAGAGAAATAATCAAATAGCCATGCTGAAGAGATTTTTCTAAATATGTGTTCATTTTCTTGTTCAATTAAAATAATAATAATTCTTAAACACCATTTTTAAGCATTTAACTAAAGGAACCATTTCTCTTTATTTTCCAGACAGTAAGAGCCTTTGGGGACTTAATTTTATATCATAGTGAATTGATTATTTAATTATTAAGAAACTCAATAGTAGGGATCAGAGACAGCATACATGCTCTTAGATGTTCTGTTTCCTTTGTTATTTTGTTGTGTTGTAGACACAGCCATGATCAATAAAGGCACCTTGTGCCACATGGCAGAATACCTCCTGTTCTCTCTTTCGTAGATGTACTCCAGATGATGGGACGTGCTGGAAGGCCTCAGTTTGATGACCAAGGCAAAGCTGTAATTCTGGTTCATGACATAAAGAAAGACTTCTACAAAAAATTTCTTTATGAACCATTCCCAGTAGAATCAAGGTAAATTTTGCTATAAATTATTTTAAATTAATTCATGTCATAGCAAGTTGATATTTTTGTGGTTACATTTTATTAGATGAAAAATCAGTAAACCAGTTCAAAAACATTATTTGAAATGAAACCGAATATAATTATTGCTATAAAACAACATTCAGTTATAATTTTCATTTAAAAAATAAACTTTTTGAAAGAACTAATGTAGTACAGTGTTCATTCACATTGACTCTGGAACCAGACAACCTAGGTTCATGACTGAGCTCCACCACTTGCTGATACTGAGTTATCTGATTCTGCAGTGCGGTAGGGCACCCACCTGTAAAGTGGAGATAATAGCTGCACTAGCCATCTCATAGGGCACTTGTGATGATCAAATGCGTAGTGCTTGCAACAGTGTCCATCACATAGTAAGTATTAAGGGATTAGTTTTGTGTGTATCTTTGTGGTATAGCTCATAAATCAATGTATAATATCAAGAGACTTAGAGTGAATAATTTAGACAGGTGGCCTATTTCAGAATTACTACAAACTCCTTTGTGGACCTAGTAACTACTACCCCTTTGACACAGTCTTGACTAATATTCTCAGCTAAACAATCATCGTTTCTCCCTTAGATTTATATATTTTTTATTTCTAATATTTATCACTTGCTACCTTTTATCAGTCTTTTTGAATATACTGTATCTCCTTTATTATATTCCAACTGGGAAGGACAAAATATTTTTTTTAATTTATACTATAAATAGTTATTGGGTTTTTTATTGTTATTAATGCCACTAATGTTCATTCATTTAAAGTTGAAAAATGTAAAGACATTAAATATTGTGAGATATAGTTTACTCTGTGCTTAGAGAAAATTTATGACCGTAGATCGATATTTAAAAAGAATGAAATACCAATTACCTTATTATCTATTGTAAGAATTTAGAAAAAAATTAGCAAATTGAACTCGAAGAAAGGAAAAGATAAGAAAAATTAAAGCAAGAATTAATGAATTGAAACCAAACATACCACATTAGAAGAAAATCAGCAAAGCCAAAAGTTGGACCTTTGAAAAGAACAATAAAATTGATAACCCTTTAAGTCTGATTAAGAAAAAGAGAGAGAAAAAACAAAATGGTATCAGGAATCAAAAGATACTACAGACATCTAAAATAAGATACTATGAAAAACTTTATGCAAGTAATTTTTAAAATTTGGATCAAATGGTAAAATTCTTTTTAAAAATCTTACTAAAACTGACACAAAAAGAAATAGAATATTTAAATAGTCTCTTATCTATCAAAGCAATTGAATCTGAAATGTAAAATCTTTTAATATAGATATCCTAAGCAAAACATGAGCAAATCAAATCCAGCAATGTAAAGATAATTTATCATCTTTATTTATATTCTATAAATGCAAAGATGATTTATTACTTGAAAATCATATAGTTTACCACAGCATGAAAGAATGAGAAAAATCACAATTACCTCATTAAAAAAATTGATAAAATTTCACACCAGTTCATAATAAAAACTTGTTAGCAAATAGGGATGTAAGGAATGTGCTTAATGTGATAAAGACTATCTAGAAAAAAAATTTTATATCAGTAAAAATTTAATTAAAAAATTTAATTTTGTACCTTGATTACTATTAATGTTTTATCTATTACAGAGTATTCCATAGTTTACATATTAACTTCTGTATTCATGGACATTTAGAGTTTCCAATTTTTCCTCTTACATATAATGTTGTAATGAAGTATCTTGCTTTCCTGTCCTAACATGTAAATGCTTCCCTAGCAGGTGCTAATGAAAAAGTAAAATGCTAAGTCATAATGACTGTTCAAATAGGTATTGCCAAATTACCCTCCAAGTTGACTATATGGATTTGTACTCTGCCATCAATAAATTGAGAATAATATAGCAACTTGTTTCTTCATTCAATTTATTGAAGCCATTTTCTCTTGACCTTAAAACATCCGTTGCTAAAACTATTTTTAATACCTGCATATTGTTCCATGTATCATATAATTTACTTAGCCTTTCTTTTGTTTGACACTACTTTTCATTTTTATATTTTACATGAGCAACTAAAGTGAACATTTTGTTATGCCAGTATTTCAACACATCTGGTCATCTTCGTATACTTAAAAACACCTAGTACAATTATGTCATCTGTAACTACAAAGTTAATACTTGCTGAATGAATGAAGATGGTATCTTTGCTCTGTCAGAACTACTATCTCTTTCTTGCCAAACCTCCTTTTATCTGCTCCAGCATCACTCCTTAATTACTCCTACACACCATAAGTTTACTCTTGCATGCTCTCCAAGGTGTATTTTCTGTTTTCTGCTCCTACCTTGGCTCTCATCTTCTCCCCCTGAAAGTTACTAGTTCTATTCCTGTCAGTCTTTACTTATTTACACCTTGCAATTTATTTCCCCCCATCATGTAAAAATGTATAAATTATACAAAACACATTATTTTTTTAATCTTGGAACATAATATCTTAAGTCTTGATTGTGTCAGATAAAGTGTGCTTCATTAAATGTTCATGTGTGTTTCCCATGTCTTGTTCACTGTACAGTTTATTAGGAGTGCTGTCTGACCATTTAAATGCCGAGATTGCTGGCGGTACGATAACGTCAAAGCAAGATGCAATGGATTATATCACCTGGACTTACTTTTTCAGACGTCTTATCATGAACCCCAGGTAAACACAAAGTTAACTGTTTATTTCTGTTTTGCACTGAAAGAAAATATGTTTAAAAGTTAATAGTCTGTAAATTCAAGTACATAACAAAAAAGTCAGAACTCTGGACATTCAGGATGTGTGAATTTGCCCAGAAAATCATATGATGTCTCTGAAATGATCACAATGTATTATGATATGTTAGAAGATTAATAATTATATGCATTTACTTCTTAGCTTATTTTAATTAATTTAGGATATCCTCGAAGACGTAGGGAGACAAGTAGTCATTCAGAAATGTGTTAAACTGCATGGTAGGGATTGAGTTTGTGAGGCGTCTGTGAGGGTCAGTAAGGGCCCCGCAAGAGGAAATAAGATTGGGGGAGTTGTGGTGGAGTGTCTTTTACTCCGGGAAGTGTAGGTTAGGTCTTCATTCAGCACCTGTTTGTCAGATGTTATTTACACTAGATGCAGAGGCATAAAGACAAATGTGTATCATCTGCTATCTTCTAGGACTGATCTTTTAATGTGGGAAAACTGTATAAATAATTACAATATAAATCATAAGTGGTCTAAAGAACTGCATTTTTTTTTAAATATATTTATTGATTATGCTATTACAGTTGTCCCATTTCCCCCCCACTCCACTCCATCCTGCCCACCCCCCTCCCTCCCACATTCCCCCCCCCCTATAGTTCATGTCTATAGGTCATACTTATAAGTTCTTTGGCTTCTACATTTCCTACACTATTTTTACCCTCCCCCTGTCTATTTTCCACCTATCATCTATGCTACTTATTCTCTGTACCTTTCCCCCTCTCTCCCCCTCCCACTCCCTTAATGACAACCCTCATGTTCTAGTTGTTTGCCTAGTTTGCTCTCGTTTTTGTTTTATGTGTGGCCGTTAATAACTGTGAGTTTGCTGTCATTTTTACTGTTCCAGTTTTTGATCTTCTTTTTCTTAGGTAACTCCCTTTAACATTTCATATAATAAGGGCTTGGTGATGATGAGCTTCTTTAACTTGACCTTATCTGAGAAGCACTTTATCTTCCCTTCCATTCTAAGTGATAGCTTTGCTGGATACAGTAATCTTGGATGTAGGTCCTTGCGTTTAATCTTGGGTAATGTAATTATGATGTGCCTTGGTGTGTTCCTCCTTGGGTCCAGCTTCTTTGGGACTCTCTGAGCTTCCTGGACTTCCCGGAAGTCTATTTCCTTTGCCAGATTAGGGAAGTTCTCCTTCATTATTTGTTCAAATAAGTTTTCAATTTTTTGTTCTTCCTCTTCTCCTTCTGGCACCCCTATAATTCGGATGTGGGAACGTTTCAAGGCGTCCGGGAGGTTCCTAAGCCTCTCCTCATTTTTCCAAGTTCTTGTTTCTTCATTCTTTTCTGGTTGGATGTTTGTTTCTTCCTTCTGGTCCACACCATTGATTTGAGTCCCAGTTTCCTTCTCATCACTATTGGTTCCCTGTACATTTTCCTTTGTTTCTCTTAGCATAGGCTTCATTTTTTCATCTGTTTTTCGAATAGATTCAACCAAGTCTGTGAGCATATTGATAACCAGTGCTTTGAACTGTGCATCCGATAGGTTGGCTATCTCTTCCTCGCTTAGTTGTATTTTTTCTGGAGCTTTGAAGTGTTCTGTCATTTGGGCCATTTTTTTTTTTTTTTTTTTTGTCTTGGCGCGTCTGTTACTTTAAGGGGCGGAGCCGTAGGTGTTCACCAGGGCGGGGTAACGCTGGTTGCTGAGCTGTGACGCTGTACGAGGGGGAGGGGCCGAGTGGGAGCAATGGCGCCCGCCTCACTCTCCTCCGGATTTCAATCCTTCACTCCGCTACCCACAATCAAACTAGGCCACTCTGGTGCTGGTTCCCGAGTAAGTGGGCCTGTGCACACTCTAGGCCCTTGTGGGTCTCTCCAACAACCTCTTCTGTGAGGCTGGGAGTCTCTCCTGCTGCCGCCCCAACCCCCAGGGGCGCTTTCAATCAGAGGTTTGAGGCTTTATTTCCCGGAGCTGGAGCCCTGGGTTGCACGGTCTGCTTTGTTGCCCGCCGTTCGTCAGGTTTATCTGTGGGCGAATTTGGCGCCGCGGGGTGCTACCCGCTGCTCTGCCTGCCCCACTCTCCGCCACTCTGAGTCCAGCCCTCTCGGTTTATCTGCGCTGATGTGGGGCCGCAGGGTCTGCTAGTGCTCGGACTGCCTGCGCCATTTGTCCCACACTCTGCCAGTCTCAGTCCCGCCACAGCCACGCGAGTCCTCTCCACCCCGGTGCCCGTCTCCGCCCCTCCTACCAGTCTGGATGAATGGTTATTTTCTATTTTCTTGGTGTTGGTCCCCCTTGCTGTTCGATTCTCTGTCAGTTCTGGTTGTGCGAGGAGGCGCAGTGTGTCTACCTACGCCGCCATCTTGGTTCTCCCCTAAAGAACTGCATTTAAGCCTGTAAGTGAAAGCTTCTCAGAAGAGGTGATAGATACTTCGGTCAGATCTTGAATCTGGAACAGGAGTAGAAAGGCTGGATGGTCTTTATGGGCAAAGGGCCTCAGGGCTTGAAAGTGTGTTTACAGAATGTCAAGAAGTTTGATGTGTCCCCAGCTTAAATAGCATAGAGACAAGAAGATTGTCTTGACTCGAAAGTGGGCCAAACCAGAAAGTAAAGGGCTGGTACGCCATGCTAAGGAGTTTGCATCTGACTCTATGGCTAAGAGGCTGTGAGCCAATGGGAGATTAATAATTATATGATTATTAATTAATAATTAATAATTAAGCAGGCTCTAACATCACCAAAGTAGGTTTTGTTTTATTTCAACACTTACAGCACTGCATTAGGGAATGAGCTGGAATGGGAGGACATTTACAGCAGAGAAACCAGTTAGGAAGCTATTTAATAATAGGGGGAAATGAATAAGTAGTGGATAGGGCCTTAATAGATGGAGAGGGAATGGAAGGAAGATCAAAGATGAAGAACATTCCTAATGTGAGTTAGAGGAGATGCTTAATACAGAAATCGTGATGAAAAATGTGAGAACTAAATTTTATCTGTTGATACCTGAGAGACTTGTTTGTTTTCTGCCGCCATTTCTACTCCCATATATAGGAGTTTGAGAACATGGTGACATTTTGCTTAGAGTTTCCTCAAATGTTGGAACCTCTGGACTAAATACAAATATCATTTGGGAACATGACTGAGGAATGAGATCGCCATTTGGCACTGCAAATTTTTATAATAAGTGGGTCACAGGATTAAAACTGTAGTTTTGTACAATATAATAGAATATACCTTACATGAACTCTAGTTAACCTTCTTTTTTGGTATTAAAGAAACGGAGGCTGGAAACTTAAAAGTGACTTTCCCTGGATCCCATAACTACTTTGTGATAAACCCAGGACTTAAAACCTTAGTTTTCTGACTTATAACTCTTTATTTCTATGTAAATAAAGAGGGAGAGCCTGGTGTGTAACCATAGATGTATTCATTTTTTAATATCATAAGAATAGAGGCAATTAATATGCTAGAAAGAACTTTGAACTTGGAATCAGAACACTGATTCTCGTTTCAGCCCTACCCTTTACTAGTTGCAACCTTGAGTCACTTCACCTCTCCCGGCTTCACTTTCTTGATCTGGAAAGTGAGTAATAGCCTACCTCACAGGGGCATGTTGAAAATCAAATACACAAATTAAAGCCTAAGTTCAGTATTAATTATGAAGAACATAATTAATGTGATTAGTGAGAGGTTTTTCTTGTACTCCCTTCGTGTTGCTTCATTGGTCTATACCAGTGATTTTCAACCAATGTGCTGCCAGAGACACAGTGGTGTGCCACAACAAATTTTCAAACCTGCAATATCTGACTATTTAGTTAGGGGTACTGACCTCTTTTTCTTTAGATTGTCAAATTAAAAAATGACAGCAGCCAATAAAACAATAGATATGCACTATGAATGAATCAAAATTATACTATTTGTTGTCAGATCAGCAAAGTATGTATATTTTTGGTGTGCTGCAGAATTTTAATAATCAGCTCACATGTGCCGTGAGATGCAAAAGATTGAAGGTTGCTGGTCTACACCATGTAAAGTGTCTGGCTTGACACTAAGGACTCAGTCATTTCTGTCAGCTCGTCTGATTATCAAACAAGGGAATAATTGTCTAAGGCAAATTGAGTTATTTAAAAACTTATAATTCGTTACTGAATCTACAGATATGGTGAACTTTGTGTGTTCACCTTCTGTTCTTAAAAAAAATTTAGCATTTCATTTTGAAACAATTTGAGAATTTTAAAAACTACAAAAATACTGCGAAGATGCACTGTATACCTTTACCCAGCTTCCTCAAGTGTTAACATCTTATGTGACCATGGTACAATTATCTAAACCAGGAGATTAACATTTCTACAGTACTTCTAACTAATCTATAGGCTTTTCTATTTTCTAATCTAGCTAATCTACTGCAACTTCATCAGTTGTCCCACTAATGTCCCTTTTCTGTCTAGGCTCCAGTTTAGTATCCTGCATTGATTTAGTTTTTCTGTCTTCTTAATTCACTCTAGTCTACACCATCAGTCTTTCTTTGTTTTAATCTTGACACTGTAGAAAAATAAATAGTGGCCAGTTATTTTGCATAATAGAATGGCCTTTAATTTGGGTTCATCTTAAGTGTCCTCATCCCTGCTTTCAAGTTTTCCCTTTTTTTACAAGAATACTATGATGTAATATTGTGATCTTCTCAGTGCATAATATTAACAAGTTTTTTCCTACAGATCCCTTCTATATTTAAAATATCAGTATGTATTGGATCCCAAACTATGTTGCTCTATTCTACTCTCTAGAATCTGCTAAATTGAATTGATCATATATCAAAATTCTCCTCTAATCTTATTTTCTTACTTTTGTTAATATTATTACTCTGCATCTCTTTACCTTGACTTCCAACCTCAAAGCTACTTTTAAATTTTCTTCTTGTTTCCTTAGGTCTCCATCTGCTTGACCTGCTTTTTGTCTAACCCCAATCTAGCCTAATTTGCAAACTGTCAGATAGTACTGATCAGAAATTAAATGTATTGTATTAAAGGGGGGAACTAGATAAGGTTTAGTTAGTAAACATAGAAAACATCATCTTTAAATTCAGAAATGAGTATGAGAGTGACCAGTGTTTACATTTTTTCAACCGTGAGAGTGAGATTGAGCCAAGAGCACAGTTGGAGACATCAATGGGAATAAGGATCCCATTGAGAGGGATCTGGAGTAGGCATCTCGCCCTGGGCTCTGGTTACAGACTGCCTTCTATTTAATAATATTATGGCAAAAATATCTACATGCACCTATAATAAACAGTAATAATTAGGGGCAGAACAAGAAGCTTAGAGAGGCTGGCATAGTGTACAAAGATGAAATCTTGAGGGTATCACTTAAAAACTGTATTGCACCTCTGAGCCAAAGAACTTGGGTATTGACAATTTAGGGGTCTCCTGCTAATATGGGTGTAGCCCATGTAAATAAGGAGTTTTCCTTAGTTCACATTGCCTCACCTTCTTTACCGATCGATGGCCATCTTCGCCAGGATGAAATTCTGGGACTGGGAGTCAGAAGGATACATCATCTTGATGCATTAGCGTAGGTCACTTAGTTGTGGCAGCTGCTTTTTCTGCTGTCTCACTGCTCCAAATGAGAGTTGAGTATTTGTCCTGCACTACCACGGGCCAAGGTGTTAGTATAGAATAGAGGAGACATTAACCCACACCCAGTAAATTTCCTCTCACTTTTGCACTTTTGCTGTCACTTGTCTCCCTGCATGGAGGGCCCTCGGAAGCCCTTATACCCAACCAAGCTTTAACAGTCTTAAAAAGCCTGGTCATAAATTGATAAATATGCTTCAGTTACTTTCAGGAGATGGTGGTTCATTCAAGTAGTGTGCCAGATCCTATAGTAGCCACCTATACATATTTTGAAATACCTGGCTAGGTTAAGCCTAAGACTTTCATTAGTATTCTGAAGTAGAAACTTATGCCTCTGCTGTTGCCATGTGAGTTAATCATTCCAGAATAGGTACAGCAATAACATTTTTTTTAAAGAGCTACAATGGTATTTTTCACAGAAATAGAATAAGTAGTCCCTAAATTTGTATGGAACCAGAAAAGACCCCAAGTAGCCAAAGCAATCTTGAGAAAGAACAAAGCTGGAGCCATCACACTTCCTGATTTCAAACTATATTACAAAGCTACAGTAATGCAAACAATATGGTATTAGCATGAAAACAGATACATGGATCAATAGAACAGAAGAGAGCCTAGAAATAAACCCACACATATACGGTCAATTAATTTACGACAAAGGAGCCAAGAATATCCAATGGTGAAAGGATAGTCTCTTCAATAAATGGTTTTGGGAAAACCAGATAGCCACATGCAAAAGAATGAAACGGGACCATTAGCTTATACTGTACAGAAAAATCAACTCAAAATGGATTAAAGACTTGAATGTAAGACCTGAAACCATAAAACTCCGAGAAGAAAACTTAGTAAGGGGGTAAGGTGATGAGTTTTTGGATTTGACACCAAAATAAAGTCAACAAAAGCAAAAATAAACAAGTGAGACTATATCAACCTAAAAGACTGCACACATAGAAAACCGTCAACAAAATGAAGAGGCAACCTATCAAATGGGACAAATTATTTGCAAATTATATATTTGATAAGAGGTTAATACCCAAACTATAAAAAAGAACTCAATAAGGAAAAGAAAAATGCTATTTAAAAATGGTCTGAGAATCTGAATAGACAATTTTCCAACGAAGACACATATGGCCGACAGGTACACGAAAGGTGCTCGACATCAGTAATCATCAGGGAAATGCAAATCAAAGCACAGTGAGACATTACCTGTTACAATGGCTGTTATCAATAAAACAAAAAATAAAGTGTTGGAAAGGATATGGAGAAAAGGGAACCCTTGCATACCACTTATGGATTGTAAATTGGTGCAGCCAGAAAATTAAAAATAGAGCTGTAGGATCTATTAATTCTACTTCTGGATATTTATCCAAAGCAGATGAAATCACTATCTCAAAAAGATATCTCTCCCCTCCCATGTTCATTGTAACAATAGCCAAGAAGTGGAAACAATCTAAGTGTCTCTATCAGCAGATGAATGTATAAAGAAGATATGGGATGTGTGGGTGTATAAATATATGTGTGTATTATTCAGCCATAAAAAAGGAATTCTTGCCATTGCAACATGGAGATGGACCTTGAGGGCATTATGTTAACTGAAATGAGTCAAAGAAAGACTTATAATCTGACCTCACTTTATGTGGATTCTAACAAAAAAATAAAATGAACTCATAGATAATAGAGAACAGACGTGGTTGCCAGAGATGGTGGGTAATTTGTAACTATGTGAGGTGACGGTTGTTAACTAGACTACTTTTGGGTAATCATTTTGCAGTATATACATATATCAAATCATTATGGTATACATCTAAAATTAATACAATATTATATGTCAATTATACTTCAATTGTAAAAAACAAAAACCTATGATTAATAATTATTTAGGCTCTGTTGGAAGGTAGTAGCCATATAAGTAGTGCTTTCTAGTCTGAAAAATTAAAAAGTCTCCTTAAAATGATAACATATAGGCATTTCAAAATCAAATCTATATTCTTTAATTCAGTAAACATTTGTGAGTACCCGCTCTATGCTAGGCACTACTCCGGGCATTTTGAAGATGTATTAATAAAGTTAGAACAATAATTTCTGCTTCCGTGGCATTCATATTCTTTTAGCAAAGACAGCGGATTTAAAAGTGTGTTAGAATATAGTAAGTGCTTTAAAAAAAAAAAAAGAACTAGGTAAGGAAGATTGGAGGAGCCAGAGATGGGAGAAGGTGAGGGGAATCGGAGTGGGCCTAGTTAAAGGCGCCACAGGGGGAAGTGGGAGATGTTGGTCAAAGGGTACAAACCTTGAGATGTAATACACTGCGTGGTGACTGTAGTTAACAATATTGTACTGTTTGTTTCTTTGTTTGTTTTGATGGTACTGACTTTTGAAAACTTGAAAGAAGTGAGGAAGTTGACCACCTAACTATATAGGGAAGATTTTAAGCCAAAGGAACAGGAGGTGCTCTAAGGCAGGCATCTCACCAAGGAGAAGGTGTGGCTAAGTAGATAGTGAGGGATGCAGAATAGAGATAAGATTAGAGATTGGGGGTCAGTGGTAGTGCAAGTCATGTGGGACCTTAGAGGCCATGGTAAGGACTTCGCCTTTTCCTAGGTGAAATGGGAACTGTTGTAGGGGTTTTGAGCAGAGGACTGACGGGGTGTTTTTATATCATAAGACATGTCAGTTATCATCATAAGTGTTATAAATGATTTACTTTCCTGTTGAGAGACAGGAATTCTCTAGATTCATTTTGCTAAACCCAGCTAAACAATTTATAGGCAACAGATTAAGTCAAAATCATATAGAAGAGTTGAAAATTAAGGATTGAAAGAAAATATAAAGAATAACAAAGAGAAAACAATAGCTGAAGAATTAAAATTAGACAAAATGAAATTCAAGGCATAAAAAGATTTAAAAGGACAAAGAATGGTTCATATGTATAACAACCACAATTACTATAAAATTATAGTAGTTTACATATTTTTAGATAACTAAAAAATAGCATCAAAACATATAAAGCAATAAGCAATTGAAATCCAAGACACTAACTAAATTACAGTCATGTTGAAAGATTGTCTGTTTATATTCTTATGTGTGTGATATGTACATGCAAATATAGGCATATATGCATATAGCCCTGTATAAAAATACATATTTATGTATAAATACATGAGACATACATATATACATTCATTTGTTCAGATCTATAAACACATGTACTGGTGCATCATGAAATATAATATATCCTAAATTGAGTTCTGGAATCAATTTGTATGTTCAATTTTACTCTCTGTTTTCCCTGGAGAAAGCTTTTAAATATTTCTGGAACAAAAAATGTTGTTGTAGTTTCAGCTGTGTCTACAAGCACTTTCATTATTTCTGTCATTATTACTGCTGCATAATCTGAACATAAAGAAATGTGGTGCTGTAACAAATGACCTCCCAGTACCGACAGTTACAGCAGCAGCGTTTCAATACTGATGAAAAATTTCCCATCGAGATCTCTGGCCAGGTTTACATAAACCAAACAGGAAATGGCTGCCACTATTCACATTAAATCCACACTGTTCGGTGTAACTTTATCTATGTTTTACATTACAGTAAAATCTCTTTTATTCTCAACTGGTGAAATTTTATCCTTTTTAGTTGGAAAAAGATAACTCGAGGTTTTATATGTGATATTCTTGTTTGTCCTTTGATAAGATCTTTTAAAGATAGTTTTTTTAAGTTGTTCTACTTTTTGATTATTTAAATGTAATGAACTTTGTAAATTTTTATGATAGGAAGAGGTTTGTTACGACTTTTTCCCAATGGACTGCTAATACAAGTTAGCTTGTCTAGCCCATGTGCTAGATGCTGTCAGGATCAAACTGCCTTTGACTTTCACACCTCTCAGGGGACTAGTAATTGTTGTGTTCAAACAGCCTGTAATTGTGATCCCGCTGGCTTTCTCAGTATGCTTCTGGCTATTAGAATCATTAAACAACTCAGCACCTGTTAACAGCATTGTAAATATTCAACCCTGCTTGTGTGCAGGTTGAGTCCAATATAGAGAAATCTTACAGAGCTCAGCCTCATAAATTAGAGCTTCTGACAAGTCAATTATTGTGAAACTGGGTTTCTCTGTGAAATAAATGAAATAACATGCTGACAAAAAGGTAGGCTGTCTGTTTATGGCAAATAGAAGATAATGACTTGATGATTCAATGCAGTGAGCGTGAAAATACTTTGTATTCTTTATCAGTAATTAAACAGTTGTGTAATATTTCTGTTTAACTAACAAGTAAATTATAAATTTTGTACTGTGGAGAGTACAACATGAAAACAAACCTTTTTACTTAACTGTTGCATGCTTTTTCAAGTTAATAAAGTGATTACTGAAATTATATGTACTGTTTTAAGCTAAATGCTTGTAAGTATTAAGGTTAGAAATTGCACGAGGACTGATAAGTTCACGTGGTGGAAGTGAGTGTGAAAATACATTATCTCTCAAATATTTTGTTAAGCTAAAAAAATAACTTTATATTTACTTGTATTATTTAACATTGTCTTGTGAATTTTATGTCTATTTAAGATGTAGTGCTATCTCACTTTTATAAGTATTTGAAATGCTTTAAGCATCCTTAGAATCTCTGTTGAAATATTAACAAAGAGTACTAGGTATAAATCAGCACAGTTACATCGTTAACAAAAACAGGTGCATTTTAGAGTATTTGTGTTTATTGGATGCATAGGAGACAAGTACTTCAATTATTGAGATTTTATTATTATATTCTTGAATATAATATTTTAACTAGCATTCTCTATATTTAGAAGTTGCTGCTTTTTATAAATAAGTAAATAAATAAATAAATAAATAAATAAATAAAACATATCACTTAAGCCAGAATTTGCAAAGTAAAGAATTTTAGGGATTTCTAAGTTCTAGATTTCCCCAGATATTGTAAGGATGAAAGTGTTGATATTGAATAAATTTTATGTAAATTCAATCACTTAAATTAAATTTTGCAATTTTTTTCTTGTGCAAGTCAACAAGAATGTTGGTGAGTGCATTCAAAAAGAACTGTATATTAAGAAGAAATACCAATGGAAGTTTTTTAAGTTATTCTGCTCAAAAAGTTTTTAATTTTTAGCAAGTTAGATTATGGATAACATTTTATTGTAATCATCAGATAATATCAGATAATAATCATCTCAGAGACATGATTTTACTTGATTTTTTTTTGCAGTTTATTTTTAATGTTTAAGAAATGTTTATCCTGTATGTTAACTGTATGTTATCTGGATGAAAGCTAGAAATTAGTCTGAAAATGTTTTAGTAGACTTAAATAAACATGACAAGGGATCTTAGACCATCAAAATATATCTTATACATACATAAAACAGTAAATCAAATATATATGTAAAAAAGAACCTATAATTTTTAAAGGAAAGTTTTTATTATTAACAGTTTTAAATATTGTCTGTATTATTTGTAAGTGTACCAAATTTATTTACTAAGTCATAAAATGATAATGTTGGCTTGATTATATTTATTAGGGAATGGCTCGTGGTAATCAGTAGTGAAATCTATGAGATTCTTTTGTTTTTAACTGGCATGATAAATTTATGGATAAAAACAACATTTTTAACTTTCTATTTTTAATGGCAATATTATTTTCATAAGGTCTTCTGTAACTTTAATTGTATAGCTTCATTCACACTCTGTAAATGATAACATTTATTTAATGTCCTGGACACATTTTCACTAGTCTTTTTAATTTAGAAATAACTTTATTAATTGTTGATATGTATTTATGCAGATACCTAGGAAAAAGTGTTGAAAAAGTTAAAGGCTTATCAAGCCAAAAATGTAGGCTTATCAAGCCAGTAGTACCCCCTTTATCCATGGGGGATACATTCAAGACCCACCAGCAGATGCCTGAAACTGGACATAAAGTTTAATTTGTAAATTAGGCACAGTAGGAGATTAACAACAACAATAATAACAACAATTATGACAATATACTGTAATAAAAATTATGTGAAAGTGGTCACTCGTTTCAGGGGTTTTCTTGCTGGAGTCTCTGTACAGGCTCAATGCTCCTGGCACAACACGTTGCGTTCAGTTAGAACTCATTTTCTGATCATGTCTTCTCCCCACAAATTTAGTGCCTTTTTATCTTAAACTAAGCACTTATCGAGTACAATGGCCGTAACCTGCAGTTTGAGAGGTGCAATAGCAAAACTAGCACAATTTTTTTTCTTCACAATTCCAAGGGAAACAAATTTATTCTTATCACAGATCTTCCCAACCTCAGCATATGATTTTTCCCTCTGCTTATTAGGTCAAGCACTTTGACCTTTTCACTTAAAGGGAACACTTTGTAGCTTAGCTTTGGCATACATGAACTACCAGGATCATTACCCCTGTCCTGTGCTTGGAGGCCACCATTAAGTAAAAGGAGAGTTACCTGAACACAGCACTGCAGCGCTGTGACAGCCCATCCAGGGACGACTTGGCTATCACGTGACTAACATAATACAGGTGGTGTGTATGGAGTAGATGAAGGGATGGTTCACGTCCCCAGTGGGACTTAGTGGGTGCAAGATTTCGTCATCTACTCAGAATGGTGCACAATTTAAAACTTCTGAATTGTTTATTTCTGGAATTTTCTATTTAACATTTTGGACTGCAGTTGACCATGGGTAACTGAAACCAAAGTAAGGACTTATAGTGCAGAAAGTTTGTCTGATAAATGTCATTTGTTGAGGAAAAAATGTGAGACAAAATATATAAATACAACTCAAACAATATAGAGGTTAGGGGCACTGACCCCTGTGCAGTTGACAATCCGTGTATAACTTTTGACTCCCCAAATACTTCACTAATAGCCTACTGTCGACCAGAAGTCTAACCTATAACATAGCAGTCAATTAACACATATTTTGTTATATGTACAACATACTGTATTCTTACGATAAAGTAAGCTAAGGAAAAAATGTTAAGAAGATCTTAAGGAAAATACATTTACAGAATTTATTGAAAAAACCCATGTGTAATGGGCCCGTGCAGTTCACATCTGTGTTCAAGGCCAACCGGAATTTGGGATGGCCTTGGGGGCCTGCCTCCTTGGTGAACAGAATTTTTATTTTCACCTCTGAAGAAGAATACATTCTTCTAACTAAGTACTTCTTAACCACTTTTCTGGGTGAAATATTTTCTAATGGTTTCTGATGCAAGTTTTTTACTTTCGTGTATGCCTGGTTGGATGAAAGTAGGTACATTTTGTTTAAGATCATATCCGCACTGGTTTCAATTCTTCTCTGTTTGTTCATTTATAAGTATTGCTTAATTCTGATCTATGACAAGAACTTTTCCAGGAAAGTCAATAATTTTTTACTGACTACCAATTTATTATAAAAATCAAAATCCTCAGCATGTAAAAATGATGATTTATGTAATTTTTACAAATAAATAGCCTGTAAATCACCCTTACTCAGTGGATACTCTCATGTTTGGTTGTACCTGGCCACTTATGCTAACTTCTCTTTCAAATGAAAATGTATTCGGCCATGATTTAGGACCTGCTTTGTATATTTGAAAATAAATTTTTATAGTATACTGACCCAAAATATTTCCCTTTGAAGAAAGGGGAAAATTACCACACTGACAGATTGTGGTTTTCTTCAGGCCTCTCAAATTAAGATCATTCACACTTTCTTCAAGCTCTGAATATCCCCTTCCCAGTCCAGTACAGATGCAGAACCCTTGTCCTGGGGTTTCAGTGACAGGTCTCTTCTCTGAGGCCACTTCTACTCCGGTTCCTCGATTTGGATGGAGGCAGGCATATAAACTCTTCGTGCTGACTAAGGGAGGGGGTTCACCCAGCAAGAACTAGAGATCTGACATGACTGTGGGAGCAGGCCCTCACCTTTTGGATCTCTTCCCAAACACAGAGTTCTAGTGATCTTAGGAATTTGCCGGAAACCTTCAGGTGAATTGCATGTTCTCAGGCTTTTTACTTGGAAATTGTACAAAACCTATGTTTCGTCGTATAGGAATTTGGTTAAACTGCTTTATTGTTAGCCTGATGATGTCCCTTCTAGTCTTTAGAATGACATTTATAAGTGTTAGGAGAATAGTAATTGACTACCTTTCCTAAAAGAACTCATCTACCACCCAAATCAAAAGGGTTTTTTTCAATTTAAAAAAATTTTATTTATTTATTCTCAGAGAGAGGGGAAGGGGAGGGGAAAGAGAGGAAAACATCAATGTGTGGTTGCCTCTAGCATGCCCCCCACTGGGGACCCAGCCTGCAACCCAGGCATGTGCTTTGACTGGGAATCAAACTGGTGACCCTTTGGTTCTCAAGCCACTGCTCAGTCCACTAAGCCACACCAGCCAGGGGAGTTTTTGGGGTTTTGTTAAGTTAGTGAGGATGGGTTCTTATATATAAAAGAGAGAGCTGTATGTTTATATATAATATGCTTCTCACCTTTTATATATCTAGTACATAAGTTTAGTTTGCTGTAAATGTCTAAACTGAAGTAAGGCCAGTTTTAACGCTGGGAAGTTAGTACTTTTTCCTGTTTTGGGGGGTGGTTAAATAGTTTTTATTTTTCAATTATAGTTGACATAATATATTAGTTTCAGGTGTACAACCCCATGATTAGACATTGACGTAATTGCGAAGTTACCACGCCAATAAAGCAGTACCTGTCTAACACTATACAAAGTCATTACAATATTGTTGGCTATTATTACCTATGCTATATTCTACATGTCAGTGACTATTTTGTAACTACCAATTTGTAGTTCTTAATCCTTTTTCGCCATTCCCCAAATCACCTCCCATCTGGCAACTGTCAAAGTGTTCTCTATATCTATGAGTCTCTGTTCTCGTTCATTTCTTTCATTTTTTAGATTCCACATATAACTGATATCATATGGCATTTCTCTCTCTCTCTGACTTCACTCAGCACAATACCCTCCAGGTCCCTCCATGTTGTTGCAGATGGCAAGATTTCATCCTTTTTTATGCCTGAGTCGTACTCCATTGTATACATGCACCACTTCTTCTTTTTTTTTTTTTTAATTTATTTATTTATTTATTTATTTTTTATTTTTTAATATATTTATTGATTATGCTATTACAGTTGTCCCATTTCCCCCCCCACTCCACTCCATCCTGCCCACCCCCCTCCCTCCCACATTCCCCCCCTATAGTTCATGTCCATAGGTCATACTTATAAGTTCTTTGGCTTCTACATTTCCTACACTATTTTTACCCTCCCCCTGTCTATTTTCCACCTATCATCTATGCTACTTATTCTCTGTACCTTTCCCCCCCTCTCCCCCTCCCACTCCCCTATTGGCAACCCTCATGTTCTAGTTGTTTGCCTAATTTGCTCTCGTTTTTGTTTTATGTGTGGTCGTTAATAACTGTGGGTTTGCTGTCATTTTTACTGTTCCTATTTTTGATCTTCTTTTTCTTAGGTAACTCCCTTTAACATTTCATATAATAAGGGCTTGGTGATGATGAGCTTCTTTAACTTGACCTTATCTGAGAAGCACTTTATCTTCCCTTCCATTCTAAATGATAGCTTTGCTGGATACAGTAATCTTGGATGTAGGTCCTTGCGTTTAATCTTGGGTAATGTAATTATGTTGTGCCTTGGTGTGTTCCTCCTTGGGTCCAGCTTCTTTGGGACTCTCTGAGCTTCCTGGACTTCCCGGAAGTCTATTTCCTTTGCCAGATTAGGGAAGTTCTCCTTCATTATTTGTTCAATTAAGTTTTCAATTTTTTGTTCTTCCTCTTCTCCTTCTGGCACCCCTATAATTCGGATGTTGGAATGTTTCAAGGCGTCCGGGAGGTTCCTAAGCCTCTCATTTTTCCAAGTTCTTGTTTCTTCATTCTTTTCTGGTTGGATGTTCCTTTCTTCCTTCTGGTCCATACCATTGATTTGAGTCCCAATTTCCTTCTCATCACTATTGGTTCCCTGTACATTTTCCTTTGTTTCTCTTAGCATAGGCTTCATTTTTTCATCTGTTTTTCGAATAGATTCAACCAAGTCTGTGAGCATATTGATAACCAGTGCTTTGAACTGTGCATCCGATAGGTTGGCTATCTCTTCATCGCTTAGTTGTATTTTTTTTCAGGAGCTTTGAAGTGTTCTGTCATTTGGGCCATTTTTTTTTTTGTCTGTCTGTCTTGGCGCGTCTGTTACTTTAAGGGGCGGAGCCTTAGGTGTTCACCGGGGTGGGGTAACGCTGGTCACTGCGCTGTGACGCTGTACGTGGGGGCGGGGCCGAGTGGGAGCAATGGCGCCCGCCTCACTCTCCTCCGGCTTTCAATCTTTCACTCCGCTACCCACAATCAAACTGGGCCACTCTGGTGCTGGTTCCCGAGTAAGTGGGCCTGTGCGCACTCTAGGCCCCTGTGGGTCTCTCCAACAACCTCTCCTGTGAGGCTGGGAGTCTCTCCTGCTGCTGCCCCAACCCCCACGGGCACTTTCAATCAGAGGTTTGAGGCTTTATTTCCCCGAGCTGGAGCCCTGGATTGCGCGGTCTGCTTCTCTCCCCACAGTTCGCCCGGTTTATCTCTGTTCGAATGTGGGGTCGAAGGGTGCTACCCCCTGCTCAGCCTGCCCCGTTCTCCGCCACTCTGAGTCCGGCCCTCTCGGTTTATCTGTGCGAATGTGGGGCCGCAGGGTCTGCTAGTGCTCAGACTGCCTGCGCCATTTGTCCCACACTCCGCCAGTCTCAGTCCCGCCACAGCCACGCGAGTCCTCTCCACCCCGGTGCCCGTCTCCGCCCCTCCTACCAGTCTGGATGAATGTTTATTTTCTATTTCCTTGGTGTTGGTCCCCCTTGCTGTTCGATTCTCTGTCAGTTCTGGTTGTGCGAGGAGGCGCAGTGTGTCTACCTACGCCGCCATCTTGGTTCTCTGACACACCACTTCTTCTTTATCCACTCATCTATTGATGGACACTCAGGTTGCTTCCATATCTTAGCTATTGTAAATAATGCTGCAGTGAACATATAAATGTATATGTCTTTTTGATTTAGTGTTTTGGGTTTCTTTGGATAAATACCTAGAGTTGAAGTTGCTGGATCCTTGTTTGTCTCTTGTTATATAGACACATATAGCCTATGTCTCTGTATAACATATAGCCCCCCATATATAGCCTATAGAGACATATAGCCTTTGTTTTAAAGTCTATTTTATCTAGTATAAGTATTGCCACCCTACCTTTATTGTTTTGCTTTGTTTCCACTTTCATGAAATATCCTTTTTCATCCCTTTACTTTCAGTCTGTGTTTGTCTTTTGATCTGAAGTGAGTCTCTAGTACACAGCATACTTAAGGGTCTTCATTTTGTTATCCAGTCAGCCATTGTATGTCTTGATTAGAGCGTGGAAAGTTGGAATATTTTTAATGTGGTGCTGAACTTTATCTGCTTATTTTACATATTTTCAATGTATTGTCATTGTTCACCAGTGGCAACAAACCTTAGTACAGGTATATTGATCTGTAAAATGGAATGGTTTCACATTTGCCTTATTTCTTTGAATTGCTGTAAATGTAATTGTTTTTTTAATATGAAAAAAACAATGTGAAACTGAAGCATTAGTTTTAATAGAAGATATCTTGAAACCTTGCTTATTTTCCAGCTACTACAATTTGAATGATGTGAGCCACGACTCTGTGAACAAGTTTCTGTCTCACCTGATTGAGAAGTCTCTGGTTGAATTGGAACATTCCTATTGTATTGAAATTGGAGAGGTATGACTCAGTCACACACATTTCGATTGAAAAGTTTGCTTAGCTTTTTAACAATAGGGCTTTTGCTTCTAGTGATGACCAAAAAGTTTAACAAAATTGTTGTAGTAACAACTGCAGTATGAATTACTAATTTTATAAATTTATGCACTTCTATTGTAATTTTTCTTTATGTCACTTTATCTTTCATTTGAACTAGGATAATCGGAGCATTGAACCTCTGACATATGGCCGAATTGCCTCTTATTATTATTTGAAGCACCAAACAGTTAAAATGTTCAAGGAGCGCTTGAAACCTGAATGCAGTACCGAAGAACTGCTTTCAATTCTAAGTGTGAGTTTCGTGTTGTTATTGCATTTTTTTTTAATATAAAGGGATTGTATTTTATATATCCCATACTTTCTCTTAATTTTAGTCTTAAATTGTTGCCATCCAGCTCCTCTTGAAATTTGGCAGAAACTATTTATGAAGTCCTTTCATCTGTCAAACAAGATCACTAAAGCAACATATCTGAACCAAGTTCCCCATGGATAAAGTGGCCATGTAATTTATCATCCAAACTTGGATCTTCTGAGAATGGAATGGGGCCCTATTAATATTTAAGTCAGGATAATAGGTATAAACTGGGCTATCCTCAGCAGCTAGGTGATCACCCTAGCGTCAATATAATAATCTCTCTGTATTATAATTGAAAGCCCTTCTTATTACTTCTTTAGGGTAATTCTTCTTGAATCCATGGTGTTACTGAAGTTGCTTTACATAAGGATCCATATGATTAAGTTCTCTTAGAATTAATACCAGAGAAGCTGTTTAACTCCTCACTTCCCCCCTTCCAAAAAAACTGAAGTTAAAGTTACTATTAGAAGTAACTTTTTCATCTTCCTTTCTGCATATTATATATGCCTTATTTATTTATTTTTGTCTTTGTTGAGTTTAAGTATAATAATTTACCATATAACTTTATTGACACATTAGTCAGGATATACCCATATTTTGCCATGTATAATGCGCTCCCATGTATACTGTGCGCCACATTTTTGGCCCAAACTTTCAGGGAAAAAATCTTTCATTTTAATTTTTAATTCAATTATTTATTTATTTATATTTAGATATTTTTGTATTATAAAGGAATTTTAGCATTTATTTTGAACATATTATGGTATAACAAATTTTATGTAATAAATAATCAAAAACACAAGAACTACAGGGTACAGGAAATTTTATGTACTGGTAACAAATTAGTGCCAACCATGTATAATGCGCATCCTTATTTTTCCCTCAAAAATTTGAGCAAAAAAATGTTCATTATACACAGCAAAATACAGTATGTCACAAGCAAATACTGTATATTATCTTACCCCTAAGGTGTGTTGGTGCTTTTTAAAAAGTTTAGGACCACTGATTAGTCTTTGTGGTCCTTCTCATATTAATTCACTGATTCTGAGGTGGTTTACTTGCTTATTAGCTTTTTTGTACCTTTCCTATTGCTTTATCATTCTTAATAGGGTTTAATCCCCCATTAACAGTTTTTCACTTTTTCATTGTTTTCCCTTTGAGAAACTAGTGTATAGACTTTGTGCAACATCAGGCTAAGTATAACTGTAGTGAGTCCAAAAATATTTGTTATGAACTGATGAACGGATGGCTCCTGTATTAATCAGTTTTCTGTTGTTAGCTCTATAGAAAAGAGTAGAGGATTAAAGTAGAGGCAGCTACTGGAAAATGTTTTTTTGTAAAATTAAAAATTCATTTCTGAGGTAAGAATGTTAAAAAACATGAAGAATTTTTTAGATCCCTAAGAATGAGGTTGCAGCATTATTTATAATTTCCCAGTCAGAGATTCATAAAAACAGGATGTATCTGAGAAAAAGACAGTAAAATAATGGTTAACCAGTTTGGGAAATTATCTTAAACTAGTATCTGTGAGATTTAAGAATACAATTTTCCTTCATATTTACCTACTTTGATGTATTTATTTAATCCACGATTTAAAAGTATTTGTCTACCTTGGGAACTCATATATTAACACCTTTAAGCACTTTTCATGTGCCAGGTGCTGTTCTAGCAATTTTCCACTGTGTGGGTTCTTAACTACTACACTATGCTGCCTCTTACATGCCACACACACAGACACACACACGAGGGAGAGAGGATGCTGAGGGGGAAGGTACAACGTATGTCATGTTAAAACTGAATGCATATTGCTTGTAAAGGAGGCTGGTAAAACCATATGCCCATTATGTCTGTATTCCCCTCAACCCCACTAAAAGAGTCAAAAAATGTGTACAGACAAAGGCAATTAAGTCATCATTTTCTTCAGTCTTCTCAATGAAAAGGCGTTGATCAGAACAAGAGGTCTGTCCACATCTTTCCAACAGCCTATTTCTTTCCAACATCACACTGCCTAAAACCAGTAGACTGATCTCATGGTATATTTTTTATTAAAATTAAGTCAACTCTTTTGTGAATAACTAAACAAAACAAATCATCTGCAAATATATGTAAGATAAACTCAATAGTATATTTTTACAAGTATAGTTCACTGGTACCCCCTTTTGAATTTCCACAGCAACAATGATATAATCACTTTATCCTATGGTGTGTAGTCCAAGAAACTCGAACTTCTTATAGTGTCTAAGCCTGTAATATCTTAGCGGGAATTGTTCGAATGAGGGTACTGGGACATGGAACTGTGGGACTCGCATCTCACAAGGAGATCTACAGGTGCCACTGTTGTTACTCTCTTGTCTAGAAAGTAGTCTTTGTTCAAAAGAGAACATATGAATACTAACAGAAACATTAAATAATAAAGTAAGATTGTATTTGGAGTAATTACAATGCAATTTCTGAAATCATTTTTTCATTGAGAAGTTTTTAAAATGTTTTCTGTGTCTACACCCAGGATTCCTAAATGAGTCACATAGCCTCTTCTCTACGCTCTTTTCCAAAAAATACATACTGATCTCCTTGTGGTTTTGAAACCAGGAGGCGGAAGATGGAGATGACAGCTTAGAGAAGAGGGTGATAAGCACAACACAGAGCAAAGAAAAGCAGTGGGGGTGGCATTAGTGTTTCAAAGGCCTCCTTCCATTATCTTTGTTTTTGTGTTAACAATGCTTAATTATGTCACCTTATGTTTTGAACAATTCAGTGTTATAACTCAATCACTTCGGTGTCTCCTTTTACTAAGATACAACACTGATGCTTCTAAAGTCATTTTAAAACTTCTTTTAAATTATTAATTAAAAGGCACTTTAAGTATTCCTGAGAAGATCACAACTGAAAATCTTCTATTTTCTTGGTTATTGTTTTGAACTTACTATTACATTTTTAACAATTTAATGTTCTCACTATTTCTTAGGATACATATTGTATTTAACTTCTGAGTTTTGTGGGGGAGGTTGTATTAATGACAGTGTAGAAATTATGATGTTTAAGATTTTGTTAGGTCCTTTGAATATGTTGCAGTGTGATTATTGTTGGCACAAAGAAAAATAATCTAGATTATAACCATAGAATGGAAAAAGAATATTAAAACATTGAGTCGCACTTCTAACAAGCATTTAAAAATACATAAGCCTATTATTTCTCTTCAGTTGTCATAAAAACATAGTTTCAAATGATGATCCCTAGATTTTATATATTTGTAACTGATAATTAGTGTGGTTTTTTTAGGCCTTTCTTTAGAGAAGATATATGCGTATATTTAGAATTTCATACTTCACCATAGAGTTGTTTTTCCTTTATTTAAATGAATTGGAATTCTCACACTTTGATCATTTTATATATTGCTATCAACTTTTCTAAAATAAGAATTAGAATTTTTTGAGTAGGACTATAATTTTATTGCCATATTAATATTTACCGGATAAGATACTTTCATTCAAAAATAAGAGAAAATATTTAATCAGATCATTTATTTCATGGTATGCTTCCTTTCACAGTGTTTTTGAAACTGTAGACTTCCCTCTCACACAGGGTTTCATAGCAGAAGGTTGTCAGGTTTGATTAAAAATTTCATGCATTAGGTACATTTATACCCTACCTTCTGAATTCTACCTTCTTTGTTCTTCTATCATTTGGATGGTTGGGGTTGGCCTTGAAGTTTGCAGAATTATATTGACAGTATCACCCTTTTAACCAAAGGATGGAGGCAACAGGAAATTTCTGAGTTTAAGATGAAAACTAAACTCTTCCAAACAGTAATGAGCCTCTGCTAAATGAAATTGTCTTAATATCTGAAGCAGATAGAGAAACATGCATAAATTAGATGTTTTATTCTTAATATGTTACTCTACATTTGTCTATATTAAATTTTATCAGTTACATTTCTACCCAAAAACCATTATTGATTTACTCAAAAAATACTTATTTTGTGCATACAATGTGTGAGGCTCTTGTTTCTCTCTAGGGGCCAAAGATAGGAGATAGAATAGGGAACATTATTGGCAAAGTGTGTGTGTGTGTGTGTGTGTGTGTGTGTGTGTGTGTGTGTGTGTGTGTGTGTGAATACACAAATAAACTATGGGCCATGGTAATAAACTATAAAACACACTTGGGTGTTGTTACTAACAGAGGTCACCAGCTCAGTCTGATGCTCTAAGAATGACAGCAGAATGTTGCCCGTCATCAGAACCAGTCTCCGAAATAAAACAGATAATAGTATTCTGTCCTTCATATTCATTTTCCCTATGCAGGAGATTCGCTGTATACGTATCTCCTGGCCCCACATCAAAGAACATCCTAGAGACGTCTGAGTGAGTCCAACTGAGCTACTCAAATGATAGAAGATATGTGAAAGGGCATTTCAATCTGGAAAGGCAAAGGCTTTGAATCGATGAAACTGAAATTCCAATCGTGAGCTGTAGTAGGGGAGGCCCCTTTAGATCTTGAACAGGGTAACTTTTTCAATTAGGAGGAAGTTCCATCTGATCCTGCAAGTAATCAACTCAGAGTTATTACTTCAATTGATGGATATAATATAGGCCAAAAATACAGAGATTCAAAAGGGGCTGGAATGGATTTATTAATGATAAACCACTAAAGAACTGGAAAAGGAGATGGAATTGTGCCTGTCATGTTTGGTGTGATGGATGATGACCATTCCGTTACAGATCAGGGAAGGCAAGGACGATGACTAGACCTGTGTGGCATGTTTTTTTTTTTTTCTCTTGGCCCACTAGATACTCAGAATATTTTTATCCTTCACAATATTGGGGGAGGGGTTGTTTTCCTTTCTTTAAATCTAACAATCTGTTATAGGTGCTTATTCCTGTTGATTATTACTCTGTTATACAGGGTGTGGCAAAAGTAGGTTTAACTTGTTTGCATGAAAAAACAATACAATAATTAATAAAGAATAATAAAGAATAAATGTTCACATACAACTTTAAACCTACTTTTGCTCCACCCTGTGTATAAATCTTTATTTCAGTCAACACTGAAAAAGAAAATGCACTTCCACTGATGTCTTTTTGTAGTAACACCTCTTTTAACACCTCTCTTACTTTCTCTTCCTCCCAAGAAATCGAACTCTTTCTGGATACATTTTGAGGTGCCATTGCTTTTAAATGATAGGAAAATACTGTGTTCTGGGTGTAAGGCCACAGACTGTATTGAGACTCTCTGTCTTCACTAATGTTGTTCGATAATAATAACCCATTTATTTAAATCTTATCTTTCCAATATATCCATTAAATAATAATAACCACTACCTTTCATTGAGCACCTACTACAAAGACATTTTAGTACACATTATCTATATATAGCCCTTTCTATATATAGCTGCATATCTATATACAGCCCTTTGTGGTCAATGTTAATATACAGAAAACAAAATTGAAGTTTAATGAGATTAATTAAGTTTTCCAGGTTCTATAGAAAGTAGCTCTTTAGAACTCTTCTCTATATCTTCCTTCCTCTCCTAGACATATTTTATCCTTTTCCTATGATTTAATTCCAACTATAAAAAAAATTTTAAAGAAATGAAATGTAAGGTATATACTTTTAAAAAGTCAATCAAGAAAGTTATTTTAAAATTATGTGTGACCTTGTAACTAATAATCATAGGTATTAAATGCATAAATGCAGACATTAATTACTGGCAAAATCTTTATTTCAATATTCCTTATTTGAAAACATATATTTTAAGTTTTAAACTATATAATGCTATTTGGAAAGGTTAGATATTTTATAAGAACTCTTGCCAAGTTTTTTTAACACCATGAATTAATAAGCTTTATAATTAAGGCATCTGCTTCACACTTCTATTTTTAACCGGTGACATTACATCTGTCTTGCTCCATTAATGCCCTTCTCCTACTTATGGAAGCATTTAGCAGTTTTGGCAACAGGGATTACATGGCATAGAGTAAGTAGTCTAATTAGATATAAGTGAAAATCCTGAGGGAAAGGGACATTTAAAAAGTAATTTGAAGAATCTCTTAATGATGTTGGCACTGAAAGCCCAGGTCCAGAGTGGAAAGTGCCTGTCGTCATGGCGAACAGGGACCGCGATTTGAAGTGCTCAGTAGACAGTAATAGAAATGAAAAGATTACGAAGTTAGAGAAAATTTATTTGAATACATTTTGCAGAATATGCTTGCTGTAGTATTAAGAGCTTAGAAAGAAAGCAAAGTATGTCCCAAATGTACCTGTCTCTATAATTTTCCAAAAAAGAAACTTCTTAAAGACATACACAGTTGTTATGGTTGTCGTGACTACACAGAAATAGGAGATTATATATAAAATATCCAGCTTGAAAAATTGTGAGAATGTTACTTTTCCACAGAGTCTTGGATATTGACTGAAAGTTGGGGTTTTGTGTGTTAATATAAAACAGAACCATTCCAAATTTAGAAAATGACCAGAGCAATAGGATTTTTACATATCAGTATATTTCTAAGTTTGGCACTTCCGTAGTGCTTTCTGTAAAAGCAAACTGATTCTTTGCCCACATCTAGAACAGTTTTCAATAATATAGCATTTTCAGTGCTTGAATTTTGTCCTGTTTGGAGCACAGCTACAAAATTTTTGATAGAAAAATGCAAATATATCTTTCTTAAACATGTGATTGGAAAAATTAAGCAAGAATTTTTAAGAAATAGAAATTTTAAATGAAGAAAATAAAAAGGACAAGCAGATATGAATAGTATTGGTAGGGGACCCAGCATGTAAAATTAAAGAGTTCATTAAAGGGAAAATGAAAGGAAGGAAAGGTTAACTGAGTAACAGTGAACACCACCAACCTCATGGCCTTGCATTTCCAAATAACCTCCTGACAATTGCAGGATCCCATCTGCTGCTCTCTGTCTTCCTACTGGGGAAACCTGATGGGCTGTCTTCCAGGGGGTGTGAGAAGGCTCCCCTCACCCTCAGGCTGGGGAGCTGACTGGCATCTTTGGAGAGGCACAGATGGTAAAATGCCTTGAAAAAAAGTACCTTTCTATTTCTCTTGGTCTCTTTCCCTTGAGACCTTCTCTATTCTTCATTCCTTCTTAGCTTCTTTCTAGCTTTCTGCACTTTTATAAGCTTTCCACATTACAAAGTGAAATATTCTTTCTTGCTAAAAGTCTCAGATATGTTTTGCTGTGATTTAGTAGATTGCTCTAAAGATTTTAAGCTGATTGTGTTCTGATGAGTATAAAATATGTTTGTTATAGCATCTGAAATTTGTCCTATTATAATTTTCAATTTTTTTAAATTACCTTTGGCTTCATAAACTGTCCCACATAATAACAACCGTCAATTACTAGTATTCTAAAGGTTGGCAGATAAGGTGGTTAATTCAAAAATGAGTTTAGATACCAGAGTATGAATAGCTTTAATATTTCTGTTGTTGTCACCTAGTTTAACTTTCTCATTTTTTCAAATAACAAAGACCAAGTATTATCCAACATGACACAGTCAGTATGGAAAAATACTATAAAAACTCAGCTCCCAACAGGGAAAGGGCAAAATTCAAATCAGAATTCATACCATACCAGCCACCTTTTTAAATGACCTTCTCTTTTTTCCCCTTTGCTGATTTGTACTTTTTTTCCCCTCTTCTTTGCTTCTTATTTTGCCCTTTTATTTAAACTTACAAAGTAAGATACACAGAAAGGGTACACCATTAACCTTCTCAGCCTGAGCTATGTATAAAAAATACTTTTGGCTTGTCAAGATTTGTTAAGATTTCCTAAGTGTTCTATCCAATATTCAGTGTACTTCAGGGAATACTGAAGAAATAGAAGACAGACCCATGTCTTTTAAAGGAGATTTGTGTCAGATCCCAAAGAGCACCATAAAAATAGAGGAATAGGCTTGTGCTGAATATGTCTGTCTCGTCGGCTTTTATTGATTAATATAGCTTTACCTGTGCGTGGGAAGTGTTCACTCATGTTTACAGCCTTCGAGGCTAAAGAGCTGCTGACGTTGTTCTCTCCAAACGTCAGTGTTTCCAGCCCAGCCTATGGGCAGGAGTGGATCACCAACCACCTGGGAGTCATGTAAGAGCAAGTACAAAGGGAGACTGCATTTAGGCATTTTTAAATTGTAAATATAATCTTGAAAGTTTTTGTATGAATTAAGTTATATTTATAAAACCCCAAGGTAGTTTGCTTTTCAGGGAACCCTATCATGAATCATTGGGCAAAGAAAATCTTTATTAACTTGGTTTTGAAAATAATTTAATATCATAATTATTTAGAATTGTCAGTACACATTCAATCACATTGTGGAAGTAAAAATTTAATGAAAATAACATTGAATATTTTCTTGCCAGGCATAAACTCTCTTTCCTAAATCCTAGTCCTTTATCACTTCATTCTGCTTTGAGTAAAAAGAGCATAGTTTAGACTTTAAAAAATAAGTGGAGAATGAATGGAAACTTTAACATTGCATAAAATCTTTATTTTTAATATAATTTTCATATGCTGGAAATTGGTTTCTGCTCAAAATGTTTCTAATTTCATCCCAATGAAGTTCAAGTTCTCTAAATTATCATTAGGGTCTCATTACTCCAGCAGGGGGAGCAGTTCAGAAATCACTGCTGCTTGCTCTCTCAGTTCATGTTGGTGATCAGAAGTGTTCCCAAAGGTTCGAGGTTCCTGTCCTGACACTTCCAACACGAAGAATGCCACGATGATGCGTAAACTAATAAATAGGCCACCCTGCCTTTTATTGTCACAGAGCAGTCAGGGAGGAAACTAATTGATCATTCTCAGTACTTAAAGCCTACTGAATGTATTTCAGTTTCATTTCTGTGGAACAGAGCAAAAGAAAAGGTAAACATCCTAAGACCCTTCCCTACCTCCGAACAGTAGGAGCAGAGTACTACAATATTACATTATTTTGGAAATATTTCATTTCAAAAAATAATAATAATCATAGAGATACTCTTCGGTGCTGAGGAACATACAACTTTTTTAGGTTAACTAGCATGCCAAGCCTTTTCTCTATGTAAGGATGTATAGAAACACAGTAAAATCACTATTTTATTAGACAGAATAGTCCTTTGCTCATTTATAGTACTCAGTAAATGTTAGCTATTATTTAATGAAGGTTATTACTGAGTATATTCTATGTTCCAGGCATGGAATATAGCAGCAAAAACTAGGCTGATAAAATTCCGGTAGTCCTGGATCTTATATTCATAGTGGGGCTTATAAACAAACAAGTAAATAAATATTTTATATAATTTCAGTTGTGAGATTTTTTTAAAAAATAAGGCAATTTGTGTAACTATCTAACCACTATGTTGTATACCTGAAAGTAATATTATATTAAATGTCATCTGTAACTGAAAAGTTTCTTAAAAAATTGGAAAAAATAAAACAAGAGTGTGAAGGTAACTAGAGGAGGCTGTGTATTTCAAAAAAGAACTGAGTGACACAAAAAAGCAAGCCTTGGGGAAGAAATTATAGACAGGGAATAACAAATGGAAAGGCCATGGGGCGGGAGCTACTCACCAGGTTTGAGGAAGAGCAGGAAAGCCGGAGTGGCAGAGTGGAATAAGCACTGGGAGACCATGCTGGACAGCGGCTGGGTCACCTGCAGCCTTACTGAGGAGTTTGAATTTTATCCTAAGTCTTCAGCGAAGTCTTCAGAGAGATTTCAATCAAAAGAGTAATGTGATATTGTTTATTCTGGAAAGACTGCTGTGGCTCCTTCATAGAGAATTAATTATTGCAGAAAGTACAGATGAGAGAAAATGGCTTAGATAGACTGGTCAGAAATTAAAATGATGGCTAGTAATTGGACTCAGGATGTGTTGAAGGTAGTTACAAATCGACAGAGGAAATAAAAATGCCTGAGTTTTTGGCCTGAAGAAGTGAAGAAGTGTGGGTAAAGAACAGGGTCTGGTGATAGGAAAATGGATGATACTTAAAATTTCAAAGTCATGAGATTGGCTGAGATCATCTGGGCTGTGAGTGTTGACAAATCTGAAGGTTGAGGTCTGGGAACTCTAGCATGTTGAGGATAGGATAGAAGGAGCGGAAGGTTGGTCAGCAAAGAATACCTAGAATGAGGAACTGTACGTGAGAAGGAAACCTTTCAGGACAATGCACTATCCTGAAACCAAGGGAGGAAAAACTATCTCAAGAAGAGGGTGGTGATTAACTTAGTTAAAGACTATTGATAGGGACTGGATGAGAGCTAAGATTAATCATTTGACTTGCTGGAGATCCTAAATGTCTTTAAGGTATAATTTCAGTGGAATGATAGGAGACAAAGGCCTTATTTGAGAGGACTCAACAGGGAATGAATTTTAAGAAAGTAGAGACAGCAAATACAGCTAATTCTTAACATGGAGCGGGTGAGGGGGAAATAATAGATATCAATTTCTTTTTCCTTAAGATGTTATAGCATATTTGCATGCTGATAGAAATGATCCTATAGAGAGGGGAAAAATGCTGCTGTAGAGTAAAATTCTTAAGAAAATGAAATAGGAATCTTGTAAGTTGAGAATTGGCCTGTGGTAGAAGTAGAGACAATTTATGCATTGTAACAAGAAAAACAACAGCTTTGAAATACAGATGCAAGGAGGCCGAGGTGGTAGGATAATGAAGAAATTCTCTCCAGTTTGCTTTAATTGTTTTCATTAACTAAGAAGCAAAGTCATGAGTTGAAACTGAGGAGGTGGGAAAAGACCTGTAAATGTGGGCAAAGACCACTAATAGACTCAGGTAGTTAGAGTATGGTGAAATGAATATAATATTTGCATTTAGGAAGCATGGGTTCAAATTTCACCTTGTCCTTTTACTTTCTTTATGTAAGTGGCAAGTCATTTACTCTCTCTAAGCCTCAGTTTCCTCATTCATTAAAAAAGTGCAGTTGTATCTGCCCTACTTATCATCACAATGTGAAGATCTAATGAGGTAGAACATAAGTGTTCAAACATCGGACCTTGATCTAGATTGGTTTTTGTTTTGTGTTGTTTTACTTTAGGTTTATTATTTGCGTTTTGCATTCAAGACTGCCATACACTAGACCAGCGATTTTCAACCTTTTTCATCTCATGGCACACATAAACTAATTACTAAAATTCTTCGGCACACCAAAAAATGTATTTTTTGCTGACTAACAAAACAAAATAGGTATAATTTTTATTGATTCACAAAAAAATAGTAATGATAGAATTGTCCACCCTTTTTGCTCCAGAGTGACTTTTTTTTTTGTTAATTTTTTTTTACATTCAATATTATTCTGTATTAGTTTGAAGTGTACAGCATAGGGGTTAGACAATCATATACTTTACAGACTGGTCTCCCCGCTATTTTAAGTACCCACCTGGAGCCATACATAGCTGCTACAATATTATTGACTATATTCCCTAAATGATTTATATCTGTGACTATTATGTACTGACCAATTTGTACTTCTTTTTTTTTGATATATTTATTGATTATGCTATTACAGTTGTCCCATTTCCGCCCCTTCACTCAACTCCATCCTGCCCACCCCCTCCCTCTCACATTCGCCCCCTATAGTTCATGTCCATGGGTCATACTTGTAAGTTCTTTGGCTTCTACATTTCCTACACTATTCTTACCCTCCCCCTGTCTATTTTCCACCTACCATTTATGCTACTTATTCTCTGTACCTTTCCCCCCCTCTCCCCCTCCCACTCCCCTATTGACAACCCTCCATGTGATCTCCATCTCTGTGGTTCTGTTCCTGTTCTAGTTGTTTGCTTAGTTTTCTTTTGTTTTGGTTTTAGGTGTGGTTGTTTATAACTGTGAGTTTGCTGTCATTTTTACTGTTCCTATTTTTTATCTTCTTTTTCTTAGGTAAGTCCCTTTAACATTTCATATAATAAGGGCTTGGTGATGATGAACTCCTTGAACTTGACCTTATCTGAGAAGCACTTTATCTGCCCTTTCATTCTAAATGATAGCTTTGTTGGATACAGTAATCTTGGATGTAGGCCCTTGCCTTTCATGACTTGGAATACTTCTTGCCAGCCCCTTCTTGCCTGTAAGGTTTCTTTCAAGAAATCAGCTGACAGTCTTATGGGAAGTCCTTTGTAGGTAACTGTCTCCTTTTCTCTTGCTGCTTCTAAGATTCTCTCCTTCTGCTTAATCTTGGGGAATGTAATTGTGATGTGCCTTGGTGTGTTCCTCCTTGGGTCCAGCTTCTTTGGGACTCTCTGAGCTTCCTGGACTTCCTGGAAATCTATTTCCTTTGCCAGACTGGGGAAGTTCTCCTTCATTATTTGTTCAAATAAGTTTTCCTTTTTTGTTCTTCCTCTTCTCCTTCTGGCACCCCTATAATTCGGATGTTGGAACGTTTCAAGATGTCCTGGAGGTTCCTAAGCCTCTCCTCATTTTTCTGAATTCTTGTTTCTTCATTCTTTTCTGGTTGGATGTTTCTTTCTTCCTTCTGGTCCACACCATTGATTTGAGTCCCAGTTTCCTTCGCATCACTATTGGTTCCCTGTACATTTTCCTTTGTTTCTTTTAGCATAGGCTTCATTTTTTCATCTGGTTTTCAAACAGATTCAACCAATTCTGTGAGCATCTTGATAACCAGTGCTTTGAACTGTGCATCCGATAGGTTGGCTATCTCTTCCTCACTTAGTTGTATTTTTCTGGAGCTTTGAAGTGTTCTGTCATTTGGGCCTTTTTTTTTTTTTTTTTTGTCTTGGTGCGTCTGTTACTTTAAGGGGCGGAGCCTTAGGTGTCCCCAGGGCGGGGTAACGCTGGTCTCTGTGCTGTGACACTGTACGTGGGGGAGGGGCCGAGAGGGAGCAATGGCTCCCGCTCCACTCTCCACTGGACCTCAATCTTTCACTCCGCTACCCACAATCAAACTGGGCCCCTCTGGTGCTGGTTCCCGAGTGGGTGGGCTTGTGCACGTCCTAGGCCCCTGTGGGTCTCTCCAACGACCTCTCCTGTGAGGCTGGGAGTCTCTCCTGCTGCCTCCCCAACCCCCACGGGCGCTTTCAATCAGAGGTTTGAGGCTTTATTTCCCTGCGCTGGAGCCCTGGGTTACTTGGTCTGCTTTGCTCCTCGCCGTTTTTCCCCGGTTTATCTGTGTGCGAATATGGGGCCACGGGGTGCTACCCGCAGCTCTGCCTGCCCCATTCGTCCCACACTTCGCCACTGTCACGCGAGTCCTCTCCGCCCCTCCTACCGGTCTGGATGTGTGTTTCTTTTTTATCTACTTGGTGTCGGACTTCCTTGCCGTTCGATTTTCTGTCAGTTCTGGTTGTGCGAAGAGGCGCAGTGTGTCTACCTACGCCACCATCTTGGTTCTCCCCCAGAGTGACTTTTTTTAAAAATCAGGTTCTTACACTTACATAGAAGCATTTCTGGTACCAAGAATTAACCAGACTTATTATGCAACGTAACCAATAGGACGTAACTCATATATTATAAAACCTATATATTTATGGTTCTTCGAGACAGGACATTCATACCCCATGGCTACTGTTGTATTATCTTTTTTTTTAATTGACAGTCTAAGGGAAAGGAGGTCAGTGCCCCTGGCTAGTCAGGAATTGCATGGTTTAAAAATTCGTGCAGCACACCAGTTGCAAATCACTGCTCTAGACGCCTTTACGTTTTTTGGAGGTCCAGAACACTTCATCTCTATCAGATGTGCCAGCCTTACTGACCTCACTAATAAGCTTTTTATTTCATTATTAATATTAGGAGGAATAAAGAAAAGTACAGCATCTTGCTTCCCTTTTGATACCAAGTACAGCTTTGCACTTCTGCTAGTATGTATCCTTTGGTGAGTTTTATTTTTGCTTTAACAAAAATAAGAAAAAAGAACATATGGAAACTTCATTTGAGAGACCTTGTCCTTGATCACAGTGTCATTTTCTGAGTTTTCTTTCTTTGGTTGTTTTGCCCCTACTCCCTTGTTCTCTCTTTCTTTCTCCTTGGGTTAATATTTTACTGGAGGCCATAGCTCTGGGTTTTAGCATACGAGGGGGAATGGCAAAGTCTATAAAAGTCAAGATTCCCCATTGCCACATTATCGTACCTCCAAATAAAAAAGCTCTGTGATTCTTTAATGAGACATTGCCCTGGCTTCCAGACCAAAGTCTGTGCTCCGAAGAGTGCTCATCTATTTATAGTTATTCAGAACCACTTAGTAATTAGAAGAAATCATAAAGTAATTATGATTCGTAATAGTGATTATGTCTGGGTGATTACTCTTTCGCTAAGATGCTCTGCAAATGGATTAGCACTTCTTTGAATTAGGAACTTGGGCTTGAAATCTATGAGGAAGCATATTAGTAAGAAAAAATGTTCTTTCTTTTGGAACTATATAGAAAGCTATAAAACAGCTAGGAAGCCATTGGGAACCTGGCTGAGAGAAAAATCAGGCAAATCAAATTGGCCATTTTATTAGCCATATATTCATCTGGAAAATTTCTCTTCATTCACTTGCAGTTAAAGCTCTGGTCAATTTAATGTAGTTTGTTGGTAATGCCGATATAGTTGGGCTGTGATATTTAGTAGTTTCTTTTCCTGAATAATTAGGCAAATATCACATTATTTAACATAATACCTAGTGGGGTGGGGGGGGCGTGTTTAAAGTCTAGGCATTTGTAAAATATAGGCTTTCAAAAATCACCGTTTTTTAAAAAGTGGACAAAGCATTACCTCATTTAATTTCTAATGAGGAAATAAAATTCATTCATTTTCTTATTCTGCATTTTTCTAATCTCTTTCTTCTACTGCAGTTTCCTCTTTGCCTCCCTTACTGGTTACACATTCTCTTGCTATTCCTTCATTTTCTCTTTTTTGGAAGCTTATTTCTTCTGTACATATTACTTTCTGCAGATATTCTTAAACACATGTCTTCATCAGACCAACAAGTATTTATTTAGTGCCTGTGTTAGGTGCAAAAGGATTAATAGTCAAGGTATGGTCCCCGCCTTCAAGAAGGAAAAGACCTATGTCTAAAAAGCAATTATAGTTTGATATTAACTATTTTTGAAAGTGTAAGTAGTACCAGCATGCTTAGAGTATGCTGAAAGTCTAGTTAGTAAGAACCTGGGCTTTGGAGTCACACAAACAATGACTCCAATGACTCCATCATTTCCTAACTGTATGACCTTGGGTTAGTCACTTCCTTTCTCTGAGCTCCATGCTCCTGCATAAAACAGAGGGAAAGATTAAATAAAATAATGTGTGTCAAGCCTCAATACATTGCCTACCAAATTATAGTCATTCATACCTGTTATTGCTAGTTTTCATTAATAATAATTTAATATTAAAACAGTTTCTAATAGTGGATTTTATAAATCTTGTCAGTGTAGGACAAATATTATTATCTGCTTCTATTCAAAAATCTCAGAAAATAATTGGGTTCCTTAGCATGCCACATGAGATTTTCTGAGTCTGGCTACAGTATAGGTTGAAGTAAGAGTAGCCTCCATCTGGAACTGCTCTTCTCCTTTTGCTCCTGCATGGAGCGAGTGCTGTTCATGTGCCAGGAATGCCTCCTTCCCCACCTCAGCCAGGACAGTAGTCACACAGTGGTGAGACTCATCTCATTTAACTGTGTGAAGCACTAACCAATAAAAAGAAAACATCATAAAATTGTTGGTTAAAGGGTAGTTTATTCAACAAATATTGGGTAAATTAGATGACATTTTGGAAAAATATTCAAATTAGATTCTAATTTCATAGCACATAGCAGAACAAATTGTAGTCAGATTAAAAATTAAAGCTAAGAATAATGCCGAAATTTTAAAATAGGAGAGAGGAAGAAACACAAAAAGCAGAAAGGAACAGAAGAAATTACAAAAGGAAATGGATAGATTTGTGTACATAAAATTATAAAATTGGGGATAAAGGCAGAAAACTATACTTGAACAACAATACAAAAATAAAGAAGATATAGAAAAATATATATATATAAAATCTATGCATGTCCCTGTAAAATTTCAAAAGCATTACATTTGTCAATATTATGATAATCAAAAGGGGAATGTATTTTAATTGCAATATAGATGCAATTATAAAGAAACAACTACTGTTACTCCAATGGTAAAATGAAAACATGGCATTAAATAACAACTTACAAACTTCCAGTCAGGATGGAGGTGTCGGCTCACCTCCTTGCACAACCACAGCAAAAATTACAACTAGACTACAAAACATCACCCAGAATCATCAGAAAATCAAGCTGTATGAAAAATCAACAACCAAGGAATTAAAGAAGCCACATTCACCCAGATGGGCCATGCTACTAAGACAGGAAGTCAAAGCAGCTCTACCTAATACACAGAAACAAACACAGGGAGGCTGCCAAAATGAGGAGATAAAAAACATGACCCAAATGAAAGAATAGAATAAAACCCCATGAAAAGAACTGGAGATAAGCAATCTATCAAATGCAGAGTTCAAAACACTGGTTAGTAGAATGCTGAAGGCACTCATTGGGTACTTCCATAACATTAAAAAAAAAAAAAAACAGAAATGAAGGTTACACTAGTTGAAACAGAGAAAAATTTACAGGGAACCAACAGTGGATGGGATGAAGTTGAGAATCAAATAAGTGATTTGGAACAGTGGAAAGGAAAAAAACATTCAATCAGAACATCAAGAAGTAAAAAGAATCCCAAAAAATTGAGGACAGTCTAAGGAGCCTCTGGTACATCTTCAGAAGTACCAACATTCAAATCATAGGGGTACCAGAAGGGGAAGAGAAAGAGCAAGAAATTGAAAATTTATTTGAAAAAATAGTGAAAGAAGACTTTCCCTAATTTGGTGAAAGAAATGGACATACAAGTCCAGGAAGTTCAGAGAGTCTCAAACCAGTTGAACCCAAAGAGGATGATACCAAGACACATAATTAAAATACCAAAGATTAAAGATAAAGAGAGAATCTTTAAGCAACAAGAGAAAAACAGAGAGATACCTACAAAAGAGTTCCCGTAATTGTCAGCTGATTTCTCAAAAGCAACTTTGCAAGCTAGAAGGGACTGGCAAGTAGTATTTAAAGTGATGAAAAGCAAGGACCTTACAACCTAGATTACTCTATCCAGCAAGGCTATCATTTAGAAATGAAGGGCAGATAAGTTCTTCCCAGACAACGTAAAGCTAAAAGAGTTCATAATCACCAAGCTATTATTATATGAAATGTTAAAGGTATTTAAGAAAAAGAAGATCAAAACTATGAACATTAAAATGGCAATAAATTCACAACTATCAACAATCGAACCTAAAAAACAAACTAAGCATTAGTGTTCCAGGATTCTGAGGGTATAACCCCAGGAGTGGAATTGCTGGGTCAAAAGGCAGTTCCATTTTTAGTTTTCTGAGGAAATTCCATACTGTTTTTCCACAGTGTCTGCACCAGGCTGCATTCCCACCAACAGTGCACTAGGGTTCCCTTTTCTCCACAACCCCTCCAGCACTTGTTTGTTGATTTGTTTATGGTGGCCATTCTGACTGGTGTAAAGTGGTATCTCATTGTGGTTTTAATTAGCATCTCTCTGATGGCTAGTGATGCTGAGCATCTTTTCATGTGTCTCTGGGCCCTCTGTATGTTCTTGGAGAAATGTCTGTTCAAGTTCTCTGCCTTTTTTTTAATTGGGTTGTTTGTCTTCCTGGAGTGGAGTCGTGTAAGCTCTTTATATATTTTGAAGATCAAACCCTTGTCCAAGATGTCATTGGCAAATATATATTTCCCATAGGTTTTGGTTCCCTTTTCATTTTGCTGATGTTTTCTTTAGCCATGCAGAAGCTTTTTATTTTGATGAGGTCCCATTTGTTTATTCTTCCCCTTATGTCCCTTGTTCTTGGGGACATATTGGTAAAATTATTGCTGCATGGAATATCTGAGATTTTCCTGCCTATATTCTCCTCTAGGACTTTTATGGTGTTGCAACTTATATTTAAGTCTTTTATCCACCTTGAATTTATTTGTGTGTATGGTGTAAGCTGGTGATCAAGTTTCACTTTTTTTTGCATGTAGCTGTCCAGATGTCCCAACACCATTTGTTGAAGAGGCTACTTTTGCTCCATTTTATGCTTCTTCCCCCATGTTGAATTTTAATTGACCATAGAGACTTGGGTTTATTTCTGGGTTCTCTATTCTGTTCTATTGGTCTATGTGTCTGTTCTTATTCCAGTACCATACTATTTTGATTAGTGGCCTTGTAATACAGTTATATATCAGGTATTGTGTTCCCTCGTACTTTGTTCTTCTTTCTCTAAGTTGCTGTGGCTATTTGGGGTTATTTATCATCCCAATGTTCATAGCAGCACAATTTACAATAGCTAAGTGCTGGAAGCAATGTAAGTGCCCACCAGTAAACAAGTAGATAAAAAAATCTATGGTACATTTACACAGTGGAATGCTATGCAGCAGAAAGAAGGAAGGAGCTCCTACCCTTCGTGACAGCTGAATGGAACTAGAGAGCATTATGCTAAGTGAAATAAGCCAGGTGGTGAAAGACAAATACCATATGATCTCACCTATAAGTAGAACCTAATCAACAAAACAAACAAGCAAGCAAAATATAACCAGAGAAATTGAAATAAAGAACAAATTGACAGTAACCAGAAGGGAGGGGGGGGGAAGGATAGTGGGAGAAAATAGAGACAGTCCATTAAGGAACATGTGTAAAGGACATGTGTACAAATCCAAACAGTGGTAGGTTTAAGGGTGGGACTGGGGGCTGTGGTGGGGTGAAAATGGAGACAACTGTACTTGAACAACGATTAAATAAATAAATAAATAAATGTATGTTCTAAATACCCCCCCAAAATAGATATGGAGATCATTCAGAGGGTTATCAGTTGAGAGGGGTGAGGAAGAGAACGGGAAAAAGATGCAGGGATTAAGTATAAATTGGTAGGTACAACATAGACAGAGGGATGTTAAGAACAATATAGGAAACGGGGAAGCCAAAGAATTTATATGCATTACCCATGGACATGAACTACAGGGGAAGGATTTCCAGAGGGAATGAGGCGTACCAGGTGGAGGGGGGCAAAGGGAAAAATTGGGACAACTGTAATAGTATAGCCAATAAAATAGTAATCTGTTTAGCATATTAAATTGTTAGAAATTCAAAAAAGATAGTACTTTTTGATGGTGCAAGAACTGTCTAAAAAATGCTTTAAACAATGTCTGCTCCACTTGTAGGAATCTATCCTAAGGAAACAAGTGTGTTGTCAAGATAGTATATATACATAGGTGTTCGTCACAGAGTTATTTATAATAGCAAAAAAAAGACCGGAAAACTTTACTAAAAAGACCAATATCTCTTTAAGAATAAATTATTTATAACATCTTAACATAAACTTAAGTTTTTGAAAGAGAAGCAGTGGAAAAAGTGTTTTTATTTGTTTACCATAACCCCATATGCACATTCTAGCAGTGAGATATTTACACTTGCCTTGTTAAAAAATAGAGGATCACTTACTCATTAGCTGCATAGATTTGAAAAGCTCCTTCAAGGAAAAAATCTAACTAGTCATTATTAATTCTTACCAAACAATAATCTTCCCACTAGAAGAAGGACTAAAATGAATACTTTATGCGGGGCCATCATACACATAGCAGAAGCCTGGAGGAATTTCCTCTCCAGTAATGTCTTATAAGCTGGATATCTTTTGATTTCTCAACCCAAAGAAATGGATGTACCCCATTCCCATTCTTACACTTATTCTGAAAATTTTTGTTGTTACTACCAAATAAAATATATTTTTTTCTTTATTAGAGTAGTATTATTTACATCATCTGCATTTTATTTTACCTTACATTCTCCTAAAAAAGGACTCCACTTATTTTACAATGTTTTCCAGCTGACAGTCCGAGAGAATATAACTGTGTCAGAAATTTGCCTACGTCAGAAAGTTAGAAATCATTGTTGCTTTAAAAAAAAAAAACAAATCTGGGAGGTAAGAGTTATTTCCAAATCTCATTATGCTAAGATACATAAAATTCTACACATTCTTCTGTTCTATTCATTATTTTGTATATAATTTAAAAGAATAATGCAGTTTGGCAGAAGTACCATAATCTCAGTTTTAAAGTATTTCCATTGGTAATGGAGAATTCTTCTGTATATACATGTTTCACTTTCTTAGATTTAGATCTCCCATACCACCTATGTAGATATTTTTCTGTATTTATTAAATAGTGTCAGCAAACTTGTAAGACAAATGCCAAACAGGTGTCATCTTCTACTGATAGATGAACAGACTCTTGCAAAACCAGTGAGGAGCTGGCAGTTATTTTTCTGCTGGACTGAAAGCACGGAAAGGATTGTAACCTTGAACTAGTATTATTTTTGTAAACAGTGAGAGAGGAAGGAATCATTGACATTGAAATAAGCAATGAATGCAACTAAAATTAGAGAAAAGGAAAGATACATAAATTGTCACTCGGGACTCACACCAAAGTGATGTGGGTAATACAAGACTAGAACTTAAAAGTTGGGTGAGCTTTTATCCTATCATTATTATTGACTTGAAATATGGTATGATGATTATTTAAAGTATTTTTGATAATAGAATTTCTAAATACATATCATATATGAATTTCAGATTTAATGCTATAAAATACTCTTAGAACTGTGCTGTGAAAATTTTCTTTCATCATTCAGAAGATCCTTAAAGATCTTTCCGAGTCCTGAAGATAGCACTGTAAACATCAGTCATCATCATAGTATGGGTATATTGAAGTGCTCGAGTGCTTATTAATAAAGAGCTAATAGAGTCCTGATAAACTCAGTTTTGCTACTTGTAGACCAAAAGCAATGGTCCTTTCCTTTTCATAGAGGGCAAGAGCCTGCAGATACACACTACATTACATCTATGTTTCAGTAAAATGAAGCAGAGTGAAAATAAAGGTCACTCTTCCTCTGTGACTTGGTTAGAAACTGATTAAACAGCCTTAGCTTTCAAAACAAGTAGTTGGTTGCTACATTTGAGATTCTGGAATATGTATATGCCTGGTGTATTCTCATATTGCACTCTAGAAATTTAATTTGTAGTTAATCAGCCCCATACCAGTACCAAACTTTAAGAGCTATACTTTATAACCTCTGAACATCTACTTTGTTCTCTTACCATTTAAAGCCCCAAGAAAACGTAAACTGAGTTGAGGAACTGGGTTACTTTAGCTTATAGTGTGTGATTGCCTGTTGTTGAGTAGGTAGGTAGGTAGTTAGGTAGGGATGTAGATAGATGATATAGATGGATAGATTAAATAGATACATAGATTAGATAGATAGATAAACGTGTGTGCTCCTATAAGATGATAGAGGGTTTGAATATGACTTTAGCCATAAGAATGCATGTTTGCTTTCTCTTGATTCACACAGAGCAGATGGATGCCTGACTGCCTGCTAATCCACAGCTGGAATGGTTTCAGCAGTTTCCACGTTGCCAGGTTAGAGTGGCTTTTCTAGTGGACTGAGAGGGCAGCAAAAGAGGGATATCATTATTCATCAGTATCCCAGTGGGAGCACTGCCAGCAGAGATTAATTTTTTCTGTTATGCTTGTAAAACAAGCTCAGGTGGAGTCTCTAATCCTCAGGGCACGGGTGGCAGATCAAGGAAGATGCTACAAAGCTAGTTAATTTTCTGTTTCTGGGGGAAACAGAAGCTCTGTTAGATGTATAAATACATGATTGCAAATTTAAGTAGCTCAAATCCAAGTGGGATCTTCCCAGACATCTGGTACTAAAAATCTCTATTTTTCTTTGTTGTCTTTAAATATAACTTCTTAAAAGTTTACCCTGAAGCCAAAATATTGGTAACTCTAAATATTAGGGAGTAATTAATCATATGGGTTAATAAAACATTTAATTTTTCCAAACATAAACAAAAGCAAATGCTTTCTACCTAAACAGACTCAAACTTAGATGCCTAAAGTACCCACTTAATTATATTACCAGAAAATACAGCATTAGCTACCTGATTAGCAGAGTTTTTTTAATGTATATTCAGTCTGTTTTTAATATTTTTTATTTTTATTCTCCCAGTCTATGGTTTCCATGTGACACCTCTTCCTGCATCTTGTATGATCTATCAGTATGATCATATTTTTGAGCAATTAATATAGGCTTCAAAATGAAGTTAGGTGCTATTTTTAGCAAACAAAATAACTTACACATTCAGAAATTATTGTCTTCTTAAGATTATTTATCTTTAATAGCTTTTTTATTACAAAAAAATAGTGTTTTCCAGGCCTATTTTACTTTCTTTTGATTATTTTCAGTACAAAATGTCATTCATTACTGGTACTTCTGTTTGGGTGTTTGCTTTTGTTTTGAGAAAATTTCAGAAAGTATTTTGAAGCCAAGTCAGAAGACTGAATTTGTTGATTGTCAGGCCTTGCAGAATTTTGTTGTAAAGTTGGTTATGACTACATGATAATGTGTAGTTCCTAAAGTCATCCTGACTGCAGTGCCGAACGAGAAGTTCCAAAGTATTTGTGACGATAGCCCGCTGGAAATGTATTTATTACCCCTCAAGGTGTTTATTTTGAACAGTGTGGCAAACATACATTCTCAGACATTTGTTAAAAATCAGGCCTTCCTGTGACCATAGTCACACCTTAAATACTACCTTTCTTTTAGTTAAGTTTTAGGTTTTTCTTAATAATGAGTCCAAATCAGGTTGTTTTACACACAGCATTTTATAGTCCAAGGGGAGATACACATTATGAAAAGCTCTAAATAGAATTCAAAACTAGCACTTCATAGAAGGGGCTCCTACATGATGCAAAGTTCTTGAGGGTCAGGCAGGCTTTCCAGTTGTGAGGAAAGAGCCAGAGGACATAATGTGGCATGAGAGTTACCAAGTCTCAGAAAGACTAGGGAGCTAACTAGAAATTAGGATGAAGCTTAGAGCCATTTTTAAAACATAATTTAATGATTGGTAATGCATTTAAGTAATTGTTCCCCCAAACTGTACCAAGTAAGCCACCTCTTGTTGTCAGTACCTTTTCCACTCTAAATATGTTGTCTTTAAGTACTTTACCTAACTAAATAATAAAACCCAAAACCCACAAATCTGTATACTTTTTTTATTTTATACATGTCTACCATAACTTCTTCAAACATGTCTTCTCAGATAGGCCTTGCAAGTGATGCGATTAATTCTTGTAGTAACATTTGACTGTCCATATGGAGCACTGTTTCAAAAGAGAACAGAAGTTTCCTGATTTAATTCTTAATTTTAAGCAATACATTTCTGGATCAAAATAGAGAACTAGAATATTAATTGACTTTTTCAGAAATTTTAGAGATAATCTACATTCTTTCCTAATCAGTGCACGCTTTGCTTCATGACGGAAGATTTCATATATACAGTCATACATGCAAGCTGCCATTTGTTAGTTTCCTCTGAGAACCTAGCTTTTTGCATTTCAAATAAATCAGAAGTTCCCTTAGAATATTTCAGTAGATTTTAGAAAAGAAACTTTTTACTTAGTGAATGAGAGCAATAAAATCTAATACATGTGGGAAAATATCCTGAGCTATTTCTGCATTACCAGTAAGAGCCATCCAGCGTGCAGTTGACTTTCTGCTGCTCTAGGTGCTGTGTGGCACAGGTCGCTCAGCTTCTGAACTTGGAGCTTCAGGGATGTGTTTGTTGATTACGCATCTAGAGTGAATTTTTGAAATTTATGAGACTTTATGTGAGCACTGACTTATTTCACAAGTTTCACTTTATTCTTTTACATGTTTCTTACAGTTTTTTTTTCATTTATTTTTTCCATTACCATTTAATTCCCTTATACCCTCTTCCACCTCTACCTACCACCCTCCTCCCACAATTCCACACTGTTGTCCATGTCTATGAGTCCTTTTTCCTTTTTGCTCTATCCTTCCACCCCCTAGTCACCCCTCCCCAGAGCTAGCCACCTGCTACCTAGGAGTCTGTCACTATTTTGCTTGTTAGTTCAGTTTGTTCCTTAGATTCCACATATGAGTGAAATCATATATTTGTCTTTCTCTGACTGGTTTATTTCACTTACCATATTCTCCAGGTCTATCCATGCTGTCACAAAGGGTAAAATTTTCTTTTTTTATGGCCTAGTAGTATTCTATTATGTAAACATCTCGTTGTTTTATCTACTCATCTACTAATGTACACTTGGCTGCTTCCAAACCTTGGCATTTGTAAATAATGCTGTGATGCATATTTGGGTGCTCGAATTAGTATTTTGGGATTCTTCAGATAAATCCCCAGAAGCAGAATTGCTGGGTCATAAGGCAGTTCCATTTTTAATTTTTTGAGGTAACACCATACTGCTTTCCACAGTGGCTGCACCAGTCTACACTCCCCGTTCTCCACATCCTCACCAGCACTTACTATTTGTTGATTTATTGATGATAGCCATTCTGACAGGTATAAGGTGATATCTCATTGTGGTTTTAACTTGCATTTCTCTGATGATTAGTGCTATTGAGCATGTTTTCATATGTCTATTAGCCATCTGTATGTCCTCTTCGAAGAAGTGCCAATTTAGGTCCTTCGCTGATTTTTTTAGTTGAGTTTTATAAGTTCTTTATAAATTTTGGATATTTCCCCTTATCAAATGTACCAGCAAATATGTTTTCCCATTCAGTGGGTTGTATTTTTTATTTTGTTAATGGTTTCCATCGCTGTGCAAAAACTTTTTAGTTTGATGTAGGCCCATTTGGGTTTTTTTTTTCCTTTTGTTTCCCTTGCCTAAGGAGATGTATTAGAAAATACTGCTACAAGCAATGTCCAGGATTTTACTGCCTTTGTTTTCTTCTAGGAATTTTTATGGTTTCAGGTTTAACATTTACATCTTTAATCCATTTTGAATTTATTCTCATTTTTGGCATAAGAAGGTGGTCTAGTTTCATTTTTATGTCCCCGTCTGTCCAATTTTCCCAACACCATTTATTGAATAAACTATCTGTAGCCCATTGTATGTGCTTGCTTCCTTTGTTGAATATTAATTGACTGTAAAGGTGTGGGTTTATTTCTGGTCTTTCTGTTCTATTCCGTTGATCTATGTGTGTGTTTTTACGCCAGTACCATGCTGTTTTGATTACTATGGCCTTATGGTATAGTTTCATATTAGGTAGTATGATTCCTCCAACTGTGTTCTTTCTCAAGATCACTTTTGCTATTCAGGGACTTTTGTGGGTCCATGTAAATTTTTGAAATATTTGTTCTAGTCCTGTGAAATAAGTCATTGGTATCTTGATAGGAATTGCGTTGAATCTACTATAGATTGCTTTGGGTGTGTGGGCATTTTAATGATATAATTCTTCCGATCCATGAATATGGTATATGCTTCCCCTTATTTGTATCTTCTTCAATTTCTTTCTTCAGTGTCTTATAATTTTCTACATAAAGGTCTTTTACATCATGGTTAGATTTATTGCTAGGTATTTTATTCTTTTTTAATCATTTGTGAATGGGATTTTTTTCTTAGTTTCCCTTTCTGATAGTTCATTATGGGTATATAAAAATGCAACTGATTTCTAGGAATTTATTTTGTATACTGCTAGTTTACTGAATTCATTTATCAGTTCTAGTAGTTTCTTGGTGAAGTCTTTAGGGTTCTCTATGTATCATATCATGTCGTCTGCAAATAATGACAGTTTTACTTCTTCCTTTCCAATTTGGATGCCTTTTATTTCTTCTTCTTGTCTGATTACTATGGTTAGGGCCTCCAGCCCTGTGCTTAATTAGAGAAGTGAAAGGGAACACCACTGTCTTATTCCCAGTCTTAAGGGGAATGCTTGTCGTTTGGCCCATTAAGGATGATGCTAGCAGTGGGTTTGTCACATATGGCCTCAGTTATGTCTAGGTTTGTCTCCTCTGTTCCCACTTTGCTGAGAGTGTTCATCATACATGGTGCTGGAGTTTGTCAAATGCTTCTATTTTTCATCTACTGATATGATCATGTGACATTTGTCCTTCATTTTGTTTTTGTGGTGTATCTCATTTATTGATTTGTGAGTGTTGTGCCAACCTCGCATCCCTGGAATAAATCCCACTTGATCATGCTTTTTAATTTATTAATATTTGCAAGCTATCCTGAGAAACAACCATCTAAAAAATTAAAGATTGTATTCTATTAATACTATCCAAATAGAATTCTGAAATATATTTCAATATATTCAAATATACAGATTCATATATACCATTATGGTTTGAAATTCAGAATTTTTACCATGGGTGTCATGTTCTCCCTCATGGAACAGTTAGACATTCAGGTCATTTGGAACAGACTTAGCATAATTTAATACAGATGCATAGAATTACTGCTGCTCCTTGATTTAAAATGGGGTTATGTCCCAATAAACTCATTATAAGTTGAAAAAGTCATTAAGTCAAAATGCATTTACTACACTTAAGCTACCAAACATCACATTAAAGCACCAAATTTAGATCACATTCACAGCCTAATTGGGAGCTTTGTTTCGTCATTGTACTAAATAAGATTGAAAGAGTCAAAGAAAGGAAGTGCTAGAGAACTGAGGGTGCTAGTCCCTAGAAAAATCCACTGAAATTTAACCTGCTTAAAAGGTTCTAATTTTTGCCCTGGCTGTTGTGGCTCAGTGGATTGAGCACTGGCCTGCAAACCAACAGGCTGCAGGTTCAATTCCCAGCCAGGGCACATGCTTGGGTGGCAGGCCAGGTTCTCAAATGGGAACATGTGAGAGGCAACCCATTCGATGTATCTCTCACACATTGATGTTTCTCTCCCTTTCACCCTCTCTCTAAAAATAAACAAATAAAATCTTTAAAAAATTTTTTTAAAAAGACTAAATTTTATTGAAGACTTTATCTTCAATAAAACTAAATTTTATCTTTAAAACTAATTTTATCTTTAGTAAAACTAAAAGCTGTGGAGAAAAGTTCATTTACTTTTATATTCAAGAAAGTTTGAACTTATAGTTCACCTACTTGCTAACTCTTAAAATAAAGGCTGAATCAAATTGGCTTGTTAGTTGTGATTTTTTGAGAGCACACTATTTTTCTAAAATATGTATCAGAGTATAATACTTTTTATTTGGGTTTACCTTTTAGCACACAATCATAAAGAAAATAATTTTTTTTCAAAAATATACTTAAAGACATCATTAATTTTCTCAATAACCTATCTCAATCCTTTAATATTGAGATCATTTGCTTTTGAATACTTATATTATCACCATGCTTATGTATTTTTCTTCTGCATTTGTTAGTCAACCTAACTCTGCCTGATTCTCATTTCCAGTGATTTGCATATTATGCAGTTTCTCCAGCATTACTTTTATTCACTTAATAAAATAATGCATCTTATTCAAGATGTTTAGATTCCCTTTGCTATCATTTTTAAATTGTTTTACACTTATTGTTGAATTGATTTTATACAATTAGATTAACAGAGTTCTTGACTGATGGCAAGAGATAGATGATAATGTTCCATCAGGAGGAATGCTTAATGACTAATTTTTAATTGGTTAAAATATTTAAGAATATTGTTATGATTCTTGCTTTCTTGTACAACTTTGCAGCGATAGGGACTTAGATAATGAGTACTCAGATAACAAAGACCCCACACACAATAGAAGGAACATGGCTTTGGTTTATTGTAACTACACCACCACCATCAGGGTAACTATCTTATTCTCTCTGAGTCTGTTTCATTATAGTAAAATAGGAAATGATGATACTTTTTCTCCACAGAGTAATTATTGTTTTTAATATATAGTAATTGATGACAGGACTCTGCAAATAGTTAAGCACTATTGTAATATTCTTCTTATACCACACTGAATGGAATCAATCTACCTTTGGAATGGTTAAGAAAAATGAATATTTAATTATTTTTAAAAAAATGAAAAATAGATTAATATACAGAAGAAATGAAACTGCATTTTTTACTTGATATTGGCCCATTTATTCTTCATTTTTAACTAGGAAAAGAAAAATAAGCTTTTGTATAAATATTTATGCATCAAATTTTTATGAATCATCTACTGAAAGTACTAGGCACTAAGAAGGTGGTTCTTTTCATTATCAAATGATCCGCTGCAACTTCCCAGGAATACTCTGAACTTCAGATGGTAGGCAGCACCCATTTACTCAAAGCAAAACATACCTACAATCTACCAGGTACTATGCCCTATATATCTTACCTCATTTTCTCTTAAGAATATAACAAGACCCTTTGGAGTAGCTATTATTTTTACTTGTCCTGTCTTATAGATAAAACTGAGGTTCTGAAAATAAGAAAGTCTACAAGAGTACACCTGAATCAGAATTCAACACAGTTCTGTCTGATTCCAAAATTGGGGTACTTTCAATTATACCCATTGTCTCTGTAAGAGAAGTAGGAAAAAATATCAAATAATCCATCTGTCATACTTATATCAGACAAAACAGACTTTAAAACAAAGGCCATAAAAGAGACAAAGAACAGTACTACATAATACTTAAGGGAGAAGTCCATCAAGAGGATATAACCTTTGTAAACATATGCACCCATCACAGGAGCACACAAATATACAAGGAAAATCTTGGAGGACTTCAAGAAAGATACTGATAGCAACACAGTCATCATACAGGATTTTTAACACCCCACTGTCAACAATGGATAGATCCAAACAAAACCAACAAAGATGTGGCATTGAATAACACTCTAGATAAAATGGACTTAATTGATATGTAGAGGACCTTTCACCCCAAAGCAGCAAAATACACATTCTTTTTAGAAACACACACACATGGAACATTTTCAAAGATAGACCACATGGTAGAACACAAAACAAGCCTCAACAAATTCAAGAAAATTGAGAATTGAATTGTTATCGGAGCATGTACTCTGATAACAATGGCTTGAAACTAGAAACCAACCTCAGGGGAAAAACTCAAAAACATTAAGATACATGGAGACTGAATAACATGCTACTAAATAATGAATGGGTTAACAATGAGATCAAGGAAGAACTCAAAAAGTACCTGGAAACAAATGAAAATGAACACAAAACAACCTGGAACCTGTGGGACACAGCGGAGTCAGTCCTGAGAGGGAAGTTCATAGCAATACAGGCCTACCTACAGAAGATAGAAAAATCTCAAATAAACAACCTAGCCCTACATCTACAAGAACTAGAGGACCAACAACAAACAAAGCTCAGAAGCCCAGAAGGAATAGAAGGAAGGAAATAATCAAGATCAGAGCAGAATTAAATGACGCAGAGACTGCAAAAACAATTAAAAGCATCAATGAATCCAGGGGCTGGTTCTTTGAAAAGATAAAAAAATTGACAAACTTTTAACCAGTCTCATTAACAGAAAAAGAGAGGGGACCCAAAAGTAAAATCAGAAATGAAAAAGGAGAAGTTACAACCTATACCACAGAAATACAAAGGAATGTAAGAAATTACTATGAGAGGAATGTAAGAAATTACTATGAAAAACTATATACCAAGAAATTGGACAACCTGGGTGAAATGAGCAAATTTCCTAAAACATACAATCTTCCAAAACTGAATCAAGAAAAAACAGAAAACCTGAATAGACTGATAACAACTAGTGAAATTGAAACAGTAATAAAAAAACTCCCAGCACACAAAAGTCCTTGACTAGATGGCTTCACAGGTGGATTTTACCAAACACTCCTATCCTAGCTCCTATCCTTCTCAAACTATTCCAAAAATTTCATGAAGAAGGAAGACTTTGAAACTCTTTTTATGAGGCCAGTATCATCCTAATTCCAAAACCAAGTAAAGACACAACAAAGAAAGAAAACTATATGCCAGTATATCTGATGAACATAGACGCTAAAATCCTCAACAGAATATTGGCAGTCTGGATTCAGCAATACATTAAAGAGATCATACACCATGATCAATCTCAGGGATGCAAGGATGATACAGCATTTGCAAAACAATAAACATAATATATCACATAAACAAAATGAAGGACAAAAATCACATGATCATATCAATAGATGTGGAAAAAGCATTTGATAAGGTACAGCACCCATTTATGATAAAAACACTCAGCAAAGTGGGAATAGAGGGAGCATTCCTCAACATAATAAAGGCCATATATGAGAAACCTAGAGCCAATGTCATACTCAATGGACAAAAACGAAAAGCTTTCCCACTAAGATTGGGAACAAGACAAGGGTCTTCACTTCTACCACTCTTACTCAACATAGTACTTGAAATTCTAGCCACAACAATCAGACCAAGAAAAATAAATAAATAAAAGGCATTCAAATTGGAAAGAAGGTAGTAAAACTGTCATTATTCACAGACAGCGTTATAGTGTACGCAGGAAACCCTATGGTATGCATCTAAAAAACTACTCAACCTAGTAAGTGAATTTGGCAAAACAGCCGGATAGAAAGCCAATACTCAGAAATCAAAGGCATTTTTGTACTCCAACAATGAACTTATCAGAAAGAGAAACTAGGAAGAAATCCCATTTGCTATAGCAACAAGAAAAATAAAGTACCTCAGAATAAATTTAACCAATGAGGTAAAAGACCTGTACTCAAAACTATAGAACACTGAAGAAAGAAATTAGGGAAGACACAAATAAATCAAAACATATAATGTGTTCATGGATTAGAAGAATTAACATCATTAAAATATCCATACATCCCAAAGCAATCTATAGATTCAACACAATTCCTATTAAAATACCAAAGGCCTATTGTGCTGACCTAGAACAAATACTTCAAATATTTATGTGGAACTGAAAAAGACCCCGAATAGCCTCAGCAATCCTGAGAAAGAACAAAGGGAGAGGGAACATAATACCTGATTCAAACTATACTACAAGGCCACAGTAATCAAAACAGTCTGGTACTGGCATAAGTACAGACACATAGATCAATGAAACAATAGAGAGCCCAGAAATAAATCCATGTTTCTATGGTCAATTAATATTTGACAAAGAGGGTATGAGCATGCAATGAGTCCAAAACCTCTTCAATAAATGGTGTTGAGAGAACTGGACTGGTACATGCAAAAAATGAAACTAGATCACCAACTTACACCATACACCAAAATAAACTCAAAATGGATAAAAGACTTTAATGTAAGTCATGACATTATAAATGTCCTAGAGGTAAACATAGGTAGTAAAATTTCAGATATCCTATGTAGCAATATTTTAGCCAATATGTCTCCTAGAGCAAGAGAAATAAAGGAAAAAATAAACAAATGGGACAACATCAAATTAAAAAGCTTCTGCACAGTCAAAGAAAATCATCAAAATGAAAATGGAACCAACACTATGGGAGAGCATACGGTATTTTTCAGACTATAAGACACACTTTCCCCCTCCCCCAAATTTGGGAGGAAAATGGGGGTGCATCTTACAGTCCAAATGTAGCTTACCTGGCTCTTTGGCGGGGGGGGGGGGGGGGGGGGGCGGCCGCAGTGGAGCAGTGGGTCACAGGAGGCAGGAGCAGGGTCACCACTGCAGGAAGTCAGCAGTGGCAGGAGTGGGGCGTTGCTGGGGGCCCTGGCCTGGGAGGAGGGGGTGTCCTGGGGGTGTGAAGCAAGGGAAGCAGGAGCCAAGTCCCTGCTATGGCATACTATACTGTTAGGGAGGAGGGTGCAGGCAGTGCAACACGTTAGGAGAAGAAAGCCTGCGGCGCCCGTACATGCCTTCATCACGTGACTGGTGTGTCCTCCATTAACATTAACATGGACAAATTCCACTGCAGGGTCACCTTTCAGTGTGGGCCTGCAGCTGTTGCAAAACTACAACTCCCATCATGCTTGAACAGGTTGGGATGATGGGAGCTGTAATTTGGCAACAGCTGCAGAGCCAACAGGTTGTGCAAAACTGCTGTCCCCATACAAGAATGTTGCACAACCCATGGCCCTCCAGCAGCAGATCCCCCCATAACAGTGTCAGCAGCAGATCCCCCCATAACAGTGTCAGCAGCAGATCCCCCCATAACAGTGCATCATCCACTGATGTTCACAGCTACAGTGCCCCCATAACTGTGAAGGACACAGTGCTGATAGTTCTGTCATTACTGTATTTTGTTGTAGAAAGATACCATAGCGTACCGTAGTCTCCTGCTGAATCTACTGTAATTGTGGGAAGATGGCAAAGCAGAAAAGGATTTCTGCTTTAAAGGATGTTATTAAATATTTTACCACTTTTTTTTGCTTCACAATTTTTTTTCCTATTTTTCTCCTCTAAAACCTAGGTGCATTTTATGGTCCAAAAAATACGGTAGATAAAATGGACAACAGTTGATTCTCACAAGCTAGTTCTCATAGCCCACTGGTTCTCCCCCCATAACTGTTTTGTTTTAGAATTTTCTCCGAAGTGCTTTTGATATTGTTTCTTACAAACTTTAAAATAATTTTTTAACTAAAAATAATGCTCTTCTAAACGTGTGTAAGTCACTCTTAGTCTGGGGAGAGGGAGAAACCTCTTTATTTGATTTTAACATCCTCTTCAAATTACCATCTTATTTTCTTTCTCCCACTAACTGCCAAAATAAAAAAACGAGATCTCAACCTGCTGTTTCCATTTCTTTTCCATCCATTCATTCTTACTTTCCCATAATCTGCGTTACTGTGGTTTGACATTTTCGGAGGTCTCCAGTGTCCTCCCACTTACCCAGGCCTGTAGTCTTGCCTTAGTGCTCATTCTCTTGGATCTTTTTCTAGTATTTGACATTGGTTACTTCTTGATACTCTTCATCCTTAACATGCACTTTCACATCATACCTAGTTCTTTTTCTTATGGGTTTGACATTGGTTTGTCTTCCTGTGCCTACCTCTAGATACTCTCCAAACTTTTTTTCTTGGTTATCTACTCTCCTTTACTCTCTTTCTCAGGTTGCACCACAATTATAGTTTCAAATATTACCTTTAAATAGATGAATCTCATAGCATAGTCAGTCTTGACCTCCTGTGTACCACTTCTGTTTGCTCGGTGGACATTCCCACTTGGTTGTCCCTCTGTGACCCAAACTCAGAATGTCTCAATCTTGCTCTTCATTATTCCCAGAAGACTAAGGGGTCCGTCCGGTCATTATCTTGCTTGTCAGTTGTATTTGGATTCTTTCACACCCCTGAGATGATTTCCTTAGAATAAACCATGGTTCCTTCTTTTCTCCTCCCACATAATAATCTAGTTACCAAGACCATTCAGTGCTTCCTTTATAATTTTTTCTCAAGTTTCTCCCTTAAAAAAAAAAAAAGTTCCCTCTTTAGGTCCTGTCTGGATTCTCATCTCCCCATTCCTAAACAGCTGTGCTAAACAGCCTCCCTAGTCATCATCCTACTTTATGTGCTCTGTCCTGTTTAATCCGTCCAACTCATCCCTGCCGATTTATGTTTTAAAACACCATTTACTTCATTTCTCCCCTCAAAAATCTATTATGTCCATAATAAAGCATTATTTCCTCAACCTGACTGCCAAGGCCCTCCACAGTCTTCCTTTTTAACTACACCTTCCATTAGACTTTTACAGATCCACCCACCTTCTCCTGATTCACCTTCTTACTCTCACCCTTAAACATGCTGTATGTGTACTCGATGTCACACCTTTGCTTATGGCTCTCATGTAGATAATTTATATAACATTCATCCATCCACCTTGGCTCAGCTCCCTCTTAAAATATTTTCTTATTCAGATTCAGTGATTATTACTTTTCTATATTCACGACACCAGTGTGTTTGTTTCATCATTTGTCAGTCACTCATATATTTATTATCTTGGGATATTTTTTTGTATGTTGGACTGTCTGATATTTCATTTTGAGATTTATTTTACTTTTTGTATTGTAGTTCTTAACTCCTAGAAGAAAAATACTTAGTAGTTATTTAAATAGAAGTATCTTAATGTTTCCATTTTGGGGTGTTTGTTTACTTGTTTGTTTGTTTCACACTTAGTATAATCTTACAGCCTATAAAAATGGAAACTATAAAGTCACCCTAATAAATATGTGAAGTTAAATTCAGAAGCAAGGTGATAAGAAAAAGTTTGTTTAGCTTTTAAAGATAGATTACAAAGTATGACATTTAACCATTTACAAGTATTATATTTTGCTCTTAATCTTAGTTATTCCCTTTTAGGACTCAAAGCTATTAGCCAGCCTCAAGACTTTTATTTCTTAGGAGGAGAATATCTAAACATTGTTAAGCTATAAGGTATTTTTATTATATCTTTGAAAACTGAGGAATTTTTTTCAAGTTTCATCAAAGAGCAATTTTTTAAGGACTTAGCTACAAATCCTGGGAAATAGAAGTTTCTGATGGAATTCTTATCACTGAAATTATTTTAAGCACAACAGGCCTGCTGGTGCCCACTATTGTAAAATCTCTTAAAATCCAGCTGTCATCCAGGTGCTCGTTCTTACAATGGAACGAATAAGGTATTATTTCTTGTTCATATTTATTTTTTGGCAAATGATTCTATGCTTGACCTAATTGGTTGAAGGCCAAACATGTGTCCATAAGTTTAAAACACTGATATAAATCAGACACATAGGTCTTGAAAGGAAATACACAAAAATCTATGAGTAATTTCAATGATATCCATCAGTATTTACATTTTTGCCATCTGCATATAATAAAATTATTTTGATATTTTATTTAGTGAAGTAAATTGAGTGCCTGGTAGAAAAAAATATATGATTATTACAGAATTAACTATATCTTGTTTTATCATTTTCCAGTAAGTGTTTTATAACCAAGGTTTTTTGTTTTGTTTTATTTTTTATCTTTTTCTTTAACTTAAAATGTTAAGTTCATTCCTGGTATATCTCTCACTGAATTTTGAGGTCATTGTGTGTTCCATGTAAGTCTAGCTTATAGTATCTTTTTTTTTTTTTTGAGATTTACTTTATTCTGTATGGTAGCATATAATTTATTTTGTTTGAATAGATAATTTTAATAAAAGTACAAATCATAAGTTAAAAGCCATACTAATTATATATTTGATTTAAAAAACAAGTTCTATCACAGTCTGTTTTAGTAGATTAATCATTAATAAAGGTAATCTGAAATAAAGATAAAGATATGAGGCATATTTTCTTATCCCTTAATATATCTGGACCTGGCTTGGTAAGCACAAGCTTATTTTTCAAATATCATTATAAAATACATAATATACAATTAATTTAGTACTTTGGAAAGACACAGAAATCAAACAGGGTTCCTATCAGGGAAATTTACTGTAATGTTTTTTCTGCAGCTTCAGTGGCCAAAAGACAGCACTGGAATGTGAGAAACTAATTTTGGTTTGTTTTAACGCCTCAGAATGTTACAAATTAATCAAGTGCTACTTAAAGTCTAGAACTCATTAACTTTGTAAGTTTTACTTTTCCCATGACAGAGATTAAGTTGTAGCATAAAGCTTCTTTAGTCCCTCACATCCATCAGGTAGCCACGTGCACTGCGCAAGTGCCCTCTTACCTGTTTAGTGAGTTCCGTGTAGGCAGCGACAGCACATGGAAGTGCCAGTGTGCTGCTACGTCATGCTTACATGAGACAAGCATGAACCCACTCTGGCTGTTTCTTACCTTGGTAATTTGCTTAGTTAAAGCTGACTCTTACAGTTAGTGCACCTGAAAGAAGAACAGCTGCATAAATACACTCACGTACACGTGCACACTCAAAATTCACTGTTCACACACTTTCACTAAAGAAAAAACTAACATAGATTGTAAGTATTTAATAAGCTTCTGATTGAATAAAGCTCCTGGAGCCCTAACTAATCACTGAAAGACCCTCTGCAGTATACATTTGCCATGTGTTCTTGGGAGAACAGGCAAGTAAGTTAGTGATACGGTGGTGTGAATAAACAATTGTGTAAGAGTGTGCATCCCCAGGAAATTCATACCAGTGTAAATATGCGAGCAGAATGTAGTGGCGTACATACGTATGTATTTTTTTTATTTTTTTACTCTACGTGGAGTAGCTGAGTTTATGGCACTTGTAGGACAGCTTGAGGTTTGTGATGAAAAGGGAAACAAAATGAAAACTATTGAACAGCAGGGCCCATTTGTGTGATTATGAAAGATGTTTCTTCTGTTTTTTTTCTTTTGCAATCTAAAAACAGTAGCAGGGGGTTGCAAGCAGAGTTCATCATAGGTTGTCAATCACTGTCATTTAACATTTGCAGGGAAAGACATCTTTATTCAAGGACAGCTGGGCAAATCAGAGACATAGATTTGCCGTTAGCAGCCCGTCCAGCCTGTACTAAACAAACAAGGACTGTGTAGACCAACCAGCCTCTCACATCAAAACATAATGGACTCCACTGACCTCGCTGCCCTCCATTCAGCTTCAATCCCAGTCGCATAAAAGCTTCACTGCCCACTTTCAATTTCCTTTAATTACCTACATGATGTAGATAAGAAAATGAACCTTACTTATAGTCAGTGATCACACACAGGAAATTAACTAGACAAGTTGTTTAAAATTAGACGAGTAATTTGGAGGTAAATAGAGTGTTCTACTGAGGAAGAAGTGTCTAGAAAGGGTTTTGTTTGCTTTTTTGTTTTTAAGCAGGAATTTTATTTTACTTACTCTTCCTGCTGATCCTGAGATTGCCACTTTTTTAATCAATTTGAAGTAAGAAATCTTTTTAAATATTCTAAAACATCCAGAATAAAATATTTGAAAGAGGTAAGAGCTAAGTAAACAGGTGAAGCAAACATGCCACATTCTAAAGAGCTTAGAAAAATTGTGAATTGGAATTCCAGGAACAAACGATCATGGTTTTCACAGGAGGTGCTGGCAGAGCGATGGGGGATTAAGTAGCAGTTGTCTTAAGTCAGTTTTCATTTTAAATTGCTTCTCAAGTCCCTAATCACCACACACAAGAGCTAAAAATGCTGATTTTTTAATTTATCCTAATTTATTTTTAAAAGTCAATATTTTATGCATCATTCTTGTGGTTCATAGCACTTGAGTTTTTATTAGAAAATATTTAGGGTTTCAGAGTAATATAACTTTCTATAATACTTTTCCTTCAGAAAAGTTTTACCAGATGTACAATATAAATGATTCATTCTTTTTGCTGTCTTTCCACAGTATTTTGAGTTAGTTCACTAAAATACACTAAAAACAGCATATTTTCTTATCACACACTGATTTGCTTTTGTGAACATTTAATTAATATGGATTTAAAAGAAACCTAATTGGAGATTGGAGACTAAAGCCTGCAGTACCAAACATGTAGTTCAAGAGGACAGAATTCCTGAATCTTAATCTTTAATGTGATTCTGTCTTATATTATGAAAACATTGTCTTTCAAGGAGCCAATGTTTTTTGCAACACAATTACAGAAAAATTATATGATTACTTGGGTGAAGTTAATGTGCCATTACTAGTAAAGAATCAGTAAAAACATATAGATATAATTTTTGAATAATATTCAAGAATCATATTTTAATGAATGAATTAAATGTCTTTTAGGTAGTGAATTGTATGTACATAATTATAAACAAAAATTTGCAACTGAAACCTATAGAACAAAACTCAAATAATTGAAACTTAAACCTCAGTTAGCATCCCATATGGTATCAGATGTAAGGATTATAATAATAATAATAATAATAATAATGCCTGACATGTATTCCAAGTCTTACAGTTCTTAAGTGTTTCATAAACACTATCACACTGCATGCTCACACCAAATCCCAATTTAAGATGAGGAATTTGGGACTTAGGGAGGTTCACTTACTCTCAGAAGGTCACATAGCTTGTAAATGGCAGAGCTGAAAATCCAGCTGTTGTATCAATGCCCAGATTCAGTGTTCTCTCTGCCTCCTCGCACCATGCCATTGCACCCTCGTGATCTCTCTTTCTAAGGGGATGAGTTACTGCTGCATTCTTTGGAGTCCCCTTAAATTCAAACACTGGGAGCAGAAAAGGAGGGATACTCAAAGGAAGCAATAGCTTTTGATGAGACCTCTGTTAATTATGGGTATGTTTTAACTACAGAAACTATTATGGATTTGATATTATATAAAAATTTATAAATCAAGTATCAGCTCCTTTGAAGATCTCAAAAAAAAATTGCCTGTGTCGAATTTAATAATGAAAAAGACATTACTTATTAAAAGCATATGTTAAATAATGAAATCTGTAGGCTTATTCTAACGAGTATTCTCCTGTAATAGTGACCCTCTTTTTCAATTCAAGTTTGAACCTTAACCTATCAGTCTTCCCTTCTTTATTTAGAAATAATAATTTTTTTACTCTAATTCAGCTCAGTCATAACCTCCTCAAAGATATCTTCCCTGACCACTCTTATTATTTGTACCTCTCCCTCCTTAGACTTGTCCAGTTACCATTTTGCTTTTTTTCACAGTCAATTTTAGTTAAGGTCTGGCTCCCCAACCTGACTATAAACCTTTGTAAGAGTAGGGAGTCTTTTCTGCTTTTGTTCACCATTACATACCCAACAATATGCTGAGTAAAAATGTGGTAAAGAAATGACTCAGCACATTAAGACAAACCTTGTCCATTGTGGTTATTAAAATATTTTTATTTTCATTAAAGTGTGTAGTTTTTGCAAAGAAATCATGAACCCATTAGTTTAGAAAGATTGCTTTATGCACTGAGAAAAGGCATCATATCATCCTGAAATGCCAAGGTTGCAGGTTTGATCCCCAGTCAGGGCACATGTGAGAGTCAACCAATGAATGCATAACTAAGTGGAATAACACATTGATCTCTCTCTCTCTCGCTCTCTCTCTCTCTCTCTCTCTCTCTAGTTCTCTCTCTCTCTCTCTCCCTCTCTCCCCCCTCCTCTCTCTCTCTGAAATCAATAAGTAAATTTTAAAAAAGATCTGATGACCTCCTCATTAGACATAGAAGGATTTCTCTACTGCATAGCATTCTTTCCAACCTAAAAGGTACTCAGCTGTTAGCAGACTCGTCTGATACTGATACTGCTGGCAGTGAGCAAAATCACAGTCCTAGTGAAACAGGGGATTAAAGCCATATATCGGGTAATTCAAGCAGAATTGGCACAGTTTGGAGAATAGTGGAGTCACGTCTTACATGGAGTTTCGATTCTAATATAAACAAATATAACAAAAAGGCACTAATGATCCGATTTGCCTAAAAGCACAATAAGCATGGTTGTGGTAGGCAGCCCTGTTCAGATATGCTGCTTCTCAGTGAGTTCAACACCACTAGTTTTTCCTTTAGCATTGGAGCAAGTCATTGTTTCTTTAGTTTAGCACCAAATGAAGTAGTTGGCTTGCATGTGACAGTCATGCTTCATGAAAAATGTGCATCTCTGTGTGAGTACTTAGAGTCACACAGAAAGATGTTCACACTTTCAGAGGTATTTGGGCACTAAGACATGAAAATGCCCAATTTATATTGTTGTCAGTCAATCAAAATTAATCAATTTCTCTCTTTTCCCTCTCTTTACTCCTCCTTCTCCCCCTCCCTCTGCCTCTCCTTCCCTCAGTGTAGGGAAGGGGATGTATAATGTATATAATCAAATTTGAACAAGATTCTACTGAGGAAAGTGGATTACTTAGCAATACTGTTAATTAGTGTTTTCAGCCAAATTGTTACTTTCCACGTAATTTTATTTTAATCGAACTTTTCATGTAATTTGTAAGTCTAAACCTATTCCTGCATTATCACAAACCTGGAGAGCCAATTCAGTTTGTGGTATTAAAATTGCTGTGCAATTTCCTTCTGGTGAAAGATCAGAAGATGTGTTTTATGAACAGTAGAAATAAATGTAAATATGAATAGTTTTTAGACTATGAAACAGAGTTAAAGCTGCTTTCTTCTTCCTCCATCTCTATCTATCTGGCTTATTGCCTTCTCTTTAAGTGTATTTTGCATGCTTGACAGAAATCTCCCGCTCACTGTCTTCTCAGCTTCTCTGTTATTAATAGCAGCATCATTCTCCTCATCCCTGCGGCTTAAACCGTAGACCCCTCCTTATCTGTTTCTATGGATCTGGGTGTTCTGTTTTCTCTGCTGGGCATGCAGGGCATCTCTCTCCCTCTGTCCTCTCCTACAGACTGTTCTAAGCCTAGAACAAACACTGCCTCTTTGGGGAAACTTTCCAACACATCCAATTCACTTTAGTGCTCTTCTCTGATTAACAAATGGTATTCTACACTTAAAATAATTATTTGTATAAATCGTTTGCCTCGACATCATTTTAATTTCCTTGAAGGAAAAGATTGTGTTTTAGATCTGAACCATCCTTTTCCTTATCTGCTATTCCATTTTTCTTAAGCCCTTTGGTAAGGCTGGGATAGGTGGACAGTTGCTGATAGAGACTTGGTTGGAGCCCAGATATTGGATTGAGATGGGTCAGTACGGAGGTGACAATTCACCTGAAATAAAACACAATAGCACTGTCATTGTAAGTGGTCCTTCTTCTTTGGCAGATGACCTCAGAGAAAACAGGAAAGTGCTGAAATAACATATTTAAAGAAAACCAAGATGACACATGGGGCAAAGCATTGTTAACTGATAATGTGTCAGCATATACTTCTTACATAAAGCAGCCCTAAAGGGTGAAAACAATGTTGGAAATAGCATAGAGAAACTGTGATATTTTTGACAATTGCAAAGCAAAGTAAGACAAGATACATAATTTTAAATATTTCTGGTTCAGTTAAACAGAATGTTGCAAATAGTCATTAAAGATATTTTTTTCCAGCATACTGTTTAAATCAATGGAAAGTACTTTACACAGCATTTCTCAGTCCCTTGGACTCCCTGTTTCCCTCCCACCACTGGGCCTTTCCATAGACCGTCCCCAGAACTCTTCCACTTCTCTCTCATCTGGTTAATACCTGCCCTCCTCTGTGTCTCAGTTCATCTGCCTTTCTTTCAGGAAACCTTCCTAACTGGGTCAGATTTCTTTGCTAAACTCTCTCATGCTTCCATACATACAGCACTTGCCAACATAACAAATTTACATTTACTTACATGATTGAATAATGACTGTCTTCCTCATACTGTAGATATGCAACAAATATTTATTTAAATGAATTTATTTCATTCAATTTTTGAAATAGATATTTGCCTGTTAATATAGTCTAAATTTGTAAAACAGGGAAATAACACTACCATCAATGTCCTTTTTATTAGTCCTCTTGTACTATATTCTTAGCATACAGTAAAGGCACAGGTTTCTGAAATTGTAAATCAAGTAAGAAAAGGTGAAGATATATTATATACAGGTAGAATATTCTAAGTGTTTCATTTTACTGAATTCCAAATAATAAAATCTTAAAGGGTTCCATCATATGGTCTTGCTTCATAGGCAAGATCCTATGCCTGTCAGATTCAGATCAGAAGATCCGGGATAGCCCTATGTGAGCTTCCACTCCCCCAGGCTCCCAATCTGCACTCTGGCCCAGACAAGCGCCAGCCTGCCTTCCCTCACTGTAGATTAGTTGGCGTTTTCTAGAGTACTATATAAGTGGAATCCTACAGGATGTACTTTTTTTTAGGGTCTGTCTTCTTTTATTCAGCATAATTATTTTGAAATTCATCTATGTTATGGTATGATAGTTCATTCTTTGTTTGTTTCATAAATGACCTAATTTTTTTTTTTTTTTTGCTGTTGTTCAAGTACAGTTGTCTCCATTTTCCCACCACTACTTTCTCCCACCCCACCCACCCCACCTCCCACAATAGTTCATTCTTTTTATTGCTGAGTACAATTCCACTTTATGGATAAAAAAGTTTGTTTATCCCTTCGGCCTGTTGATGACCTTACGTGTTTCTCTAGTTTTTCACTTTATAAGTAAAGCTACTGTCAAGCACTGTGCACAGGTCTTTTTGGGCTTGCTTTTCTTTTGGGTAAATTCCTACGAATAGAATGGCAAATGTGAAACTGTTCTCCAAAGAGATTGTAACTTTTACATTCCCACAAGCTCCATAGGGAGTTCATTTTTTGCACATTCTTGCCAATACTTGGTATGTTAGTCATTTAAATTTTGGCCATTCTAATTTTTATTTTCCTCATAACTAATGATAGTTCATGTGTTTATGTAAAATGTCTGTTACATCTTTGCCCACTTTTTTTAATGGGCTACTTGTTTTTTACCCTAAGTTTTGAGAATGTGTATATATTCTAGATACAAATACTATATTAGATGTATGATCTGCAAATATTTTCATTATGTCGGTTATATTTTCATTGTCTTAACAATGTCTTTTTTTTGGAGGGATGAAGTTCAACTTACCAATTTTCTTTATAGAATGTGCTTTAAGTTATTTTATCGATGCAGTCTTTTCCTAACCGTACACACCAAAGATATTCTCCTATGTTTTCTAGTTTTAGATTTAACGTGAGTGAATTTTTGTATACAGTATAAGGAAAAGATTGAAGTTGGGGAGTGGTGTTTTTCGGGTTTTTTGCTTATTTGCATGTGAACACCCAATTATTCCATCATTTCTGGAAAAGACTGTTCTTTCTCCACTGCTTTGCCTTTGAGACTTTGTCTAAAATAAGTTTTTCATATTTGTATGGGTTTATTTCTGGATTCTTTATTCTATTCTAATACAACACTTCCAGAGTTCTGTCAGTTATTCTAGGTTCCTTGCATTTCCATATGAATTTTAGAATTGTGATTTGTAATAAGAAATATGTATTTGCTCTTGAAATATATATTTGGTCTTCATCCCTGTTTCTGGCATAGAGCTAAAGCCCTTGTAATTTCCTAAGTGATGAAGAGCACAGTAAAGGTGCCTTTTGTCATGTGAAGTGAGGTGACTTTTGGAAAACACCTAAGAATGGAGACTCCTTGACAACCATGTGGTTAGAAGGTTGGGAATTTTAACCCCACCATCTCATTTCACCCATGACCACCCCCCAGCCTCTGGGGGAGGAGAGAGGGGATGAATGAAGATGGAGTTAATGACTGATGACTGATGTTGTAATTAATCATGCCTATGCAATGAAACCTTCCTAAAAACCCAAAAAGGCAGAGTTTGGAGAGCTTTCCAGTTGGTGAACACATGGAGATTGGTCCAGCTCCGAGAGAGTATGGAAGCTCTAAGCCCTTTTCCCATACCTTGCCCTATGCATTTCTTTCATTTGCCTGTTCCTGTGTTACACCCTTTCATAGAAAACCAGTAATCTAATAATAATTATTGTAAAATATTTCTGAGTTCTGTGAACCACTCAAGCAAATTAACGCAACCCAAGTAAAGTGTTGTTGGAAGCCCAATCTATAGCCAGTCAGTCAGAAACACAGGTGATAATCTGGGCTTGCAACTGGCATCTGAAGTGGAGAGGAGAGTCAGTCTTGTAGAACCGAACCCTTGATGTGTGGGATATCTGACGCTGTCCCCAGGTAGATAGCATCGGAAGTGAGTTGAACTGTAGGACACCTAGCTGTGTTTCAGACTTGCTTGTTGGTGTGGGTCTCTCCTTACCACTCACCACCCCCTACTCCTGCATGTGCACATATTGGAATCCTTTAAAAACATCAATTTGTCAGTCAGCCAGCCAAAGGATAAAAAATCTGCTGTGATTAAGATTGTATCATATCTATAGGTCAATTTTGGGAGAATGAAGGTATATATTTCTCTTTAGTTACGTCATCTTTAATTTTTCTTAGCAATGTTTTGTAGTTTTCAGTGTACAGGTCTTTCGTTTTTTGGTTTTTTTTTGTCAGATTTATTTCTAAGTACTTAATATATTTTATGCCATTAAAATTTGTTTCTTTAGTTCTGGTTTTTGGTTGCTAATATCCAGAAATACAATTGATTTTGTGTGCTGATCTTGTATCCTGAAACTTGCTAAGCTCACTTATCCTGGTAGATTATTTTATACATTTCATTGGGTTTTCTATATTGATGAGCATATCATCTACAAATAAAGACAGTTTTACTTCTTCCCTTTCACTCTGGATGGTTGTTAATTCTTTTTCTTGCCTTATTGCACTGGGTAGAACCCCCGGTAAATGTTGAATTGAACTACTAAGAACAGAAATCCCTGTCTTGCCCTTGCTGGTGTGGCTCAGTGGATTGAGTGTCAGCCTGCAAACCAAAGAATCTCTAGTTCGATTCCCAGTCAGGGCATATGCCTGGGTTCCGGGCCAGATCCCTAGTAGGGGGGCATGTAAGAGGCAACCACACATTGATGTTTCTCTCCCCTTCTTTCTTGCTCCGTTCCCCTTCTCTCTAAAAATAAATATAAAATATTTTTTGAAAGGAAGGAAGAAAGGAAAGGAGGGGGAGGGGAGAAGAAGAAGGAAAGGAAAGGGAAAAGGGAAAGGAAAAGAAAGAAAGAAAAATACATCCCTGTCTTGTTGCTGATCCTAAGGGGAAAGCATTCTGTCTCTTACTGAAATATGATGTTAGTTGTGGGTTTCTCAAAGAAAACCCACAGGTTGAGAAAGTACCTTCTTTTCCTAGTTTGCTGAGAGTTTCGGGGGGTAGATGTTAGATTTTGTCAGATTTTTTTTCTGCATCATTTCAGATGATTTTATGGTTTTTTCTTTAAGTTTATTAGTAAAGTGAATTACAGCAATTGATTTTCAAATACTAAACTAACCCTGTATTCACTCATTGCACTCACCTAGTTTGATATTCAATTGTTAGGCACATATACAGTTAGAACTGTTACATCTACTTAGAGAATTGACCCCTTTATTATTATGTGATTACCTTCTTTATCTATGATCATTTTCCTTCCTTTTAAGTCTGCTCTGCCTGAAATTCATATAACTCCTCTTGTTTTATTTGATTAGTGTTAGTATGCTATATTCTCTCCATCCATTTACTTTAATTTATATATGCCTTTAAAGTTGTTTTCTTGTGGACAAAATATAATTCAGTCACATTTTTTGATTCATTCTGACATCGTCTGTCTTTTAATCAGTTTATTTAGATCAGCGACATTCAAAGTGATTGTTGATAAACAGTGGACTCCTGAACAATACTGGTTTGAACTGCATGGGTCACGTATATGTAGATTGTTTTCAATAAATACACAGTCAGCCTTCCATATCCCTGGGTTTCACATCTGCAGATTCAGCCCACTGGGGATCAAAAATAGTATTTGAGGGAGGGGAGTTTGTTTTTGTTTGGGGTTTTTTATTTGTTTCTTTGTTAAGAAAAATGGAGTATTCTGACTTATTTCAAAATGGTGCATCAACCCCCCCCCCCCGACCCGCCCCACACTAGAAAAGCCCACAGGGATTTTTCTTTGATATTTACTGTGAGAATCTGGTCAAACTCCTGAAGGTAAATTTCACAGTTTTGTGGGAGTCCCCTGTGACTGGTCCCCATGGACTTTTTAGCTCTCAGGGTTGTCCACACAGAACCTCCCCCAGTTCATCAATTATAGTTCCGGTTTTCTCAGCCTGGCACTGGTTCCCTGGCAGTTCCTGCTTGTGAATCTCTGCTCCTCTTAGCGGTTGACTCCCTGAATTTGCCTGTGTTTCCGGTCTTAGAGATAGCATTTGCCCTGTGTTCACCCCCTATATGGATCCAAGAAGAGTTGTTGATTTTTCAGACTTTCTAGGTTTTTACTTGTTAGAATGGAGTGATAGCTTCCAAGCTCCTTACATGTGGAACTGGAAACATGAATTTTGAACAATTTTATTTAAATCTAATGTATTACAATAAATTTTAAGTTAATGACCCTAATCTTCACCCTTTTCTTACCTCACCATTCCTGTCCTCCTCCCCCTTGCCGCAGCCCTGCCTTATTTCTTCCGCTCATCTATGGATCTCTACTTAAATATTACTTTTCCAAGATGCTTTCCCTGACCCTCTAAAGTTACTAAGTCCCCAAACCGAATGTCCCTTCGGTACTCCGTACTGACCGTATCATAGCACTCATTACACTTTGTAGAACTTTTTGTCTTTGATGTGCTCTCAGTTTCTGATTCACTGCTGTGGGCCCAGTGTCAGGCATGATATTTGATGCCCAGTAGGATCTCTATTATTTTTGTTGACTGAATAAATAAGAAGAGTACTCATGAATTTCAGATATATTATATATTACTCGCTTTTCCTTACATATTTATAATAGTATTGAACAAAGCAAAACTTTAAGGGATACGGTTATCTATGTTTTTTCTAAACCATGTTTTAAATTTTAGTAGTTAAAGCTAAGAAGTATATTATTATACTTTTCACCTAGCATATTAATAATATACACATTTATGTTGTTTTCTTTTTTCAGGATGCAGAAGAATATACAGATTTGCCAGTAAGGCACAACGAAGATCATATGAATAGCGAACTGGCAAAATGTCTTCCCTTGGAATCAAACCCTCATTCGTTTGACAGCCCTCACACCAAAGCGCATCTCCTGCTACAGGCACATCTCAGCCGAGCCATGCTGCCCTGCCCAGATTACGATACCGACACCAAGACAGTCTTGGACCAAGCTCTCAGAGTATGCCAGGTATGAAGTCATTTCTAATACCTACGTTTTCTCCTGTCCCTTCTTTTTTTTACCCTGTTCTAGAATAAAATGTACTTTCATTTAAACACTTTTATTATAGCATTTTTAAGAAAAACCTGGTGAATCAAATTAAGAATTTTCAAAAGAAAAGCAAATATAAATGCAATAAGATGATAATTTCAGTCATTCATTCGACCAAAATTTTATTGAAGGTAATCAAGCACCAGGTACTTTTCTAGGCACTGAGCTGACAGCAGCAACTAAGAGGAATATCTGCTGTCATGGACTTTCAGTCAAGATGAAGAAGACAGACAATTAAAAATATAAGCCAGGGGGTTGGAACTGCTATTTAAAAATAATAATAATAAGGTATAATATATAACTAAGGAAATACAGAAAAAGATGGAAGGTGCTGATTTGTACTACTTTGTAATGTGGTATTGAGGGACTATCTTACGTATAAAGTTACATTTAAGAAACAATTGAAGGAAGGGGCTGAGTCCCAGGGTTCTCTGGAGAATGTATTCCAAACACTAAGAAAAGCTAGTGCGAAGACTTTCATGTAGGAACTTACTGGGTACATCCAAGGGAAATCAAGGAGGCCATTGTAAGAGAAAAGGTGGAAAGGTGTGGTTGGAAATGAGATCTGAGAGGGGTAGGAGTGGCGATTATAGAGCAAGTGGGGTGAGGTCATGTAGGGAGTTTGCAAACCATAGTAAGGATTTAGATTTTACTCTGAACGAGAGGGAAGCTACGAGAGCAGTGGTTCACCAGTGGTCGTGTTGGAGTTATCTGTGCATAGTTACCATACTCATTAAAACAGAAATCCTCAAGTATCTATTACTTCATTTAAAAATGCAATAATAACCCCATTATATGTTAATATAATAACTTGATTTTTCATTTAAAAAATAACTATATTCTGAAAGTAAAAATTAATGAAAAGTATAGCATTGTTTTTCTGTTTTTGCAAGTATGTTTAATATGTAGCTTAATAGAAGTCAGGCAGATTCATACATCACCTTTTGTGATGTCTGTTACAATGTGTTTTAGTTGAAGTATATGAAGAAAATCCAGCCTCACAGAGGTGTAGTTTAAAAGGGAAAAGTATTTTTATAGCCTTTCCCACAGATAATTGTGGAAGTTCTTCTTTGATACCATATGAAACCTTGACATGTCATTCATTCGATCAAAATGTCAGTGATATTTTGATCTACATGTGATGTTTTTTAAAGGTTAATTGCAATGTGGTATCTGAAACAGTATCAGTGGTCCTTATAACCTGAAAGCTTTAAGGCTCAGCAAGAAATGATGGTGGCCAGACCACCTTGGTATGAGTGAGATTGGTAAGAATTGTTCAGATCATATATATATATTTTTTTAAGAGAACAAACATTCTACTAATGGATTGGACAGGATTTTGAGGGAAATTGAGGAACCAAAGATGATTCCAAAGCTTTTCTCCAGAGCAACTGGAAGGCTGCAGCTGCTGTTCACTAGGAGATTGTGAGAGTAGCCGGGGAGGGGAAGCATAGCTAAGTGCTACAAGATTTTGAGTTTTCTACATTATACATTTTTGGACATTTCTGTAATAAATGCAACTTTTTAAATTTTCAAAAGACCTAAGGTGTTTTTACAAGTAAAATGATGAGTCTGTGAAGATTTATGTACAACAATGTACATTATGGAATCATTTCAAAATTAAAGGCTTGAAAATAACCAAAGTATCTTTCCGATTATAGAACACTGCAGAATATTACAATTCTATTTATGAATTCTACATCTCTGTAGAATATCTACATCTATATGTGAACATGTACCTAGAGAGAATATCCAGAATAGTATTCACCAAAAGATTAACAGTAGCCATCTCTGTGTAGCAGAATGTGGGATGATTTTTTATTTCTTCTTTATGCTTCTTTAAAATGTTTGAATGTTTTAAAATGAGCTTCTAACAATTTTATTTTATTATCAGAAAAAAACCTTAATTTTGTTATATAAACAAATGGGAATGTTTCCTAAAAGAGAGTAAGCACAAACTTAGTGGGAATTAGAAGGGAAGTAAGGCTATAATAAACACATAAATTTTTTTGACACTCTTTTTGTAACCACACATGGTTTACCTCTCTGGGAAGATGATTTGCCACTCTTTGTTAGTCACACTTTATAAACGGGGGTTAAAGTTCCTAACATTTTCTCTGCAGCCCAGGATACTCATTTTTGTTTCCTATAAGTGTTGCCCTCCCTGCCCCCGTTAAATGCTGACCTGTTAATGAACCCAGGGGTCAGGAAGGTTTGCAGATAAGTTGCAGGAGGGATTACATTTTTATACATACCGATATATTTATAGATGTACATATGTGTATCATGTATAAACGTTTTTATTTTTTAATTATATTTTATTGATTATGCTATTACAGTTGTCCTGATTTTCCCCCTTTGTGCACCTCCACCCAGCACCCCCACTCCCTCAGGCAGTCCCCACACCAATGTTCATGTCCATGGGTCATGCGTAAGTTCTTTCACTCCTCCATTTCCTGTCCTGTCCTTTACACCCCACGGCCATTCTGAAACTACCTATTAGTACTTCTTAATCCCCTCACCTCTTTGCCCATCCCCCCCAGTCTCCCTCCCATCTGGCAACCATCAAAACACTCTCTGTATCCATGCTTCTGTCTCTGTTCTTGTTTGCTTAGTTTGTCTTTTAGATTCAATTGTTGATACATATGTATATTTTGCCATTTTATTGTTCATAGTTTTGATCTTCTTTTTCTTAAATAAGTCCCTTTAACACTTCATGTAATAGTGATTTGGTGATGATGAACTCCTTTAGTTTTTTTGTTGTCTGGGAAGCCCTTTATCTGCCCTTGCATTCTAAATGGTAGCTTTGCTGGGTACAGCAATCCTGGGTGTAGGTCTCTACTTCTCATGACTGAATATTTCTTGCCAATCCATGCTAGCTTACAAAGTTTCTTTTGAGAAATCAGCTGACAGTCTTATGGGAACTCCTCTGTAGGTAACTAACTTCTTTTCTCTTGCTGCTTTTAAGATTCTCTCTTTATTTTTAACCTTCAGCATTTTAATTATGATATGTCTTGGAATGGGCCTTGTTTGCATCCATCTTGTTTGGGACTGTCTGTGCTTCCTGGACTTGCATGTCTATTTCCTTTGCCAAATTAGGGACATTTTCTTTCATTATTTTTTCAAATAGATTTCCAATTTCTTACTCTTTCTCTTCTCCTTCTGGTCCCCCTATGATGCAAATGTTGGACCTCTTGAAGTTTTCTCAGAGGCTGCTTATTCTGTCCTCTTTTTTTTTTAATTATTCTCTTCTCTTCTCATTGTTCTGATTGGTTGTTTTTTGCTTCCTTATGTTCCAGGTCATTGATTTGATTCTAGGCCTTATCCACTCTACTGTTCTTTCCCTGTAAATTTTTCTTTATTTCAATTAGTGCATCTTTTGTTTCTGACTGGATCTTTTTTATGCTGTTGAGGTCCTCACTAAGTTCCTTGAGCATCTTTACAACCAGTGACTTTGCATCTGATAGATTACTTATCTCTATTTCATTTAGCTCTTTTTCTGGAGTTTTGATCTATTCTTTCATTTGGGCCATATTTTTTGTCTACTCATTTAGACAGCCTCCCTGTGTTTGTTTCTATGTATTAGGTAGAGCTGCTTTGACTCTGTGTTGTGGTAGTGTGCCCTAATGTAGTAGGTGTCCTATAGTGTCCAGTGGCACAGCCTCCCCTATCACCCAAGCTTGTTACTAGAGGTGCACAATTCATGTGGGCTGAGTACACCCTCCCCTTGTAGTTGAGCCTTGGTTGCTGTTGGCAGATCAATGGGAGGGATTTACCCAGACCAGTCAGCTGCAAGGATTGGCTGTGACCACTGTCTACCAACCTCCATGGAGGATCAACTGTGCGGGGACAAGGTGGTGGTGCCCTGATGTGGTCTGTAGCTGTCCAGTGAGTGTGCTGGCCCTGGGGTTTCTGGGGTGGTGCAGGCCAAGGTCAGCCCCCACCTGTGATTTGCCTGGGGCCACCCTGCCTGTGCTACAAAGCCATCTGAGATGGCTGCACACTTGTGCTGGGCTTGGAGATTCCCAGGCAAAGCCAAGATGTGAATCTAGGCTGCCTGCTGCTAGTGCTGGGCCTGGGGCTCACTGAGCCAGCTGTTGCTCATTTGAGGGGATTTAGGAAGTTGTGACACATGATCCAAGACCAACCATTCATTTGGAAAAGCAGCTAGGATGGGCCCATAAATTGGGGGGACAGAATCTCTGGGGTATCTCCAAGGCAGGTCAAACAGTGTTAGCCAAGTTAATGGAGTCTCAGATATGGCACCAGCTTGCCAGCTCTGTTGGGGAAGGGTTTAGAAAAGAGACAATGTCCTCTGCTTGCCTTGATGCCAAACACTTCAATTCCTCCCTTTATGCCACTAGTATTTTTAAAGATACTACCCCAGTGCTGGAGCTCAAGTGGAGTGAGTCTGGGTAGGTGAGTCTATGTGTGGGTTCTTTACGAGGAACTGCATGGGGCTCCAGTAGTTTCTTCCACTGACTCAATTCCTGCTAGTTTTTGCAGCCAGAAGTTGTGGGGACTTACCTTCCTGGCACTAGAAGCCTGGGCCAGGGAGCCTAGTATGGGGCTCAGATTCCTCATTACCAAGATATCCCTCCTGAATTTTTATCTACCACTTTTATCTACCATTTTTATCTACCAATTTTTATCTGGTGGGTAAGGGACCAGCCCATTCCATGTCTGCATCCCTCCTACCAGTCTGGGTGGATGTGGTTTCTTTAACTCTATAGTTGTCAGACTTCCATTCAACCCAGTTTCTGAGTGATGGTTGTTCTATATTTTAGTTGTAATTTTGATGTGGTCCACCTATGCCTCCATCTTGACCAGAAGGGTGAAAGTTTTCTAATCAGATTGCTGGTATAATACTTTCTTTTTTAACACTCAGTCAGTAATGATTCAAAGGCTATATGATAATAGAAATTAGCAATTTCTAAAGGATTCTATTTATAAATTTGCTATAAGGAAAAGGATTCAGTCAGATACTTTTAGCCTCTATTAGATAACTTTGAATACAGCATCTTGGGATGACATTTACATTTCTTGAATATTTTTTGATCCTTTTAAATAACATCTAAAGAGTAATAATTTTCTCTTTAATTACAAAAGTAATTCTTGTAGAAAATTTGGAAAAACAACATATTAAAATAGTCATTTTTAGTAATTATACCTTCACCCCCATGAATATGAGTTTCTGTTCTTTTTGTTAATGAATGTTTAAATTCTTAGTTTAAAATGCTTTTTAATTTTTTATTTCGAAATAATTTTAGACACATAAATTTATGTTTTAAGTTTGTAAAGATAGTAGAACAAAATTTCAATATATTCTTTACCAGCTTCCTCTAATGTTAACATCTAGACTCAGTACTAATCTAGGCCTATTAACTAATCTATAGACCTGACTCAAATTTTATTAGTTTGAATTTTATTTCATTAATGCCCTTCTTCTGGACCAGGATCCAGTCCACTGCATTTAGTTATCATATGTCCTTGACTTTCATGACCTTGGCACTTCTGAAGAGTACTGGCCAGTAATTTCATAGAATTATGCCGCCATTTGGGTTTACCTAATGCTTCTTCACAGGTACACTGGAGTTATATATGATTGGCAAGAACACCACAGAGGCGACGTTTTGCCCTCTCAGGGTATCATCAGCAAGCCTGCAGCATGGATGTCTCCTTACTAGTGATGTTTACTGTTTTTACTTTCACACTTGAGATGGCATCTGCTAGGCGTTTCTACTGTGAAGTTACTCTTACCCTTCTGTAATTTCATTGGTTTTGTGGGAGGTCCTTAGATGTTTGAGATCATGCAAATATCTTGTTTCTCATCATACATTTCTACATTATTTTCAGGTCCATTGATGATATTTGTCTAAAGTAATTATTACTATCGTGATTTTCTATTTTCATCATTCCCAGAATTTATTGTAAGAGAGAACTTCCCCTTCTCCTTTATTTATTTACTTTATTCACTTATTTATCTATGTAAGTATAGTGTTTGTTTTATTCCATTGGGTAAAACCCGTTACTCTCATTATTTATTTTGCTGCTTATATCGTCTCAGAGTCAGCCACTCGGGCCTCACCCTCGGTCCTGTATTCCCTAACGTGGCACATCATTTCATGAACACCACCTTGCATTTTGGCATCTTGTACTTTTCCGCTGCCCCAGCCCTGGAATCTGACATTCTTCTAAAGAGCTCTGGTTTCTTAGAATGATGTTAGAGACTAAAAGCTGAGCACTTGGTGACTCCATCTCTACGTGGGTGTCTTTGCCTCTAGACCCAGTCAGTGAACAACACTATGAAATAGAACTACGTGTGCACAGACATCTACATTTAGTTGTCTGTCTATTGATGAGTATATGTGTGATTATAGGGGGTGGGGGGGTGAGAAATATTTGTATACATAAATCATGAGTTCATTCTAATACCTCCAATTCTAAGCCAATACCAAAGGCTTCATTTTAGCCATCTCCCCTTTTTAATTTATGACTCCTTTCTCCCTTTTTTAATTTATGACACCTTGGATTAGTGAGAAACTTGGCTCTCATTAATCCAAGCACACTTACTTCTTTCCTCAGTCCTTGCATGCTCCTGGTGTAGTTTTAGAATTACTAACCCTGACCCCTGCAAAAAACAAATTTATTGACTACAGTACAGTAGTTGTTATAGTTCTTTTCTGTCTTTACAAGCTTACAGGCTCTTTTACTTTGTGCATTTACAAAAACATACGTGCCCTTTTACTTGTTTCTTTTACAAATTCTTATTGTGTTATTTTATAACGTTTAACTTAATAATTCATAACATTAAATATTCTCAAGCATAATTGGCTGTACTATATGCCTTCACATGAAGGTTATAGTTTTTTTTTAATGAGTTCCCTTTTATCAGACATTGTGTGTGCAATTTTCATTTATTATAAATTATAAACATTTGTTATGAACATCTTAAATGTTGACCTGATTTTCCAAAAGCCATCTAGAAAGAAACTTATTCAGAGACGACAACCAGCTTCATATCCTAAATCTCTTATTTCTGCCGTTTGTTGCAAGAATGTGATAAAAGGAAGGAAACCAGGGAGAGGAAAGAATGTAAGGGTTGCCCTTGGAAACTTGGGGGAGAAAATTAAGACTGCATAAACTTTTCCATGACTGATTGACCGTTTTAATGATTGTACCCTATTCTCATTTGACGCATGGATACTGTTGGCCTTAGAAGGCATTAGTTCAGGCAGTTTTTGCAAGCTGCGGCTCTGCTGGCTTATTGAAGATTATACTGCTGCCCTCGTGGGACATTAGCATGGCCTGCGTTCTGTGTATGGGACTCAGTGCCACCAGCTTTTGCTGTACATTCAACTCTGCTCCTGCCTTAGTATAAGGTCTTAGGCAGGTCATTTAACCCCTGCTGCCTGAGTCAAAACAACACCTTACAAGAGTGGGGCAATTAGTGTTAGTGTTTTTAAAGTAAACCACAATTTGAGGATTCAAAGAACTAGATCTATCTTAGTATCTTTATTCTTAGTAGTTCTTTTATTTCCTTGCTTTTTCCTAGTCATTTAACTCGAAAGTTCTTTTTACTCCCTTTATTCTCTAGAAACATACCTTTCACATGAGCCATGATGCAGATCATGAGAACTCTGTGGTTTTGGCCAGCCGTGCCCTGGGCAGTCTTTCACAGTGGGAACACGTGGCCGTTGCAGTGGTCATTCCCTCCGGCCTGAAGTCAGAGTACACGGTGTGGCCTGCTTCCTCTTCATGTACATTTAAAGTTAGGTATCAAGGTCATCTGAGTCCATTTTTTTGGTTTAAGGTATTTTTGTCATGGCTCTTTTTAGTATTTTTCTATCCTACCCAACAAAAATAAAAGTAAAATTTCTGTACAGACCTCATTTTTTTAATATTCTTAAAATATTCTAATTTATAAAGTGAACAGTTATGGAATTGATTATTCTTGCCATTCACCTTCGAGATCCTCTTTTGGATCACATTAACTCTGAAATACATTTGTAAAATGTAGTAAATTAGGTGACATAATTTCTGTGCCAGATATACCAAAGAAAAACTTGTGTTAGCTCTTATGGAAAAAGAAGTACAAATAAGAAGTATCAAAAATTGAAATGACTTGTCTAAATTTTCCAAATTTGATGGCAAAGCTAGAACTGATGATAAGTATCTGGTGTTTTGAGTAGCTCTCTGCCTTGCACTGTTTTTTGTTTTTGTTTTGTTTTTTTTCCAAAGAACAAAGAGATTGGTGTTCAGAGAAGTTAAATGACTTAAAGGTGATTTGTTGAGGCAGTCCATGCTGAAACCAAATGGAGACCAGGACTTTAAATCCTGTCCTAATATCTCTGATGTTTTCTAGAAAGTGCCATAAGTCTTTACATTGAAATCATATTTATTTAAATGAAAAACCACCTAAATACAATACTAAGCCAAATACTATAAAGGTTCCCTTGTCCTGTAAAAGGGGACTTTAAAATTGTGCTCGTGGCCTAGTCAGAATTTCTTTTAAAATGTGAGACTTTCACAGAAATTTCTACTGTTTTTTAAACTAAGAATTTTTTAATTAATCCCTCCTTTAAATGTGTACTCAAATCACCTCCCTTTAATTACTCTAGTTCCCTTTTCAGCAGTCTGTGTATGATTACTTTAACCAGTTTCTAAGGGGGCCTGTTCATATGATTGATATTTGTAACTGCTTTATTGGATCACTCTACAGTGTCCATTTGATATGCCGTTTGCTTTTTTTGTATGAACTGCTTATGATTCTTCGTAAGGACTTTATATTAAGCTAGATAGACCATGAATTAACCATTTTCTTCCCCACATTCTTTCCTAAAACTACAGCAATTGGAAATAATGGGGGGAATCAGGTTGCTGATGCCACCGTAGGAGAAAGGAGAAGGCCAACACAATTATAAGATGACCCCATAATAAATATTAGTATGTGCACACTGGAACAACCTGAGCCTAGGTTGTCTATTAAAATACTCATACACACATTTTGTGTTCCTCTTTCTTTCTTGAAGGTTTGCCTTCTCTGCCTAGGTTAGGTTCTTGGCTTCTTTCACTGGTTATTCGCCACTGTGAATGAGGAGCCCTGGAGGTAGCCTTCGTCCATCTCACTGATCCTTTTTTGAAAATCTTCAGTCTCTTAGTAGCAACAGGCAATTCATTGCTGCAAGATAGAGAACCAGCAACTCCCCACATCATAGCAGACCTCCTCTTTACTACTGAGGAAGAGTGTAAAGTTCTGTGTTCTGCACACCAAGGAACAGTTTATATAGATTGAATGCATGTTCCATTGCCCTAATGGAGGTAGGCAAAGGTAAACCAAGGGACCAGCCTTAATAACAACCTACGTGATTCAGTACCTGAAAGGAAGATCTTTAAGGAGCTATGTTCTGATGGTTTCCATTGTTTTGTAAATTCTTACATCTAACTTTAATATAGAAGCTGTCGCTTTATATTATGTTCCATAAAGCCCAAGTCTATGAACTACTGAGTTTCTGGTCTTCTCATTCACGTATGAAACAATATGTAGTCCATGTACTACGCAAATTAACGTTAATGTGTTCTATTAAGCTTGATCAATTGTCATAAAAGGTGCCGGTAAAAAAAAATCAGTTTAATAATAAGCTCCATAAATAGAGAAAATATATGAATTTGGATTTGTATACTTTCCTTCATTCAGAGAACCTTCTTAAATTTGCAAAAACAAATCCCTAACAGTTTATTGGTGGAGTTGTTGTTTAACCTAAACTTCAAAATGGTAATATGATATCTTTATCTTTAGAACAATATCTAATAAACTTAAAGTATATTACATGTCAAATAACTAGCACTGTGTTTTTTCTATAACCCACAGTTCTGAAAAGAGCATTGCATCTTCAGTATATTTCTAAAAGCATTTTAATTGATAACTTAAGATAAGTATGCATGCACACATTAGCACCTGAGAATAAGAAAGATGAGATAAAGGAGGCAAAAGAAGATGCAAGTGTATCCATATTTTTTATTGACCTAATTCTTTTAACCGAGAAACACTATGACTATAGCTGGGTCCATATTTCCGCTAACAAATGATTCCCATTGTAGCAGATTAAAAAGCATAGGAATATTTGACAAGTCCAGGAGATAGAACTGCCGTGGAGGAAGGCTAATGTAACCTTTGAGGAGTATTTACCTTTGGGTGAACTAAGCACAGGCTTAGTGGGTTGTTGATGTATTGAAGAATGTCAGTGTCAATTAAATGAATAAGTTTTAGAATCATAGAGTCAAATATAGTTAGCAGTGAAAATAGTACAGGCTTTGCCACGTTTAATGAAAGAATCCCAAGTTTAAGGATTCTTGGTCAAGTCCTTAATCCAATACTTGTAAGAAATGTTTTGATATAGCAAATGGTAGATAAAATCTTCTACATATTCTTAGTAGAATCCTTTCATATTTTCAAATGCTTATAGTTAAACCAAATGAAAAGATTATCTTTACGTGGAGAATATAGCACAATAGGCTTCAGAAAGCTTCTACAAATTATTTTGAGGAAAAGATAAGTGGATTATAAGTAAATAATTTTTGGACTTCCAAAATTGGACTATATGTATTTAGCATTCTACAGTTTGAAGAGCTAATTGCTGCAACTCAAGTCTTTAAAGGATCTTGAAATGCAAATTGCACTATGAAGTTTGAAAATCTATGTTTTATAGGTATGTATCTGAGCGAAGCGGAGCCTGTGCATGTGGCATCTTGGTGCATGACCCAACAATTAATGTTGAGGGAAACAGGTTTTTACTGGCAAGATTGCAACCTCAGGGTGGGGCTGGGAGCACTCCAGCTCGGAGCCCTGTTCTCCCACAAGACCCAGCACTTCCCCTGCTCCCCACCAGGCTAGACGCCAAAAACAAGCCCAGTAGTTCCCCATCTCCTTATCTGGTCTTAAGCTGGCTGTGCAAACAGTTCTCCATCCTCTGGAAAGTGCACTCATGGGTTTCAGAATCACCGTCCTCTCGCAGCAGCTCTCCCCTTTGGTATCTCGGATACCTTGTCCTCAGCCTCCACGTAATAGTCCAGGAAAATATGTGCTGTGTGGCACCAAAACGTGTGGCTCGTGGTGACGTCCAGGAAAGGCACACGTCTCAAGAAAGTGACTTCTCTGTATGTCCCGGGTCCCAAGAGTCCAGACAGATTCGGGGCTGCGAGGCAGCAGGTCAGCATCTTGTGCGGCAGAGTCCTTGGTCGGAGTCAGCTGGAGGGGGCACAGTCAGAGCAGCAGCGGGCCGGTCTGTCCCTCTCGGCTGCTGCTTCCTCACTCAGACCTCGTGGCCGAATCCTGCCTGGCTCACATCTCCTTCCTCATGGCTGCTTCTCCTCCTTACCAGCCCAGGCCACATGGCCAGATCCTCAGAGGAACAGGCATAGCCCCTCCCTCTCTACCGGCAGCATGGCAGCTTCTCTCTCACATGGCTGCCTCTTCACTGCAGACCAACACAGCTGCTACCTACTCTCTCAGCCCTCGTGGTGACCAGCCTCTCTCTGCCCACCCTTAGTTTAAATCCTGACCTGAAGCTTCCTATGTGACTTCTGTCCAGCTCCTCCCACAAAGTGCTACATTTGCTGGTATCCTATATCGCTACCTTCATCCAGCTGCCATCTTTAGTCAGGGCAAGAGTACCCCACGACATGGGAGCCTCCACCTCCCTGCCTCTCACAGAGGCAGGTGTCGGTTACTCTGGCTACCTCACAAGTAACTACACATTCTGAAAGTCAGGTACTTTTGCCTTGGGGCAGGAGCCCACTTCCTGGAAAGTGGGAAAGACACAGCTTTCCACGTGCCATTGTAATGCAGAATATCTTAAACACTGTATCATTCACCCTTCCCCCAGTCATGGGCTGTGGGGGTATTCTCAGGGACCCCTGCTGTACCCTGTTTCAGGTATGTTTCAAAGAATATTAGCACTACGAGCATACATTTGGAGGATTTTGTATCATTCAAAGTATGCTGGAACCTTACCAATAACCATTTATAATGTCACTGACTGTTAAGGTGACTTGCGCATAATTCTTGGCACATAGTGGATCTCAATATATCGTGGGCAAATGGGACAAACAAGTATTTCACTTTTTCCTGTCTAGTGTTTTCTTAGGAGAGGACTGAGAAGGACAATTTATTTATGTATGGATTCTCATAATGTTTTTAAGATTATCTGCCAAATCTGAATTGTCTACCCAACAAATATAGTTTGCTGTAAACATTAGGGCGACCTTATCAAATTCATAGAGGCAGGAAAGTCTAATTTAGGTGACTTTCCTGGCCAGGCTGCCAGGAGCTCATATCTTGGCATAGGAGCCTGATGAAGTTTTATTAATGGATGACTATTTAAAAACAAGTAATTCTAAGTGAACTTAATTCTGAATGATTACTCTTCCAGATGCAGAGATGCACACTGTGGTGCCGAGTCATCATCAAGTACCAAAGCTACATTTTAATTCCACAGGAGAGCACCCCAAACACCACCTAAAATAAAGCACCATTCCCCATTCCAGAATCAACATGAAGCTGATGCACTTAGCATTTCCAAAACTAACACAAAGGTGTGGATTTTGAGGTGTTAAACACCTTTACTTACTCTCACGGATTTGCAGGCAACCTCCCTTCAAGGACTGTAATATAATTGGGAAGGCTCTTTCCCCCTGGGTGACTCTACCTGTAAGCCTTTGTATGGCAGTTTGGAGACGGTTTGTTGATGATATGATGCTGTTATGAAGGATCCTTCTACCCCCAGCTCCTCTCCTCATACCCACATAACAACCCTTTTCCCGGCTGGGGCTGTAGGAAATGAGTAATGCTTAACCCATTTGTGTGATCAATTCACTTAAGCAGCTACTGTGAAATGTTAATCACAACTTTAATTTGTACTGCATTAGCATTTTGATTAACTTGTAGGCTTGCTAGCACACTTGAAGCGCTTTTACTCACAGTTACAACTCGGAAATGACTTTTTGATTAATTAAGTTTGTTAGACAGCAGCTGAGCTTCCTGAATGCTAACCTTCTGGGGGTAAAAGTTCGGGACAAAGTTACTGTGAACAACTGTTGCTATTGAAAGAGATTCTTATAAATGCACTTACAACATTTTAATTATTGACAAAATATTGTATCATTATTTACGTCTGACCTGAACCTTTAAAGGAGTGTGCCTTTCTGTCAAGAAAGTTTTTTTCACGTTTTCCCATCCTTGTAAAACTTCTGGGAGCTCTTGAACTAAATAGTGCATTTCCTAGCAGCTGTCCAATAACTAATGTTCTAACAAGCTGCCTAGGATTAATTTCCATAATTTTTTAATAAATTATATTTTATAATAGTTTTAGATTTACAGAAAAGTTGCAAAGATAGAAAAGAGAAGTCCTCTATATTCCATACCAAGTTTTCCTGTTATTAACCTTTTATGTTAATGTATTTTTCTCACAATTAATGAACTGATAATGATGTATAGTTATTAACTAAAGCCCATAATGGTTCACAATACTCCAGTTTACTTAATGTTGTTTTTCTATTCTAGGATTTCATTTAAGACACCACATTGTATTTGGTTGTTACATCTCCTTTGGCTCCTCTTGGCTGTGAAGTTCTCAGACTTCCCTTGTTTTGATGATCTTTCCATAATATTTTGTACTCTCATAACATTCCATAAATAACAAGTTGTTCTTTATAAATTAATGAAAACCTTTTTTTCTCATTCTGGACTAAATAAACCTTAAACTCTGATAGTGAACGGAAGTAGCAAGGTTATCTAGTCACTGGACCTCTGTCGTTATCCTGCTCTCACCTGAGTGTGGTGACCCCGCACTGTCACGCACCACCAGCCCAGCTATCAGGAGATGTGAGGAAAGGGAGAAAGGGCTCCTTGACAAGGAGGAAGAAGAGGGTACAAGTCTTCAGAATCTGGGAAGGGGAGCGAGGCTGAGCCTCACCTGTGCCGCTCCACGTGCGTACCCCACGGCCAGGGTCTTGAAGACACTCAGGACTGAACTCACGGACTGTTTATTCTGGTGGGATTTTTGTTACTTTTTTTTTTATTAAAATGTAGTTGACATATATTAGTTTCAGGTACACAACATAGTTACTGAACATCTGTGTACCTTATGAAGTGATGATCACCATGCCAATTCTAGTAACCTTTTGGCACCAAAGTAAGTTATTACAATGTTATTGACTGTATTCCCTAGGTTGTATATTCCATCATCATTCACAGGCTTTTTAAAACGGAGTTTAGAAAATGTTAAGTAATGGCCCTTAGACCTACACCACCTTCTTACCCACCTGAGAACATACCTCTCGATGCACATTGAAGGGCATACCGTATTTTTTGGACTATAAGATGCCCCGGACCATAAGACACACCTAGGTTTTAGAGGAGGAAAATAGGGGGAAAAACCGTTCCCCCATGCGCCCCCTCCTCCAGCAAGCCAGGTAAGCTACATTTGGACTATAAGACTCACCCCCTTTTCCTCCCAAATTTGGGGGGGAGGTGGTGGGAAGTGCATCTTATAGTCCAAAAAATGCGACAGTTTTTCTTTTCATCGTCTAAGCCAGCGATTCTGTTTTCTTGCAATGAAGTTGTCTTCATTTGGTGGTCACAGTGCTTGAAGTTCCTGCTTTACCCTCGGATTATTTAAGTCCAGAATTCAGTTGTACTTCAAAAGATATTTAATGCCTGTATTCAAATATTAAGATGTAGTTCTAACCAAATGGTAGATTTAAATTAATTTAAAATTTTTAGGTTTTCAAAAACTGTGTTGACAAAATTTGTTCAGAGATAGTGATCAATTAAATTCATAATAATTTTGTCTAGAGTCTGCATTTTTCTGTTTTATAAGGGAAGAGGACAGGTGGAAACCATTTTAAATCCTTCTTGAAACAGGACAGGGTACGTGTAAATCACTCAGAAGTAGTAGAGTAGAGTGTAATGAACACAGATATGAAATTGGAAAACCAAAATCGCCAATCACTTTTTACCAGCGTGATTATCCAGTCACTGAACTTTATGAGCCTGCGTTTCTCCATCTGGGAAAAGGGAATAAAAGTACTAATGCCTGTCTCATGCTTGTATTTTAAGGATTAAATGAGAACTATTTAGAAAACATTTTTATAATCTATTCATTACTATACATATATTTTCATCACATCTCAAACTGTATTGTCTATATAGTTTGCTTTTATATAATGCACTGTTTGGGACTTTTCACAATGATTCAATGAAATTTACTTTATTAGGTATAAAATACCTTTAGGGAGGTAGGTTTTTTGGTTTTTTTTAAGTATATTGCATTTTGAAGTATAATCTACAATAGCAGAAAATAAGAAAGACAAATATCTGCAGATTTGGATAAATCTGTTCTGTGCAGAAATAGTAACACCACTATGGAAGTGTGGTTGACTGTAAGTGCTGGGACAAGCCTGATATGTTCAGGGAATTCTTCAAGTCGATTCAGAATAAATGCTGAGGGCGAGGTCTGTTTAAGTCACAGAGCCTGGCTTCGGCTTCCAGAGTCTCACAGTGTAAAAAGTTTCCCTCCAAAGTGTGTCCATTTTCTAAACCACCCATTTCCACATTCCCTCTGAGACTCCTGAGCTGGCGAGTTCTTTTCATTTCTCTAGTAGTAAAAGTCTGCCTTCTGTGGTCTCTCCAATCACATCTTTCCAGATTGCTTCTTTTTTCATCTGTGTTGTTTTACCATCAATATCTGTAAGGTTTCTTTTCCAGCTATGTTCCAAACTCTAGATATCTTTCCTCACCTTCCTCAAACTCCAGTTTGGAGTCTGAGCTCCATCCCAGCTCTTGCAGTCATCCAGTGGCTTCACCGTAGCCCCTTCTCTACATTAAACCTGCCTGCATCCTGGACTCTCCCATGCTAACAATCACTGTATTCAAACCACGTTAGCTAGCACCTTCTTGACATCACCCTCTGACCCTCCTCTCTTACCACAGCATCTTTACCAATCATCTCAACCAAACTTTTCTGTTACTCCTTGAACCTGGAATCTCTTATCCTTTCTTCATCCATTAGTTCAGGCCCTTATGACTTCACTTGCCACCCTAAACAGCATTGGCCCCAGAGGTGACCACTTCAACAGTGATGTCACCAGTGACCTAAAATCTGTCACCTCTCCGGATAACCTTTAACATCTGAATTCTCTGCCTCAACACCCAAATTATCCATAATCTTTGCTGGAAAAAATCATAAAACATTTGCTAGTTGTTTCTCTCATTTCTAATTGTTTCTAATAATTTCTAAAATTATTCTTTTGATGTCATGCTGTTGAAACTCACTGGTGTGCTAGTTTTGATTTACCTCATTCATTCCCCCTGGGATGTATTCCAGACCTTTTCCTGCTCCTTCACAGTGCGCCTTCTCCCAGCCAGAAACATCGTCTCCAACTTACAGAGATGACCAGGACCCTATAACATGAGTGCTGTCAATGCCCATTCTCTTCACCTCAAAGCTACTCTCTCTTTCCAGGGACTCAGTGTGTGAGGTTTTCAGGGACTAGCTAGAGCCTGCGGTCTTGCCCACATGCCCCAGCAGCAGAAACTTCATCTTCCTCTGATCTCAAGGGGGTCTTTTCTCTCTGCAGTTTATTCTGGGCGTACCATATGCTGCCTTCCTTTTTGACTTAGGCTCTCTTGCCTCTGACTTTAAGGATATTACAGTCCACCTGAAAGATAGAAAGTGAACTTTATGAAAGAAAGTAGCCATATAGTATGAGTATGCTGGCATTTCACTGATGGAAGATTAAAGTTTACAGAAGATGGACACAAGCCTAATCAAACTCCTTGATTTTTCAGAGGAGAAAAATGAATACCAGCTCTTAAGTTGTCAGGCCATCTTCAAACCAGTGTCATGTGTTTATACAAAGTCTGTTTATTCTTCATCCAAACTTACTGTTTTCTTTAAGCGCTGTCAGAAGAGCTTCTGGAGTTCCATTTTACCTAGTAGCACACTTACCGTAGGGTCTTCTGGGCTAACACAGGGCCCCACGGGAATTTCACGCCACCTTCTTTGCATCGTGAGCTTTATAGGCAGCGTACTACACTTCAGAGTCAGGCTCTTCAGAACTTGCACCCCAGCTGTACCCATTTCCCAGCACTGTGCAGCCTTAGGCAGCCATGTTTTTAACCTCTTCGAGCCACAATGTCGTCAACAGTATAATGGGTTTAAATTCAATAACTTACATTAAGTGGTTTCAGAGTGTTGACAAATAGTACGCATTTTAACAGATGACCACTCTAATCAGTTACGTCGGTAGTGCCTGAGAGTGCCCCAGGTGCCCTCACCCAGTTATGCTTTCTTGCCTTTCCAGCTCTCATCTCCAGGTAACCCCCACGCACTGTCCTCGCCTCTGCCCCGGAGCTGCCCATTTTAACTCTTTTGGCTGCCTACTTAGTGCCCAGGATTTTCAAAGTCTGCACTCCTAGCCCACATGCTCTCTCCAGAGCTCATTTTTACCTGCACTTCTCATGTGGCTTTGTGGTGGCACCTTCGTTAAAATATGTTCAAAACCAAACTTACCAGCTGCTCTCTTATAAATGAATGACAGCCCCACATTTGTGTTAATTATGACAAAGTTTTCCCTCTAGTGTAACTTTATCAATGAATACAATACTATAAATCATATTTCCATTCTGTCACAGCTGGACATAACAAGGAATTCCGAATCAGTTGTCAGTTACAATTGATTCCAGCTTAGTAGGACAAAGTCTCGTGCACAGTCAGCCCCCATGCATTTGTCCCCTGGACTTGGAATCAGATTAGCTTTGCCGGGAAGGTGGCATGCCAAGTAGAAAGTGGTTTAGCAGTAAATGGGGATTGAATATCTGCCTGGTGTTAACGCTAAGCTGGTAAAGAATGTCCACAGTTATTTCTCCTCAGTATACTAAAACAATCTTTTCTCATTGAGTATTAAATGTCTATAAAGGACTTTGAGATGGCCTGGGGAACTGAGCCACGATCTCTAGCTGTTACCAAAGCCAGGCCCACCTCAGAGAGGAGCATATACCTACTAATTCTTATCTACCAGAAAGACTAAAACAGATAGTGAGACACAGGGAGTCCATCCCATGCTCAGGCTACCAGGACCCTCAAGCGCATTGACATGGGCCATCCCTTGGCCTCACCCACTTCAGGTGTGTACCTCTGACCAGTGGCGTGACTTTCCCACTCAAGAGAGAACCAAGCACACATCCTCCAGTTTGGCCTGAGCTCCAGGGGCTTTCTTGTAACTGCACACCTCCCGTAATGCATCTGTTCGACCTTACGTGCCCTGCCTCTTGAAGCCCTGTGCTAGTCAGTGCAGGAGACACCACCGAAAGGCCCAAAGAGGTCCCTGTTACAAGGAATGGATTGTTTTAGGGTGTTCTTTTCATCTCATCATAGAAGAACTTTGAAAACAGGTTCCTGTTTATTGAGATCTGCTATGTTCCAAGCAGTATATTAGGTGCCTTGCATGGTACATTACCTCATTATACTCTCATAGCACCCCTATAAGGAGGTATGATGCCCCTTTTAGAAATGAGAAGTCGATCATGGTAGAGTTAGGTGATTACATATAGTAAGTGGGACAAAATTAGGATTCAAACCTATGTCTGTCTGACGTCAAAGCTTTGTAATTTTTTCCCTACACTGTACTGCCTGTGAGACATGTGTAGTAACTTGGGCAGAATGTTGTTATAATTGTTGTATCTGAATGTTTTACTAATAAAAGCAGTATTTCTTGAGTGTACTATGTTTAGAGTGACAAAGAATATTCCAGACCCTTGCTGTCAAGAAGTCTGTAGTTGAAAGGCGGATGTGTAAACAAAGACTCACCATAGGATAGTGGTGGCAGGTGGCAGGAGCAGCAGACATGTGGGAAAAGGACCTGCAGTCCCCCTGGGAGAATCAGGGAGACTTCACAGTAGGAACTAGCTTTTGAGCCAGACTCCAAGGATGAATAGGAATTTCCCAGGTTGGTGGGAGGAGGAAGCGGTGCTTGTGAAAAGAGAACAGTAAGAGCAAGGGCAAATGTGGGGAAGTAGCAATAATTTAGTACTGCCAGGGGAAGGGCCAGAGGGATGTGCCAGGAACAGGTAAACAATAGGGTGTGGACCATCCTGCAGAGAAACTTGTTAGCTTTTGTCCTCTGCACAGTGGGAGGCCATTGAAGATATTTAAGCAGAGAAATAACATCAGTTTTACTTCTATAAAAATTTACTTTGGTAACAATACAAAATATGAATCAAAGAAAATTAGATGAGAATAAAGGAATATTTATACTATTTCAGGTGAGTTGGCGAGGGTCAGCACTAAGGCAGCGGTGGGGCGGAGGGGCTGAAGGGCTGAAGGAAACAGGACGGGCCGGGGCAAGATGGAGCAGGGAGCCGAGTGAGGGAACCCATGGTTCCCAGCGTTTGAATCGTCCCCAAACCTTCTCTAGTCCTAGATTCTTGATCTCCCCACCTGCCTTTTCTCTAAATTAAAACAAGATAAGTAATAGTTTTCAATTCATGATACAGCTTTTCATTTACTTCATGTAAGCAATCACTTTGCATGATTTTTTACATTTTCACATCTGGATCATACAATGAAAAATTGTGGGGAACTCTCATAAATTTTATGAAATCTTTCAACTTCATCATGAAAACTTCAAAGTTAAAAACATATGGTTCATCCATCCAAGTCTTCTAGTACGTGAGCTTTTGGTCTGGAATTTATTTCCAGTCAAGTTATAATGTAGAATCACAAGTAAAATCACCATAGTTACTCCACATTACAACTTCTAACATCATCATGATACCAGATCAGATATGATTATTCATTTCTCTTTTCCTTTTCTCTTTCCTTAGAGAACTCTCAAGAGTTGTGACTTGTGAACTAATGTTCTTTGTAATCTGCATGGTGTTCATCGTGACCTGCTTGTCTCATGCACTTCAAAGAAGGGCAAAGTGTTTTAATCAGCTCTGCCAAGAAATAAGAAAAATAAGTGGATTTCCCTAGATTTATGAACATGTGCATTCGTACGTGTGCACACATTGCTATAGATATATATTCATCCATATAAATATATCTCTTGTACCAACACTCAGGTTTTATGAGGTATAATTAGTGGGCTCATAGGTGCTCAGGACCAATCTGACCATTCCTTCACATCCCCTGTGAAGCAAACATTGCTCCGTTTCCCTGTGATGTGTACAAAAAGACCACAGGTTGGTTTAGCCAGATGTTTTTAAAAACTTTCAGTTTTTGTAAATGAGAGAACAGAATAAGACATTCAAAACTTAGAAGAAAAATGTGTCTGCCTCAGTAGTACTAAGTGATATGGCAAATTAATTTTACTAAAATAATTTACCTTAAAAATTATTTCTAAACATCTGCTAATAGATTTTGTGCAACACTTGAGAAGTATTTTACTGTTGGTGAGATATTTACTATTACTATCATTTTAAGCATGTACTAGGTTCATCTGATTTCTCTTACCTTCATCTCTTTATTTCCCAAAACAAGAGGACACTCCTAAAACTGTATAAAGTAGCTGCCTTGAAACATGATATTAACTTATATGTCTTTAAGTCAGCATTCGCCAGAATCTAATTTAATTGAAATAGTTTTGCCTAGGTAAACTTCTCCTTTGTTTAAATAAGATTTCACTGTTTAGTTTTGCCTTAAGCAAATGCAGCATTTGTTTGTCCATAAAACATTAGATCAAATGTACAGACTAATATGAGTAGCTTCTCATCATTCCACAGGCATCACTGACAGTTGCCCCCTTTGCTAGTGTGTGGTGTATTAATTTCACTGAAAACAAGGGCTCTGTCTTTAGCCTTCTTTGGGGGGAAAATAAATTTTTGCCAAGGAAACCTCCTATCACCGTACCATTACTGATGTTAATTTGGAGATGACTGCCTGAGTTTACTTGCCAGCGCTCTGATACAATGAATAGGATAGGTATCTGTGTGTAAAGTACACTGAGTTTCTCTCCTTATTTTAGTGTTGTGTACCAGTATTATCTGGCTATCCTTGCTGCCCTAAAAAAGCTAAATATCTGGCACTTTGTGGGAAATACTGTGCAATAAATGCTATGGGAGATTGTTCCCTTCAGTCCAGCTGTAGTTTATTTTCTGGTTTTGATTTTATGTGTACATTTAGAGGTACAGTGCTCGGGAGTCTTTGTTTCTTTTAAAGCTCACGTCAGATCCCAGAGGAGAGGGCCAGCGCCTTCACGGTGCTCTTGTAACTCGCGTGTTTTTCCTGCTCAGGCAATGCTTGATGTGGCTGCAGACCAGGGCTGGCTGGTGACTGCCCTGAGCATCACCAACCTGGTTCAGATGGTGATCCAGGGGCGGTGGCTGAAAGAGTCTTCACTTCTTACAATTCCAAACATAGAACACCAACATCTTCACATTTTCAGGTAATTGTTTTAATTTTCAATGTAACTGGTTTTTAAGTTTCAAAAAATTATTTTCTTTATACATGTGGTCACTTGATTTTCGGGTTGTGTCTAGAATATATTGATCCTTTACATTGAAAATGTCCCTGCTTCCCAGAGGGAGATGTGACCTAGTGAAGTAACTTTCTTGCTGGGAGTTTGATCCAGTGCCAAGCTCAGCCACAGTTCATTTTAACCTTCTATTAAATTGTTGTCCACTTGCAGATTGGGTACATTTCTATTTTAACTGCATTTATTCCTTTACAATATAACCTTTATTTAAAAGATGCTAAACTGCCTTGTGGCCTAAAGCAAGAAAAATTACCGATTTCTGTCACTGCAGAATAGATTTGAGGGGTCTGAAATCCATTGTAAAAAGTAAATTGTCCATCTACAAAATGCCCAAAACTGGATATCTATATCAAGATATAACCTGCACTTAAAAGTTGAGTTTAAATTATCATCAAATTATCTTACCCTTAGGGGCTAAGTACACGGCTGCAAATATTTTAGCAAGGAAAAGAACAGTTCATACCACAAGCAAGGTTGGCAGTGTTTCTTTCACACCAGAGTCTCCCGCCAGTCGGGAGACACTTTGTAGCCAAAATGTTGGTTCAGGGTCACGTAGACAAGCAAAACAGTCTCACTGCAGTTTGCTCTCCCGTACCCTCTGCCACTTGTCAGATGGACTCGGAGTGGCAGTCATTTGAGGCATCTGCATACAGATACCAACGAGAGCCTCAGACACACATGGGGTCTCCTCAGCAAAGCCTTCAATTTGTCTCCAGTGGGTTCCAGGGAAGTTGTTTCCATGATGCTGAGGCCCCACCATGGGATGTCCCTTGGAAACCGAAAGGCACATTCAGAGAGTGAGGCACACCAGCAGCAGGTGGCATGAGGGGAAAACCAGATATCTCATACGCCTGCAGCTCAGTTTCAGGAGCCCTTCCAACATGGTACTAAGCGTGATGGGAGTTGGGTTTCAGTAGTAAAGCAGGCACAGGAGGGTCCTTACCCAACACAGCACGCAAGTCTGTTATGGCAGCTCCTGGGGCCTAGAAGATTTGGTCTAGTTCTTTACTGTCACACTGAGAACATTATACAAATTATTCTGTATTTGTATAATTTTAACTATATGTTTCTTTTTGCTCTGTAAACAGCAAATACAGAATGAGATTGAGGTGAACTACATTCCTGGAGATCGGAGCTATTTATAATTCCCAAAATGTACTTTTAATTGTATGTCTTTCAGCTATTTGCAGTGAAACTTTATTCAAGTAATTATATTAGAGTCATTTGCCTGCACCATTAAAAGCATGCCAGGGCTCCAGTTCAGTACTTAACCCATGTAGAATCATTAATGCACGTCAGTGCCCTCCTGTAGAAAGATACCTGCTGTCTGGGAACCCTGACTGTTTACCGAGCTCCCTTATGAGCCACCCATCTTATGTAGTGATAGTGTTGCTACTTTGGCTGATACCTTAAAGAATACAGGCTGATTTTGAAACTTACCAGGAAGGCTGTTAAAAAGTTTACAGTGTTCTTAATTTTTAAAAACTATTCAAATGGTATAAGCCACCATTGCCAGAAAATCTCATTTGTGCAATGAAGGAATTATTTGGTTGGTATTGACTGTTTCTTAGGAAATGGAGCGCAGGAACGAAGGGCCCACGTGCCGGCTGCCACGGCGTCATTGAGTGCCTCCCTGAACTGATCCATGCCTGCCGGGGGAAAGACCACGTATTCAGCTCCATGATAGAAAGTGAGCTGCCGGCTGCAAAAATGAAGCAGGTCAGGACCATCTCTGCCATGTTTTGAAGCTCCTTTACTCTGTCTGGAAGTTCATATCCAGAGTTTTCTAACTTACAGCACTGGTTATTGGAGTCAGATTCATGTGGACTCAAATTCTGCCCACCATTTACTAACCATGATTATGAATTTGAAAACAACATACCTGTCTCAGGAAGTTCTTGTGAGAATTAAGCAGGATATTATTATGTAAACTGCTTTATGTAGTTCCTGATATTGAACAAGAGCTCAATAAATGATATTAAAAATAAGCACAGCGACAATAATTAGAAGTAGCGCTGACATTATGAGAAGGTGTTCCAGTAGCTCCCTGAGAAGAGCCTGCTCTAGCTCACCCATTCAGCCGCGTCACCCGGGAAGGGGGGCTTCTCGTCCCTTCAGGGTAGTTTTTCGCAATGTACACTCAAGTGTGTTTTCATGTACTTCCCTCGGTTACTTTTTTATGTCCCCACCCTTATCTTAATCACTTTATTGTAACTAGATTCTAAAGTATTCCTTCAAATAAACTGCTCACTTTATACCATATAACTTAGATAGAAAGCTAAATCTGTGTTCTGAAAGACGTTAAGTCGTCTCTCCAAACCAGCTTTGGAATTGCCAAAAATATGAATGAATGATGCCAGAAATATTTGGCATATCTAGACTGTTAAGTCTTAAGTGATTTTACCCTAAGCATGTCATAGTAAACATTCAGGATTTATAACATAATTAACATACTGACTTGTAAATGCAAGTATTAAAATGAAGAAACTTATAAACCATGTCATTTTTTTTCCTAGCAGAACTTATTTTTGAGCAAGACTTAAAAATGGTGTGACAGGCATTAAAGTCTGATTGTTCAATTTCTGTTGAACCCAAAATTGGCACCAAAAACTATTTAAATATTCATAATAAGTGCCTACCTTTCTAACTAAATTACCATCAAAATTATGAATAAAAACAATGTATTTAAATCAAAACAAGGCTTCCATTAGCAACAACAGATTTATAACGTAGCCATACATTGATTTCAAGCCAAGTTTTAGATGTGATGAAAAATTAGAACATTGTTATAATTAGTTCAGGGAGAACTCAGAAGTAAACTTACTTAATTTATTTGCATAAATTGCCATTCTGTTATCTTTAAAACCAAATGCAAATTGGCTCAGTCTGATATGATGATGGTTATTTGGCTCAAAAGTGCTTCAATATGCAGAGCAATCTGGTGCTGGCTCTGCAGTGAGGCGATCCCAGGTAACATACAAATCCTGAATTATTCCAGAAATTAGTATGTTTAAAGCATCAATTTAAGTGCTAATTGCGGTAGTAATGAGAAAAAGCAGTACGACTGTGAGATTTGCATCTTCTACCCCATCAGTATGCCTGGACCGGCTGCTGACTGGCAGAGGATTTGGCTGCTAATTAAATAATTGTATGCATGGCCGTGTTCCTGCCTGATTCAATAGATGAAGATTAATCCTCAGATAAATATGTTTGGCTGGTATTGAAATGTCTTAGCAGTTTCTGTAAAAATAGCTCATGTTTTATATACGTGTGTGTATACACACACACACACCTGACAAATACATATGTATACAATGAGGATGAAAAATAATATTAAGTGCTGCAAAAAGCATGCCTATGTGTAAAAGCCAGATCTGATTTTTGTAAAGTAAAACCCCAATGTGTTGCCAATAACTGAAAACATATATTGGTGACTAATTGAATAGTACAAGTAAAGAAACATACCAAGTCTTGCTTTATGTGGTAAATTTTACTTGTGTTGTCTCACAAATTTAAATGCTTTACAGAAAGTGTGTATTTAAGTGTCCCCTTGACCACTGTCCCACTCTGGCCAGTGTCAGCGAACATCAAGAGGTAGACACAGCTTCTAGACACAGTAATTGTTGGTCCCGGCAAGAGGGAGGCTATCACTTGTGCCTTGAAGCACAGCGGAGACAGTTCTGTGGCTTGACTATTTCAGACCTAATTTCAGAATCACAAGACAAGTTACGGGATTGGATTAGATTGAAAAATTTGCATTGGCTTTACATTTTTTAAATTCCTAAGCAGTGGTTTGATTTATCAGGGCTACTGTATTTCAGTTAGGTATACTCAGCAGTCTTCACAAGTCTTCACAAACAGGAAATCAAAGCCTGTGAGCAAATCTGTGGTATATATTAAAGAAAGTTTTTTTAAAAACTCAAGTATTCATGTAATTTTAAAAACTAACTTAGAAAAAAGGACTCATGAACGTGGACAACAGTGTGGCAATTTCAGGGATTGGGGAGATAAGAAGACTAAATAGTAATGGAAAAAATACAATTTAAAAAACATTAAAAAATAAAAAAATAAAAACTGAGAAGGGAACAACTGAAAAGCACCAATATATTAAGTTTTCTTCACAGATAGTGATAGTGCCACATAATTATAAATGGTAGAAAAAGGTGACAATTAATTACGTGAGGACATCAAGTTTATTTTGTTACATCCTTTCCATAGACTTAGAACTTCATTCATTATTTATTCAGTAATGGTGAGCAGTTACTATTTGCATACCAATTTCTCATAAATATCTTTCAATTTATAGAATAACAATAAAACTGGTATTTTCTACCCCTTCAGTATGTGTAATTTAATTGGCATTCTCAATATTTCAATGCCAAAAATAAGTATTTGTTTCTAGAAGGAACCCTCAATGTATCAGGCCCCTTATGATGTACAGACATACAGAATTGTTTTCATTTCAGAATAAATTTATAATATGGACCCAAAAAAAGATTTCTGTAAAATCAGTGGTCAGTGGATGATGCTGACTGACATCAGCAATTGCATCACATTTTTTAAAGTTACTTTTACATCCCTGAGTAATGCTCTCTACCTTCGAGGTCACATAAATATTAGAATAGATTCTTCTCTACAACACACCATCTCAAACAACAAACATCTTTAAACTTGTTCTTTCAGTATAGTCAATAGCCACTCAATACCTAGGAGGCATTTACAATAAAGCGGTCTAAAGAGTTTAGATAAATATTAATTCATCTTTAGTTGCTTTTAAAAAGGACTTTATAAATTGCAAAGATTAAAAACACACTATTTTTACACACAGTGAGTACAAGAAAAACTGGAAAATCCTAACTACAGCTATGGATTGTATCAAAGTCAATATTCTGGTATTAATGTTGTAGTTCAGCTTTGAAAAATGCTACCATTGAGGGAAACTAGGCAAATGGTACACAGATCTCTGTGCTATTTCTTATCGTTACATTGACTCCAGACTTAATCTCAAAACAGAGGTTGATTACTTTTTAGTATTCTATTTCTTAGTTGATTGCTATTCTTCAAATTAACCTTCCTTTATTATCTCTTTTTTTCCAGGCGTGGAATTTCTTATCTCACTTGCCAGTGATAGATGTTAGCTTAAGCATCAAAGGCTGGTGGGATGACTCAGTGGAAGGGCACAGTGAACTTTCTATCACAACTCTGTCTTCAGACAAACGAAATGACAACAGATGGATCACATTGCATGCTGATCAAGAGTATGTGCTTCAAGTCAGCTTGCAGAGAGCTCACATTGGGTTCCATAAGGTATAGTGTTTGGTTTCCATTCACAAATGCCTCGCACCAGATACCAGCATGCGCCACCCACATATCTTTTACATTACTAATGCGTCCGTGTCATTCATGAATCCCTCCTTCTCAACTGGCCTTAAGAAGCAAGTCAGTCTTCTGGAATCAGTCGGTCCTCCTCTTGTGCCAATTTTCAGCCCCAGAATATCGACCTTACATGATAATATGCTGCCTGGGGTACTGTTCTCAAAATATGGCCTACAGACTCCGTCTAGCAGAATTTCCCAGAGTGCCTTTAGCGTGCAGATTCCTTGGCCCTCCTCCAGACTGACTGCATCAGAATCTCAGGAGGAGGGATCTCAAAATCTGTACTGTTGCCCAGCACCCCAAATGACTTTTTAAGGACATTAAAGTTAGAAAAGCACTGCCCTAGAAGTACTTTGTTATGTAGGAGCCACAGTGGGCAGGGTGTAGATGAGAAGCTTTATCACTCAACTCCATGAATTTGAATAAGACACCAAGCTTTTCTGCGCCTCAGTCACCACATCTGCCTCTTCCTCCCTCCTAATGCATATGAGGGAGCTTTGTCAATGTTCATACAGGCCAAAGGTTTACAGTATTTTTATTTTACATTACTGTGCTCTTTCCTTTTGTCTGTGGCATCAAAATTAATTATTTGGCTTTCTGAGACTTAGTACAATAGCATGTGGGCAGGTTGGGTTTCAGTACCATAATAATTGAAATAAGAAAGAATTTGCCTTCTCGTTAGTCAGCTGCAGTCAGCGGCTTCCTGTGTCTAGAATAAGCCCACAGGAGTGAGGCTGCAGTTCATGAGTACTGTCTCCCCCCTTCTCAGTCACGACATGGTCAGCGACTTTCTGTTGTTGCAATGTCTTTTTAGTACTGCGCCTTCAAGTCCCGTCTCGTCTGCTTTCTCGTTCTAAAAATCAGTCCATGTAAATATGAACTGATTGGCCTCTGGCATTTCAGAGGCTTTGATGTGAGCATTTGTAGATGACTTAACATATCCCAACTTACCAAAAAGGTAATAATCAGACAGATGAAATCATGGGGAAAAAATTAAGATTTTTTACCTTAATATTGCTACTTAAAAATTAGATTCAATCCTGACAAAAAACTCTAAATTTTGTTCATAAATGCTGTAAAAATACATTATTCTGCCCTCTGTTTTAAAATGCTTAAGTGAAACATGTCCCTCCAGAATATGGAGTGAGGTCCGACTGAGAGCATGTCATTTTTAGAATATGTCACTGTCACTACATTTAGGCCATAAAGTCACAAAGATTCACTAGGATACAATCTTGCATTTTGTAATCTTGATCTGAAATAAAGACTCCAAGTGCTGTCATTATCACGCTATCTAGTCTTAGATTGTGGTGATTAATATATCTTACAAATTGCTTGGCTTTTAATTGCTCATTCCTCAGCGAAAGGACTTTTTAATATTACCTTATTAGAACATGTGCTTTTTTTATGAGTATTATTCTTGGGTAGTTAGATGGTGTTTATATGACATAGTGCTTTTTATTTTTTATCCTCACCTGAGGATATGTTTGTTGATTTTAAAGAAAAGGAAGGAGGGGATGGCGGGGGGAAGACATTGATGTGAGAGAAACATCAATCAGTTGCCTCCCGTACACTCCCCAGCCAGGGATTGAACCCACAACCCAGGTATGTGCCCTGACCTGGGATTGTTCTATCCAACTGAGCCACCTGGCCAGGCCTATTTTCTTGAAGTCCAGAGTCTGGGCTTGATTACTTCCCCTGCCCTCCACCCCCAGTATCAGTTTCTCATGAATAAGGCTTTGGAAGATGTGTTAACCTGGTTGTATCTCAATTTGCTCACCTGAAAATGAGGTATTAATATCATTTATAAGAATGGTGTGAGAATTTACTAAATTGATGTCAAGATTCAGGGCTTTCTGTTCTCACTAACTGAGCCAAAATATTCTGGTGGATATAGCCCCAAAGGTGGATATAGCCCCATTTTGAGGATCTTAAAACAATGACAAGTGATAGCATGTCCAAGACACCAAATCAGAAAATTGAAAACATCCCAGGTAGATACACTGAGCTGTGTAGATTTATGGCCTTCAAGTAAGACAACGCAGCCTTCTAGTCACAACCAAGTGGTAGAGAAAATTTAGAAATTATTAATGCTTTATCTTTTTTTTCCGGTTAACAGGGAAAGCAAGACAGCCATGCAGTTACCCCTCGGTTTCCCAAATTAAAAGATGAAGGATGGTTTTTGATATTAGGAGAAGTGGATAAAAGAGAACTTATTGCTTTAAAAAGAGTAGGGTATGTTCGAAATCATCATGTAGTTTCCATCTCTTTTTATACCCCTGAAGCACCTGGAAGGTAAGCAGAAACTCCCACCAAAATTCTGAAGGAATGTGGTATGTCTGTGATGGGAAAGGCAGTTTGACATTTCCGTTCTATTTTCCTGTTTTAGGTATATCTACACACTGTATTTCATGAGCGACTGCTACCTGGGCCTGGACCAGCAGTACGACATTCACCTCAACGTCACTCCCACGAGCGTTTCTGCACAGGTCAACGAGGAGATCTCTGATGCCTTGCCTGACCTGGAAGTGAAGTAACCTGACCCGAACCATTACTTGAAAGAAGTGGTTAAGGAGTCTGGCTGTTTAGTCACCTGAACAAAGTCAAATTACACGACATTTGCCCTGGTGGAATCAACTTCGAACCTCAAGACGCCCAGGAAACTGACAGTGGCTGCAGTCACTTTCAACCTGAGTCAGCTCGGTGGCCTTCTAACAGACGTTGCCTTTTACAATGTCGTCTCCGTGGGTTTTCGGATGTGTAAAATCAGTACCTGTGGAGGAGAATCTTTCCATTCATGTATTTTGAGATTATTGTATAGGAATTATCAACCAAATTTTATATTACACAGTGTACTGTTTATGAGAATATTAGCTTCTTTTCTCTCCAAGGAAAACCACACTGAGGCATGACAGCGTTAGAATTTGTTTTAACAGATTTCTAACCCTGCAGCGTAAAATATGGACGGTGTGTGTATGGCGGCGCCCAGTGTGTCTTGTTAGCAACATTTTTACTTTGCCACGTGGACAAATAATTTCAAGAAATTCTTATATTCATAAATGTTAATAATATATGAAGTAAAATTATATTACAGAGCTCAATGTTGAAAACAAAATACACTGACCATAGAAAATGTAGATACTGTAACTAGTGGAAATAAAATATTTAGCTTGCCACTTTAAGACAAGCTGACTCAGTTATTTCCCGTGCTTTTTTTTATTATTATGTTACTAATTATTCTTCTTTCCATTCTCTTCTACTTAAGAACTTCACTTCCACTTTTTTCTAATATTTTTATTTATACAAGGATAGAATTACCGTGTAATTTGTGTTGCAATATGTACAGACCACATAAAGTAATTCTTTGTCTTTACATTCTCCAAGGGTCTGAGACAGAGAAAATTTTCAACCCCTACAGGTAAGTTTTCACCTGTGATAAAGTTTCCATCTTGAAAAATACTTTTTACAAACTAAAAAATTGTTAGAATTCAATATCCATGTAATAATATATATTCTAGTGTAGTGAAATTTTATCTTTACAAAGTAATTTCAGTTGTCCCTGACCCTGTGATGAATTATTTTAAAATACTTTCCAATGTAACCACAACAAGGACTAGAATTTAGGACTTCTGAACTAAAGGACTAAAAGGCTTTCTGAACCCAGAACATACTGCTTGTATGTACCTCCTTTTCCATGCTAAAAAATTTTTAAGTGTTAAAAGAAAAAAAGAGGAGGAAGAGAAAAAAATTTAAATAATATGGGGAGACCGGGCAATTACTTCCAAAAATTAAATCGCAATAACTCATGTGGACATACCAAGTACCGTAGACATGAGGTGTCTGGAGTTTACTTCATATAAACAGTTCCTCCTGCTTTTTCTTTGGCATTTATTTCCTAATTGAAATTCATACCTTAGCCACTTAACTCACAGTTCATACAAGAACCTGAAGAGAGATGTCTTAGTCTTCATGTTTATAACATAAGACACAGGGACAATAAGAAAGAATTCCTGTTATATCCATCATTCAGAGGAAAAATAATGTGACCAGTTAAAATTAATTTTGAGTCAGAAGTAATTCGTTCACAGTAAGCTGCAGAAGACACAAATAAGGCAAGGTGCACTTGGATGGAAATGTTCTGACACCAGTGAGTAACCAATGCTACTTGTCATTATTCAACCAAAATTGTAATGTTAACGTGCATTATAACAGGACATGTGCCAACATAATCAGATAATTTCCATATTCCGTTTCTCATTCCTCTGGGTTTTATGAGCTCCACTGACGTGCCCGTCGGAGACTCGTTCTGGGTACTGTGTTGCGCACTTTGATACCCACATGAATCAGAGGCAAGTCCTGTCCTCCAACGGTGTAGCCTGGTGATGAAAAGAAGATGGAGATGACTGTAATAAAAGAAAGTAATTGCAGCAGTGAATTATTACGTAGAAAAATATTTTAGGGACACTTAGGCTGAGTTCTGAAGATGATAGAACAGTGAAGGCAGAGATGAAAGAAGAGAATTCCAGAAAGAACAGCAATGACAGGTTCTGAGTATGCACCCGCCTAAGGGGTCCAGTTACTCTGTGTTTTCAGAGAGGTGAAAGAGACAGGCGAGAAGAATGGAAAAGTCTGTGACATGACCTTGAAATAGAATGGGAGGACTACAAACCTCGTGCATACAATGAAATTCCTTGGCAAAGTACCAGAGAAGATGGCAGAAGTTCTGAAAGTAGAACAGAGAACCCGTGGAGACGTGAGAGAGCCAGCGAGGCCGTGCTGCCGTGCCTGTGGTGGGCAGTGGGCACTGAATGCTGGGTAGAGCTCAAGGCAGCGGGAAGCAAGTCAGGAGTCCTGGCTGTGAGTAGTGGTTCTTTAATGATTGCTGAGAGAGTGATTCAGCAAAATAGGAAAGGGAGTTTAGATTGCAGGAGGTGAGGACCTGAGTGGACGATGAAAAAGCAGAGGCAGAGAATTATAGAGCTTAACTTTGCAAAAATCTAATGCTATGAAGTATGTGATGGTAGAGTGGACACTAGTTGGTAAGATTAAGAAAGCCTCAGTTTCCTTCCATTTTCCCTTGCAATCCCCATACACACACACACACACACACACACACGTTTGCCCTCCCTCACCACCATTACCACCATTAAACTAAAAATTAAAATTCCTCACACATCCCCCAAAATACTTGGGTTGCCCCACAGTCACCCTGCCTCTCTCCCTCTGGACAAGGTAGACTTCACTTGCCTCATAAATAGGTCCTCCGGTACCTTGTTACACTCAGGACCACTGGAATTCAACTGTCAGAAACAACCTCCACGGCCACACACCCCCAGACTCAGGAACACGGGGGAACCTTCCTCCCCACAAAGAGTCACAGCATGTAAAAGGGGAGCACGCCCACTGTCTGGACCTGGATAAGAAGTCTTGTCTCAAACCCCATGGGTAGCTTTGATGGGAAGAGCATACAATGACATGGGATGTTTAGTCACCAAAAATGATGTTACCTCTTCCCTTTACACACATAAATGACACAACGGAGTGAGTATGTAAAGATTGACCCTCTCCTTCAAATGCAACCCTCCCTTCTAGTGAACTACTCTAGTAGCCTTAAAAAACTACACAGCACTTCCCAAGCACACACTCCAAACAAACTCCCAGTTGCTTGTGCCAAAAATCTTGGAGTCGTTCTCGACTCTCCCTTTCTCCCAATCCACATCTAATTTGTTAGCAGACCCTTTCGGCTTTATCTTTAAAAATCCATCTAAAATCCAACCACCTTCACTGCTACCACCCGCACCCACGCCACCTTCTGACCAGCCTCCCTGCACCCACTCTTGCCCTTTTACAATATTTTCGCTGCATAACAATCAGCCTGTTGAAATATAAATCTGACCATGAACCTGTTCTGTTCAAAATCTCCCAGTGCTTGTCCATCTCCAAATACAATCCAGAACCCTCCCAGCTCCTCCAAGGCCTCTGCCTCCTCCCTAAGGACCTTCTGACCCCATCTCATCGCTCTCCTTCTAGGTCACTCCATACCAGCCGCAGTAGTCACCCAGCTGCCTGCGGTGCGTCTTGCAGGACCTCTGCTCTTGCTGTGCCCTCTGTCGGGACAGCTCTTTCCCAAGACAGCCACAGGCCCGCCCATCGTAGTTTAAATGGCAACCCCACCATCCTCCACCTGCCCCATTCTTGTTTCGTTTTTCTCCATGGTTCCTATCACCACTATAAAAATATTTGCTTATTGTCCGTCTCTCCTGACTAAGCTTCAGGAAGGCAGGGATTTTTGTTGCTTTTGCTCACAGCTATATTACGAGGACCCACAATATGGCCTAGCACATGGTAACTGCTAGATAAATACTAGTTGAGTGACTAAATGAACACAATACGCACATGAATTTTAAAATACGACACACCCACTTGAGCTGATGGCTACACTTCTAGAGATTGCAAGCACTCTCAGAGACTCACCAGGAGCAGGCTGCTTGCCTGGCCCTCTCGTGGCACCATAGGAAAGGGTCACTGAATTGGTAGTTTTATTATGATGATGACTTACTATGTATGAAAAAGAATGAGATATTTTTATATAGCAATGTACCTTGGGATTACAAGTATTTTACAATTTCAAATTATCATTAAAACTTTTTAGGGAGGAGGGATGGGAAGAAAATGCAGACAATTGTAACTGAATAAAAATAAATAAGTAAATTAAAAAAAAAAAAACCTTTTAGCCTGAGGTTTCAGCTCTCTGTCTTCCCTCGCCCTTTCATCACTGCCACCAGCTATTCACAACTATTCAGTGGAAGGACCCCCAACGGGCACTGCATATGTTTGAATAATGAGAACTGATAATAACATTGGACCCCTCTCTTTCATAAATAATCCAAAATGTGTAGGCAAAAATTATTTTGTGAGCCAGCTTCTTTAAAGGAAAAACCTGAATTAACTTTCTAATTGAATTTATGGGGGTGACATTGGTTAATAAAACCATAGGGATTTCAGGTGTACAACTGTAACAAATCACCTGCATATGGCAAATCACCTGCATATGGCATTGTCAAGTCTCTTTCCACCACCATTTACCTCCCCTTTGCCCTCTTCCACCTCCCCCAACGCCACTTTCCCTCCGGCAGCCACCATACTGATGTCTGTGTCTGGGTTTTTTTTTTTTTCTGTAATCCCTTTACCTTCTTCTACCAGCCCCCTCACGCCACTGCCCCTTGACAGCTGTCAGGCTGTTCTCTGTCTCTGTGAGTCTATTTTTTAATTTTGTTTGTTAGTTGATTTTATTAACTAGATTCCACATATGAGTGAAATCATATGGTGTTTGTTTTTCTCTGACTGGCTTCTTTCACTTAGCATAATATTCTCCAGGACCATTCATCCATGCTGTCACAAAAGGTAAGGTTTCCTTCTTTTTTGTGGCCAAGTAGTATTCCATGGTGTAAATGTACCACAGCTTTTTTTTATCTACTAATCTACTAATGGGTACTCGGGCTGCTTCCAGATCTTGTCTAGTATAAATAACACTGCAAGTGTAAGTCATAATACCATAAAAATCCTAGAACGAAATACAGGCAGCAAAATCTTGAACACTTCTTGTAGCAATATTCTTTCTGATATATCTCCTCGGGCAAAGGAAATGGAAGAATAAACAAATGGGTCTGCATAAAACTAAAAACTTTTTCACAGCAAAGTAAACCATCAACAAATTGAAAGACAACCCAGTGAATGGGAGAACACATTCACCAATGATACATTTGATATGAGGTTAATATTCAAAATTTATAAAGAACTTATACAGCTAGCTTTTAAATCTGTCCATCAACTTCAAAGACATGCATTGAGCCCTTAAATTAGCTTTCTTTTTCTGTTTTTAGAAATACAAATTCTAAGTCTAAACAATACAAGGAGACAAAAATTTTCAGTTTAATGAGTTATAGTTACATTATTTCAAGGTTCTCAAAAATGCCGAGAATGGTAGTTGATTCCAGGTTGTCCTGGATCTGTTTTTCAAGTGATGGAGGATGGCTGCAGTCACTTCTGGGAAGGTTCAGCCTCAGTTCTCCCTTTTCATCAGGGACCATTCGGTACTGTTTCTGGAAAATAAAGCTCAGCCAGTTTGAGACCTTTCATTGAGATTTCAGGGATTCTACTTTGATTGAGCCTTCATCCCAAGTCTTTGGCAAGTCAATTTGAGAAAGATTTTGGGGTGCTAGTCACAGGTTGGGTCCAGTCTCACCCAAGGTAAGCTTTGGGCCCAGAAGCCTCATCTACATGGATACTTAATTTTTTTTTTACTCTTCAATTGGCCCACAATTTGGAGAATAATTTTTTAATGCACTGGATTAAGGTTTCAAGAGTATTACTTTGTCTGTAAATTAATATTAAGTAGATCATTATGGGGACTTCAAGAAGAACATGATGGACTATAAATCATTCCATGTTTGGCAGAACAGAATCACGGTACCTCCTTCTAATAAAGGGTTTTTAGATCCTCAAACCCAGGTTTCCTTACTCTTGACTATTATCTGTGTCCTTGATTTTATTTGAGCTTGTTAAAAACCATGTACATGCCATGCCTGTTTGTTGAAAACAAGTATAATCACATTAAGTGATTTTAGTCTTTGATTCCAAGTTATATTGGATGCAGTTTTTAATGACCTGAAGATGTCAGGGCTGATCTAAGATTAATTTTATTCCTGAGCTTTCAATCCTTTGGCTCTTGGCGAGAGAAGACTGTACTTTCCAGTGTGTGGAGGGTTGTTCTAGTGGGTTCTGAAACTCCCTATAGCCAATGGCCAGTTTTCCCAAGTGGTCTCAAAGGTGCCAGCCTTTCAGGTGAAAACACAGCTTCTGAAATAACCAAATAATTTCTGCGAGTGAAAGGACTAACACTGAGCAATGCTGACTGCCATCAGAATGAAACTGCTTTTCTTGTGACTCGTACATCAACACCGGGGACAACTGGAAAGGGAGATTCCGAAAACGTTCTGTATGGCGATACATCAGAATTGGTGCCTGGTCCCTAAAGTAACAGCCTAAAGGGACAGTATGTGTTTGCGTGTATAAGTTCTAGTTTAGTGACTGCTTTTTAATCAAATTGGTGCGAGGGTTATTATTAAAGACAGACGAACAAAACACCAGAGTGGATCAGCAAAAAACCAAATGGGTATGTGGAGCATTTGAGATCTTGCTCCCTGACATATGAGGGGGGACCCCCCCAAAAAGAAATTTATTTATTAAAAATTGTGTATTTATTCTTTTTTAAAGATTTTATTTATTTTTAGAGAGAGATAGCAAAGGAGGGAGAAAGAGGGAGAGAAACACTGATGTGCGAGAGACACATCATTTGGTTGCCTCTTGCATGCCCCCAACTGGGGACCCTGCCGGCAACCCAGGCATGTGCCCTGACTGGGAATCAAACCAGCAACCCTTTGGTTCACAAGCCAGCACTCAATCCACTGAGCCACACCAGCCAGGGTGTAAAAATTGTGTATTTATTCTTATGTGTTTAAACTTTAGTCACCTTCAAAGCACTATCCATTTGATTCAATATTCCTATCGAGACATTTTTTTTCCACTGCTTGAATCAGTTTTTGAACTCTTCAATTTTAATGCCTTTTTGTACTTCTGCTGGGTTTCTTGTTTGTTTGTTTTTTTGTCTCACCTTTGAGGACTTGAGGACTTTTTCTGCCCAGAAAAAAAAAAAAAAAGTGATAGGGTGAGCCCTAGGGAGAGGGGGGCCGGGGGGGGCGGGGGGAGCATTCCATTTTTGGTCAAAAACTGCTAAACACTCAGCACAGTGTGGGCAGGCACACTCCTAAATCACCCATCATGATGAAATGGGCAAACTGAGTCTTCAAAAAATTCCACTGAAGCCAAATGCAGCCTCTCAAAACAATGCCAGCTGGCACACTGATACAGATGGGTTCCTAGAAAACTCACCTAGTGGGGGAAGCCTATACTACAAGGGGCCTGCCCTCCAGAAGATAATTCCAGATATTTTTGGAGCCCCACCTCATACATCGCCAATTTTGCTAAAATAAATTCTTATAAAAATTCTCAAAAATAAAATAATAAAATAGGCATAAATTACAAGAGAAAGTTTGCATTGGAAGAAATTTCACAACACAATTATAAAATGAATAAGCAAACTTCTGATGGAGATCTTCATTAATCAATTACCTGCCTGAACATCACAGCTGAGACCACTGAACTCCGTATCGCACTGGAAACCAATCACTGCACCATCCTTTAAATATCTGAAATCAGTACTCCATGAAAGTGTCTACTAGTCATTCTGCAAAGAATGCCCATGATTTCAATTGAGCGTTCAAATAAGCTCTTCTCATTACAACACATAATGGCCTAATTATGAGCAGTATACCAGGAATGTGCCTTTTTGCCTGTTACTTTCACTGGTTATTATCAGAAAACATGCTCTGTTTTCTATTACAACACAGTTTCACCAGGGATCTTGAAGGAATGGTTATTGAGTAGGAAAAAAGCTGGGCTTCCTGTATCTAGAGACACAGTTTTGATTTTGGAGAGGTTTCTTCCTTTTAAAGGCGTTTCTATAATGCTACCTTACCCCTCTGTTGTACTTGGCGATTCAACTACTCATCGGAAGATTTTAGGACGACATGTCTGACCAATTCTCCTTGTTCCATTCCCTCACCTATAAAACAGGTGACACCTGCCCAGGCTTCCTCTCAGAGTGGTTGGCTCCATCGTGACAAGAGTAGGGAACTTCGTCACAGTGCACACCACGCCTGGCACAGCAAGTGTTTTATCAATTTTGAATAAGCGATTTATGTGAAAAGCCTTAGAAAATGAAAAAGAATGGTAAAAAGGCAATAAAAAAATAAATGAAAGTCTAAGGTGATACATTGTAAATGAACTCATCTTCAGGGTTGATTTTATATGTCGATGAGCAGAAGGCTAAGAGCCGACCCCACCGAAAACAGCAGAAGCTTTGTGCCCAGAGGGGGACGTGCTCAGGGTTCTGCTCCTTCGTGCGGTAGTCTCTCCACCTCTCCAGACGCAAGTGCACACTTGCAGTTGCAGCTCAGCACACGTGGGCCTGAGAAGCACGTCTGTGGAACTCCTCCTTCTGAGGCTGCTTCCCTGAGACAAGTTTTGACCGATAGCTGAGGGTAGACAGAAGCCCAGGTACTAGAGAAGAGGTCTCACTGCCTCATTTCTACCCCTTCTGGGTTCTGAGGACAAACGACCCCTTCACGGCCTCGCCAAGGGCCCTTTCTGGGACCCTTCTGGAAGTGAGAACATTGGAGCACCTCACCCTTTCACCCGGTGCTTGGGTCACAAGGTGTGTTACTCCAGAGTGAAATGACATTTTTTAAAGCAAGTTCTGAAATTTCCTTAAAAGCACTTATGTACTTTCCTTAATATTACAAGCAGTCCTCATTTTGCCCGATCTCCCAGTTTCCTCCTGTGCTGGTATAAGCATGAAAATCACTTTAAGTATATTCAGTAAAAACCTAAGCCTTTTCCTTTTAAAAGCAAATATTTGATTTTTCTCTCAGAAGTAACTATTTTCACACCATTTTATCCAACTGAAACCCAATTCTAGCCAAAAATAAGGAGGGAAAAAATATGTCACTCTCTTCTAATATAGTGCTGTTTCAGCAGAAGCAATGAGAATAATACAGACATCTTGGTAAAACCTCAATCTTATTTTCTGATACTTCAGAAAAATGCATGCCTCTAGAATCATTTTACCCTTCAAGTGGCCTTTGGAGAAACTGAAATATTGAAAAAATCCTTGGATCACAGCAGATAACATTCTCCGTGGACAATTCTAATCAATTATAGAAACATAACTGTACCCAGATCGCGTAATGGACCACAGCGACGGTCCTGGCTTCTGTCCATCTTAGGAAATGCTGCAGCTCACATGCCGCTCCTGCCGCCGTCCACAGCTCTCCTGCCCGGAAAGGCATCCTCTCACTTTGTAGTGACTTTTCATGCTGGAAATGATTGTACATCTGCATCTTCTGTTTCAGTCTTGTCGTTCTGTTATCTTCGCCCACTGTGTTAAGTATTTTTGGATGCTTCCTCCTATCCCCAAACAATACATTTTAAATACTCATAGGATGTGTTGTATAAATATTGAACGTGTTGAAGACAGAGTCTGAGGTAATTCAGAGTGAATTTAAGTAAATTGATTGGAATCAGCTTTTATTAGGAAATCTTCTAGGAACAATTCTGGTGTATTTAAAATAAATAACCGTTCACCGAGATGCAATCTGCACGCGCATTCCTACAAGTCCACAAGTCAGCAATCAGGGTGGAAATACAGCTTTTAAAGGCTGGAAAGCAGCTTTTAAAAAGAGCCAGAAAGATGATACCAATTACAGTAATCGAATACCTGGGAAAATTCTTCAGAACAAAAATGTTTTCATAAAAGCAAATTAAGATAATGAAATAATGATAAGGTGTTAAAACAAATAGGAGAAATGTAAAGTACACCCAAGTTACAGTTACATACATGTGTTACAGGTTCAGTAGGTAGAAAAATCAGATCCGTTCCACCCTGGTGAGCAGTGAGGGGAAGAGAAGTGACAACTGTAATTAAAAGTCAAATGTCTTACATTGGGTTTGCCAATGATTCCTTCTATAACACCAAAGGCACAGGCAACATGAGGAAACTAGATGAATTAGACTTCATGAAAATTAAAAACTTCTGTGCGTCTAGAAAAAAATAAAATAATATTTTTTTAAAAAATGAAACCTGATGGAAACTAGAAAAAAATTCTTTTGTGCACCAAAAGACACTACTGACAATAAAAAGACAACCCATAGCATGGGTGAAAATATTTGCAAATCATACATCTAATAAGGGATTAATATCCACAGTATATAGGGAACTCCTAAAACTAAACAGCAAAGAAACAAACAGCCTATTTCAAAAATGGGCAAAGGACTTGAATACACATCTCTCAAACATATACAAGCTCATGAAAAAAATGCTCAGTGTCACCATAACTACAGAAATGCAAATCAAAACCACAGTGTGATACCACCTCAGACCACTTAGATGGGGAAAAAGCAGTAACAGGTGTTTGTAGGCCTGTAGAGAAATTTGAACCCTTGTGCATTGCTGATGGGAATTTCAAATAGTGCAGCCATAATGAAAAATAGCATGACAGGTCCTCATAAAATTAAAACTAGAATTACCATATGATTGAGAAACTTCACTTCTGGGTATATACCCAAAAGAATTGAAAGCAGGGTCTCAAAGAAACATTTATACACCCACGTTCATAACAGCATTACTCTCAATAGCTAAAACATGGAAGCAACCCAAATGTTCATCAACAGATGAATGGATAAGCAGAATATGGTAGGTACATATAACAGAATATTACTCAGCTTTGAAAGGAAATTCAGAAATATGCTACAACATAGATGAACTTCGAGGGAATAATGCCAAGTTAAATAAGAGTCACAAGAAGACAAATACTGTGTGATTCTACTTATGTTAGGTACCTAGAGCAGTCAGATTCACAGAAACAAAGCAAAACGGTTGTTAGGAGCTAGGGGGAGGGGGTTTGGGTGGGCTAATAGTTGTAGTTTTAGTTCTGCAAAATAAAACAAGTTTAAGAAGTAGATGGTGGTAATATTTGCATAACAGTTTGGATGTACTTAATGCTGCTGTATGCGTACTATGTGTATTTTGCCACAGTAAAACAGTGTTATTTTTTAAAAATCAAATGTCTTGGATAAAAGATGAAGACTTACAAGAAAACCAAATCATACTCCAAATGTTTATTAAAAGTCCAGGACAACACACTATGTGGTGAGAATACCACATGTATAGGAAAAAGTGAACATTCTGAATAGAAAACTTACCGGACCACTTTACCAGTCCATTCCGCTGAAAATATCCAGGGTCCAGCAGAAGTAACGCCTGCTTGAGTGTGGTTGGTAGGGTAATAATATGGGTGTAATCATTTATAGTTTTAATTTGAATATTTCACCTGAAATGTCATATGGTGTGATTGAGTGTGATATTGTTATGTTACAGAATTATATGCTTATGACTTTGTAATAAAAGATTTTGTAATAAAAAAGGAGCGTTATTTGTGCTGGATCCTATATTTGAAAAACCTATAACACACTAGATTTGAACATTGTTGTTGCTAGATATTTTCTAATAAATGGAGTAGAGCAACTAACTTCCATTCACACATCCCTCCCGACTCCTTTTTCTGTCAGAATCCACACCCCTGAATGAGGCCCCAGTGAGAAGGGGAGTCAGCATCCCCAGCACTCAGCCCAAGACTTGGTACTTCTGACGCACTAAAAGGTTACTGGTCGTTTGGATAGTTGTCCCTTTGTGACACGCACACCTCCAATAAAGTCAGTCCTTTTCTGTCTCCCCGTCTCTAAGATCTGTGTTTGTGAGGTACTTGAACCCTACTCTTTGAGACCATAGGAAATTGTATCAAAACATTTTTTATTGTATTTCTCTCATTCTTTTTTATTATGAAGTATTTCAAACACAGAAAATGCAAAAACTAACATACTGGATATCCTTGTACTGCCTCCCAAATATACTGAATTACAGCATTTTCCGTAATTACTTTTGAAAAGAGAACAAAGCATTATAGACACAGTGGGTGTTCCGGTGCCCTCGTTCCCAATCCTGTTCTCTCCGTGTGTTCCAGAACCAGCAACTCCTACCTTGAATTATTTCATGTATGTGCTTTTATACTATTTTTTTACATAATTACATAAATTTGTAATTTGTTTCATGCTTTTACACTATTTTCACATTAATCTAAAAACAATATATAGCAGTTGTGGGAGGCAGCCTCCAAGACGGCCCCAGTGACCCCTGTGTTCACACCCTGAGCAATTAATTCCTCCCCTTGAATGTCAACAACCAGCATATGACAGGGGGAATGCGATACCGCTTCCAAGATGGAGTTATAAACACTCTGTTGTTTTTGAAATTTATCCCTATTGACATAGTTTATTATAGTGTATCGGTTTATTTAATTTTAAGTTTATGGGCTTTTATATTTGTTCCCTATATGTGTTACTACAAATAATTCCTGCAAAAAATATTTTCCCACTTCTCACTGAATTATCTTTAATTTCATAAAAATGCATATAGCTAAATGATATTCAAGGTAAGACTTTAGGTCAGGAATCGAACTTAGGCACAAAAAATTATGCTTCGCTTAGACTAGTGGGGCATGTTTATATTTTTAGGGCAAAATTTAATCTACCACGGTGAAACCATAGGCTTCTCCACGGAAACCTCTCGAAACAGGTGGTGTTGAGATTGTAGAACAGAATGAAGGCAGCCACAGGAGTGTACTCCAGGCCAGCGCTGAGGGGACACAGGCAGCAGTGTCTCGGGATTCCCTGAGTATGTACAGAGAGTTAGCATGCTGTTCTTTTAAGCTTAGATTTAACCGCAGTTTCCTAACGGATGCCTCTTTTGTGCCTCTGTGGGACATTTCCTCACTGGTGGAGTCTCTGGGCATCACCTCAAGAAAGGAGTGAAGAAGCAGAAAGACCCCCTGTTCTCACTGCCCAGTGGAGCCAGGATGGCACATGCTCTGGCAGAGAGAGGCTGCAGGGGGTGGAGCGCTGGGCCCGCAGTTATGCCTCTTGCACCACAGGAGTTAAACTGAAGTCGTAAACCTCCTACGAAATGGGAATATGCCTGTCATTATCCCTCCTGGCAAAATAGGACTGGTTAAAATGTCATCATGAATTAGCAAGCATGCTTCATGGTGTGACAAAGGTCTTAAAAGTTCTCTTCTTTTTTTTAAAATTTATTTTTATTGTTGGCACTATTACAGATGTCCCCATCCCCCCTGTGCCCACCTCCACCCAGCCCCCCCTTCCCTCTGGCCACCACCCCACTGTTGTCTGTGACTATGTGTCAAGCATGTACTTTCTACTTTGATTTACTGACTTTTAAAGCTGATATTAAAAATTGTTTCTCCCATAGAGTGTATTTGGTCAAATGGTATCCCTTTTGGAGGCAAGCTTGGTTATTCATATTAAATATATTTCTTTATGTTTCCTATCACATAGTGCAGAACAGAAAAATCCTGCAGACCATTACCTCCCCATTTCAGCTATGGCCATAGGAGCAAACTGCCCCCAGCACCACCCGCACCACCATGAAGACACAAATTCTAAATAGAGAAGAGCAGGCTTGATGAGAGGTGCAAATATAGTAACACCCCAGACGAGCTGCCTTGGATGGCTGTTGTCTCCATGCACACTGGGCTGATCTCGTTAAAGGGATGTCAGACCTTTCAAAGAACCTGAGTCACCATTTCACCACAACTTAAGATTTATTCAAGAAAAAGAATAAAAAGATTACATATAAAACTCCTTTATCATTTGGGTCATCTTCAGGAGCAATTTGTATCTCTTTCAGAATACATATTTAATGTATCTTATATATACTTTATCTCATGTGCATCAACTGAAGAAATAGACACACTGAGCACAACCTTCTAAAGCATCTGCATAGCTGCTTTAGAACAGAAGTGGCACAAAAATTGGCCACTGGCCGTCTTCCCAGCCTTCTGGTCCTGGGTGTCTTCCATTCAGCCTTAGATGCTGCCTCCTCCCCTCATTTCCTAACCCCCAGAGCATCGGCCTCTCCCCTAGGGCCCTAGCTCACCTTGTGTCCTCACCAGCATAGCCCCTAGCCTCATACATGAGAAGCACTTGAGAAGTGTCTGTCGACCAAGTACAAATTTAGTATAATAGACTAAAGGATTGTCTAATGTAGACAATGAAACTTGAACAGTAAACTTACTAAAGGCTTCTTGAGCACCCACATCTCCCCTTAAAGGGATCAGTGTAGGCAACTCCCGTGAAGGTCAACAGAACAAAGTGAGGTTGCAGAATTTCCTTCCTGCTTGCACGTCCTTAGACAGACAAGTGCCTTCCTGTGGTGGAAAAGAGGACCTGAGAGAGAGCAAACCGGGAACAGAGTACAAAATTGAAGGTACTTTTCAGGTGGTAGGTTCAGTGGTAAAAGCCCCTGTTGTCTAGCAGACCCTGCTGGAGGATATTTTACAGCCTCCACCCCAGGCTGCTATTTATTTAACAACATCTTTCCAACTCAGTGTGAATTATCCAAAGAACTCAAGGCTCTCCACAGAATAATTCTGGGAGACTATGAGGAATTTACATGTGGTGGCTTCTGAGAAGAGGACTGGAAGGAGACTCTAATGCTTAATGTTTTGCACCATTTGATTTTTTTTTTTTTTACCTTGTGGTTACACAGTATTTTTCCATTGAAAATATCTGGTTAAAATGTTTGATAGAAGAAAAACTCAAAATTATAATAGTCCACTTCACGCAAACAAAACAGAATCAACAGATTGCACTGGGCATTATTATCTTAACAAGTTGATTGACTAGTTGGGCGGTTGAGGGGAAGGATTAAGAAAAAAACTTGCATTTCCCGTAGAGGACAACTGGGAGAAAGAGGGTGAGTTCCCTCCACAGTGTCTGAGGTTTGTGGGGATGGCATGGCTGGTGCCCAACACCCTCGCGCCTTTTTTGGAGTTCCATGATATGAGTGGGTGATCGCTAAAGACAACTCTTTATCAAAGAATGGTTAAGACAAGGGCAGATTCAGTGTTTTATTTAGGAAGAAAAACTTAAGACCTTCTGGGGAAGGTATTTTATTTTTGTGCTTTTTGTACTTCAAAAACAAAATCTCAAAGTAATTTCTCTCCTTTCATCCTTATTATGGTTGAATTGTTTCACCCCCAAGAAAGATTATTTTGAAGTTCTAACCCCCAATACTTGCGAAGGTCACTGTGTGTGGAAATAGGGTCTTTATCCAGGTAATCAAGTTAAAATCAGGGCCTTAAATTAGGCCCTGATCCAATGTGGCCGTTGTCCTTATTAAAAAGGAAATTTGAACAGAGACAGACACAGAGAGGCAAGATGATGTGAGGAGCCACAGCGGGCTGCCGTGTGAAGAAGGCAGCGACTGGAGTCAACGAACACGCGGGACCTTCAAGCTGGAAGAGGCAAGGCAGGGTCCTCGCGCAGGCCTCAGAGGGAGGGCAGCCCTGCCACCACCTGGATCCCCAACTTCCAGCTAACAGAACTGGGAGATAATGGATTTCTGTTGCTCTAAGCTACTTAGTCTTCAGAACTTTGTTATGGCCACCCTAGGAAACTAATACAAACCACCCCCCTGTATCTTCTGGACATACAGACACTATGGCTTTTGCCTCTAATCCAAGGCCTCAAATTTTGCCTCATTGCTTTTAGTTTCCTCATGCTGTTCGCACCTCCCTGCGTTGGCTCAATCGGTCTCCAAGCTTAGGAGGCCCTTGGAGCCTTTGTGGCCTTGTGACCTTCCTGGCCTTTGTGGCTGTAGACTCCACTCTTTCCTCAAATCTCAGCCTGGAGGCATTGCCTTGAGCTGGCAAAGGGCCCACTCCCTACTCTCCTCTTCCCCTCACTCCCTCCATGGCTGCGCCCGCCTGCTAACAACGCTAACAGTGTCTGCGGGGCTGTTAGGCCCAGTGGAGAATAAGGCCCTCCAGGTCTGAGTTCTGCTGACAGAACGCTGTCAGGAGAGGCATGTCATTTTCAACCGCCTTCAGAGAAGAGCCAACCCCCAGAATCTAAGCAGCCTGTGTGGACTTCGGAGACACCATGACAAAGAGAAACTGGGACACTTGGTCTGTCTCTAGCACTTCTATAACTACTCTTCATCCCCTCTCAGAAACCTGTGAGATAAAACAGCCCAGGGCAACAGGGAGGGCCCTGCGTGCATCAGGCCTGGATTATAAATCTGCACTGTCTGGGGTATTTTTACCCCCAGTATCTCTTGCTTGTCTGTGTGTGTATTTGCCTTGATTGTGTTAGGTCATAAGTTTCTTTGGAACTGAACACTCCACTTCAGAGAGTGTCATTCAGTGTCCTCTGGGATCCGAATGAACGATGGCTGAATGGAAACCGCAAAACCATGAGACTGAACAGACGGGTACATGCGAGAGAAGGCTCTGGAAGAAGTAGGTGGTCTCATTCCCCACGCCTATATTATGAGGCCAAAAGAACATGTTTAAAGGACTAATTATTTTGAAGGGATTAAAAATGAAAAGTGGAAAATAAAAGCCCTATTTTTCTAACGAAAGAACATTTTCTCTTGATCATCCACAAATTGTAAGAGACATATATTAGCATGCTATTTCATTAACAAATGACAGTCCATTCTCCACAGTGAAGGAATAAAGAAAAAGTTCACCTAATAAGAGAGGTTAGCTCCTAATTAGGATCAGGCTGCAGAATTTGCTGGGTGTAATTTTTCACTGCAAATTGTTCTCGGGTTGACCTTGGCTGGTATTAAGGACATGGGTTTGAAAACACATCTTTCCTTTGCCAGCACGTCCCCACAAGGCATCAATGCCTTCCACAGACATCACTGAATCTGTCTCCATCCCCCAGCCTCCTGCTCCCTCGTTACCCTGCCATTCTCTCCGGCTTTAAGGAGTCTTCGGGAAGATAAATTAATATTCACTGAGTACTATGGGGTAGCAGAAATGGCACAGGACTTGGAGTCAGAGAGGCCTGGTCGTGAGCCACGTCTTTACTACTTACTTTTACTACCAGCTATAAGCTGGTTTCAAAATTGTCACAGGGGTTGAACATTGGATGTGGCGGTGGGGGGGAGAAGGATGTTGGTATAAAGCAAATGCTCACACATATTATTTCTCTTCTGTTTCAAGGCTTCTCAGCAGTTCTGTGAGGCTGGCATTCCTCCCCATTCTGCTGCTAAAACACCCAGAGAAGCTATGTAAGTGTCTCAAGGGCATGTAACTATTATTTGGGGAGGACAAGATCAGAACCTCTGGCCCCGAAGTGTTTAACACAGTCACATTGTTGACCTAAGCACAATGACCTTGAAGACTGGCTGTTTCAGGCTCACACGTGGAATGCAGGGCCCCCCAAATGCAGGCACTAAGCAGTGGCTGCCCACATCTTCCACGCTCTGCAACTCAAAAAAGTGAGTCTGGGGGAGGAAGACAGGGCAGCCGATGAGGCCCTGGGCACAGGTCTCCCTGCCTGGAACCCTATGCCTCTCCCCACACTGTCACAGAAGCTTGCCCTACATGCCCTGATACCCCAGTGGCTTCTAGAGAAATAAGTAAAAGCCTTGAGACATGAATGTACTTAATTTTCCAAGAAACTACCACCACTCAGCCTCCCACCCTGTGAGGTCCCAGGTGTGCTTGACCTGTGTGTGGCTGAGGTGGTGATTTCATAATGAGGCACGGTTCAGAGCTTTATACAATCATTCCACCCATATTGATTGCTTCACCTCATGAATAGAAACCTGGTGGAAAACTTCTATAAATGCATATCAAGCAATCCAGCTTCCTAAGTCAGCACTTTGGAAAACTTTGGGCTTTGAAAATTTTCCAGTGGTTCCAGAGATGTCGATGTGACTTTGCGAAGCTGGGCAGTGGCAGGAGGGTAGGGATGGGGAATGAGGGAAGAATGACTTCTAGCCCAGGCCAGTTGTGCACATCACTGCAATTAATAGACATCTGGGAAATTTTATCAGAAAAGGGTCTTGAAAATAGAATTAATAGAATCTCATAGGACTTCAGACTTCTCTTAATCCATTTAGGGTTTGTTCTCTCCCTTTGCCCTCAGTCAGCCCTACCTTCCGGGCTACCTGAGGACTGTCATCAAAAGGAATTTCAAGAAAAATGAATCAGTTAAAATCTCTAAGATCTAGAGAGCAAAAATTGCAATGGATTGTGGAAAATAGAGAAGCAAGAAGAATGAAAAACAAAAATGGCTATTGATGTAGTTCTTTTCATAAATACTAAGAACATAAAAGAGGAGTTCTTAAAATGTCAGTGTGTTTCAAAGGGGAAGAAAAAAAGATTTGTCTTTTCCTATTGTGTCTTAAAAAGAATTACACAAATTAAAACAATCTTCCTATGGTTAAAAATGACTTATATGAATCTCATTATGAAATTTATAAGTAATGGTTTATAAAGCAATCTGACTTTTAGCAAATCCCAAAAATAGCATCGAATGAGTATTATTTACTTCAGAGTCATCTCAGTAGACTGTGCCTATTTCAACAATGCAGTTATCCGCCATGAGTTTTTGAAACTTTCTTTCATAATTCCCTTCAGAACCTGAGGTACATTTCTCCTCAATGGTGGCAAACATTTGTTCTAGGAGAATTTGATTTCTTGAAATGGTCAAAAATTAATGTGATCAGCCTAGGTAATAAAAAACAAGAGGAAACTATGATTCTGGAGTAATCGTCTTCAAAACCAGTTTCCCAAATACGAGTCCGAAAGAGCGCTTCCCACAGTGCCAGCCTGTTGGAATAGCAGGTTGCTTTCCCGAGATGGGCGTTTGCTCAGCTACACGGAGAGTCACTCTCTTCTCTTTTTGAGCCTAAATCATAGTTTCCAGTTTTTGCTAGCAGCTTTTCATAACGTTTTAATTATACATTTACAACTTGATGATACTAATTCCCCTTTCACCTGGCATCAGTCATTTTTTTTCCCATTTCTGATTAGAAAATTCGTTCTCTTAGAACCGACAGAACTAATTAGCTCATAAGGGGCCACTGGATTTGCTAGGTAGATTTATTCTCTAGTTTACAACACTGTTTGACATTCGTAAACTGTTAAGATCGGTGCTGGTTGTAACTTTACCATGTTTCGGATGGCAATAGCATGTGGAGGTCAGCCAGGCCTCCTCTCCTGTGTAGTTTAGAAGCTCATTAGGAGGCATTCACTTCAGAAGAGCACACCCATCAAGGGTAGCCCGTGCTAATGTCTGCCATCCCATAACAAGGGCTGAGGGACACAACTGTCTACATTCATAATATTTGTAAATGCCTTTTGCTCCGTTCCTGTGACAACTTCTCCATATGCTGGGGGAAGATCAAGGTTGGTATATATGGGAAGAAAAGAAAAGTCATTTCCAAATGATGCTCTCTCTACACTCATTTGCATCATCTCTGTACCTCCTTGTGGTCCAAGCCTGACTCTTTCTTCCAAATGAAAAACAGCACGTGGGCATCTTCCCTGCTTCACCAAATGCTGAGGCTTGACCACAGCAGGCTGAGATGGGATCCTGGTGTTTGGGAACACAGTGGAGTCACCCGGGCTACCAAGGGTGCCTGTTCCACAGAGGTCAGCTGTCCACAGCCCATCTGAAGCTGGCATCAGGCTAAAACAGGGTGTGTGTTCCTTTGAGCCATATCAGAAGAGAGCTCTTGGAGGAGGAGCCTCGGGCATCTTAGAAAACATCAAAATATGAGGCACAGGGACTTGCCTGCCAAGAACCTTTCAGGTGGCAGCTCCTAAGGTCCAGTGTTCTGGTGTTCTGCCTACTGACCCAGCATGATATTTTGGGACTGGGGATCCAGGTTTTCCCTCCTCTGGACAAGAAGGAAGACGAAGCACTCCATGCTGGCCAACTCTTAATGTGAGTATTGACCTTTGTCACTGCTGTTTACCTGGGGATTTTTTTTGATTCACATAACTTAGTTATTAACATTGTGTATGTAAACTGAGCGTATTACTTAGAGATTAATGTGAGTGTTTGCCTTTGTCGCTGCTGTTTACCTGGGGATTTCTACTTGACTCATATAATTTATTAATGACACATATGTAAGCTGATCCCTGATACACATATATTTTTTTAGTTATGTAATCAAAGCTTTTTGCCCCTGGCTTAGAAAAAGGTGTCATATTTATCTATTTTGAGTGGTTTTACAGAATTATTAAACATCCATTACTAAAATGGAAAGTGAAGACAGATTATTCTTCTAAACTAGTAACAAGTGATCTATTTCCTGAGAGAGACAAAAAATCTAAAGTTGGATTCTGAATTAAATCCCTAAGTTCACAATGTTTCTACAACATTGTACTGACAAATTTGCTACCACTTAGAAACATGCAGAATCAGCTTTGGAAAATGGGTTTTGCCTGGGGTCAATACTTTCCTGGAGGATCACGTGGCCTGTCTCTGGTGGTGAGCTGCCTAAGGGGTAAAGAGAAAGTACCAAAGAAAATTAAGGATTAACCAGAAAGATTATACCCTGTGGTCGCCCCCCTCGGCCCCGCTGTTGCTTTACTTCTCAATCATCACTTGAGAGGCTGGCAGCAACTTAAATACATGTCATTTGGGCAATTCTAATTTGTCTGCACAGAACAAGTTTTACTGAGAGAAATCTGCTTGTAAAACACCTCTCCTTCCAATCTACCCACACATCAAAATACCCTCTGTTTTCGACACATATAAATGTGACCTTAATAAGGGAATAAAATACAGACTCACCAAATGTTCCTGTATCATTCCCTTTCCTTTGTTTCCTCTCCTCCCCCTCTTTCTCTTCACTTTTTACTTTTTGAGTTTTGGAGGGAAGACCAGGGATGAGTAGATCTTATGTGGAGACAACAGTGATAAAAATCGCTAACTCCTGAGTGACATAGGTCAAATGTCTCTGTACACTGGCAAAGAAACACACAGTCACTGCCAAAACCAGAGAGTAAAGTCTTCTAAAAATCCCCTCAGGCAGCGATGTTTCAGAGTTAAGCCTTTTCGTTTATATTTGGACAACCACCTGTTGACTTCTATTGGAGCTTGTCAAGGGCAGATAGATGGCGGGAACCTGGAGCATAATTAGCCCATTCAAAGGGCTTCATATTCCCCTTTGAAGAGGTTGCCATTGTTTTCAACGGAGCATAGTCAGGGCTCATAAGATCAAAACATGAAAACAAAGAAGGAAGAGTTTACTTGGGGCAGGGTCCTACTCTTCTTTTGTGATTATCACGGCATATCACGGCCATCCTTTTTAATCCAGGAATCAATTAGGGCAGTCTTTATAATGCATTTCCCAGTCCTGAAGTGCAACGGGCAGAGCCAGGCAAAAGACAACGGAGAAAATCCATGCTGGGTGTAGAGGGCATGGCAGCAGGCGCTGTTCCGGGGCTCCTGCTATGGGTGCATACAGAGCAAGTCTGCTTCTCCATGGAGAAAGAGAGGAAGTTGAAGGCAAAGTGAAGCCAGAGGAAAGAGACAGAGTACAAAGTATGCTTTAGTTAGGAAGGTCTCATTTAAACCAAATCTCAAATTTATGACAGGGAAGTTGCCCACCATAGGGTAGCATCTTAGGTGAGCTGCAGACAGTTCTAAGCACTGACAGAGTGACCTCATTCAGACAGGGTGAGGACACCCTCAAAGATAATACACTACCTAGGGACTCGCAGGAGTAAGCCCTTACCACCCCCTGGTCTGAAAGGGCAAAGGGAGAGAGGGGGCGGCTCTCTAAACTGTGAGAGCTATAGCTGTAGAAGAGAAGCTGCCCCCAGAGCTGGGGCCTAGAGAACACAGCCACCATCAAAGCCGTAGAAGGAAGAGGACAAGGCAATAAACAGTCTGACCTCTCTCTCCCCAATTCTCCAATAGCTGCCCGCTGGTTGAACTCAAGCAGCAGTTGGTGGGAGCCTCGCTCTCCCCTGGGTTGTGCTGTAGAGAGTCAGTGTCCAGAGCACAGAGCAGTGTGGAAAGGATAGAGGATGATCTGCTGGGGGAGGGCGGGAGGGGAGCGAGGTGAAAGTAGAAAATAACTAGCATACAATTACTATGATATCATTCAGAAACTTTCAACCCAATGGACATTTATTGACTATCAAAGATGTACATTGCCATTCTAATACTGTTGATTCATATCAAACCTGGAGCAAGTTTCTGTTACGTACATTATCTCATTTACTCATTTTACACATGGTGAAAATGAGGCTCAGTTAGATTATGTCTTGGCCAAGGCCTTACAGCTAATAATGACAGGGTCGGGATTTGAACTCAAATTCATTTGACCTCAAAGCTTCAGTGCTGTACTCAAAAAAATGCACCTGTGGCAGGACTCGGTGGTTGGCTGGATGTGGGAAAGGGAAAAGAGGCGAAAGCTGACTGTATTTTAGGGGTTGACTCTGTTAGCTCCGAGCGTGTTGAGGCCATGAACTGAAATGGGAAACCTAGGAGGGACAGATAAGTTTCTTGGGTGCATGCAGAGTCTGATGCTCAAAAGTTAACTGCGAGGGGACTGTGCCAGCGTGCAACATGAATGCAGATGTGGAGTATCAGGTCTCCAAACAGATGGGGTGATGGCTGATGGCAGATACATTGGGGGTAAATGGCATCACCTAGGGAGCTTGCTGAGCAAAGATGAGATGAAGAATAGGTAGGGCTTTTCAAGACCCCTGCACTGAGCAGTTCCTCATGACTGAAAGGGGGTTTTGTATGGTCTAGTGTGGCACACAAGGTCTCCTCCACTGGGCCCCACATACTTCAGCGTTCCTTCTCCTAATTCCAAAGACAAACCTTCCTCTCTGGTTAAACCTGCTTGCACTTCCCAAACTCCTCCACCTTTTCTATACTCCACTCCTTGTCTCTCCCTCACCCTAGTCCTCCTTCGCAAATACTTTGGCCTGGCTCATTTTCTTGGTAGCTCCCTTATCTCCACCAAATGGCACATGCTGTCCTCTAGGGTGTGTGTCCTTTGCTCCTTTTCATGGGGAGAATTAGGTGCGCATATATGTTAGATGTGGATGGCTCCAAAAAAATGCTGATTCAATGACTTATTTGGGAGGTGGCCAACCGTCATTAAGTCCAACTTTCTTGTTTGAGTCAAATTAGCCCAAAAGTTTGGACTAGTTTGTTCCTAAAACATCACTCCAAAAATAGCAGTGGTAGCATTATTGGAATACAAAGGTGGAATTCCAAAGGGACTAAATGAAAAGAAACAACACTTATTTAGGTATACAAGGGGGGACTGAAAAAATAAATAGAATTTAGTTATAAAAAATTGTGTTTATTCTTACATGTTTAAATTTCAGTCCCTTTCAAATTACTCTCCATTCGAAGCAATACACCTATTGAGACTTTTTTTCACTGCTCAAAAGTTTTTGAACTCATCAATTCTGATGCCTTTCAGTGCTTCTACCATTTTTGTTTCACCTCTTCCACATCAGCAAAATGTTTCCCTTTGAGGACTTTTTTCAACTGCGGAAACAAAAGAAAAAATTGCTTGGGGCAAGATCATGTGAATAGGGAGGGTGGGACACAGGGGTCAGGCCATTTTTGGTCAAAAACTGCTGAACACTCAGAGCAGTGCTGGCAGGTGCGTGCATGAATCACCCATCCCAATGGAATGGGCAAACATGTTGAAGGAGTCAAAAAAAAAAAAAATTCACTGAAGCCAAATTCAGCCTCTCACAACACCACCAGCTGGAACACTGATGCAGATGGGTTTCTAGAATATTCACCTAGCAGCAGAAGCCTGTGCTGCAAGAGGCCCGCCCTCCAGAAGATAATTCCATTTTGGGGGTACCCTGTCATATAGTGCAGTGGCTAAGGGCACCAGGGGCTCAGGAGTTAGATTGTGCATGTTCAAATTCCGGCCCTAACACCTTGCAATTTGGGGCAAGTTACTTAATCTTCCTCGATTTTCTTTACTTGTAATTGTGGTATTGCATAAGTTTGTCAAGCATATCAAGGTAGGTAATGTTTAACCCAGCCCCTGACAGGTAATAAGTCCTTAATAAATGTTAGATATCACTGTTATAATTACTTTTAGCCATAGAACCTAGCTTAGTAGAGCTAGAAGGAACTTCACGGAAAATCTAGTCCAATCATTTCATTCATACATGTGGACATGGATGCTCAGAGGTAGGTCATGACTGCGTGGAGCTCAGATATCATAAAACAAGGCTGTGCGCTTCCTTCCACTGCCCAGAGCGATTCAACAGTGCGTAGGATAGTTTGTACCAGCACGGCCCATGCTTTCGCTTGTATTACAAGCAGTAAGGCAGAGTAATCTAGATTTTTTAACTTTTTCTAAAAAAGATAATATTTATATTATAAAATCCAAATTTTAAATCATTATAAATACTGTTAAATTAATTAAATATGAAAAATGCCAATATAATATTTAAGACAAATTTTCATAAAGCAAAGCTTACACTGGTTTGTAATCACAAAAATCCTGCCAGTGGTCCTTACTCATACCAATGGTGATGGGAGCAACGAAAGCAAACATATGGAGATACGTTTGGAGTAGAAATCGCGGGGGCATTTTCCGCAGGACAGTGTTTGTTTTTCTAGATCACTATCTAGGTCAGAGGGAAACACTTGTAATGAAAATGGCCACCTATAGATGGCAAACTTATACTGCTGGCATTCCGTCCTTGAGTGCCCTTGCAAACAAGTGTCACCAGATGGAGATGAAAGTGAAATTTAAAGAGAAAACAAGAAGCCTAAATGCACCCAGAAATAGTACTCTCACACAAACATAAAATGGAAAGAGAAGCCCCTCAGAATTTCACAAAATAATTAGTCTGATTCATCTGCAAAGACACCTCATGGAATCGCACCAAATGCATTTATTTGAAATATACTTCCAGAGTCCCTACAACATAGGCGACCCCCAGCTGAGAGTGGAAAGGCACACATGTCCCTGCCTTTGAGAGCCCTGACAGCCCGGTGGCCTTCCACCAGCGAAGCTCCCAGCAGCGGCCCTCATTTGACCATGGCTGTTGTCCCTGATTTCACAGGAAAGAGAAGCTCAGACACACAGGAATGGCAGTTGAGGCTGGAGTCCCGCTCTGTGAATTCCAAGTCCTATCTCTGTCTGCAGCTGTATGCTGTCCCAACATAAGACAGAAAGTGACAAAGTGATCCAGGATTTGGAGGTAGTAGGGTTTCTCACTCAAAAGGAAGCCCCAGCTAGTTTTTCCAGAACTTTTCTGAGTACAGTGGCCTCAGCTGCCCCAGCTAACCAGATTAACTTCCTTACAGGGGGTAGGGACGGTTCCGAGAGTGCAGCTCTGGACCTCCCACAGCCTCTAGGGAAGCTAGTTTATTAACAAGGAGAAATCTTTCCATACTCCTTATAAAAGATCTTTCTATATAATACAATCTTTGTGTCATAAATGTGTTTGATTAGAACAGTAATTAAATGCCTGGTTAAACATATGAACTTTTAACAGTTTCCTATTCCAGACCTATTTCTATGAATTTACATATATGTGGATATGTAAGCATGCATAGGGAGTTTTTTTTCACCCACTTCATATATCTTTCTGCCACTGGTTCTCTCTTTTTTCATTTAGCAATGTACCTTGGAAGGCTTTCTGTATACGTGTCACTCAGTTTAGTGTGGCGTGGTGATTTACAATTTGGATGTACCATACTGTATAAACCATTCCGCTGCTGGTGGGTAGTTAGTGTGTTTCTGCCTTTCACAGTTGTAAACAGTTCTGTGGTGAAATCCCTTTATGTGTAACTGCACACGTGCAAGTATCTCTGAAGGATAAACTCCTAAGGAAAAAAATTGTTGGAAAAAAGCATATATACATTTAAAATTTTTATATATACTGTTAAATGCTCCCCTACACGCACACACACACACACACACATACACAAAGGCTGAACTGACTTTTTTTGTTGGCTCTTTCCATTAACTTTCTATTCTCTTCCTGTACTCTGGGTCACATTTATGCCATGTCCCAACTTTATCCTTGAAGTCTTCCTTCTCTCTCTTTCCCCCACACCCAATGCATCAGAAAGCCCTGTTAGATTTACCTTCCAATATATCCCAAACCCAAACACTTCTCACCATCTCCTCTGCTGTCCCCTGGTAGAAGCCACTGTCGCTTTTCTCCTGGATCCCTGCAGTAGACTCACATATCTCCCGGCTTCTGTTCTTGCCTCCTTCAAACGTTCTCAACACAACAGCCAGAAGGACCCTCTCACAACCCAGTTAGATGGCTGCACCATCCTGCTCAACACCCTGCAACAGGTCCTCACCCCGCTCAGTACAGGCCTCACAGTGACGCCCAGGGCCCTATGGGATCTGCCTCTCTTGCCTTTTCTCCTCTATTTTTCTTTTCTCCACTCCTTTCTCCGGAAACTGACTGTCTTCCTCTTTCATGAGCACTGCAGATGTGCCCCTACCTTAGGTCTCTGACCAGCAGGCCCTTCCATCCAGGCATCTGCTCAACTAACTCTTTCACATCCTTCAATTCTGCTCAGGCTGCACCTTTTCAGCAAAGCCTCCCTGACACCCTTATTAATACTGCGCAGAGCTCCCACCCGCATCCGACATCTTTGCTCCTTTTTCTTTTCCCATAGCACTTACAACTCTCTTACCTGCTATGTAATGAACTTTTTTGTTACATACATTGCCTATGTACCCCTATCTGAATGTAAACGCCACATGGGTGGGAACCTTCGCTGTTTTGTTTACTGAAAACTCCTTAGTCTGCAAAGCAGTACATAGTACACAATAGGTGACTAATAGATATATCTACTGAGTAGGAATTGTTGTTCCTCCCCCTGTTGCAATTATAAAACAGCTTCACAGAGGTGTGGCCGGGACACTGAGGTATTCCCTAGTAGATGATATTTTCCTTTTTGTTTCACAAAAGAAAATGAAAAAATTTAAAAACTTTGTTATGCAAAAGACCCCAAAAGGGGGATGAAAAGACAATTTGGGGACAAAAGATTTGCAAATCACATACTCATCAAAGGATTTGTGTAAATAGAATACATAAAGAACTCTCAAAATGCAACAGTAAAAAAAAAAGAATCCAATTAAAAAATGCGTTAAGGGACATGAACAGACATTTCATCAAAGGAGATATAGAGATGGAAAATAAGCACATGATAAAATGTTCAACATCATTAACTTTTGGGAGATTCAAATTAACAGCATAGTGATATCAGGTCTGTCATAAAATAGAAAATAATGGTAACACCAAATACTGGCAAGGATGAGGACAAACTGGATTACTCATACGTTGTTGGTGGGGTGTAAAATAGTACACTCACTCTGGAAAATAATTTGGCAGGTTTTTTAAACTTAAAAATGGACTTCCCATACAACCCAGCAGTTGTATTCTTGGGTGTCTATCCAAGAGAATTAAAAACAGAACATATTTTTGCACAAAAATATGTATAAAATATTCGTAGTGTCTCTATACATAATATCCAAAAACTGTAAACCACCTAAATGCCCTTCAATGGGTGGATGGTTAAGCAAACTAGGGTCTTTCATACCGTGGAATATTACTGAACAGACCTGGAGAGCACTATGCTGAGTGAGATAAGCCAGTCAGAGAAAGACAAGTACCATATGATTTCACTCATACATGGAATCTAATGAACAAAGTGAGCTAACCAACAAAATGGGGACAGACTCCTAGATGGAGAGCAGTATGTCAGCTAGTGGAGGGGTAGAGGTTAGGGATGGGGGGATTGAGCAAAAAGGAAAAAGGACTCATGGACATGGACAACAGTGTGGTGATAACCGGGGGGAGGGGGGTAAAAGGGGACCAAATGGCAATGGAAAAAATGCAATAAAGATTTTTTTTAAAGAAAAAGAAGGAATTAACTATTGATGCATGTAACCACTCAAATGAACTTCAAAGGTGATAGTCTGAGTGAAAGCGCCGATCTCAAAGGTTACTGCTTACATGATTCCACTTATATAACATTCGTAAAATAACAAAATTATAGAGATATAAAACAGATTAGAGGTGAGGAGGGTTTAAGGTTGGGGACTGGGGAAAGGAACATGAAGCGTGGTATGAGGGAGACTAAAATGATGTTAAGTTCTGTGTCTTAATTATAGTGGTGGTCACACTAAGTCAAACATGTGACAAAACTGCATATAACTAGAGAGAGAGAGAGTAGAGGGAGGGCGAGAGAGGGAGAGAAGAGCACATGTATAACTGGAGAAACCTGAATAAGTTCCGTAGGTTGTGCCAATATCAATTTCCGAGCATTATCATGTACTATAGATAACCAACATGTAAACACTGGGGCAGGCTGGGTGAAGGGTGCACCAGAGTCCCCTGTACATTTTTTGCAACTCTCTGTAAATCTATAATTATTTCAAAATGAAGTTAAGTTCCAAGAAGAAATCCAGGCCAGTGAGTAAGCTCCTCTTCTTTCAGCCCAGAGATGCGCCTGCTTCCTTGATTTCATGAGGATATGTGGCCCTTGAGCTACTCTCTTTATTTTCAATACACATAACACCTTTTTACTTGGTCTTTTTCTAAAAGCTCCATTCACTTTTCAAGGGAGAGACTGGGAATACTTTATTCCTGTGTGGTTCTGGGGAAGTTGCTCAGCATGCTGTTCTTCAGCCTTCCTTTTGGAACAGGGAGAAAGTCATCGGTCCCCTCCCTCACAGGAATACTGAGGAAGGCCAATCCAGAGAAAATTCCAACAAGCTTCTTCCATGTGGAATTCAGAGATCTAATGAGAATCAGGTAAGCACTTCCCTCCACTGAGCACCCTCCACATTCTGCTCACTGCACACATGCTTCCAACACAGAGACAACCTGAACGCCGGTCAGGTTTTGGCACATCCTAGAAAGATGTGAAGGTCCTCTATAAGCTACAGCATTGCTGACCATTGAATAACAGGTATAGATATAGCATGGTAGTTCTAGTATAATGATACTATCAAGTACTATGGGTTTACAGTGAGTTTATGCCCTTCCTCAAATTTCCAATTTGTCAAAGTAAGTATAATTTTTCAAGTCATTTGCATAAATTAATTGTTTAGTAGAGTTTTTAAAATAAGCCCATTCAAACTATTTTTAACCATTTTTCTCTGAATTGGACCAATCCATTTTCAAACCATTTTGTACATGTCAATGTCAACTTTTTTGCAAAATTCCACTCAGTGTCCCACCTCCACATCCTTTCTTTTTCTTCATCAGAGGAGCATTCCTTTTTCACTGTTCCACTTTCTCTGGAGCATGCCCTCACTAAACAAATTTGCTGTGTCACTTCTATTCTTACACCACCCTGGAATAAAACACTATTTGCTGGTCACTCATTAACCACTGAAACCTTGGCCGGATTGTTTCCAATGCATCTCAATAAACACTCTTCAACAGGTGTCACACAATCACACAAGCCTAGAATCAACAAGGAGGGCAGTACTGCCCGGCAGGTGCTACACCATGTATTGCTCTTGTGCAAATTAGAAAAAAGCACCCTCTCTGGGTAGGATGCCAGACTGAGTCATGGCTGAATTTCAGTCTTGACCTGCCCAGGTGGGCACAACCTCAGCAAATGGACCCAGAAGTTCTAGAACAAGTCCAGGAACACAGATCAGCTCCTCCTCACCTTTGCACTGGGTCTGTCATTGACTTGCAGTGTTTCTAAGAGCAATCACTTGACCCTTTCATGACACCTTTTTTCCCTGGGTAACAGTAAAACCTATGCAACAATTAAGACATCAGGTTTTACAAACGCATCCCGTTAATGTTGCTTCTCTCTGCCGCCATGACTGTGGTGCCAATACTCATTGGGAGATCGGCAGATCGCTCAGCTCTAGCACAAGCTCAGACTGTTTGGGTTTACTTCAGTGAGGAAGGGGGAGCGCTGGCAAATTCTGTCCATGTTTAGTTTCCCTCTTCCAGTGCAGTGGTCTGTGACTTACAGCACAGAACCCAGGACCTGCTGTCCGGGGCCCAATGCAGGCACTCTCTTGAGTTGAATGAGAATATTGGACTCTCAATTTGTAGTGGAAAACACCTCCCAGATTTTCTATACTCTACGATACCAGCTCTGGACATTTCTCATTCAGTGTTCGTTTCAGTCAGCTAGTCTGAAAATTGGAACCAGAAACACTTGACAAATCACTGGCCACATCATGGTTACAGGTGGTGACATATTGCTGCTGCTGCTGCTGCTTATTCATGAAACTGGAGGTTAAGATTCTGTTTCTGAGATGTAAACTAGGGAAAAGCCCACATAAAGCACCGGCGTTGGACAGAATATCACATAGACAATTTCCAGTTGAAATGCCAGTTATTAGAAGTCATGTGGAGTCAGGAGTTGCCATGGAATCCATTTGTTTCTAAACCAGCTCCTCCTGCTGGAATAGTTTCTCATTATCATGTCTTTCTTATTGGGGAGGGGGGAGGGAGAGGGAAAGAAAGAGAGGGAGAGAGGAAGGGGAGGAGAAATCTAATAGAAAACTATGTTAATAGTTCTAATATACACAAGCCCTAAAATGATAAGAAATTGCAAATATTAAGAAGAGTTAATATCACCTTTAATACACATTTATGTTTCTGTCTGGTTTGCAGGAAAACAATCCCATCGCTATCATGGTTTCCTTTCTGTGACTTCTGATTATTCCAGGCGAATACGTGAAGGCTTATTATCTGACACTTATCTTCACAAACGAGTTATTGGATCTCCAGGAGCAAAAATAAACATCAAGGCAGATCTGAACCATGATAGGCTGCACATTTGCAGTAACTTGTTTTCCTGTGAATCCAGTGTATCATTTTTATTTAGATTCTTAACCAGACCATTACCGCTTTTCCTCCTCTGAAACTGCTGCCAGGATGAGTCGATCCTCTTGTTTCCTCTGAATTATTTGTTTAAATCCTGAGAAGTGATTGGCTGGCATATGTGAATACTTGAGTTGTTTTGTGGTAAAGTCACCATGTGTTTGTAAGTGAAACACAAAAACAGGTTGATCAAATTCCAACTTGAGACAACTGAATTACAAAACTTACAGAATCCATAATTTAACCACCATTTTAGCGTATGTACAATATAATTTATCATAATTAGTCAGAAGATCTGTTGGCTAAGACACATTAAAATTACATTTGTATATTTATCTTCTGTTTTGCATTATAGGGTATTAAATGTTTCATATGAAGAAAAAAGTATTGGTAGACAGCTCCAGAACCTTGACCTTATATTTCTGACTGTCTCCACTTCCTACTGCTCTAGTGAGCTCTCCCTCAGGGATTCAAGAAACCCTCATCTCCGTTAAAAAGCCAGGTCCAAGCTCTTCTTCCCACGCAGGGGCCTTCGTTCACTTTGACACCAGGAAGAACCACGCTCAAACGTTTGTGGAAAGACAATTATAGGAGAGACATTCAAAAGGCCTTTAGGAATGTGAAAAGTTGTTCAACCTCCACAATAAAAGAAAAACAGTCTAAAAGGAGACTAATTTTTTTTCTCCTATCAGATTGGCAAACTAAAAAAATTCATAATGTGCTTTAAGGCAAGGCTGTGTAGAGGCACTCACCCTCCCACATTGCTGGCGGGAGTGTCAATGGGATGCTCTGTGGTAGTGCAACTCTGTGGTCTGCACTTTCAGTACATATTAGGAGAATCCACATACCCTTGACCTAGCAGCTCCACTTTGGGAATCAGCCCAATGGTTACACTTGCACACAGGTAAAGGACGTGCACAGTGTTATTCATTGCTGTGTTGCTTGTGACAGCAATGAGGAAGCACAACCTAAATGCCCTCAGTGGGTGATAGGTTAAATTGTACTTACATTTCCTTAAAATGGAATACTACAGGGATGTGTAAGTAAGAAAGGTTGAGGAAGCTGTCATGGCAAGTGGACAAAAAACAAGGTGCAGAACAGTGTGTAAAATATCAGTCTTGGTGATTGCTTGAATATGCATAGAGCAACTCTAAAAAGATAATAAAAAATTAGATAGTTGTAGAGCAGCAGACAGCAGCTGGCAGCCCAAAGATGCATTTGCTTCATTTCCATAGCACTAAAATTGGATTTCACTTAATAATTTGCTAGCCAGGTAATTTTTAAAAAGTGAAGCAGAACAGGTCTTAAGACATGATATGAGCCCTGGCTGGTATGGCTCAGTTGGTTGGACCGTCGTCCCATAACTGAAAGGTTGCAGGTTCGATTCCTGGTGAGAGCACACACCTAGATTGCGGATTTGATCCCCAGTATGGGTTTGTATGATTCCTGATCTGGGCACATATAGGAGGCAACCAGCAGATGTTTCTCTCTCACATGGATGTTTTGCTCTCTCCCTTCCTTTCTCCCTCCCCCTCTCTCTAAAAGCAATGGAAAAATGTCCTCAGGTAGGATAAAAAAATAATTAAACATAAGATAAGAAATGGTGCTGATAACCTAATCTGTTTGGATTTTCCACCCAGCTTTAGGCTCTCACCTGGGACTAGGTAGAGTCGGGTGGGAGGGCTCTGCAGTGGGAGCACTGATGCGCAACCAGTTTCAAAGCAGAGTAGAGCTGTGACTTATGGATATATATCCTTTTATCAAAACTCTCTCCAGGTTTCCTAAAGATGCTAAGGAGCCACAGCTGGAAAGAGGCATCCCTATGTTCCCAGATGGGCCCAGGAGCCACACTGACTTATCCATTTGTCACAATAGGCACAGTGTCTGGGGCTCATGATAGTTTTAAGGACACACAAAATATATTAGTTTATTTTACAATCAGAAGAAAAAATAAACATAAGCATAATGAGTAGCCCTGACCAGTGTGGCTCAGTTGGTTGTGTGTTGACCTGCAAAGCGAAAGGTCACCAGCTCGATTCCTGGTCAGGGCACATGTTTGGGTTCCGAGTTCAGTCCTGGTTGGGGCGCACATGGGACACAACCAATAGATGTTTCTCCCTCTCTTTCTCCCTCCCTTCCCCTCTCTCTAAAAATAAATAAATAAAATCTTTAAAAAGAAATTAGGGAATGGTTCCAGGGCCAAAAGGAAAACCAGTGCTTCTTTGCTATTTTCCCAATGTGTCCTATCCATGGTCAATAGACCCAGCTCTCTAAACTTTTTCTTCCCTATAGCCCTGCAGAAAACCCTGGACCCCTAAAACCTTCTGAGGGCACCTCGAGCACTTGCCTGCCTTCTGAAGCCCAACACCCAGGGAAGGGTGGCCTGGCTAGGTTCCAGGGTTCTCCTCTCCGCGGTAAGGCCCATCATCATCTTTTCTATGGAGGCAGGAATGACCCATCTTCAGAAACCCCAACCTATCACCGCCGTGAGCCTCATCCCTAACCTCAACTAGGTAGTCGTATGATTTTATGCCATATGCTCAAGGTCCTACAATAGCGGGAATATCCCTTCAAATTTTTTCCCTCCTGACAATCTGCACCCAAGACAAGCCTTGAAAAACCAGACTAAAGCAACGGTTTTCTAAGTGTGGTTCCCTGACTGGCAGCATCAGCATCCCCTAGAAACTTGTTAGAAGGCAAATTATTGAGTCCCACCCCAGATCTGCTGGCAAACTCTGGGAGTGGGGACAGCAACCCCTGTTTTAACAGGCCCTCCAGGCCAATTCCAATGCAAGCTCAGATTACAGAACCACCAGGAGCGCTGGTGTCCAGATTTTCAAGGGCAGATTCCTCAATGAGTCCATCGAGAGTGGGACTCAGAAATGTGCCCCAGACGCCAGAGGCACGTGGTCCCAAGGCCCAGGCCAGCGGAAAGGTACTTCCCCGGGATCCTAGGGTCACGCCAGGAGGGCAGGCAAGGGCGGCAGCTATTGAAAACTGCTGGCCTTCACGCTCAGCAACTTCAGACGGACCCCGCCCGTAGCTGGGTAAAGCGGCGCCCTCTCTGCGTTGTGGGAGGTGTCAGCCACGCCCCTCCCTCGGACCTCCTCTCCCGCCCGCTCGAGACTGAGCGGCCTAGCGCACTTACCACTCCGGCCCTCCCACACCTTTCCGAATGCCAACTCTGGAATCCATCAGGCATTTACGATTCCTAATCAGAGTGAGGCTCGAGGGTCCATATTTAAAGGTAGCATTCCGCCACCCCTTCTCCCCAGGTGAGCCAGAAGTTAGCCAGGTCTGGAAGCTGCTCACCTGTTTATGGATTAGAGGGATCCGCCTTATGAGAATGCTTTGCCCACTCCGCCTAGAGGGTGGAGGGCTAGGGGCACCTTTTCGGCAGCTCCCGGCGTAGTCCCTGAGTACCTTGGTCAGGGGTACTAAATTGGGCTCAGAGAAAGGGTAACTCTACACAAACCTAATCCAAAGGCTCTCAGAGCTGGAGGGAGTGAATGAAGCACATGCCCTTGGATCCATCCAATTCTGAGATACCCCTAACCCTTTTGATGGCCACGAACCCCACTACGCCCCCTTCCGGCCACCCCGCCTTCGCTCGTGAGCGCCGGGCTGGCGTGCTCTCCTGAAATGCACACAGAGCACGATTTGCCCTTAGGAATCCCAAAGTCTTTCAACCCCAAGTCTCAAACCAACGTTGATTTTCAGCTTTTGAACACCTCGGGTGTGCACCTGTGCTCAGCTTTGCTGAATCACACACACACACATCATTCCTAGCTGGATTTCTGGAAAGGACAATTGTAAAAAGTGCCAGAGGAGCAGCAGGCACCCATTGGCTCCTGTCTTCAGAATGCGCAGCATCGAAATTTTCCAGTTCTTTTCAAGTGTGCCCAGTTTAAGAAGCATCTTGGTTTCTCGGCAACAAATTCAAGGTCCATTAGATCACAGCATCAAAATCTGGGTGGAAAATATAATCCAGAATATTTAGAGCAACTATATAACGTCCTGACCTGCAGTCACCGCTCTTATTTTTCAAGTTGGTGCATTTTCTTGTTTTTTTCTCCAGTGTGTAACCACTGAAAGTAATTTTTTGGACATTTCCATGATCAGGAAGTCGGGCGCCTAAAAAGCAGTACCTCAGAAGAGGGCTGTTTTGGTTTTTGCATAAAATATCTTATTTCCAAAACATCCTAACCAAACAAGTAATATTTACTGTAATTTTAAAAATATTAAATATGTCTGCTTTTTTGGTGGTTTATCTTATCCTTTGTTTTCTAGTAGACCTTCCCCACCGGGTCAAAGTTGTAAGGGGCTCTTGTTTCTGCCTGGACATCACAAAGTCTAAATGTGGTAACAAAACGCGGCTAGAGCAGGATTCACGTGCGTACATGGAAGAAGAAAACCGTTAGTTATTTTCCTAGACAGTAATATTTCCCTAGATAAATTCTCCTTTCCAGTGGTAAAGAGTGAACATCTGGATATAACATACTGAGATATTTAAATGACCATCTTTGGATTTTGCATCTTGATCATAAATATATCCTTCTTCCTGATCGGGGCTGTGAGCTTTGTACAGTCGTGTTTCTGTGATGTGCAAGCGTGTGTAAGTGCATGTGTACGTCCCTAGCAGTCTGTAAAAAAAAAAAAAAAAGTATGTTGCTGGGGTGGGGGAGATGGAGGGGGGCACAGAAATCACTCTCGGTGTGATAAGATGCTCAAGCGTCAGGGCGCCGAGAGGAGTTACCAGAAGGCAGGAGGGAGGTCTGTGTCCAAGTATAAATCGGCACCACAACGGGCCGGCTTGGGGCCGTTGCGCTACGGCTTGGCGGTTTGCACCGGAATTCTGCTGAGTGTTCTCTTGGTCTTTCATAACCCAAGGGTTCAGCTTTTCTAGTCTGGACTTTGCCTGATGTTGGGAGAGGTCAGGTGGCCCTCGGAGACCCCCTCGTCTTGGTTCCCGGATCGCACAGCCTTCAGCGCCTGCACGTGGGGGCGTCCGGGGATGCTGAGGGCAGGTTCCAAGTCCGTAGCATCCAAAGCCGCTCCGAAGGTGCAAGGACTCCCATGACCAAGACGTCGCGGTCGTTCTAGGCTCTTCGCCCTCATTGAGTGAGGGGCGGAGGTAGGGGAGGGTTTAAGAGTGGAGGAGCAACATTTTATAGATCGGTTTGCTTATAGATCGGTTCCGGTTTCTTCCCGTATTAGGATGCTGTTCTGGGGCTGCGTAGACAGTGCCTGAGGGACAGAGGGCTACAGGCGGGGGCACCCTCGCGAGAAAGGAGCGGCCTGTTCCGTTGTCGATGGGTTGCGTGTGCCCATTTCTTTCTTTTCTGGGGTTTTACCCTTTATATTGACAAAAAGGTGGGTATGATTCGTCTTTTAGTCCCAAGAAATTTATTTAAAATATCTTACGCTAGAGCGCAACTCAAACTCTCAGAACACTTGGGAGGCACCTTGGCTTTCGGTTCACGCCCCAGACGGCAGGAGCGCGTGCAGGGCTCGAGGGCGGGGCCACCGGGTGGGTGCGAGGCAGGTCCTGGCGATTGGGCCGGGGCTGTGAAGGAGCCTCGTTCCTGCTACAGACTAAGTTCAAAGATTAGAAAAACAGGTGTTACGTCGCTATGCTAATTCACTCTCTGAGTAAACTCAGCTCAGACAGTTGTGTGCGGAGGACTTAGAGAGAGGGCCATGGCTGTGCATTCACTTTGTTTATTAAAGGACATCTACTCGGTTCATCAACAACTGAGCATCACTGGGACGATGGAGCAGACCGCCTGGCCCCCCAGGACATCGCCTTCGGTGTGAAGACTTCCTTACTCATTTTGCTCATCTTGCTTCTCAGGGCAAAATGCTGCATTTCTTCTAGGTGAAACGCGCCGGACGCAGAGCCCGGCATCGCCTAATCCCAGGGAGTTCCTGCGGTGGGCAAGGGTTTCAGACTCCCGAAAAGGCACGAACACACCTGCACGTCGTCTGAAGTAGAGACAGGGTTCAAAGCAACTGCAGACTTAACTGAAATCCTTTCTGGAACACAGCTGGACTAGAAAGCCACTTCTTACCCCTAAAGTGTCATTGCATTGCCTGGCAGCTCCGTTTTGCCCCTAAGATCCGTCCAGGCTGGAGATGGAGGACACAGGGGTCACAGAAGGTCCTCTCACCTCTACAAACACACGTCCCCTCTCCTTACATGCGGTAGTTCCTCAATCTTTCCCGGTTTTCTGGAATCTTGTCTGGGAGGGAGCCACAGTACTTCTCTGTATTCCTACCCATCTGTCTTACAGTGCATGGGGTGGTGGTCAAGCGCCCAGAACCAGGTCTCCAATTGGCTACAGCCTCTGCTCTAGATTCTAGCCCATTAGCTGGATTCAAGTTCTGAAACACCTACAAATCTCCGTGTTTAGTTTTTTTTTCCCCTTATTCTTTCTTTCTATATTGAACATTCACCTCCTCTTGCCAGGTGTTTCCCAGATGTATAAATACCCCCAGAAACCCCCGGCTGTCCTGAAAGCTTACCGCCATCGGGCGGCAAGGATGTGGCAGATGTCTGGGTTTTCTAATAAACTTAAAGTTGTTCCGAACCACAGCAGAACGGCACACAGCCCTCCTCTGAGTATGTACATGTTTTCTCAGCGGCAATTAGAGCCGCAACGCAGGGGATGAGCACGTTCCTAGCGTCCTCACTCTCTCTCACGGCTGTTGAAACCACTGCCGTCGGCGCACCTCCGGGGCTGAGTCGCGGCGACCCGCTGCACCGACACCGAGCAGGGAGTCGCGTCTTCAGGGAGCGATTCGCCAGCAGCAACAATTGTCCTGGGGGACAAGTCAATCCCCCCCGTTGCTCTGTTTTTCCTCACGACAGACCGGAGGCGAATCAAATTCTGTCTCTAAGATAACATTTGTCAGCAATAATACTTACAAGCGCTTGTTTAAAAGGCTCATGTTGGGGAATTGTGAATGCTTTAAATCATTCCCGTAAACCATCCTTTCTGTAAGGCATAATGATGTTAGACTTTTGTTTTCTGAAACAAAGCCCAACAAAAAGTTTTCGTTCACATTTCAGACAAGGGGACATGTGAGATATCTAACTCGATTTTGGCCTGAAATGTAACCCCTTTTCCTCTAGTGTCCCCTGTCTGCTCCGCAGAGGAAAACTCCACCGGCGAGCCTTCCACGGTGAACGAATCAGCCCCCAGACTCTACCCGTTTCGGGGACAGTGCTGCTCTTTGGGATTCATTGAGAGACAGGTATATTTATCTCCTTTGGCGAAGAACTCGATGTCGTCGTCTTAGATTCAGACAAATGAGAAAGAAAATAAAACCCATCACCGGCCCGGAGCACAGCGTGGACCTCGCGACTCACCGGCGAGAAGGGCGCGGCCGCCGGGTCGGCCCCCGGGCGAGCCCCTCGCGCAGCCTGAGCGGCCCCCCGCTTCGCTGCCGGGAGCCCCGGCCCCCGCGCCTCCCGCCGCCTGACCCCTGCGGCCTCGGGCGGCTAGCGGTCGCCCCCGCCCCCGCGGCGCCGGCGCCCGGGGCTGAGTGCTCAGCCCCTCGACCCCACGGTCCCGCACACCGCCTGCGAGGCCCGGAAGCCCGGGGCAACCGCGGCGGCGGGACGGCGGAGACACCGGCGCCCGAGACTCCCCCGGAGCTCCGCGGCCGCGCGGGCGGCAGGGCTGGGAGCCGCGGGCCGGGGCGCGCGGGGGCAGCACGAAGCGCGCTCGCGTCACTCAGCGCGGTTGGCCAGTGAGCGCCGGGCCCCTGCGCGCAGCGGGCCAATCGCGAGCGAGGAGGTTTGTGAGTGGCACTCAGGGAGGGCGGGCGAGAGCCAGCCCGGGAGCGAAGTTGAAGCTAAACCCTGCAATGTGTAAAGAAGTTACAGGGGGGCGTTTTCGGCTTCCAATTAGAAATTGTACTAGCAACTACCCAGGAGGAGGATTCTAAAACTACCTCACCCGTCCCAAGGCCTGCATCCCCCCGTCTTCTCCCACGCTCCCCTCCCCCAATTCATGACCGGGGGAGAAAAGGGGGCCAGGACGCTCTCCGCGCCTCTCTGCGGGTGGGAAGCGGCGAGGCCCGCGGAGTTGCTCAGTTGGACCGTAGACATGAGTATAATTACGAGGCGGGCGCCTCCGCACCCTTTGCCGCGAGCGGGGACTGAAGGTAGGTGAAGCGGCAGAAACCCTGCGCCCGCCCGCCGCCCCCCTCCACCCCCCACCCCATCCCCCGGTGCCTGCCAGGGGCTGCAGTGAACGTGCCACCTGTTAACCTAGCGCTGCCCTGCCCGGCGCGTTGCCGCCCCTGCTGGGCGAGGAGCACGCTGGGTCGGCTCGGGAGACCCGAGGGACTTGGTGTGTAAGTGCCACTTTTTGAGGAGTCCCTGAGACTTAAGATCCAAGTTGGAGAGGTAGCCAAGTTCCAGGTCTGCCAAAGTAGCGGGACTGACAGGCAGCCAAAGAGCTGTAGAGGTTCGGATTTGCGGAAACCTGTTTCCCCAGGACGTGCGCCCGGACCTGGCGCGGGCGCCGGCGGCCGAGGGTCTCCCCAGGCTCTTCAAAATGGTCGTTGTGTTGTTTAGGCAGCTTCCCAGGGGGCTGGAATATGTGGCTGACCTCGGTGAGGGCAAGCGAGCACGCATTGCTTGCAAGGGGCTCAGTCTCTCTGCTGATTGCTCCATGTTTTAAAGAAACAAACAAAATCACCGAGGAAAGCTGAGGCGCACCGAGGCCCTTTCCGGAGTGCGGGCGAGAGCAGGAGGGATTGCGGAGCCGCAGGTCTCTTACGCTCTGATGCTGTTGTCTTCACAGTGGCCTGAAAGAGGCGACCGGCGTTCCCGTTCCAGTTCTTCGCCCAGGGACTTGGAGCCGTCTCAGGTGCCGCGGCGCTGAGGAGCGAACGTCGGGGATTATGTCGATTTTCCGAGGACCGGGGTTCGCAGCGCGGAACAGAAGAAAAGGCTGGCTCCTCGGGGGTCGCGCCGGCATTTGATATCTAGAGACTCCCAGGATTGCCCCGATTGCCCTGGATTAGCAACTTTCCTATATTTGCATCCCGTATTTTTAAAGAAAATAGTTTCTGTTCGCCGCGTTGGTCTTTTACCACCACTAATACACGAAGCAAAGACTTCAGTCTTTTCATGGAAAGTATGCTTTATATTTTTGCCAAATATGATCTCTAAGTGAAAGTTTATTTTGGTTTTGAATGAATCTGTGGAGTTTATGTTGTAAGAAGAAAGGGGGAACGAGACACAATGAAAGAGAAGTCCAAAAATGCTGCCCGGACTAGGAGGGAGAAGGAAAACAGTGAATTTTATGAACTGGCTAAATTACTGCCTTTGCCCTCGGCTATCACTTCGCAGCTGGACAAAGCATCCATAATCAGACTCACGACCAGCTATCTCAAAATGAGAGTAGTGTTCCCAGAAGGTAAGTGACTTTGCCCAGATGGAATTTCAAAGACAGAAGGGGTAGAGGACTTGCCAGCCAGTGCGTGAACCTATACCGCTGGGAGGAGAAGTACATTCATACTTTCACACACTCTCTGCAAAGGGAAGTTTAGCGTGGCTGCTTGACTGAGGACCTCTCTGGACCTAGAAATCCTGTGGCCTTTTCTTGGCTCACTCTACATCCCCATTAATACTTTCTCTTCAGTCCATCAGATATGTTTGGTTGGGAAGCAGCCCAACACTGCTTTTGTCAACACTTCAGATACTGGGCTCAATGGAAAGTACTACTAATCCAAACATGACTCCTTTTTTTTTTTTATTTCTTTTGTTAGAATTGTATCTGGTAGAAAGCAGGAACACTGCCAAGTTCTTATATTTTTGCTATGTATAGATAGACCAGTGTACATGAAGCTAAGGAAACTGGATAATAGTTTCTCTATACGTTTGTAATTCTGTAAATGAGGAGCAAGCATATTCACAGATAAATATGTCCTGAATTTACCCAGTCTCTTGACTGCTGATAGCAGATTTATTTTCAGTCTTTGAGATATTCACAGATTCTGAAACTAACTCTGGGGTATGTGATTTGCAGCTCTGGGCTTGATAGTATCTCTGAGATAACAGGCTAGTCCCTTAAAACATAAGATTGAATTAATCTGGTTAGTCCACTTAGAAAATATCTTCTAGGTGGTAGGTTGGCAAATGAGTCCTGGGAAAATTGTCTTATAAGGACTAGAAGTTGGAATATCTGAGCTGTTGACATGATTTTAAATGTGTATTTATATTATGAAGATTCTCTGTGTGAGAACAGCGCAGCCTCACAAAACACTCTCCTGTGTAGAAAACATTTATACTCACTGTGAAAAAGACACTTCTGTCTTCTGCTTCATTCTTTCCTTTACCGACATTCAAATAGCATGAACAGATTTAAAATATATATTTCAGATATGTCGTTTCTGAGGGAAGGCTTTTGAAAATATAAAGGAGAGAATACCAAATAAACAAAAATTAAGAGAAAGAACCCAGTTTGTTCACAAACCAGAACTTCTTATTTGACCCAGAGAGGTTTATGTTATTGTTGCTTTTGGATGTATGGTGTTTGCTTTCTTTTATGGAAATAGGGGGAAGGAAATAGTCATTATTTGGCTTGGAGGTTCATTTTGCTTGATCTTGACTAAAAGTTACTATCTGAATCATAATCTTGCAAAACATGCCCCCAAATTAGTCAGGGGCACTAAAGGAAAACTTTCTAATTATAGCTCAATTTTACCCTAAAACTATCAGTAGTGTTATAATCATTTTGTCTCAAAGCAGTTCCTTGAACAGTCTCATCTGAAACTGTTCACCCTGGAAACTACAGGAGGAAAGGAATCAAAACCTAAAGTGCCTGAAAAGTTAGAGAGAGAGAGAGAGAGAGAGAGAGAGAGAGAGAGAAAGGAAGAGGACTTCTGTATTAAAAAACGTATTTCCCAAACTCTGCTGAGAACTGTTGGTGAGAAAATTACTGTGATGCTACATTGCCTTATGTTTAAAAAGGAGACGTCGTCGTCTTTTATACTGTCAGCGCCTACTTTATAAAAATAAAGCTATTGCGAACTCCGCTGGTCGCGCCGTTCCTAACAGGATTATTAGCAGTGATTTGTCAGCCCCTGCAGTCTCAGTGGGCTCCCTTTCTGCGTGATTTCTAGCGGGTCTCGTCAATTATCAGTGCCAATGTCGCTCTCTGTTTGATCAGAAGAAGCATATGGTGCTGCTTGTGGGGCTGCAAGTAATCGCGGGAAGAAGAGGATAGCAGGTCTGCACTCCTGGGTGTGCACAGAGAGGGACCCGGGCACCCGGGGAGTCGCTGGGCCAGGGCGCTCATCTGTGTTGTGCAGACCCTGGACAGGCGGTCTGGAGGGGATCAGGGCTGCTTTTTGTCGTTTTGTTTTTGTTTTTAAGAGAGCAAGCTTTCTTATTTAAATGATAACTCTACAGATTATAAATCGCATGATAAATAAATTGTTTTAGCCAACTTCTTGATATTTTAAAGAGAGTGCTGATGAAGACTCCCTCTGGAGTCCCGGTGGTGGCCAGCACGGTCCCCTGTGGCTACCTTAACTGATGACTGTGCTTTCCGCAGCGCCCCTCACCTTCCTCCCCAGCCCTGGGCCCCGGGCTCCTCCTCCCTCCTCTCCCTTCCGAGGGTGAGTGTGAGTTTATGGGGAGGAGGGGATGGACGATGTGTGAACTCTGGGCACATCATTTATTTCTCGGGCTACTGTTGAGCTCATAACTCACCCCGCAGCCTCCACTTGGTGAGTTAGACAGGGTCATCCGAACAGCTGGCTGCTAGGGATGAGGTTTTAATTTTGAGGATAGCTTCAAAAATTCAAAAGTCAAACACATCCCTTAAAAATATTAAACAGCGACAGCAACAAACAAACACCCCAACAGTTTTACAGAAGTGAAATAATCACAAGCAAAGAACCCGGGATAACCTGCAGAGGGTGCCAAATTTGGGTTTAGCTACAGACTGAAGGCAGGGGGTGGACAAGACTGGGTCCATGGCAGTGGGGGAAACTGAGCACTTTACATGGAAATACTCTATTTTTTAGTGATAAATAATGAAAATAATTTGTTTGAAAATGAAGTTTGCTTTTACATACTGTAACACCATCCTAGCACGTAGTAGGTCTCCAATAAGATTTTATTTTAAGGATAGGAGATAGTTGTTTCATAATGGTAAGCCTTCTTTCACGTGTAACATGGGTTTTGCAAGGTATACAATCACAATAATTACAAATCTGGTGACATAGGCATAACAATGACTGTATGACTCTATTGTTTTTGCTCACATATATTTAACCTATCGTACCCTTAATGCCAAAAGGCTTAAATCAACAAAAATCCTTCCATATTTGTATTTGAAAAATGGTTTAATCCTAAAGTATTGTTAACTTTACAATAGCTGAAGACATCCTTCCCACCAGGGTCTAGTAGATTCCCTGTCTGGGGGAAAACTTCGGCTCTTACTTATCCGAATAGATAAAACTGAGCTGTTGAGGGCAACATTAAAGGGGGAGAGAGGAAGAATGGGATATGGATGCCTGGAATTGCTAAGAATAAAACATTAGATTGGAGATCTCACAGTAAAAAAAAACTCAGGGAAGATTACCGTGAAATCATTAAAACTGCATATCTCCCAATTGGCAATGTATCCTATTCTGAAATGGTCTTGCAAAGGGAAAAAAATTGAGGCATCTAGAAAAGTATCTTTGGTATTATCAAAGGCAGAAAGGCAGAATAATAAAAAGATGATGTGACCTTATTGTGTGCAAAATAAGACAAATTCAACTTAAATATATATTTGTAATCCAGATATAATACAGTTTTGGCTGTGGGTGTAGTGGCTTACAGAATAACCTTTGAAAGGATCAGACATACTTACAACCCTATAGCCTTTCAGAATCCTGGTAACATCACACTACCATTTCATCCTCCAGATGTCTTGGGAAGATAAAAATAATTACAGAATTAGAATTAGTAACTGTGCAAGAAAGAGAGTCTGGAAAGACAAGGACGATTAAACAAACCTCCATAGACTCTTTCCATAATATTCACCTCAAGATTGAACTCAAGATTGAAATCCTTAATCACCTTTTTTTTTTTTTTTTGAGGCGGAGAACTGAAAGAGAAAAAGAGGCCCCATTTCCCACGTGGATGGGTGATTTAAGGCTGTTTTTCTTGCTGCTTGGGGAAATGATTGAGCATTAGGTTTCCATGTTTATTTTCTTACATAAGTTTTTCTCATTTAAAAGCCTTTAAGCACAGTTTATGCTCCACGCTGGTTTTCTCTGTTTAATTCCAGTTTTGATGTTGACTTAAAATGTAGAGTGCAGAACTAAACTCCATGCAGAGCGTTTGCAAGGCAGATTTATGTGCTAGAAATTGTAGATCAGATCAATGAAAAAAATACTTTTTTTTTTCTTTAAACGGAGGATCACTAATAAAAACAATAACAAAAAAAACCCCAACACAAATAGGGCATCATAAGCTATGGCGGGTCCTTTTAAACAGGAGGCAATCAGGGTGTTTGAAGCTGAAATCAGGAAAACTTTCCAGAGGGCAAATGTGATTTCTAGGGAGTTACTTTTCAATTCTGGGTAATCTTGGCAGCTTCGAGCTTTCACACACACACAGATGTAGACACAGTCAAGCCCACGGATTCTTGGCGCGTGTCACTGTCTGTCGGCCCAGGTATTGCTCAAGAGAATGTTTAGACCCAACTACTATGTTACGATTTTCCCTGTCCACTCATGGCCAGTCTCTGATTCACGGAATTTAAGTTTTTGTGGAGGTGAAAAATACCTTCAATTATTTAGCAACGGGCCTGCTAATCAGAAAGGACTAAAACAGTGCCTGAGAACTGCGGGGCAAGCCTGCACGGAGTCGCTCGACCTCGGTGGCTGGGGCAAAACCAGGGACAGCGACCTTGTCTAAGCCTCTCCCTCGCGTCCCGCACAGCGGGAGCAGCGAGGGGAAGCACGCGTAGTGGGCGGCCCGCTGTGGCCTTCAGAGATGGCCCGGTATCTCCCCCGGACTGGGCACGCCTTCGCTCGCGTGGCTGCAGCCGAGTTTGCGCGGGCGCGAGGCCTCGGTAAGGGACCTTGTCTCTGCCTGCCCAGGGTTCGAGGACGCCTCCGAGCGCCTGCAGCAAGCACCGCCGTCCTCCTGCTGTCCGGGCTACTGCCCCAAGGACCCGCCGCCGCCTAAACCTTAAGCCGAGATCGCACCCAAAAGGGCCCTGTACAGCCGCCGGAGCCCCCGTGGCTAACCAGAACCTCTGTGGGAGACGCCAGGGCCTCGGGGCAGCCCTGTCGGCCCCACCAGAGGCTGTTGGGAGACCGTGGCATCGCCCCGCCCGGCCACACGACAAGGCCCAGAGTCCTGGTGACACCGTTTGACCCTTTTCAGCCGCCGCACACGGCACTGGGGTTGAGTCCGCGTGCAATTTTGTCCCACGGTTTAGTTAGGACCTGGCTGAACCGCTCCCCTGTCCTTGGTTCCTGCAGTTCGAGTTCTTTAGCGGCGGGCTCGGGGCTCAGACAGCCAGCTCGTCCGGCAGGCTGGGTCCCGCCCGGGAAGCACCACAAGGGCGCAGAGAGTCCCCTCCTCGGGTTTACGCTAACTTTAGTGGATTCCCCAGGCGTGGGTGTGGATGCCTGCGGCAGAGTGCGGGAAGGCAGAGCACACACTGCCACTGCCCAGTGCAGACAAACGCAGTGGGGCCCCAGGCTGCTGGGCAGGACCAAGCGTGGCCGGGCGCGGGCCACCGACACCCTCGGAAGGCCAGCCGTACCCTCCAGGTGGCCAGAGAGGGCCACGAGTGGGGCGGGCCCCCGAGCCAGAGGTGGGGGTGGGTGTGCCCAGGTGCGTGAAGCAGCCTCCTTACCCAATGACGACTCCTGGATTTGAGTCTTGGCTAAGGGCGCCCAATCTCCCTCCCTCTCTTCCAGAATCCAGCCCTTGGGGCTCCCGAAGGCCTCAGTTTACTTGGTTGCTGGGCCCAGGGAAATGCTTGAACAGTGAGCACTCCGAGCACCGGGTGAGGACGCGTTGGCCCTGGAGAAACCCCAGGTGGCCGAGACAAATCCCTCCGGAACCCGAAGTTAGGAGCGCGGTCTCGGAGGGGCTTTTCCTGCCTCAGTTACCAAGCGGCAATCCGGTCGGGACAAGCCCCCAACATGTCGCTTAACAGGCATATAACGATTATCGCGGAGCTGAAGGTTTTCGGGGACGACTAAAAGAAGGACACAGTTCTATTGGGATATCGTGTTTGTTTATCAAAGGGGGGGAAGGTAGAAGAAACTCTTCTCTTCTTCCTCTTCCTGTCTCGGTGAAGGAGGTGATGATGCCGGGCTTGTTATCTTTATTTTGTCAAGGGTATGAAATTCATTCGGAAGGAAAAGCTCGATCAATTTATTTTTGCTCCTTGCAATAACACAGCTGGATGACGCTTTGAGCTCACACTAGACCGGGGCTCATCATTCATTCGCCAAGAACGGGCCTAAATTGTGCCTGTGGGATTAGAGCAATTTTAGTGGATCTACTTCGCCTCATTTGGTTACTAATTGGTTTCTTGTTTTATAAATCGAAATCTCATTTTCAGGAAATTACAAAACCCGTGCAGTCAGTCCATTGAGGTAATCCTTGGGTCAGGGGGTATTTAAATGGAAATGGCTCCACTGCGCACGGAGGGTAAAGCAACAGTGAAACTTCACCGGGTTTTCACGTGAAATGTGAGCTAGCCCTTTAGATCCATGCTAGATACATCCCTTGTAATGCTACTTATGTAAATACGATAAACCAGACTTTAAGGGAAGAGGGGGGCGGGGAGAAGCAAAATGTATCTGCTAAGGTTAATGTAGCATATCTTGGAAATCTTCCAAAATAGATTATGTTTTCCTTTGTCTTCGGCCACTTTAGCTGGGGAAAACCCTTTTGTCTAAAACCCGATTTAGCTATCGCCCCCCTCAGAGAGCTCCTTTTTTTCCTTTGCAAAACCCCGTTCCCTCGGCCTCACCGAATTACAAGAAAATCTTCAGATCTTGTTCCCACTGTAATCCTGCCGCAAAGGGAGCTGGTTTCCTCCTCATTTTAAACAGACAATCAAAGGATTTGCGAATTTTCTGCGGTAGGTCAAGTGCAGAAACGAAATCTCAGCTTACCCTCCCTTGCCCACTGAAATGGGGTGCGGGAGCGCGGCACCGCAGGCAGGAAGTGAAGGGGTCGGGGGAGAGGGCTCTCCGGCCCACTCCCGGGTTTTCGAAGGCGGACCCCGTGACCTGGTTTCAGAATGTGTCCTGGACAGGCTGAAGGGCGAGCTCAGGCCTAGCGTTAGGTCAGGAAAGCCCGGCAGGTAGACGAGGGCAGCCAGTCCCTTATAAAACATTAACCCAGACTTAACCGAGTGACGGAGGTTTCGACCGACCGAGAACGTAAAGAGAAGGCACTGCTCGGTGAAAGCAAAAGGTTCCTTAAAAGGTGGGGGGTGGGGCAGGAGAGAGCGAGGGAGGCCCCTGTTAACCTGCACCGGCCGGCTGTTTATTAACCTGCGGAGTAGTCTTATTTTCCCCGGTAGGCTCATACTAATGAGGCCGCAACCTGAGACCACAAAACAGCCGGGGCGGGCGCCGGGAGTTCGGAACCAGTACTTAACCTCAGTCCATCTTGCGGGAGTTTAAGATGATTCGGGTCGGGAGGCTGATCCCGGGCATGTTCCAGGCGCTTTAGGGGACCCTCATAATTTTAGAATAAAGACATTTGTTGGTCTCAAGAGCACGCTTTACGTCCTTTGGGGAGCAGCGAAAGACCTGATTCTACAAGCAGCACGGCCTTGGTCAGCTGTGTGCGCCGGAGTGTCCCCGCCCCAGGGTCCCGACCCCCAGGCCACCAGGTCCCCGTGACGCTTTGGGCTTTCAAGCCTCTGCTGGGCCCAGACTCTCCCAGCAGGATCCTTTCCCCTTTCTACATTTCAATCTCCCTAGTCAACCCTACCCTCCACTTCTGGGGGCCGGGGGGGAGGGAGCTATCTGTGAGAGGGAATGAGGAAATGAACACGTTGTGCCAGAGACCAAGGGGGACAGTTAGACTGAGATGGGAGGAGCGAAGAGAAGGTGACAATGCAAGGAACGTGTACAGGCTGTTGTGGAGGTGGCCCTCCGAATTGGTCCAGTAGGACCATAGGGGTTAGGATAGTGGAGTCACTCTGGGAAGGGAAACGGGGGCGGGCTAAACTGGCAGGAGGGGTTGAAGAGGCAGAGGAGGCGCAGCGCGGGTGGGCAGAAGTATCAGTGTTTGCAGAGCGGTGGGGAAATCGTTAGATTTATTTAGATGTGCAAACATCCAGTAAGACCCGATTTGAGCTTAAGGGGTGCTCACGGTAACTTGTTACCAGGGTTTCGATGGTTTGTTTAGGCAGCAGATCCTGGTCAACACATTTAGGAGTCCGACTCCATGTTTTATTCTGAAAGATCTACCCGCAACCCCATATTACAATGAGAGTGTATTTGCCATTGTGTACTTCATAGTGATTTGCCCTGTACCCTGGTAAATCAGTAAATCATCCCCCCTTTTTTGGTCATGTTAAATCTTGTTTAGTTGTGTAAACATAAAAGGAGTTTTCCTAGTTAAATTCATTTCAGCAGCAACACTGCTAAAAGATAGTATCCATAAAAAGTTTAACCTCAGTCTGGGCAAATTTCTTCTATCTTATTTTTCATTTCTTTCTGTAAACAGGTACTATAGTGTCTCCATGTTAATTTTTTAAAATTCAGCCACAGGCATCCTGAGAATTTTATTTTTTAAGCATCACTGGAAAAATGGTTTGTGGCAAAGCCTGGAAAGGGCTTAACGTGAAGGCACCGAGGAAAGGAAGAGGTTGCCTTTGTTAACGTGATGCCTGGAAAGTAGAGAAAGTGAATAATTCTCTATATCCAGAAGGTCACGAAAATATTGCTAAAACGGTGTTAGAACCTTCAAATAGCTAACTTCAAAAGAAAACCTGTGCTGTTTTGGGGGGAGTGAGATGAGAGTTGAGATTAGGGTGTGTAAAGGTGGGGGCTAGGAGGGAAAAGGCAGGGAGAGAATTGCCAGGGTATGTTGATGCTGGAAGTCATCTGCATGCAAACAGATTTTTCCGAAGGGGATTACAGTCAGAGGCCTAGGGGAGGAAAATGGCTGGAGAGCTCTGCAGCCCATCAGAAAGCCCACCAGGGCCAAGCTGGACTTGGCCTACTGCCTCAGGTTACTCTGGGCCTGCACTGACATTGGCTGGATGTGTGGACATCCTCAGCCTTGTGATAAGAATGATGATGAAACTTGGGTGAGAAATAGTGTCCCTCGCCCCTTTAAGGATATTAGTGAACCTGTGCAATAGTTTTTTGCTGGGGTGCAGTGTAGTGGGCTTCTTCCAGGCAAGGCTGTCCCCAAACTCAGCCACTCGAAGTCCTGCCAGGGGGACACTCATCCAGGCCCTGCTCTCCCTGAGAAGCCCAGGCCCTTCTGAGACAGGGAGTCTGACTTCTGTCCAATCCTTTAGAAGTTGAGAGGGCAGAGCCGAAATTTACCTTCTCCTCTTCCTCCTTGTCCAGATCAGGGATTTGGGGGAGCCCTGAAGATATCCAGTTATGAGTGCAAGACTAGTCTCAAACTGCCAGCGGAGTCGTAGTCCCACTGCTAAAGAGTGTCTCTGTGTCTCCACAGGGCTTGGAGAGGCGTGGGGCCACTCGAGCAGGACCAGCCCCCTGGACAACGTAGGCCGAGAACTGGGCTCACATCTGCTCCAGGTACTGGCACGGGCCTCCCGGAGGCACATATGCTTCGAGGGTCCCACTGACTGACCCCCATGCTTGGCTTCTTGTTTCCCAGAAAAATGGGATTCCGCCCAGATGTGGTCCTCCTGCAGCCTCTACAGTTTCTTCAGAGTTAAAAGGTTTAGCTGTTAACCTCGCTGGGGCGGGTGGAGCCCCTAGAGGCGAGAGAGAGGCAAGGTGACAATCAGCAGGTTGGGTTTGAAAGGGAGCCCCACAAGGTCCCAGTCAGGACCGCTGAACCCAGGGAGGGGGAGTCATTTGACACCATTGGTCTCAGGGAACCTGAACACCCCCAGGCCAAGCTGAGGAGGCCTGGCTGCAAAACCATCCGAAATGAAGGATTTACACAGGAAATCGGGGAATCTGGTAGAAATGCCAGTCAATGCTTTAAGCCACACATTCCAGATCCAGCTTCTCCTGCAACTCGTTTCATCCCCTCCCTGTAGTTCTGGGCTCTCTCCTCCCTTTCTGTGACCCCTCAGATCCTCACCGCAGGCCAGCCCAGGCCATGTACAGACAGACCCTCACCTGCTCCTACACCTCCCCAGGCAATGAGTTTATCCAATGTTTGCAGTGTGCACCGCTTTAAATTGCCTGTCACCTGCTTTAGTTGTCTAGCAAATATTTAAAATAGTAAAACTCTACGTGCAATTTTTAGGTGACCTTGTGGTGTAGGCGCCTCACACCTAAGCAGGCATCATGGGGGAGGCCTGAACAGTTGTCTCTCAACGGCTGACCCCTTACCCAATCTTGCCATATTACCAGTTAGTTTCTCTCATCAATGTAAATGAGAAGAAACTCCAAACAGTCTCTCACTCCTTTTGGCTCTTGCCCTAGCTTTTCGTCTCTTCATCCCAAACTTCTTGTGGGACTTAATTACACTTTCAATTTCGATCACTTACCCTGCCCCACTCCTACACCCCTACTCTCCAGGCACCTCTGCATAGGTTCTGCATAAGCTCCACCACTTTTTAATTTGCAGTATAATATGCTCATCTCTTATCCCACTTGACCTCATGAATTCCACAAATATAGGAGGGTCAACTACATGCCAGACAGAAAGCCCTGCCTTCATGGAGTTTACATTCTCAGGAGAGCAGCCTTGCAAACCCAGGTAGGTACACTGTGTAGTGTAACAGGTGGTGTGTCGGTGCTGTGGAGAAAAATAAGAAGTAGGGCTGTGTTTGCTTGGCAGAGGACTTTACCGACAAGGTGACATTTGAGCTTGATGGAAGTGAGATTGCTTACTTGACATTCTCCCTCCCCTTCATTTGCTAAAGTAGCACACTTGCCTGGGTTCTTCTCCCTCTTTTCTTACTCTTCTGGTTTTCCCATCACTGTCTGCTTATAAATGCTGGATGGCATTTTCCCCAAGGTTCCAGCTCTGTTTCTCATCTCATAGCTTCAAGGCCTCCTGAGTGATCTCAGCCAACATTATCACCTCAACTCCTTTCCCCACATTTGCATGCCTCTAGCTCGTTCCTGCAGTCTAGACATCCTCCTAAGCTCCAGATCTTTATTTCCTACTGCCAACTGGACACATCCAAATGAAAATCTGCATACTCATGAAGTTTAGCATTCCCAAGGCAAGAATCCATTATTGTCCTCTTCCAGACTTTTAAATTTCCAGTCGTGGTTAATGGTGTTACCCTCTACTCAATAACACTGAAGTCAGCCTCAGCTTCTCTTTCTGCCACTATAAATTCTGTAGCCTTAGAACCATCTTTGACTTGGACTCTGCTTCTGATCTCCTCATCTCCACTCTTTCCTCCTATAGGTTACAGTCCACATTCTGCCAGAAACAAAACAAAACAAAACAAAAAGTATCTAAGCATGCTATTTCCTTGAATAGAAACCTCCAGTGGAACCCTGATGCATACAGGGGCATCTCTATATTCTCAGATTGATATCTCAAACTCCCCCAAAATCTAGCACTGGCTACTCCCTCAGCACTATCTCTGGTTCATCCAAATCATCACAGATTTACCATTCCCCGCCCCCCCCCCCCCCCCCCGCCCCAGTTCCTGCCTTTGCCACATCAATCCTTCTGCCTAGGATGCCTTTCCTCCCTACTCCAGTTCAAGGTTCCTCTTCAAGGCTCTGCTCAAATAGCATCTCTGAGGCCTCAGATTCTTCTCCAGGCCTCTGGCTACTCAGCCTCTGGGCCGCCAACACCACAGCACTATCTGTTCATCTGTGTGGTCATTATATTTTTCTTTAGGCCTCTACTGAAGTTCCAGCTCCTTGAGAGTAGGATCTGACTCATCCTAATATCTCCACTACTTGGATCGAAGCCTCATTCACAGAAATAAGGAGACAGTGAAAGTCTAGGCTTTGCCTTCCTGGAGAGTCTGTCAGTTTGAGGCATCAATGTAAACACACGCATGTCACACTATAGCACTACTTTATGGACTTGCTGCCTGGAAAGCCTCTCATCTCCTAAATCCCCCTCTCCCAGACTCTTTTCAGAGCCACTGGCCAGCTGCCTTCTGTCTACAATTTTTCAGACTGCCAGCCCTTCCACATCACCCAATGCCTGCTATTTCCCAAACCCTGATAGTACTCTTGCCATTAACAGATGCTGTCACTGTGGAGTCTTCCAAGACTGACAGAGGAAATCTCTGGTTCTTTCAGTGATCATCACCCCAAGAACCTAACTCATCTCTTATAGCAGGCTGTGTACCCCTATCACCTGAACAATATCTGCATGTGTATGTTCCTGATATGTCTGTTTTGTCTATTTTAGTAAATCCTGAATCTTGGAGGGCAGTAGCCTTGTCCATCACTTCCTCTGGGTCTCTTCCAGTGTGCTGCATTTCCCAGATCTTACAACTTTGGAAAAAAGCAAGAAACAAAAGACTTTTGTGCCTGATTTTCTACGCCCTATTTCCTGCCTGGCCCTCTCCACTCCATGTTTCTGCACTTCCTCCTGGGCATCTCTAACTTCTGTGCCCTTCAGTCCCATTTGTCCCGATGTCCCAGCGGTCTCTCCATTCAACTCTGTTTCTATCTCCCCAGACCCTGGATGGTTTCATCTTTGTGGTGGCCCCAGATGGGAAGATCATGTACATCTCGGAGACAGCCTCAGTCCATCTGGGTCTTTCTCAGGTAGGTGAGTGGTCCACACCTCTGGCCTTCAATGTTTACAGCCAGAGCTGGAGGCAGGAGGTAAGGGGTGGGAAGGCCTTCCCAAAGGTTTTATATGTACATTCCTGGCACGGGAAACATCTCAGCTGGCAGGAGGGCTGAATCTCTCTTTCTCCACTTCCCTTGTCCTTTAGCTTCCACCTCAAGCCTAAACAATGACTACCTTTTTGAGTATCCACCAGAGACCAAACAACGTGGGAGATGGGTTACATAGATATGGTGTGATATCTGTACCAGAATACTGACAGGGAGCTACCACTACTATTATTATTTCCTTTTGTATATAAGGAAACTGGGGCTTAGATAGCCTGCAACAGCAAAACTGGAATTCGAACTCGAGGCTGACTCTAGTGTTCTGGCTCCTGTCCTCACAAGCCTGTGGATCCCTTGCCCCAACCTTCCTGTCCCTCCATGTGGCATCCACCACTCGGAGACAGTGATACCTTCCTCTTTACAGGTAGAACTGACCGGGAATAGCATTTACGAATACATCCACCCGGCCGACCACGACGAGATGACAGCGGTGCTCACGGCTCATCAGCCCTACCACTCTCACTTTGTCCAGGGTAAGGCAGAGGCGTGCCTGCGACCCAGTCGGGCCATCACAGTCCGCTTTGGGCTTTTCCCCAGTTAGCCGGGGCAGGGACCGTGGCGCTGCGCCGCCAGTCTCACGTCCTGAGCCTCCCTCCGCTCCTCTCTCCCAGAGTACGAGATCGAGCGCTCCTTTTTCCTGAGGATGAAGTGCGTCTTGGCCAAGAGGAACGCGGGCCTCACCTGCGGCGGCTACAAGGTGCGTGGCTGAGGGGGGAAGATCCATGCCCCCTGGCGGCCGACGCCTCTTGGCCAGGTGTAGGCGAAGGGGACAGGACAAGAGGCATTTGATACATGGAAGGGACTTTCTTGTGGCAGGGACAGCACGGGAGGGAGTTTCCCCGCCCGCCTCGACCAGCTGCGGGAGGAGGGCGCATCACGAGGGGCATTGAACTTTGTAAACAACTGACACCTGGAACTACGTTTTAAGACAGTCTTACTGGGCCCGGATACTGACCGGCCGCTGGGGCTCTTAAATCAAGGGCCCATAATGGGCTTTAGGGATGTATCAAGCGTCTGAAATGATTGGTCGCGCCAGTGGGTTCAGAGTTTACTCATGGTGGCAGATTCTGACCCCCCAGAGAAGTTAAGAACCAGGGCTTTAGGTCAAATCCGTGGTTTTCCTGTTTAATGAGATTAAACATGCTGGTTCCAGGGCACCCTTTGCCATTCAGGTGCCTTAGGGTCGCAGGGCCCAGGCGTCTGCATTTTTGCAAGTCCCCAGGTAGTTCCATGAGGCAGTACAGTCATTTCCTTGAGACACCTTAGAGCACGGGTCACGTTGGACACTTGAGAGCGGGGGCGTGGCCGACATGGCATTTATGGCCTAGTTGAATCTCAAGGTTTTAATCCGTTCCCCACCTTTTTGGGTAGTTTCCTGACTGAGTGGCTGAGTCTGGCCCTGTCATTCTCTGCCGCAGGTCATTCATTGCAGCGGCTACCTGAAGATCCGCCAGTACAGCCTGGACATGTCCCCCTTCGACGGCTGCTACCAAAACGTGGGCCTGGTGGCCGTGGGCCACTCGCTGCCGCCCAGCGCCGTCACGGAGATCAAGCTGCACAGCAACATGTTCATGTTCCGCGCCAGCCTGGATATGAAGCTCATCTTCCTTGACTCCAGGTGGGTGGCGGGGCGGGGGGAGGGTGAAAGGGAAGAGGGAAAGAATCATCCCCAGCCGGAGGGCGACCCTGCTGAGTGGCTGAGAGCTCCTCCTCGACCGTAGGCGCCCATTTTGCAGATGAGGTGACTGATCGGGCCCTGCGAAGTGAGGGGGACAGCCAGATCGTTGGTGGCTGTGTAGGGTGGGGCACGCCCCCACGCCCCGCGCTCATCCCGCGGGGATTGCTCTCTGCAGAGTGGCGGAGCTGACTGGGTACGAACCTCAGGACTTGATTGAGAAGACCCTGTACCATCACGTGCACGGCTGCGACACCTTCCACCTTCGCTGCGCCCACCACCTGTGTAAGGCGCTATCTTGAGGCACCCGCACACCCCCTGCCAGTCCGCGGAGTAGGGTTGGGGAGGGGAAAGGTCGTGATGTAAGCCCCTAGCCAAAGAACAGTTGGGAGCCCGTAGTGGTGGTTGGTGAGGTCCTTTGAGCGGTTGCCCCAACCCTGGGCCTACGTTACTTCTCTGACATCCGTGGTCCCTCGCACGGTGGAGGGGGCATTTCTGAGTTTCTAAGCGAAATTCTCCAGGGAGGGGTTTTATTCTCCTATTGATATGCAGCCCTCCCCTGCCCCTGTGCCCCACAAACCTTACTAAAGATGGGTAGAAAAACCGAGGCTAGCCCACTTGGCTCACGCGCATTGATCCGTATCACTCGCTTGGCTTTTGATACTGCTCTGCTTTGAGCTTAATCTCCCGGGATGGGGAGGGTGAGCCAGGGAGTGAGCTGCCCAGACCTACCTCACCTAGTTAGAAAATCGAATGGGGGATGGGGGTGGAATCCCCCAACTCCGAGTGTCCCCTTCTTTGCCAATCGTGAGGGACCGAGGACTCAAAGCAAATTAACAAGATAATCCGTGCGTTTGGGAAGGTGCGTGTTGTCGCTGCCTCCTGCTTGGTGCACTTTAATTAGGACCCGCAGGGGACCCATACTCTCACTGCCAGGGGTTGCGTTTGGGGTCGATCGGGAGCGGGCTCGAGCGCCGCCAGCTGCCTTTTGTTTCTCCATCAGTGCTGGTGAAGGGACAGGTGACCACCAAGTACTACAGATTCCTGGCGAAACACGGCGGCTGGGTGTGGGTGCAGAGCTATGCGACCATCGTGCACAACAGCCGCTCGTCCAGGCCCCACTGTATCGTCAGCGTCAACTATGTTCTTACGTGAGTGCAAATCTGGGGCCCCTTCTCTTCCTTCAAGCGACCCTAGTCTCCACGAGTGTGCAGGTGGTGGGCACCCACCCCTGGGTTCTGCGAGCCTAGGGTACCCTGGGGACCCCTGTTTCCACACTAGTGATGTCTGCGTTGGGAGGCGGAAGCTTGAGCACTTTCATCTTTATGAAGAAGCTTCCTTCGTTATATTCTAGAGACAGATTTAGGAGTTTTTCCATCCACAGTCCATATTTGCTTTCTACTCTCTCTCTTTTAACCTTTTAAGCGAACTCTGCATTAAATAAAACTTAATGCGGCAGAAAGAAAAAAAGAGAGAGAGAGGAAAGGGTCCGCCGTACGGAGCCGTTTATGGATAACAAACAGGACATCTGTTTCACTTTTTCAAATCTGGGTTTGAAGTTCTTAATTTTAACCAGAGTCTCCAATCAAAGTTAAGAGTTCTGAGAGAGTGATTCTCCCTCTGAACCACAAAGGGGGTTTAAGTGACCAAGAGGATCTGACTTTAACCTCCATAAAGCAAAGGAACCTGAGCGAATGCTGCAAGTCTTGGCCTGCGCCCAGGCCCCGCGCGCCGTTGTCTGACGGCATCGCTGGGTGAGGACCTCGCCTTGCGGTGCGACCGTGGGTGCGGCGGGCTAGGCGGCCTCGGCAGGCGCGTTTGAGCTTTATTCTTTCTAGAAACAATAATCGTGTGGCTCTGCAGGCTGATCACGTGGCCTGGTGTGCGGCTGGAGAAGAAAGCACGTTCTGTATAATGTTTGTGAAAGTCGAAAGGTTGAAGCCTTCCTTTATGAAGAACCCTTTTGTGTGCGCAGTTGTCATTGGGTTTTTTTTTTCTTCTTCTTCTTTTTGTGGAGATTGAAATTCTTGTGATTTTAGGGGACCTCGGGAGTCATTTACTTTGGAAGAGTTGATACAGCAGGCACTCAGTAGAAATGCTAGTTTGACATTAGGAAGTTGTTTAAAGGGTGCTTTTTGGGATCAGACTATGCTATAGGTGATAAGGGCTGGATTAATTCTTTTAAACTGACAAATTAAAATGTAGTGATTGGAAATACTTTGCTTGGCAATAACACTATGTACTTTTTGCCCTCCTTAATAAGAAAATTTAATTCAATAGACTTGGAAAATGAATTTAGTCTAGATGAAAATTCAGTACTCAAGAAAATAGCTGGTTGCTGAGAAGAATCACTTTTTTTTCATTTTAGTAAAGTGCTAAAATAAATACTATTAGGCTTTTGTAATAGCACAAAAGCTGTGCATTTTAATACAGAGCAGAAAACATAGCAATATTTTGGGTATCATGAAACAAAATCATCTATTTTATGAATGCAGTTTTTCCTATTATTAAAATAAACATAAGAGAAAATGGCAAATCATAATTCATAAAATAAGCCACTCTGTGAAGCGTAAGTATTAAAGAGTGAAAAATCATGTCTGCTTACCATGGCAAGGAAATTGATATTTTTTAAGAAGGTGCTTTGTATGTCTGAGACATCACAAGCGTTATACATACAGTCTGTTCTCTGGTGGGTGCCTGTGGTTAGTAATCATTTTTTATCAAACAGCAGGGTATACAGTCGCACAGCCCCACATAAATGATCAGAATGCAAGTTAGACCTCCCAATGGGTAAACCTAATTTATGTTTGGAGTCGTTTTGAAATATTCTGTTTTGTTTTCCAGCGCATAAGTGTGTTTTCTTTCTTCTGTTGACTCTGTCATTCTTCACTTTACACACTTCTTCAGGGCTTCGGGGTTAGGCTACCAACTTCACATCAGATTTAACAGATGTAATGAGGATAGATGATTTACAGAAGAAAAAATAGCATGGCACATGTTTTTCTGAATGTTTTATGTCTCTAAGTGAAAATAGAAATAAACACAAGCACACAAAATGAAAAGCTGAAATTGATTACCCTTTTATGCGTCTCAGCTCAAAATCTTTGTATAAAAATTCTTAGGACAATTTTTATGGCTGTGAATGTGGAAACTGCCTTAGATAAAATGTCATCGAGTGGCTCCGTGTATGTCGACAGGATTTTCATAATGAACAGGTTGCACTTTGTTTGATGTGTATATCACACATCTGGCCGGAAGTTACTAATTTACATTGTCTTAGCAAATTAAATAGATGACTATTGATTCTCTATGGTAGCAGTGAACTACAACATACATTTGTTTTCAGGACTAGTTCTCTATGAAGCCTGAGAATGATAAGTGAATTCTTTCCAAATACACTACCTCAAGCAATGTACTTGAAGAACCACAAGCCCCTCAAATAATTTGACAGGCCAGATGTTTTCCAAATTCAGACATTTTAATAGCATACATTTTGAAGGGATTTTCATGTCATGAAAGTGGAGAGAACTTTAAATAAGCATTCGTCAAATGAAGGTGTGCATTTGGTGGAAACCACATTCATAAGAAGCTCATTTGTTAAATTCCCAATGGTAAATTTATTATTGACATTAACATATGCCTAGAAAAAAATAGTCATCATTATCTAACAAAAGGAGTAGCAAATAGAAGTATTTAGTTCCTTGTTTTAATCAGCAGCTACAACAGTGCATACAGGAGTTTTAGAGGTTACTGGTGGTTGCCCTGATGCTTCACTGACTTTCGTATGATCACCAGACAGAAGTCTGCTGTTCTGAAATTCTGGAGAAGAGAGCGATAGGACACTATGATGAAATTTAAAAAATTCTCTTAGTTCTTCTCTGGCTCCTTGAAGTTCCCTGAGGCTTCTATAGCTCTTCATTAAATCTTAGCCCACTTCCCCCAGTCACCTACCCACCAACACCCATTAAAAACCACACACACACACTGGCCAGTTCATGATCTTCTGCAAGATAAACATGCTGTATTAGCTTTATGTGCCACATTAAAAAAAATTTCTCTTACAAATTTTGGTGCTCGTGGACTTTGAAATAAGTGTTAAGCACGATAGGCCCTGCTCCCTAATTATTCTCAAGAAGGATAGGTTCATGGAGCTGGTGTCTAGTAACAGTGGATGTTGGGGAAAGTCCAGAAAGACAGGGAGAGGAAAGCATACTGTGCAAAACCTGAGTAGTTTTCTTGAAATCCTTTTTTTTTGAGTTTATTTAATTAGTAGTATTAATTATCAATTGGCCAGATAAAAATCATTATTTAGTGTGAAGAAAATAAAAAATGTGGAACATCCAATAAACTATGAAAAGGAATTTCTAGAAAATGAAAAGCCTTGATTCTCTTTGTATTTTTAAACTTTATATGTTTTAAAAATAAAATGTTTAAAAATCTACTTTTAAGAACAAACCAATGAGATGTTAAAAGTCCATTTTAAAATGTTTTAAAACATTTTTTTGAAGCATACAAAAAGTTAAAAGAATGTATGGTTATTATTATTATTATTTATTTTTTTAGTCTTTTAAAAATATTTATTTATTTATTTATTTATTTTCAGAGAGGGGCAAGGGAGGGAGAAAGAGAGGGAGAGAAATATCGACGTGAGAGAGAAACAGATTGGTTGCCTCTCGCACGGGGCAATGCCCAGCCAACTGAGCCACACCGGTCAGGGCTAATGATTATTATTTTTAAGGATCAAAAAATTAAATCTATATTGCTATAGCTTACTAAATCAAAAGGTTATTCCCTATAGGTCATGTTATCTATAAGACATATTTGCTTTATCTATCAAATTTTTTCTATTTATATGCCTCTATTTGTATGTGCATTTTGTCTCCATAGGGCATATTTAAAATGTTCAAAATTACTGCATGTAGCAATTGAAAAAAACATACATGCAAGCTAGTTTATTGGTGCCACTAAAAGCTTTGTGCAGTGGCAGTATCGTAGCCAATGAGGTTTATCTGAGGTGCAATTATTGCTAATTAAAAATACACTGCCCCTGAAATTCTTTAGGCACTCACTGTTGTATAACCTTAATTAGACTGATTAATAGACAATATTTTACGAGGGGTCTTCTATAGTGGTAGAATGTGGTAAATGTTAATGTATTTAAACTAGACTTCTGATGAGAATTATAAGCTAATACAATTCTGATATTTTACCTAGAAAGTAAAAGAGGGAGAGAGAGAGAAGATTTAAGGAGTGTTTTGGTAATTTTGGAATCAGGCAGATTTAAAATCTTCCATCATTTTTTTGTTGTTGTTGTTGCTAAAGAAGATTACTCTGTTTGTTTATTTCCTCAGTTTAGGATGGAACACAATTATAGTAAAAAATCTCACATACTGTTTTAGAGTGATCACTGATCACAGAGAAGGAGGCAATTTTCTTTGTTAAAATTTCTATTTTAGTTATGCAAAGAGCAGAATAGAGAGAATTTACATTAGTGGTCTATATTATATTTGCTATCAATAAATAACCCTTTTGAATTGGCAAAATTAAGGCAAGTTCCAAAGGAGACATATTTCCTTCATGGAAAAGAAAAAACAAAGGTGTCTACACTGTAATTATTTCAGGTCCCACAATTTTGTTCTCCTTTGCACAAAACCATTGTAGTTCTCACAATTAAAAGGATTTTTAAGTATTAATACATTCTGTGAAAATTAAACCTCATGTATCCTCACCATAAAGCAACAAACATTAAAATATGCTCACATTAGTTTTCTCTTTCAAGTATAATAACGGTGACTTAATTTGGACATTTAAAAATTTTTTAAATTAATCTAAAGATCCAGTGATATTATTGTTATTACTACAAGGATATTTAAAAAATCATTTTTAAAAACTTGACTAATAAAATGTAGAGTTACAGAAATAGATTTTATTTCCTGGTTCACAAAACTAATCTTTTATGTTATAAATAATGTCGAATAAAGTACTTTTTGTCTTAGCAACCTACAACAAAATATAAAATAATTTACTTTCATGCCTTGAATCTATGGAGTGCATGTTGTATAGATTTAATATTTTGATCATTAAAAGTAATGATCATGCATTAATGTATACCCATAAATTAGATTTGATCCTTGTGTTTGATCTTTATTATGATAATATTGGACATCAAAGCTGCAGTTGTCTTTTCCAAATGATCTTTAAAACAAAAATTTCTTTTTATCCTCACCTGAGGACATGCTTATTGATTTTAAAGAGAGGGAGAGAAATATTGATATGAGAGAGAAACATTGGTTGGTTGCCTTTCGTAGGCTCCCTGACTGGGGATTGAACCTGCAACCCAGGCATGTGCCCTGACCAGGAATGGAACCTGCGACCTTTTGGTCGAAGGGACAATGCTCCAGCCAAGTGAGTCACACCACTGGCTAGGGATCAAATGGTCTTTTATGTAATTGAATCTTTATACAAACAATTAAAGACACATTTGTGTTAATAGTAACTTATGAGATGTAACAACCAAAAGTATTAATAGTAATTAGTAGTAACTTTACAACCACCAAACACTTTATTAAAAGAAAGAGCTGGGAGATTTAGTCTATTTTACAGTATATAACACTAATACTCATTCAAATAATCTTATCCTCGTATACTTTCACTTATATTTATTTTTTTAATTGAAATAATCTGTGTTTAATCTTGAATTCATTATTTACACCCAAAATTTGTACTTTTTTTTTTTTTTTTTTTACAAATGCCAAGTACATATTTCTTTCAAACTACTGTCCCATATGTTAGCTGAGTTGCTCCTTTGACAGCTCTGTAGGGTGGTTTGGGCAGGGATCACATTCCCCATTTTCTAGATGAGGAAACTAGGGTCCTATATACCTAAGTAATTCAAGAAACTAGTATTAAAGCCTAGGGTGTCAACTCCTGCTGCACTGTGAGATTCTCTGCCTGGAGTAGGTTAGGGGTGGATGTAGGGGGAAAAATGTCTGGGGTGGGGGATGGATTTAAAGGACAAAGGCCTAAGGGTTCAGCCCACCCAACTTCTAGATAGGCTTTCATTTGATCTCCTAATGGAAGATCAAAAGCTGCCTCTGCTTCTGCTTCACAAGTTTATACAGATATTGATGATTTAGTGGTTTAAGTTTGGCTAAGCTATCTTCTCACTGATATTCAATTAAGAATAAATCTTTTTTGTCCTATGTCTCACTAAGGACATTTTCATTTTGTAAGAATAAAAAACGTGGCCTGCAGACATTTTAGTTTTTTACTGAATTGCTTGCCTTTAGATTCCAAAGATATATTATTGCTAATTATTTCATTTTTGCAACCAGATTTATTCCTTTATGTTCTTTTTAAACAAAAGTATTAAAACCAATGGCAGTGGATTGGCAAACCATGCCATCCTTTCTGTCAGAATTACCTGCTGTGACAGTGGAGTATTTCCTAGATGACGTGTGTGTCCGTGTGTGGGTGGGATACAGAATCGGCCCCTTTCTGTTTTCCTGGAGAGTGGCAGGAAAGGTTGTGCACTGGGGACTCTGTTCAGGGCCTGGGGATGGAGAGCTTCTCCATATGCTCGGGGCAGGTGTATCATCCTCTGGCCCTTTGGCAAGGTTGCTGCTCAGCTGCTTCCCTCTCCCCAGGCCTCTCTGGCCTCCACTTCTTCAATTGTTGTTGGCCTGGGTAGCACAGACTCCCAGGACCTCTCCTTTAGTTCCTGCATGGAGTCCACTGGGTGTGTGCTAAATGACCAGCACCATCACTTATCTCTGGCTTTCTAGCCCAGCTGTTGGGAGGAAAAAGCTTCTGATCTTTCAGTCACATCATGGAAAATCATGGATCATTGCCTTATTTGAAAGCAGGGATCCATACGTGTTATTGTGCCTGGAAGGACAAATTCCAATGTGGCTTTCCTTGAACTCCAGAAAAGCATATTTTGTCTTTGACCTAGTCTATTCATGTTGCAAACTCTCTCTCTTGTTTGGTACAAGGTCTGTGTGTGTGTGTGTGTGTGTGTCTTGGATTATGCCTGTCTTGATAATTGAGTAAAAGGCTACTACTCCTTTCTTCTTATCCAGTGCTTTCCTCTCTGTGCTCTATTCTCATTGGCTTGTGACATCTTTCCAGGTGAGCAGATAGTGAAAGAAAATATATTTGGGTTGAGGTTCTGGTGTGTGTGCTTAAGCCAAAAGGATTGGTTGGAGTTTGGGTGAAACCTGGAAATACCTGACTGCCCATCAATGGGGGAATTTAACATTCTGCCTAGTCTGAAGGGGGACCTTGTCACTGTTTCCTTTCCCCTGCCTCAGCCGTTCCAAGGTCCAGGGAGCTGTCAGGGGAGACAGGTGGTCTGTGGTGATGGCAGGGCTAAGGGAGATGAGGGGAAAACTTTTGTGGGGAATTGACAACGTTCAGGGTCTGGCTGAGTCTAGGCCATCTGTTTACCATCTGTGGTTTTTACTCTGGGAAGCTATATTGCAGTAGGATCAAGATTTTGTCTTTATGAAACTGTATAGGGTCATGCAAGGAAACCTGCAAGGAAAAGGCATGAGCTGTGGTATCAGACGGATCTGGGTTTGTGTATGCTTTGCTGTGTAAGAGCTGTGAGACTTTGAGCATTGAGCACAGCTGAAGTCTTTGGCCCTCTGTTTTCCCATCTGCGAAATGGGGACAAGTGTACCCAACTTTTAAGATTGAGGGGGGTTAAATGAGATAATGTATCTATAGCACAGTACCTGACAGAAAGCAAGTGCTCAAAGAATCTTAACTATTTAGCACTGGCCAATTATGAGATGTCAATTGAAATACTTCGGAAGGGGATACATAATCACCTCTTTTACTCAAGTTTCTAAATCCTCAAATCCACACATTTAAAAGTTTACTTTCTCCCTCCTTCTCAGTCCCTCAACACACACACCTGCAAGGAGTGTGCTTTCTGTGTGTGGTGGTTTGTACAGTCGGGTTAAGCTCACCCTGTTCTTAACTGCTGCCATTGTATATCTGAAAGGGAGCTGAGATTTCTGCTGGGAGGGAGGTAAACCAGCCTTTACCAAGTGCATTGTTTATGCCAGACAAGATCGAAGGCCTTTACTGGTGGAATGGTGCTTTACAGGAAAAAGGAAGGTTCTAAGAAACTAACTTCTGTCAAATTTCTAAGGTTAATTTAGTTGGAATTAGTATTTTGTCAGCTTCATCAATGTCAGTAATTATAATATGAAGTAAATAAAATGTGCAACACTAGCATTTAAAAAAATTCCTTTTTATCCTCACCTGAGGACATTCTTTCGTTGCTTTTGGTGGGGGTGGGGGAAAGAGAGAGAAAGAGAGAAACATCAATAGGTTGCTTTCTTGTATGCATCTCCGACCGGGAATCAAACCTACAACCTGGTCATAGGGAATGGAATCCATGACCTTTTGGTCTACAGGACGATGCTCTAACCAACTGAGCCATACCAGCCAGGGTGCAACAGTGGTATTTTTTATGGTGTTCATTGAAGTCTTGTGTATATTCTCTGTTACTCTGCATGGACTGGGTATGGCTGTATCTCCAGTGTCTCACAGAGTATGGCAGATTGCAGTGATTTATTGGAGGAACACATGAAGCAGAAGTGTTGGCATCTCTTGAGTAGTTGATAATTTCGTTGGAGAAATAGAAACGTTCCATTTAAATATCTAGGAACTCAGATTAGCCCAGTTTGAAATGATAAGGCACACTTGCACTATTTGCTGAGGTCATAAAATTCAAAGGAGTTTGAAGTGAGGGTGGAGCTATCAGGGAAGGAGTAGAATTTTAGGAAAGCAGAGGTAGGGTCTTCTGAGATGAAACAGTGACTTATACATATTTGTCTCATTATTCTTTCCCCATAGTATCCCCTGAAACACAGTTACCACTCTTCAAACTAGATTTAATAGTGCTTGTCTCACTGCTCCTGTCTAAGCTGGGTTTTCTTTCCTTCTTCACCTTGAACCTTTCTTGTTGGAACTGAACATGTTGGAAATTATTTTCACTAGGGCTGTTACCTTTCCTAAATTATTACTGATATATCTTCAACATGTTCACGGGACTTTAGGAATAAGTTAGTATTTTTAACATCTAGGCATAGCATAGTTTTTAAAGTTTTAAGGGCTTTAAAACTAAATGAATGTAAAAACCTACTGAAATGAATATACAGTGATACCACGTGTATAATGGTTGTATTTTTAAAATTATCTGTAGAAAACAAATGTGAGGTGTACATCAGAACCACAAACACGAGTGAATTGGAGGAGATGGAAGTACAAGGTACATGTACAGGTGGTTCCAGATTTGCAGAACCAGAAGGTCTCCCCAGTGCTGTATTCGACATCATAACCCTGCTGTTCCTAAAATCTGACGCAGCCTAGTCTTCTTAGTGAGACGTTTGAAACCCTGACAAACACAGGGTGGTATTACAAGGTATTTGAAAAATGTGTTATGAAATGAGATCTCAGTGCATTGTATTAGGCAACATGGCACATTAGTTAAGAGCTTGGGTTCTGGGTCTATTGCCTGTTCAAACTCTATTCCTGCCCCTCACTGACTCTGCTACTGTGGGCAAATTGCTTAACTTTACTGTCTTTCCATTTTTTTAAAATCCCTAAAATGCAGGTAATGATAACATCTACCTCATAGAGTTGTTGGAACATTAAATATGATAATGTGTGAGGTTCTTGGCACTGTGTTTAACACAAAGTAACATTGAGTGAATGTGAATTTTAGGGTGCTTATTTCAATGAAACCAAATGAAATAATTTTTAACTTGCCGATAAACACAAAAATCAATGTCTGTGAGTCTTTGGACTGAAGAAGGGAATGTGTGAGCCTTCAGAAGGCAGCGGGCTGCCCACGAATGAGAAATCAGCAGCGATTCTGCTACATCTGGAAAGGATTGTCAGAACCTTCTTCAGTCGGCTAGGTCTTTCCGCATTCATAAACGGTATATGGAGCACCTATCATGTGTCAGGCCGAGTTCTGGGGATCGAAACAAATAAGACAGTATCTGCAGGAAAAAGAAATGAACACAAGTATAAGCTGAATCGTAGCTTGATTTCCCTGTAGGCTTGCTCAGGACTGAGATTCCTTCCTGGAGGGAAGTTTCCATCCACAATTAGAAAAAAGAGAGCGTGAGGTGGCCTGGAGCTGCCTGGGTCACCCCTGGAGAATAAACTTGCAGATGTGGTCAGACTCCCCTCGGGTTAGATGGCATGGAGAGGGTGGAGGCAGTGGGAGGAGCTAGGCCCCTGCGTGTGTGCGCTGGGCGCATGTGTTGAGGAAGATCCTGATTGGCAGCAAAGTCCTGGCTGCAGTGTGGAGAGTCCAGCTTTAACTCTCACAAGGATGACATTGTCCCGGGCAGGTCCTGTGTATCTCATTCCCTCAGCCAGAGAGAGCACTTGTGCTTCAGTGTTGATGAGGTGATATTTTTGCTGCTTTGAATGCGATTTTTAAATATTTTGGGGTTTTACTTCTCATAGGATTCTGAATCTCAGCAAATTTTTATTGTTGATATTTTTACAGATGTCCTCCATTTCCCCCTCTCCCCCACCCCTTTGCCCACCTCCACTCAGCCCCCCTGCCCCTGCTCCCCTGGCCTTCACCACACTATTGTCAGCAAATTTCTAAATTGAACAATCACTGTAGATTAAAAACTCTGTAGATTTATTACATTTTTAAAAATGTTGCCAATTATTTTAAGCTTTTTTTTTTTTTTTTAACTTTTGCATTGCTGTTCTGCCCTGGAGAGACTGCAAGATGATTGTCAGCTCCTGAAGGAGGGAAGGAAGATGCTGTTTGTTGCCATACTTAGGTCAGGGAGTAAGAAGGACTCGCACTTGAGGGGCTCAAATGTGAGGACTCAAGGAGGGCAGAGGCGCAGCAAGTCCAAGAGATTGCGTCAATACAGCATAGCTAATGGGTGGGTGTACCTACCCAGAGGCAGGGCTTTACGGTCCAGATTCTCTTTAAGCGGATACCATTGTACTGGGGGAACCACATGAAATCACCACTTCTGTATATTAAGATAGTATAATACCGGCAATTTCATATGATTCTATTGAATATTTAAGAAGTGATGTGATATTTTGCAGAGATTTTTGCAAAGGTCTATAGACACTTTACTCTATTGTCCAATATGGGGTCTCCACAAGGTGACTCACGTTTCAGGTGTACTCAGAACCCAGTCAGTGGGCATGTAATATGCTCACCCCAGGCCTGACCCCATCTCCTTTTCACCAGTTTAGCTGTCAACAGTTATGACATTTTCACAAAACAGCAATTGGTAAGCACCACGCATAGAACATTATTTTGTTTAGAACATCTAATATTTTACTAGGATCCAAATGGGAGCCTCTGTCTTTAGTGGAAGGATCTTTTCCCTTTGATTGATTGCTAAATGGATAGAGCCTGTGGAAGGATCTTTCCCCCCCCCCCCCCGGGATTTCTTGTTCAAACAGAATTTGTTGTATCCACATTAGTAAAGCCCTGTTAATATGGGCTGCTGGCCAGATTGGGAAAATAGCCTCATTATATTGAACCGGATGTCAGACTGGTACCCATTAAGTTGGGATTCTCTCTGTGTTTGTACTTTTAAACCCAAGTCCCTTGCCACCTTTTACATCTCTCAGAGAAGAGCAACATTCTCTGGTAATGCAATCTGAGAACGCACTGTGTCGCCTCCTCTGACTAAAAACCATTACAAAAGCAGAGTCCTGGGTTCTGAGCACTTTGAGGGGTTTGTGGCTCGCTGCTGCTCTTCAGTCATGCATTTTACTCTGTGCTTGTGATGACTGTCATGTGTGCTGGCTGCTGAAGGTAAGAACTCCCGAGGTTTACTGCCTTCAACACTCCCATTATTTGATATCGGTGTCCACATATACAACAGGAAAAGAGCATCTTTTTCTCAAAACTAACCAAATGCAACACAAGGCTTTTCATTTTGATTTTTATAAGCTGTTAAGAGACTAATAATGTTGGGAGTTACCTCATTTCTATTAGCTGTTGAAGTCTTACTATAGTCTGACAAAGTGAAGTATTTGTTGTGCTGGATTTGAGTAATGGACCCCTGCAGGGTTACAGCTCAGGAATGCTGGAAGGCTGAAGCCCACAACAAGGAGGGCAGAGTGGGTGTCAATTTTATTCTTCCAATTAGAGCAGTTAAAGAAATATCAAAGTGCAGGGTAGCATTTTATTGTGAGGACTAATTGAAAACCAGGGGAAAATATTTAGAGACACGATGTGGCATTTTACATTATCATCTTTTCTATTTGTGTCTCTTCTTTGTCAACTCAATAGGACCTTCATTATAAACAAATTTCTATCATTAGAATCAGCTTAATTTCTGTTGCTATAATTAGGAGTACGGTAAGAAATGTTGCAGAGTATATTTCTTCCTATGGAAAACAGGGCGGTTCTTGCATTGGCTGAGCAAGTATTTCCCTAGTGCCTTCTCTGTGCTAGGGCTGTCTGTGACCAAGACAGACATGATCCCTCCCCTCACAGAGCATAAATTTAAGTGTGAAAAATAGATAGTACTTACAAACAAATATGTAGTGTTAGGGAATGAAAGGAAAAAAATAAGCAGGACAAAGAGATGGGAATGATTAGGGAAGGCCTCTCTGCAGACTCCTGAATGAAGGGAAGGAAGCAGCTATGTTGGGACCTGCAAGGAGAGCATTCCAGGGCAGTAGGAAGCAAGTGCAAAGGCCCCGAGGCAGAAACCAGCTTGGCAAATTGATAAACAGAGAGTGTCACTGTGGCTGGAGCAGAAAAAGGCAATGGGAGAATGGAAGGTGATGATGTTAGGATAGGAGAGTCAGACCACGTTGGGTCCTGATGGCTTTGGGAAGCCATCAGAGAGTTCTAAACGAAGGCATGGCATGAGCTAATTTAAGCTACGAAAAGATCATCCTGGCTGGTGTGAAGTATAGGGTTGGGAAGGGGCAAGGGTAGAGGAAGGGAGACCAGCTGGGCAGTGATTGTAATTGTCTAGGTGAGAGAAGATAATGGCTTAAAAGACAGAACTAGTGAAAAGTCAGATTGAGGATTTGTTTTGAAAATAGACAATTGGGGTTTGCAGATGGATTAGATGTGAATTGTGGAAAAAGTGGGGAGTCAGCAATAGCACCTAGGTTTCTAGCCTGAGCAACTGAAGTGAATGGTGAGAAGGAACATATTTGTGGGTAGGGGAAGCAATTAGTAATGTTTGTTTTGAGATGCCTGTCTTTTATCTGAGTGGATGTTTCAGGTAAAGGATCTGAGTGTCTGTGAAGTAGGGAGGTCTGGGCTGGAGACTGGGAATTTCAAGCCAGTAGCATGGATGAGATCATTAGAAAGTGGGTGTTAATAGAAAAGCAGCCTGAAGACCAAGCCCTGAGGCTCTCCAGTGTTATGGGGTCTGTAGAACAGGAGGTGCCCGAAAGGAGGCTGAGAGGGATGAAAGCAGTTTGGTGAAAGATGGTGAGGTCAGGCGTGGGGAAAGTGCAAATTTTGTCTTTGGCATGTTTTCTCCCTTTTCAGTGGTTTTCCATCTTCTTCATGGTGCCCTTTCACCAGATTCCTTTAGTTTTCCTCATCCCAGATAACAACTGCTCTAGTTCTCAAAGTATGGTCTCCTGATTGGCAGCACCAGCACCACCCAGAGAGGAGGGGTTGTTAAAAATGAAAATTGTGGGTTCTACCCTAGGCTTACAAATGAGAAGCTCTAAGGGGTAGGGCCCAGTAAGCTGTGTTTTAATAATAAACTTTTCAGGTACTTCTGATGCATGCTAAAGATTGAGAACCACTGCTCTAGGGAAAAAGAACTGTTGAAATGAATCAATGAAAGGTAATAAATGAGGCTTCTAAATTATTCTTTTCTGAGCCTTCTGCTAAAGGCAAAGAAATAAATATCTAATAGTGGATTTTAAGTATCAGCCAGTGGACCAGTATTGAGAAATTTTCATGGGTGGGTCAAGAACCCTTCTTAAATCCTATAAATCACAAAAGCAGGTAGCTGCCTATTCTATTTTTGGTAATGGGGTTTTATTGGTAACTATGTATTTTGTACAGAATTATACAAGCTCTCTGACTTTAAATATAGAGACAATTAAAATTTTGGCATTTTAGTGGACGATCTAAAATGTCTAGCAATAATTTAGAAATTATTTTGGTTAAACACAGCATATCTACCAGGCAATTTTAAATAGTGTCTGAATTCTGAGGCACATAATAATAATGGTAGAACATTTGTGGAATTGTGAATTTTTATTCATAAAATACAACTCAAATATATTTTAGCCATTTAAATAATAGAGTTTAATGTATATTTAGTCAAGCATTATAGTAGTAAGGGCTTAAAGAGATTAGAAATAAATGAATCCAATTAAAGAACGTCTGTGAGTTTGATATGTCATAGGTATGAATGAAGTGTTTGCATAGCAACTGTAAAGAAACCATTAAGGATTAACCATCTATAAAAGGTTTAATCAAGAATAAATGATATAGGGCATATTTTAAAATACGTAAGTTAAACAAATGAAGATTTGTACATTTGAACACATAGCATCATTCCATCGTTTTTGATGCATCATTTCCTTAGGGAGTTCGAAGTCTGAGGGTCTACTTCTCTGTAACGTGCAGACATGCCAGTACCTTTGTGTTGTGCACAGAAGAGCAGAGCTTCCAACAGTGCCGTGAGGTTTGGCCTTGCGGGGCCTCCCCATGCAAGGCCCTGTAGAGAATTTGGGGACCCTGTGGCTTTGAACCTGGGATCCAGGTTTTCCAGTGTTATAGGAAAGTTATTTCTTTATGAGTACAGGTACCTTTCCTGTTCCTGGAGTTTGTATGGAGTTAAAAATTAGAGCTATAGTTCTTTCACCCTTTCTGCCAGAGGATATGTTTAGGGTTTAAGATTCAGCTTTGCAAGGGTCAGGAGAACTAGGTAAGAAAGTCATTCCTTTGAGAATAACACTTCAGCATCATATAAGGTGGTAGGTGGTTGGTTCCCCCATAGCTCCTCTATCTTTGTCACTGGGAGAATTTTAAGGGGAACATACATTTGAAAAACATCAGCTTAATAAATGACAAGGAAGGAGAGAGAGCTGGACACCAAGGATGGGAGGTGGGAAAGAATGGAGGGAGATAGAAAAGAGGGGACGAGAATAATGTGTGCATTTTATTTTTTACTTGTTGGAAAATTTAAAAAGAAAAACTTGGTTGAAATTGGTATTGCTTTTTCTTTGTTTTTATTTGGCTCGCCCTCCACCATCCCGCAATGGACTAAAATTCAGGTTGTGATTGTGGGAGACGAGAGTCATAATTTTTAATTTATGCCTTTGATGAAAGAGGCAGCACATTTTGCATTTCATTTGTTCAGATCTAACCTTTAAACACCAGCCTCCACCCCCTCCCCTCCCCTCAATAAAAGAAGAAACAGGAAAGCTGTTTCAAACAGCAACAGAATTTGGAACTCAGACCTGGAGGGTTCACAAATATGCCTACAACTTTAGTAGCTAAATATAGAATATATTCCCACACATTAAAAACTGAAGTTCCTCAAAAAAGAAATGTGGCCCCAAAGTAGGGTTTACGTTATCTACAACTCACACAAAACTAAAATTAAAAAAAAAAACCTATATGGCAAGAGTTTCTTTTTTTTCAGTTATAAGTAATAATTTAAGTTATATTTTCCAAAGAAGGAAATGTAGAGTCACACAATTCACATGGGGGGGCCTTTAGAAACAGATAATTCTGTGAGGGGGGAGGGACAGAAAAGGGAGCAGAAAGTAAGCGAAGTGCATAGGCACTGAGAGAGCATATGGTCATTTGGATATTTCAAACATGATAAATGGTGTGCCTGAGAACTTGAACCTGTGGCAAAGAAGTTTAATAGTGCTTTACCTTTTGCCATTTAATATTACTCACAAAGAATAAACCTTGGAAATATAAAGAAAGGCAATTTGGGAACCATTTCAATATGAAATGAGAGTACCTAAAATTTGCCTCAATTAGGGTTTTTTTAAGGAAATAGTTTTTCTGATTATAAAAGCAATACATGTTTATTCTAGAACGAATGAAGATAATGAACATCTTTGTTCTATTTTCTAGATATCCACTATTGATATTTTAGTTTTTTGCACTACATGTGCATGCAAATATAGTACACGTTGCATATACATGTGTATACTACACATGTTAAATTTAAAAGATAAATTTCTCCTTTATTAATAATATTTTTATGTCAGAGTAACAAAATTTAATGACTGCATAATATTTTATCACAAGAGTATACTATAATTAAATAATGTTTATATTGGTTATTTTTATTTATAAATGTTTTATTATTTACAGTGAATTATAAGAAGTTACGCTGATAACACTCTTGTATATAGACTTTTTATGTGTATCTCTGATTATTTTCATAAGATTTACTCCTAGAAGTGCAGTTACTGGGTTTAAGGTGTGGACATCCTTAAGACTCTTGATAAACACTTCCCGTACACTCCCTTACCACAACTGTACAACTGTGTGTAAGAATGCCCATTTATTTCAACTTATTTTCATTGGGATTTATTGTCATTTAAAAAAAAAAAAGAACCTGTCCTGGCTGATGTGCCTCAGTCGGTTGGGTGTTGTCATGCAAAATGAAAGGTCGTGGGTTCAATTTCTGGTCAGCGCACATGCCCAGGTTATGGGTTTGGCCCCTGTTTGGGGTGCTTACAAAAAGCCACCAGTCAATGTTTCCCTGTCACATCAATGTTTCTCTTCCTCCCCCCAAAAGACTTTGACAATTTGAAAGGCAAAGATTACATCTGATAGCTGCCTTTAATTCATACAGGTTATTACTAGTGAGGCTAACCCTTTAAAAATCTTTTCTCAGCAATTTGTGCCTTGTTTACATCCTTTTCTTATCTTCCTATTGAGGAGATATTGTATTTATTATCAATTTGTAGAAGTTATTTCTCTGGAGGTTTAAAGTACAATATCATTGCTCCTCATTCCTTCAATACCTTTGTAACAGTTTCAAGTAAATGGTTGAGTATTAAATTAATTTCACATTTTAGTTTGCCTAAATATCACATATGCCATGCCTGAATTATAACTTCATAAAAATTAAGTGCATTTATTAATATACATGACAAAAAACAATAACACATAATTTGTTTCTTTGATTTAGGACCTCACAGAATTTCAGAATGATCATTGTTAATTATATACTGGGAATTTAAAAAACCCTTCACATAAATTTGCTTACTTAGCAGGTATCTCTCATTTATGCAGAAAGTCTGCCAGTTTTTTTAATTTTTAGTCATTTAGATTTGAGATGAATAAGTTTATTGCAATGAGAATTATTTTGTTAATCACTTGCAAGTAAGTATCTGTTCTCTGTAGGATATTGTGCTAGACGGCAAGTAGAGATTATCATAAGAGGTGGAATTCAGGAGGTTGTTGTCAAGATATGCCATTCATCACACTGTGAGACAGAACTGGAAGTACCACATGGTTAGGAGAGGCAGTGAGTAGTATGGGAGCTCAGGGGAAGGAACAGGGCCCATGGGGATAAGGAAACAAATTCAGATGCAGTGTGATAGCAGGTCTGTATTTAGTTATATTTCAGCTGTGTCATGAGGTGATTCAAAAGTATAACACAATCCCTGTTGTGAGGATAGTTAACTTGCCACATCTTACTGGTACGTTACAGCTTTTGAATTAATTTTTGGTTGTTATTGTTTGCACCCATGTCTTTCTTTCTTGAAATGACAGTGTGACAGTAGACTGTGCCTAAGCCGTCCCTAACCTTCGTGGTGCCATCCACTCCATAGCATGTTGGATGAAACCTACAAAGTTGAGGAGAAAGACATTCTGGGGCAGAGGCAATGTTTATGGAACACCAAAGACTTTTTTGAGAACTACTAAATCCACCAAATCTAATAGAAAATCACAAGCAGCAAACACAAATGCACTTATTAATATGACACTATCACTCTTCCAAGGGTGCCTGAGCCTAATTTCCCAGCAGACCGTCCTAGCCTGGGAGCCCCTCGCAGTATGGAATCCTCCCCATCAGTGCTCTCTGCTGGGCTACAAGGGAGCTTGAAAATTAGGTATGAGGTAGGTCTCTCTGCCATGGAGGTGGACCCAGTGTGGCCAGGCAGGAACTCTGCCAGAATTTAAAGAAGGTCGTGCACTTCGTGTAACAGTGACTGTAGAATCCAATTAAAACGTTTAGTATTAAGACATAGTCATTCCCACTTAATCCAATCATAGTTTAATGCAATCCCCTGCTTATTTCAGTCAGTGCCTTTGGAGCCAAATCAATTGTATGTCTCTGTTTCCACATTTTCCTCAGTAACTCGATCACCTTCAGCTGTTTAAAAAAATAGTTCATATGGGAAATCTGGCAACATTTTTTAAGAATTACCACATAACATAAAGTCAACAAAGAAGCTCCAGAATGGCCAGCTCCAAACCTGGTGGGATAGGAAGCCAAACTCAGTTGTCTAAAATGGAAGTAGAATAGGGTGTGGCAAATTGAAGAGGAAAATCCTTGCAAAGAACTTTTACTCAACATGAACTGATAAAATATTGTTACCTTTTCTCTGCGCATTCATTCCAGCTCACTTGAAGGTTGTAAATGTGTTAGTGCTGCTGTTGGCATCATGGAGGGATGTTTCCCACTTGAAATGATAGAAATATTAATGCATTTCTCTGAAGCTGATAGTACCCTCTAGTGGTGCAGGCACCTTCTACTTGCTTTGCAAGGGTGTCACGCTGAGTTTCCCATACAGCAAGGTGTCGTTTACCTGGTGGGTGGGTATGGCCTATTTCTTAAGGGAAGGCTAGAAGACCAATGATGAAAAAAATGGCTCCTTTTATTTTATTGGAATTTCAGTAACTCCGAATGTGTGCATGACTATAATAAAGTTTAGAGTGGTCTCAGATGGTTAATTCTGCAAATTGAATGATTTCTGACTGTCCATAATGGAATAAGAGGATTACTTTGGTCTGTGCAAATATGGGTGAGATTGACAAGCTGTGTGTCCTAGTGATTACAAATTACCCATTTCGTACTGCTTCCAGAGCTGAGGTACCTGCGGATGCCTGAGCTCTGATACAAGTCATTAAAGGGAGAAACAGAAAACAAATGTAAATTTCTATCAGTAGCTATTTCAAAAATATGCCAGAAGGTGTATGTTGTAGTTCCTCTTTCAATATGCCAATCACGTTTGGGAGAACTGCATGAGAGAGGTGGTTACCTATGGGGTCCCAAACAGAGTCAGTGTGGCACTTTCAAGAAAGTTGCAGAAGTAGAGCAGGCCGTGTCCTTCCTGTATTAAAGTCAGCTAAGTCAAATTCCTCACCATACTCATTTTGGAGTCTAAGCTCTGTGTGCCCAAGTATTTTATTTTGTCCAGCTCCATGGGGAAGCATTGCTATGCATACCTCTAACTTTGTTATGCATACAGCCAGCTTTGAGGATGTGTGTGATACCAGAACATGCCTCAAAAGCTGGGGACGGGAGAGAGGTAGGGCCAGACTCTTCTTTGTGTCTGAGTTTGGAAGAGGGAAATGGTACTCGTAATGTGATTCCCATAAGCAGCTAGCCCTTTAATCTATACAAATGAAATACTCAATTTAATAGAATTCTAAAAATAAAACAAATGCTTTGTTCTTAGTGAATTTGCCATTCAAAGCTCCTCTTGGCAGCACATCAACCGCACTTGAAATGTCTTTAAGTGGGTATTTTTTTTATTGTGCTTTTCATCTGAACACATCTTTTGAGCTGTTAGACTTTTGAACAGGCTGAACTCTTCTCGGAGTGTTGGGTCTGTGCGGCTCTAAGGTCCCGGTTTGCTGACTTAGCAATAAAGAACCTACCTTAGTAAGTGTTTTGACCATAGAGTTTAGAGGCCAAAAACTAACAGAGCAAATTAGCATGAGTGGGGTAGAAAAAAAATGCAGTGTAAGGAGGCATTTGTAATGAAATGGATTACAATTACTACTAAAGTGAAGCTACTGTTCTGGGGAAATTGTGTGTGAAAAAGTGCCACAGAATGTGGGAGTTTAGAAATAATACTCTATTTAGTGAGCATTTACTATATCCTAGGTACCGTGTGATGAGGTTTTCATGTAATATTTATTTAACCCTCACCCAGCCCTATGAGTGATAATGAGGAAACTGAGGTCTAAATGGGTTGGTACATCCAAAGTGGCTCAAACCCTCATCCACCTGACTTCATGGCCTTCTCTGAAGTGTGGTAGATTCTTTTTGGTAGTTTTTGATGTGTTTCAAAACATTAAGCATTTTTATTAATTTATCAAGAGTATTTCCATAAATTGTATTTATTATAGTTTTCATATGAATATTTATAATTTCAAATCATTTATTGGTTTTAAAATGGTATTTAATCCTATTTAATCTAGAGTATTTCTGTCATTGGAAGCTATGCAAAATTTTTGGAAAAACTTTTTCCCTTAGTTGAGATGCATACTTGTGGAGTCCGAAAGTGTGCAACAACAACAAAAAATGAATTCTTACTGACTCGCGACCTGCAGCCATGAAGTTCCTGTGCTAAAATGTTGCATTAGGAATGAGTGAATAACATCAGTTAGCCATATTTTCAGTGACGTGTGATTTTTACTGTCAGTCCTGGTCCTGCCAGGCAAGGACTGGATGGGTGCTCTGCTGTCCAGCGGACAGCATCGCGTTTGACACAGAAGGTGCCCCAGTGTTGGTTGAAGACCTACTGTCAGAGCCCAGCTTCCCTGGCTCACTGTCGCACACATGTGACCTCAGGGCCCATGGGGGAGGGGACTTGCAGCCACAAGGATCTCTTGCCACAGAGAAAAGCTGTTGGGTGGAAAGTTACTAGTAGTGATTGGGGTAAACGATTCTTTCTTATTTGCAACCGAATCTTTTTCCTCTTCCATCTATGTGAAATAATGTGCAAATAGCACTGGAATACAACAAAGTAGCTCTTGATTCTTGTCCTCTAAGAACTTAGAATCCACTGGGAAAGATAACACATAATCACTTGAAAATAAGGTTAGAAGGAGAAAAAGATAATTTCTGGTCTCATCCATACTTCCCTCAGGAACTGGCCCTGGCGCCTTCTGCATGAAGATGGTGACTTATTCCTTCTGTTCACCGATGTCTCCACGGCCCCCAGAACGGAGCCTGCACAGAGACACTCAGTGAACACGTATTGAAGGAATTGCTGGCGTTAACAGTCAGGAAGGGCTCCAGTGAGGCAAATGGGATTTAAGATAGTTCTTTGTAAAAGGAGTTTATAGGTACGTATTGGGGGAGAGGGGGAGTCAGGAAAGTATTTGGGGAGAACTGTTTTGGATGAAGTGAAGGGCTAATGAAGGAAAATTTTGAAATATTGTCAGAAATATAGGTCGGAGCCACATTTCCACATTTTGGAGGGCATCGAATTTCTGACCAAGGAGTCTTAGAGTCTGTGTTGTGTGTTGTCCTCAGAAGGAGTCAATTAGAGCAGGAAAGCAGACCAGGGATGTGATGGGGCTGCCCATGCCTGAAAGACCAAGTGCATGCCCACCTTCTAAATTTTTGTTGCTCACATAGGAGATTTGCTTTTTACTTGCACTGAGTAGGTGGATGATCCGATATGAAGCCATTGCAATTTGCTGACATATATCACTAGACTGTAGTTTTGGGCAGTGATAGTATTGAACCTGTTTTAGTTGGTTTCTATTCCTAGTCACTTGAGGGTCTCCTTTGCCTAAATTATGCTTTTACTGTTGCCTTATTGTCCTGTAGAAGAACAAATAGGGCAAAAGAAAAAAAGATGAATGAATATTAGCTGATCTATGGAAATCTGCCAGTCACTTTTTCATATATAACACTATTAATATATTATATCTCTTACACCCACCCTAATCCAAAGAGTTGTAAAATGCATATAAATTTTTTAAAAAGGTGAACCTATTAGAGAAAAGGAAAAATAATATAAGGAAAAATATTATAAGAAAAATACCAGAAGCCAGTGGAATTTGTTGCACAAAGTACCTTCTATAAGAACTTGCTAGAGGTGGTTACAAACTGGCCTTGGAGCTTGGGGCTTTTTGGCTTCAGGTGCAGAGAGCAATGAACTCCCCGAGATACACACTTTACCCGCTTCCTATCAGTCTGCAGGTATGCTTGTTTATTTGTTTACCGTCTTTTCCCAAATAGATGATAATCTGCACCAGGGCGGAGGCTTTACATTTCTTACTCTCCTTTCAGCACCGCATAGCACAAAATCTGGTATATATTAGGGGCTTAATAAATATTTATCGAATGAAGGAAGGAATGCAAAGAACTGGTGATAAAATGTACCCTAAGGTAACTGAATTAGTTAGGGATATTTAAATTACTTATAAACCAGGTTACATTAGCTGGCTAGCTATAAGAATATATGGAATGTTTATCAGAATTATTGATCTTGGAACTGCTGATAGAAGACATTCTTCTTGCCAATAATCAGATAACATCAGATGGCCAGTTGTCTTTTGAGTTCACCACCACAAGAAATGTTTAGAGAAGGTTGTTTAACCACCTCACCAATGAGGACACAAAAGCTCAGAGAGGTTGAATTATGTTTTTTTTTCCTACTTATAAAAGTAAGGGAAAAAATTTAATCAAGACATTTTCATGAGCATGTAATATAACTTGGTTGTGGTATAGGTGGCAGCTCCATTCATACACATTAGTTAAATGTTAGGCATTTCTAAAATAATCAAGGTGTTTGTGGAAACCAGTTATATGGCCAACTACTGCTTGCTTCCTTTCCAAATGCAGATTGCTGTCATTCCTGGTGAGAGAATGTATGAATTCCATTGCCCATGGTGACTGACTAAGGGCTATGTCCTCCCACCTGCAGGGACACAGAGTACAAAGGGCTACAACTCTCCCTGGATCAGATCTCAGCCTCCAAACCAACCTTCTCCTATGCCAGCAGCTCCACTCCTACCATGCCTGACAGCAGGAAGGGGGCCAAGTCCAGACTCTCCAGCTCAAAGTCAAAATCCAGGACTTCTCCATACCCTCAGGTATGTGCATTGTCATTTTGCGAATTTCTTTTTTTTGTGCCCTGGTTTGGTCTCATCATGGAGGAAGTATGATGACTGTTTGAAATGAATTACCTGGTTTTAATTAATTTAAAACTTCTAAAAATCTGGAAAGCTTTATAAAACTATTTTCTTTTTCCTGTTCTTTCTTTAAATTAACTGTGCTAGTAAAAATTTGATATGATCTTGTGGTTTACTGCTTTTATATAAAGGTTGTGAGAGTCTCGGTTTGCAATCGTGACCATAACTTTGTTATTTCAAGGAGATTGATCCCAAAATTATTCCCCACAATGACTAACTAGAAAGATGGAGCCAGCATAGCAAAATATGGAAGAGAAGAGCTTGATGTAGGAGAAGTGAATCTAAGGATAGGAACTGAAGTCAAAGGAAATTAAAGAAGTGGAGGCAAAAGACCAAGGATGTATTTCATCATGAGATTTGAGCACAGATGGGCTTTTTATGGGGAGGAGTGAAACAGAGAGGGTCTTCCAGATGGCAGGAGTGGTAGGAAAAGCAACTCTTCTCATCTTTGCAAGATGGTGAGCTGATGAGACCCAGAGAAGGCATTCCAAAAACCCTGCAAAGTACAAAGACAAGTCCAGATTCTTGGAAGGAAGAAATTATTGTCTGATCAGTCACTGAGATATAGAAACTAGACAATGCCAAGCTGTGTTCACAACTCTTTCCTGGCCTGAAGGGAGTAGGACAGATCTGGGTATCCCCAATTCCATTTCCAGTATCCTGTATCCTGTGACTACTCACCTCTATCCTGCTGTTTCAGGACATCACATCAAACTGCCTGCAGTTTATTAGAGTAACTCATGAGATGATTTCTGGGCTAGTATAAAGCCAGGCTGGATTTGGAGTCATTTGATCAAGGTGGTCTTTAGCACTATGTTTTCAATACATTTTTAATATAAAAATGACCCTATAGGGCATACAGAAATGATTATTTTTGAACTTATCAGAGCATATTATTCTGTTGATTTCTATAAGTATTTACTGTTTGAGGAAATGTCATCAGTGATCTAATGGTCAGTAAGAAGCTACTATTTGCTAGATTATTTTAGTGGCTCTATGTATGAAGATGAGTAGATCATTGCCCCCAAGAGACTTACATCACGTGGTTTAATGTCTCCCATAAAAGACCAAAAGATGTTTTCCAGAAAACACTTTCTGTTATGAGGACTGAATACTTTACTTATAAAGTGCATTTTAGTTAAAATCACTGTGGAGGGGGAATTTCTATTGAAGTCTGAGAAGCTTTTCTTATTAGTATCTTGTACCTTAGGAAAGGTTTTACTATCTCTTTTACTACTTGAAAGGATGGATCATATATTTTGGTAATTCTATACTTAAATATATGGGAGTATTGGACAATTAGATGAAAGAATTTAAATTAGGAAGTACTAAGTTAAGAAGGAGTTTGTCCATTATACAGAAATTAAGCCACAATAACAAAATCTCCCCACTGAATTTCCAAAGCCTCACTGTCTACGTTTTCTTTCATGCTCAGCTCTTAATGTCTAAAATTGTTATTAGTTTACTCTAAGAGTAGAATAACTACTCATTTTGTAAAATCTTTTAACTGCCATTAGGCTGCTTCTTATGTGTTTGGGGGAACGAGTTAATTTGAAAGTTAAACATATTCCATAGTTTAAAAATAAATAATACAGAATAGTGCAAAGTAAAACAATTCCCTTTTATACCCTCATTTCCCTTTCCAAAATTGTGTTTTATTCTAGAAATGTTCTATGGGTATAAAAATCACTGACAAGCACACACATATGTCTACATAGCATTTTTCTTGACATTAGTATGTTCATTTTTTGTGGTTAGCATGTATATAAATGTAGTTCTTAGAATTTTGGCCATATGTCTCATTTGAAATTTCACAGTCATAAATTAAGTTTATTAACATCTAAGTATCTACTAAAGGTTATTCTTTAATCGTGTTTACTTCAGATAGTCATGGCCCCGGGTCAACCACTGACTACTCCAGTTCCCAGTACATGGGCTGCTAATAGACAAGGGAACAGGCATTTGTAGTGAATTGTCATGGGGGGAGCAGAGGATCCTCTGGGGACACACTGGAAAAGTGTGACATCCAGGGTGAAGGCATTGCTGTTTCTGCTGAAGGACAACAGCTTAGTGCCATCATCTTGAAGTCCAAATCTTCAGAAATGTTAAAGAAAAAAATAATTTAGCTCCTCAAAAGTCTTATTTGGTTCATATTATCTGTCCATTGTTAAGGGATATTAGGTTTTCATTTTCATGCGGTATGTCTTGGACTCAGTAGATGGCTAACTGAGCACCTGCTATGAAAGATGCTATGCTGGCCATTGTGGTAAAGGAGGGCAGGGGTTGGATAAAAGGTGCTCGAATATAAAGAAGTGACATGAGAAGTGTCCTTGAGATTTGTAGTATGTTTGGGATAAGTTATCTATTTGAATATATAGTGTGTAGGTGATAGTATATACAAAGGGCTTTATGAGTGTATCAACTACTGGGGCTCGAGTCTTGATGGCTAGGGAAGGTGTTGTAGGCGATCTGGTTTTAGGGGTAGGATTCAGGTATATGAACATAAGGGAAAGGAAGGGGCACTTCAGGATGCCCAAGATTATGAAGAGATGCCGGAATGCATTGTTCACGTAATTGGGCTTGGAGGTGAAGTGAGGGAGGGTAGGTCCCTGTGGATGTGGACAGGGGGGTGACATGTTTGGAAGCACTGAATGGTGCTATCTGCTGGCCAAAGATTTAAGAATTTGTTTTGTGGAGAGCCAATAAATGTTTTGAACAGAAAATGAGAGCATTCACGTGGTTGAAGCAAAGCAAACTACTTAGGAGGCTCATTTTGCTAGTCCTGGGGTGGGTCTGCGAAGGACTGATCTAGTTTTTACTGAAGTAAAATGCTTGGTACAGGAAGAGTGGGTAAATCTCTATCTTTGGCTGCTTGCACCTCTTCTTGTTATAGATGTATTTTTATCATTACAAATTTATTTTGAAATTATATTTTAAAGCTTACCTTTTCTTCAGGTAAATACCCAGAAGTAGAATTACTGGTTTGTGTGGTAGTTCTATTTTTAAATTTCTGAAGAACCTCCATAATGTCTTCCTTAGTGGCTGCACCAATTTACAATCCCACCAACAGTGTGTGAGGGTTCCTTTTTATCCACCTCCCCACTAACACAATACTTATTATTTGTTGTCTTTTGGATGACAGCCATTCTGACAGGTGTGAGGTGATATCTCATTGTGGTTTGGATTTGTATTTCCCCGATGGTTAGTGACGTTGAACGTCTTTTTATAAGTCTGTTGGCCATCTGTATGCCTTCTTTGAAGAAAATGTCTGTTGAGGTCCTCTGGCCATTCTTAAATTAGATTGTTTGTTTATTTGATGTTGAGTTGTATGAATTCTTTATGTATATTTGGATATTAATCTCTTATTAGATGTATCATTTGCAAATATCTCCTCCCATTCAGTAGGTTGCCTTTTTGAAAGATACATGCACCCCTATGTTCATTGCAGCATTATTTACAGTAGCAATATATGGAAGTAACCTAGGTGGCCATCAATAGAAGGATGGATAAAGAAGATGTGGTGTCTTTATACAGTGGAATATTACTCAGCCATAAAAAGAAGACAGTCTTGTCATTTGCAACAATGTGGGTGAACCTAGCTGGCATTATGTTGAGTGAAGTAAGTAGGACAGAGGAAGACAAGTACTAAGTTCAGGTACCTGTAGAATCTTAAAGCAAAACAAAACAAAACACACAAAAAAAACAAAACAGAGACAGACACATAGATACAGGGAACAAACTGATGGTTGCCAGATGAGAGGGTGGTGGGAGGATGGGTGAAAAAGGTGAGAGGGAATAACAGGTACAAACCTCCAGTGATATAGATATGTGTGTGTATATATATGTGTGTGTGTGTGTGTGTGTGTATACACATATACATATATAGTCACAGGGATGTAATATACAGCATAGGAAAATAGTCAATATTATTGTAATAACTTTGATGGTGACAAATGGTTACTAGACTAATATTGTTATGATCACATCATAAGGAATAGAATTGTTGAATCACTGTAGTGTATACATAAAACTAATATATAGTATGTCAACTATAGTTTAATAAAAATTAAAGGTTACTTTTGTAGCTAATTATACACTTGTACTGCATTTTCATTTATATATTATTAATAGACACATGATAAATGCATTTTTACTTACTGAATGATTAAGATTTTATTTGTATTTAATTTTAAATAGTTCTTCCTCTCTTCTCAAAAATAAAGATAAATTTTTTTGCTTATTTCAGTGTTTACATATTTTTAGCATGCAAATTTTCACCATATTTTTATAGAGGCAGTTTCTACAGCAAAACTTAGCTCATAGGGCAACAGGTTTATGCCTTTTATTAGTTATAAAAATGGTGTTTCAATGATTCCATCAATATTGTTTATTTGTTTCTTTGCTCTATTATGTATTGGACATCTGTCGACATTTCTAACAGATGTCTGATGAATGGCCAACAGCAACACTGCCTTCGGGAATTACCGCGGCACCCTGATCTGTGCATGTGTTGCATGCGGCAACAGGCAAGACGTGCACAGATTGTAGTTCACTGCCACCACCCAGTTTGTCTGCAGTGGCAGGGGAGCTTCCAGGTCCCCTTCTGGTATGGGAGCCCTTGGGAGTGATTTTAGACTTGATTATATTAGAGTCACTTAATGAATGACTCAATCGCCTTTGTACCTCCTGCTATTACTTGGAATAAGAGAGATGAAAGTGGAATTGTTTTAGAAAAATTGTTGGAAGAAATATTATAGTTAATGCCAAAGACTCTGAAGGTAGCTACTTTGCTGCTGTATAGCGGCCGTCTTCCTGTTATGACAGTTGTATTTCATAGTTATTGGGCTTATATGCATGAAAATAGCAACCTAGTTTTTCATAGTTCTGTTGAATTTTAAATACTGAGCATAGAATTTATTTCTCAGACCTTATTTCCAGCAACTGTTGGTAGTAATTGCTAAAATATCTTGCATCTATTTTTGTGGAACTAGTCATAGCTACTCTAATACAGTTGAAGTTATCCTGACATAATTTAACCATGTTGATCATGAATAAATTGCCTCCTGATTCCAGTTTCCTTTTAAACTTCTCATATTGGCATGTTTATAGTTGTTACGTTTATCACAGACAGTATGTACCCTCTTGTTTTACTGCATCATTATGCCCTCCTTTCATTTTTCCCCAGTCACTAATAACCAATCGACTATATAATTCTGCAACAACAGTGCATGCATGAGACAGTGTATGCTTCTGAAATCCGAAAGTATTTAATCACTTGGTAGAGAGACACTATAACACTTGCAGGTTTTACTCCACATCTGTTGCTTTACATAATCCCACAGAACCCTCTTAATTTTCATTTCCAGCAATCTGGCTTCCTTTTGGTAAATGTGGAAACTCTCTTTCTGCAAAGGTTTGTTTGGCCTCAAAAATACACCAGTGACTGCAATGCTGACTTTATAAATCACAGAGAAAAGAAGGACCAAGAATTTCTCAAGTAGAGTTTTCCCTTATATATAGTAGTACTTTTACCACAGCCAGGATCACTATCCCTTCCTTCATTTCATGTTTTGTATGTAACATGAAAATATGTAACCCTTAACTGTTAACAAGAAAAATATTAATCCATACTGCAAAAAAATGCGTTATCTTTTCAGAAATTCTTTCACAGTACAGTGTAATATACTCTATTCTCAAGAATACAGGCTTATTTATATTTTCTGACTCATGTATGAACTTGAGATTAGTTTCCCTTGTCTGTAGAAACATCAGATTATTAGAATGGACCTCTATGGTATTTCTCGATCATCTTCATAAGTTAAAACATTTTGCTCAATAAGGTGAGACGTCTGTGTTACAGATTTGTGCTTTGGTTTTGACTAACTCTTGCTCTGAGTTAAACATTATATGGATGGGCGAACAGAGGCATCCAGGGGCTGTTGCCTGGTGCCCATCCTTCCCTGATTACTAACAGGTTTTCTCCACGATCACTTTATGGGATCGCTCTCTGGTCCCACACTTCCCCGTTAATCAGCTCTCTTAGACTCCCAAATTTACCTGTCACTATCCCTGCATCTGTATCCTCACTGGGCACATGACTTTCAGGAGGAACCTGGGTTCCTTGTTTGAAATAGACAATTGAAGTCTGTGGTAAAGGACACGTGAACTTGCTGAGGCAATATGCAGGGTAAAGGAGCAGTCTGATTAAGGGGGTCCACAGAGAAAGGTGACTTTTTAGGAAGTGTGATGGACAGAAGGGGTGATGAGATAGAAGGGAATATCAAAGGGGAGAGGCAAAAGTGGTGGTGTCTGGTGCAGTCTCCCTAAGCCAATATAGGAAATTTCTTTGTCTTTTACTTTGCTTTGGAGCATGATAGTATAAAATATTAGTAAAGGGTCCTGGCTGGTGTGGCTCAGTGGACTGAGTGCTGGCCCATGAACCAAAGGGTCGCTGGTTCAATTCCCAGTTAGGGCACATGCCTGGGTTATGGGCCAGGTTCTCAGCAGGGGGTGCACGATAGGCAACCACACATTGATGTTTCTTTCCCTCTCTCTCTCCCTCCCTTCCACTCTCTCTAAAAATAAATAAATAAAAGCAGATATACTAACATTTAAAAAAAAAGATATTAGCAAAGGTAAAGTCCATATTTACATTAGATAAACTAGGTATGTGGATTAGAAATAGGGCCATTTGCTTTTTTGTTAATTTACTCATCTTAATTATATGTACTGTTTCATTGACTCTAACTATATTATAATAACATATAGTTTGGTATATGTTACAAAAAATGTATTCCCAAGAATGAGAATACAATGACAACAAATCTCTCAAAAATTTTAAATAAACAGATGGCTACATTTAGTCACATTAGATTTGTTAGTAAGGCAGGCGGACATTATTGAATAAGAAAAGACCAATGAGAGGAAAAAATAAAAACAATGGCATAGGTGAGGGAGGTGGAATGAAACTTAGAAAAAATGAGAAGCTGAAAGGAAGAAATCTGGGGGGTGCAGTTAATGGGGATTCTCAGGTCCATTAGGACAGGAGATGTTGCTCTTGATAACCAGATTGCCCTGGGTACCCAGAAGTCTTTAGTAGACACTGAATGATTGCATAAATGAATCAGAGCCCAGGAAGGTGATAGGTAGGTGGAGAAAGAAATGGGAGTGAAGGGGTGTTTTGGGGATATAGTCCTTGCCCCAGAGGGCTTACAGATACAGTGGGAAGATAGAAATGTAAATGGGGAATATAAACAGTGTGGTATGTATGCAGTAAAGGCATATGGTGGTGGCAATGATGCTGTTTTGGGGGGTTGACCTGCCCTTTCAGCAGTGGTCTGGAGATGGGAGTTGGGGGCTGACAGTGAATGACCTCTAGGCCTAGAGACCTGCATGCTATGGGGAGTTATCAGTAGGTTCAAGTTTATTCCTGTTTGCAGGGTTTGCAATGGGGCTATGGGATGGCAGGTAATAAAGTCCCTTTGGGTGCCCCTTCAAGGACCAGACTGATGCTCAATATCCCAGCTGTGTTTTTCTCTCTCTTCACTCATTTACCCTTCTTTTCCAATTGCCTGTATCCTAAGAACTCCCTTAATGGAGCATTGTACCATATCTTACTTTTCTCCCCAGTTTGGGAAGTTTTCTCTCCAGTCTGCCCTCCTTCCCAGATTGACCTTAAAAGATCATGTCAGTGCTTGCAGACCTTCCACAGCCCTAGCTGTCACTCAAGAGCACCTATAATTTGGTCCTAAATTACCTGAACCCTGTGATGCAGACAGACCCCTCCGCTCACTATTTGCTGAATGCCTTGTCTTCCCCTACTTCCATGCTTGAGCTCATGCATTTTTCAAAATTCTTCCTATCTTTGAAGGCCCAGATTGAGTGCTATCTCTATCATGATATCTTTCCTTTTGGCCTCTATTTAAAATAATGTATATTCTACCGCCTTCTGGATATGTCATATCTTATCTTTTGGCCTGTAATCTCTTTGGAAGTAGTAGCCATGTCTATTTAATTTCCACCCTGACCTGCCCCAGCATCTATTATGGTGTCTTCCACATATTTCCTCACTAAATGTTAATGGAGTGGTTGAATAAATACATACATTAAAGAGAGTGGGAATACTTTGTTAGTTGTCTTTAGATGTATAAACACCATAGGAGAGAAAATATTCTGCTACTAAGGAATTTATAACCGATGTTAAGAGGCAAAAGATACATACACAACTAACCTAGAGATGATTTCACAAATGCCACATCCTTCACTACAAACCGAACACCTAAGCGCTGAGGAGGAATTAGTTATGGTAGAAGCTACAGGCTCTTTCAAGAACAGAATTTTGAGCAAGCATTCTGTGGCTCACACTCGAGGGGCAGAGAACCATCCCCATCCGATCTTGAAGGTGGGATTTCTAGTCTTCAGGTTCCCTCTGTCATTTCCAGTGCAACAATGGAAAGATGTGACAGCTGATATTTGCTGTGCATGCGTTTTAATTACAAAATAATTGTACTGATGTATCTGTGCAAGAAATGCTGTTTGGCTCTGTCTTCCACCTCAGGAACAGTCTTTGTTTACGGGCACATCCCTAGTTCCAGGTCTCAGCTCCCGTGGTTAGTACCTGCTTTCTAGGTCCCTGTCTTATTCTTCTTTTAATAAGCTACATACATTTTTGTGCCACACCTTTAGTAGTTTTGTGCTCTATGAGGGATAGATTTGTATAGGAAAGGGGAAAGTCTGTTAAAATATTTTTTTGTTTGGTTTGGCCTGTGGTCCTCAGGACCTAAAAGACCTCTGAGGGTCATGTTCCTTCATGATGTTTCTTGGCCCTTGGCTCCTCTCTGCCCCATCTGCACTGTCTTTGTCTGGCTCCAGGTTCTCCAGAACAGTCCCCCACATTCTGACCACATTCCCATTCTCCTAACTGGGCCTCTGGTCTCTGAGCCTTCCTGCCAGAGTCCGTTTTCCGAAACACTGCGAGTGTCACGTATGCTCTCATCACCACTGGCCCTATTGACAAAACCCACAGATGCTCCTCTGGGTTATAGAGGAAGGTCCAGTCCCTACACTCTGATCCAGGCTACATCTTCACCTCTACCTACCCCCTCAGCTGCCCCTACACCAGCTCTCACTCTAGCTGGAGTCTACTGTGGCCTCTGCCAGAGAACACACTTCCTGTTGCATTTAAATCCTCCATACCCCCATAGCACAACTGCAGAGTCACCTGGCATCCCCGCAGACCCTTGGCTATAAGGCATAGCTCATGTTAAACACATCTCTATTCCACAACATAGGATGGTTCGGATCTGGGGGAGATGTAGTATCAAAAAAGAAATTGGGCAGCGGGTGGAACAGCTGTGCTAAATCAAACGCAGGCCTCTACTTCTAGCTTCATGGACTTGATGGCTGGAATTTATGATTCCGCCGCCCAGTGGAACAAAGAAGGAATGGCTGAACACAGCATCAAAATGTATCCAGGAAAGTTTATTTTAACGAAATCTATGAAATCAAACTTAGTTAAAACTAAACAGTAAAATTGAAGACAGCAGTGCCTTATTTGACAGTCTTTGGTGGGATTTGACACACAGCGGGAAGCTTCTGGAGTTAAGAATGTTGGATTTGGATATCTTTAAGAAATCTAGATTTCTTTAACTCTTCCATCCTTCACAGATATTTAAGAGACCCCTTTGGCACACTGGAGTTCATCAAATTGCTGTGTTTGAAGGTCAGGGTTCTGATGTATACTGTTTAATAGATAGTTATGATAGTTTTCCTTATTATTTTATTGAGCTTGGCTTAGAAGAAGAAAAGGGTCCATCCTTCTGCTTGCAGACAACATTGGTTACCTCAGTAGAGGACTCTGCACTTCAATTTCCCTTCACAAAAGTGCAAATCCACCAGATCTCTTTCAGTGTGCGAAGGCCAGTAACATGCTGCCAATCTGTTAGCTCCATCACAGGACACTGCCGAAGAGCCGCCCGCACAGCCCGTGCTTTGTCCAGACCCAGAATTTACCAGTGGACAACCAAACAAAGCTGCAGTAAGGCATTGGAGCAGGTGGCACCACCTGTACACATCTAATCCAAGCCCATCTAATCTGCCGTTTATATGTGAAAAATCAGAGTGAGAGTGTCGGGGGAAGGATGGAAGTGGATCTGGCTTATGCCGGAAGCCCATAATAGAAGATTACCATAAAAACCAGCTACTGCTCCTGGAAACCCAGGATTTACCCAGTGGGCTAGAGCTATTTCTGTATTATCTATGCAAGTTGGGATAGCCTTGATCATTTGTAGCTGTGTATGCCAGGGCACTAAAAAGCATATCTAAATATTTACTCTGTGTTTATTACCTGTTTGAAATGTTCAGTGCAATGAAAATTCCAGCAAGCCTTTAGGACTTTACCTTTGGATTTCCAAAAGGATGTGAACTGTGGATTTCACGGTTTGGGAACAGCTCTCTCCATATGGACCTCTATAGGAGATTCCCGATAGAATTACACTGGAGGAAACCCGGCCTCTGGTCCGAGTGCCGATTCCCTTCCAGCTGTACATCACCCTGACAGCTAATGAGATGTCCACTGTGCTTACTTTTCTGTGAGAAAAATGAGTGAACCAAATCCCAGGAACATTTTTGTAACTGTGGGGGGTGGATTAAGAGAAGGCTTATGACATTTCAAACCACATTTAAGGCATGTTAAAAAACTTCCCATGTTTCTAGTTCATGAAATACGTCAGGGATTTTACAGGTATAAAAGATTTCTCACCAGAATATTCTTTGAACTAAAAATAACTAAAATGTGGATTAAAGTTAAAAACAATGTCACAATAAATAATAGCATGAACTCTGAATGAAGGAAATGAAAAATGAGTGAAAAATCTTGTGAACACATTCTTAAAAATTGATTCAGAGAAGCTGACAATTTATACCACTTTCTAAAATGAAGGACGACATGACCAAAATATTTAAAGTTTCTAATAATTGAACTGTGAGTCAGTATTTGCTTTCTAATTATTTATAGCATAAATGGAAATATTTATTGCTCAGTTCCTCTAGTGAAGCCATCATAAACTCTGGAGTGTGACTCAGATTGATTTTTCTTCTTTGAAATGCATTCTCCAATCTCCAGTTTTCCTGAGGAAGGTTTGTTTGTTTGTTTTTTTATTTGTTTTAGCTTAACTGTTTTGGAGCTACATGTCATTAAACTGAATTTCATTAAAAAATTCACGAGGGTTCTTTTCCAAAGCTAAGATTTGAGAGTCTTGTATAGAAATCATGTTATCCTTAGCCATTCTTAATATATATATTTCTGTAAAAATTATTCTTGCTGTTGATTAATAAGACAATAAATTAGAAATGAAGCGACAACACAAAAACTCCCACCTGCCCTCAGTAGGCGCACAGGCATGTAGAAAGCCCACTGACAGACTAGATGTCTCTTTGAGATCCTCTTGCAGTTTCAGGTGGCTATGATTTCTAGATGCTACAGTTTACTGGGGTTAGAAACGCATTCTGGTATTTGACTGCTGCTCAGTTACATTATCACAAGCACGTGTTTTCAGTCAGCCTCTCAGATTAGCAAAATATCTTGCATAATTGTCATTTTAAAATGCATTTGATTCTGACATTAGTTTCTCTTTTACCCTGACGTTTATCCTTGAGGACCCCCCCGTAATTTCCAATGTGTGGAAGCCAAAGCCGTTCTTTATAGTAAACATGACTCCTGTTTGAGGGAGCAGCCCAGCAGTGGGGGTTATTTTAATGGACATGCTGTATTACTTTAATCTAACCCTTTTACCATCTGTTCTTCCCATAACAGTGAATGAAAAAAAAGAACATATTTTATGTTTCAGGGTTACATTAGTAAAAACTAAGATAAAAGTGATTTAAAAGCATGCATATGTTCTTAGTACAATGCGGTCTGCATCTGTGATGTTTTTTCTCATGGTTCAGACACAAATCAAGAGGAAAGCTGCTCATGCTTGAGAGAGTGAAAGTTTTTCATGGAAAACAGGACTTTACCATAAGAGGGTCTCTCTCTTCATTTTACAGCTAAAAATGATAAAAACCTTGATGAGCTGCCAGAATAAAAATAGATAACTGTAACATCTATTGTTGGAACATCTGGCATTTTTCCTGAGTTGGGTGGTTTCTGCCACATCTAGATGAATGCCAAGCACCTGCCTGGAGCAAGCTGTTGCAGCAGGGATGACGCTTGTGACTCTTATCAAAAGGGGAATATCTGTGGATATAATTGTGGTGAATATCTGGGGGTGTGCTTGGGGTAAAGAATGCTTCAGTGGTGAGAGGAGGTCACCCAAGGGTGTGTGGAGATGGTTTCCTGGAATGCGGAGGTTGGAAAAAGCCCCCTTTGTATAAACATGCTTGGGGACTTGGGATGCGTTACTGCTTGGAGGATGGGACCGCACCGTCATTGTTATGTAAGTACCTAAATCTAGATAAGCACAGTGGTACTGGAAAGAGCGAGGGATCTAGAATTGCATCCTTCCTCTTAAACTTCATAATCATATAACAATGGGCAAATTTTTTTTGACCTTCACTTGCTGCATCTGTAAAGGGTTTGATACTTTTAAGATGATTTTAGCCTTTAATACGATAATGTCTATAGGATCTCAGCATAGTGACTAACACATAGCAAGTATTTGATAATGATAGTTATTATTGTTGTTATGGGTATTAGTTAGCACCTGCAAATCCTACGGAGAATTGCCTTTTAGGCAGTCATAGTTCCTTTTCTCTTCATAAGCAACCACAGTGTTAAGAGACAGACTAATGGCTCCCTTCTGTGGACTCCTCAACTATAATGTTTTTCTCTCTATGGGTCCTTGGCATTTCCTAACTTGTATTAAAGTTATATTTTGTTAACATAACTTTATTTATTTATAAAGTTGTTTATAATCCTCCTGATGTGAACACCTGGAAGGTGGGGCTGTGCTTCTCACATCACTTGACACATTGCCTTGCAAATAGTAGCCACTCAAATACTAGAACAAGTTACAGAAGGAATTATTGTAAGTAGTTCCTATTGGATGCACAGAAAGCCCCAAATGATGGTTCAGACCTTTTACCAGATGAGGTATTAGCTCTCGTAGAAGGAATGAGCCTTTCATGAGCTGCATCCCAAAGCGGCGCTGGGGATTCCAGTTGGGGTAGTCATCCAAGCTCTTTGCCCTTCAGCTTTCGCCTACCTTTGGAGGGCAGCATTTGATTTCGTGTGTATGGGAGCCAGGGCGTCCTTCACCTGACTCACTTTTTAATTTGCCAAAATGAATGTCTGCTTTGAAAATTAAATTTTAAATAAGAAATATAGGTAAATTAGGGTGCAGAGCATTCTAAATAACAGCCAATTTTTTAAAAGAAAAACAGAGGTTTTAGCAAAATTAACCAAAAATTAATTTTCAAAACTAATTAATTTTCTTCACCGGATTGATGCACCCAATTAAAATAGGAAATTAACTCATTCAGTTCCATAGCCTTAAATATAAGAGAAAGTGTTGTTACCTTTTCAAAGGAAGAAGAGCAGATATTCTACAGCTGCTAGAACATGATTTTGTTTTCCGTGAAGATAGTATAGACACCAACAATCACGGAGAAACAACTGTAGTTCTTAGATATATTCTGATGGATCACAGTTCTCATTATCTTTCTACCTTTTAAAACAGATCTTTGGACTTTTAATCAAAGTTTAGGTGGTAAGAATTGTTGGTACCAAAGTGCATTTTAGCTTTGAAAATCAGAGCATTTGGAAGAAAGGCTGAGTGTTGAGGTAACTGGCCAGGGAACAGATTTCTTTTTGCAGTTGGAATGTTGATATCTCATCCTTTAACATATATGTTTTATCTCTTACATGCCTGTAGGCTGGGACTGAATATATGGTGTCTAGAACATACAGTCTAGGAGAAAAATCTTTTTTTGAAGACGGTGAAGTCACTAAGCGAGAAGCCGTACTTGCAGTGCACGTATCTGAAACATGCTTGCACCTTCAAGACTGCTGTGACGCCTGCTGTTGTCTCGTTCGTCACTGCAGTCCGACGGTGTAGTAGTCCGTGTCTACCAAGAAGATGCGAAAATCAAGGCGCAAGGAAAGCGATCTTTTGTACAGGTCATATTGGATAATAGTAGATCAGGGTCCTTCCATATTCAAGCCCAGTGCTGTTTTTACTGGAACCCTAGTCAGTAACTTTAAATTACATTTTTATGCACAAAATATTAACAATCAGTAAATACAAAGATATTTAAATAATTCAGTTATAGAGCAACTTTCCATTTCTTCAGAAAATTTTTTTAAATGAATGGCTTTGTCTCTAATTATTCTACAAAAATAAGTTTACTACACAGGATTTTTCTATTTTAAAACATTTATTTTGAAATGATTTCATACATAAAGAAAAACTGCAAGAATAGTAGAGTATTCCTGTATACTAAACCTATGTTTATCAGTGCTTAACGTTAATTTTGCCATATTTGCTTTGTTATTTTTTCTCTTTCTTTCCCCCTCCATCTTCCCTTATTTATTTTTTTCTGAACCAGGTTAGAGTGGGTTCCATATATGATGCCTTTTTATCCAAACCCTAATACTTCAATGTGTATTGCTTGGCCTAATTCTGTTCTTTAGAAGTTGAAAACTGCATTTTCTTGTGAGGTGTTGCCAACTTCCCCTCCATCGAGGTTGCATCAGCTTGCATTTCCCCCAGCACTATGTGGGAGCACCGTTTCCCCACCCTCTCTGCCCAACAGTGCACTGTCCAACTTTTGGATTTTTGCTAATCTGATCATTGAGACATGGTATCACAACATTGTTTTAATTTGCATTTATCTTATTAAAAGTTAAATATCTTTTCATATGTTTAAGGGCTATTTTAATTTTTTTCTGTGAATAGTCAATTTGTCTTTTGACCATTTATATTGTGCTTTCTTTTGTCTTCTTTTGTTATTTTTCTCACTTTTGAATTGAGAACTGAATTTATTTTTCATTTCATTTTTATTGATTCAAGTGTCTAAGCTGTGTAACCCATAAATCCAAGTATGTACTATTTTTATTAACTTTTCCCCAGAAATTCTGTAGTTCATGTTTGTATTTGCCTATTTCCCTCAAAGTTATTTAATAGCTATCTTTCCCAGATGGAAAGACTTTTAAATTTTTAATTTTGTATTTATTGTGATCAGATAGCATTGTTTATAATATTTCTACTTCATGAAATTTTCTGAGGTTTTATTTATGGCTTAATACATTTTAATTAATTTTGATGATTAGTTATATACACTAAGATCGATTATTATCAGTGTGTACAGTTTGATATATAACCATAACATTTAACTGATTGATTTTGTTTTATAAGTCTTGTATAATTTTTCTTCTTCTTCTTTTTATCTCCTTTACTTGTCCTATACTGAGAATAATGTCTTACTCTCCTATTATTTGGATGTTTGTCTATTTCCCCCTTTATCTCCTATAGTTTCTGCTTTATATAGGTGGCATTGCTGTGTTATTGGACGAGCAGACAGAAAGACAGAAAAAGATATTTTTAAGCAAGAGAGTGACATAATTAGATAAGATTTCAGAAAGATCTCTGAGGTGGCTAGGTTCTCCGAACCCCCCGACCCCAGGCGAGGTTGGGAATTTCTGGGGCTCATTCATTTTTCCTCTGTCAGAAAGGCAGGGAGCAGAATGGCGGTTTCCAAGGGTTGGAGAGTTACGGGAGTTGTCATTTAATGGGCATAGAGTTTCTGTTTTGTAAGATAAAGAGTTCTGGGGATGGATGGTGGTGATGGTTGCACAGAAATATGAATGTATTGTACTTACTGCCCCTGAATTATATGCTTAAAAACGGGTAAGTTTGAAAGTTTTATGTTATGCATATATTACCACAATTAAAAGTAATTTTTAAAAAAGAATGGTAACAGCCCTGGTCAGGTGGATCATTGGTTGGAGAGTGGTCCCATACACCAAAAGACTGTGGGTTCGATTCCTGGTCAGGGCACATACCTAGGTTGTGGGTTTGATTCCTAGTTGGGGTGCATATGGGAAGCAACCGATGTTTGTCATATAAATATTTCTCTCTCTCTGTCTCTCTCCCCTCCTCTCTGTCTAAAATCAATAAATATATCCTCGTGAGGATTTAAAAAAAAAAAAAAGAGAACAATGAAAGAGAGCCAGGAAGTGGGAAACAGAGTTGCTATAGACACTCATGTACAGGTTTTTGTATGAATATAATTTTCACTTATCTGGAAAAAGATGTCCAAGATTGCACATGGTAGTTGCACGTTAAGTTTTTTAAAAAACTCCCAAACTGGTTTCTAGAGAGGGTGTACCCTTACATTGCCACCAGCAGTTTACAAGTGACCCAGTTTTCCCATATCTTTGTCAGCACTTGGTATTGTCACTATTTGTTATTTTAGTCAGCCTAATGGGAATGCAGTAATATTTCATTGTGGTTTTAATTAGCATCTCCCTAATTGCTAATGATGTTGACCATCTTTTCATGTGATTATTTACCTATTTGGTGAAATGTCTCTTCATGTCTTTTGCTCATTTTTTTTAATTACTGAATTTTGGGAGTTCTTTACAGATTCTAGATACTAGTACTTTTTTTGATATGTGGTTTGCAAATATTTTCTCCCTCTCTGTAGCTTATCTTTTACCCCTTAATAAGATGATTTGCAGAACAAAAGGTTTTAATTTAGATCGTCTAATTTATCAGTTTTCATTTATGCACTGTACTTTTGGTATCAAGTCTAAGAACTCTTTTCTAGCCCCAGATCTTAAAAATTTTCTTTCATGTTATTTTCTAAAAGCTTTACAATTTTACCTTTTACATTTAATTTGTGTGTAAGGTATGAGACTTAGATTGAGGGTCATTTTGTTTATGCCTGTGGGTGTCCAGTTACTCCAGTGTCATTTGTTAAGTCTCTTTTTCCTTCATTAAATTGCTTTTGCATTTGTGTCAAAAATCAGTTGGGCATATTTGTGTGGGTGTATTTCTGGGTTCTCTGTTTTGTTCTATTGATCTGTGTATTTATTTCCCCACAAATACCACACAGCTGTGATTACTGTAGCCATATGGTAAGTCTTGAGTTGGGTGGATAGATTCTCTGACTTTATCATTTTTTTTCAAATTGTTTTAACAATTCTAGTTCCTTTTCCTTCTATATAAATGATATACATTATTGAAAACTTCCTGTCTTCTTTTAACTCTGATCTTTTTATTTTCTGTTTTCAATTTTTGTTTCCTTACATGTTTTCCAGCTTTTATTCAATTTCTTTTAAAATTTTCATTTAAATCTCTTCCCCTTCTCAAAATTTGTAATTTATAATTTCACTCTTTGTAATTTAAGTAAAGATTTATTCAATTTCTTTGACATTGGTCAGTTTTTGTTGCATTTTCCCCTGTTTTATGGTTATCATTGGGTGCTTTTTCTTTGCCCATTTCTTAGTTTTAAGTTTGTGATTCCAGGAGCTGTGCCCATGTGTGCGTGTCACGTGTGTGTGTCTCCAAATGCCTGCTGAGGGCACTTATTACAATTTGGAGTGTTTGTTGTTTTGTCATTTTCCTTTATTTTGTGGTTGGTTACTTGATGAGAACCTTTATCCAGCTGGGACATTTGTACTTGCATTTTCATGTATTTTTCCTACAGCAGTTTTAATAGGAGTTTAATTTTTTCCCCCGTTCCTTGGCATTTTATGGACTGGGTTACTATTTCAAGAGCACTCTTTCCTGTCAGTATGTGAAATACAGTTTGTAAATGAATGATGATGGTGGTAGAGAGAGGAAGAAGGAAAGATAGGATTTGCCTGTCTTGTTTTTCTTTCCTGGTTGCTGGACCCTTAATTCCCCCTCTTCCTTCTTTCCTTTCACTGCTGTGTGTGAGGGACTTAATCCATTCTCAATTTACTTTTGTCTCTTATGGAAATGACACTTGTCTGAAATTGCCACTTCGGATTTCGCTTGATTTTGAGCCCCTTTACTATGGCCAGGGCTGTGGGTGATGGTGTGCTCATATTTCGGCATTTGTGATGATTTTGTATGCTTTGCCAATGTCCTAAGCTTGTGCTCTCTCTTCCTCTCTCTTTTTCAGGGAGTCTCTTAAACTCCCTCTTATCCTTCTCTCTGCTCCCACAGGCTCATAGCAGCTGCTGTTGTACTTTGTTTTAAGCTTATAAATTACTTGAAGTTTGAAGTTTGGCATGTTTTCTACCTCCTAGTAATGCTGACAGCACGGGTCACCTGTGATTTAACTTGTGCTTTTTGACGACCTTATAGGTACTAGGGGAAGGACGTGTAGAGAGATACAGACTCAAATGGCTGCCATTACTCTTCATACTCAGAAGCCTCTAGACCGTAGTAATGTATTGACCAAAAGGCATCATGTAATCCCTCTAAAACTTGTGCTATGATGGGGCACTTATAAAATTAACATTATAGAAAAAAACATAATGTATATAATTTCTTCTTATAACCATGACAATTAAGAATTCTTGGACATGGATTGTAGTCCTATATAATTTATCTTTTTTAAATAAGTGAAATATAGGGACCGGCATAAAAATCATATTCTCAACACTAGAAAGGATACCAAATGCTGAAGGTATAATATTTATGGATTATTTGAAATGGATTAGGATGTTAGAGCTGAAAGAAAAGTTAGAGAAAGTCTAATCTAACCAATACATCATCCTGCAGATGAGGCTAAGAAAGAGAAAGTAATTTGTCCCTGGTTACCTTGAGTGTTACAAATGGGACTGTCCTGGAACCAAGTTCCCTTAGCTTCCTGTCCCCACTGCCTCTTCCATTACGTAGCTCCTTTTCTGGATCAGCCTTCGGGAGGTGAAGTATCATGATGACCCTTTTCCTTTAGGGAAAAGGAATTTCAATCACTTGGCTAAGATGGTGCGTGGAGTAAGCAGCCACAGTAGGTGTGGGAAAGACCAGGAGCCTTGTGGAGCAGCACTCATTCACTGCGTGACACGTGCTGCACACAATGGCTGGCTGCGACCTCCCCTCCCTGCCCCCTGCCCCCTGCCCCCTGCCCCCTGCCCCCTGCCCCCTGCCCTCTCCCCTTTCTTCTCTCTGTTCTCTCCCCTCTCTGCTCTCTCCCTGTCCTCAAATACTGAATGAACACCTGAAATAGTTCAGATCAAATTATGGGCTTCAGGTGTTCTCAACAGAGTTCACTTCTGGTACAGTTCCTTTCAGAATGATGAGTGTAGCTCAGGCCTTGGATGATGCACACCGGTGCAAGTTTACAGGGCTTGAAAAACAAAGGTTTACAGCTAGGCTTTTCCTCTGTGCCTCTAGAGCAATGTGAGGTCTTGGTCTAACTTAATCACCTGATTTCTGCCTGTTTGAATGGCAGTGTACTTGCTGTTATAGTTTCCTGACTATTGACAAGAAGCTTATCCCTCAAATTCTTCTTTGGGAGCTCTTGAAATGTATACCTCATGCATGCCAGGGTTACCTTGTGTTGAATTTTTTGTGTGAGCAGAGGACAGAATGTTCTTTTCTGCTGCGCCAATAGCACTTTCCCATATATACTCATGGGAAGCTTTTTCCCCTCTCAACAGGGCTCAAAAGTCTTGACTGGAGTACTTCAGAAATAGGCCTGGTTTATACTTTTATCAAAACAAGCAGAGTCTGGACAGTTGCTAGCTTGGACTAGCACCGATGATCTGAATCTTTCCTAGGCAAGTACGTGGATGGTGTTACTGAAGGGCAAATGTATGGCACTCTGATTCTCACGCAGTAGGAGAGAGGGTGCAACAATTGCTTGGTGAAAGCGAAGGTGGCATCTCGTGAAACGAGAGGCTGGTGTCCATGGCAAGAGAAGGCTGATGCCATGTGGAGGTGTGATGTAGGAAAACAGAGCTTGGGATGTACTGATGTACCCAATTTATAGTCCTGCAGGGAAAGAAGATGGATTTACTATTATTTTTTTCTTGATGGAATGTGCAAATAGTCCATATGTACATTTGGAAAATAACTAAAGTAATAATTAGAAAAGGTAATGGAAAAATCTTGAACCCAGAACTTACACAGAACTCTGTCCCGAGCATGATGTTTTTATTAGTGTATTTTGGAGTCTCCTCGGAGGAACTTCTGCACCTCATTTCTCTGGCTCCAGGAGCCCCTAAACTGAGCTGCACATTTGCACTGAGTGGGGAAGTCAGGATTCTTCCTTCTGCTCAGGGTGGGCCTAGTGTGAAGGAAAGAGTTTACCTTGTCCTGTGAAGGTCTCACTATGAGTAAAATTTGCTCAACTAGCACATGACAAGTAAAGAACTGTGGACTCTAGGAATTTATTTTCCTCCCACCCCCACACCACGACGGACACCCATTCCTCCTTTTATCTGGGCTAAGAATGAATACGTAAAATGGACTTATATTTTGGTTCCTGAGACTATAAAGCAGTTCCCGCCACTTTTCTGGAAATCTCTCTGACCTTGGATCCTTTTCTCTCTCCTCTCTTCCTTAACAGTGTTTTCTCTCAAGTGTAAAACCACGGTTTGGAGTGCAGCCTTTGAGACCAGATAGACTGTGGGATGCCGTACCATCCTATTAAAACTCTCAGTGATACAGTTTCTTCATCTATAAAATGAAGACGTATTACTGTCCAGCTGGTTATGAGGATTTAATTTTATATATGTATTTATATTTATATACACACACACACAATGATTAGCACATTGACAGGCACATAATAACTTCTCAGTAAATGGCTATTATTGTCATAGCAGGAAATCTCTATATAGTATTTAAACCTGTGTTTGGCATTAGGTAACCAAAAACTGGTAAAAATTGCATTACTAATTTTAGTGGTCATGAGGACCTTCACACTGAGCATACCTCCTAGAGAGGTCTGCTGAGCCTTGTACGTTTCCTTCAACACCAGACCAAATACTCTGGCAACAAGTAAGCAGCATGATTCCAAACAGGCACAGCATGGCCGGCAGCTGGTTTTCATGATGATCCTATGCATATTTGAGGTTCACTTTAGAAGGCAAGAAGCACACCCCAGTAAACAGGGCCAGCTTATATGGGCAAGACTTTTAGAAGTTATATTGCAATGAGTTAGGTAAGCTTTTACCCTACCATATAGCCAGCACAGCCCTCAGAGTTAACAGTCCCATGTAAAGCATCATCAATAAGCATGTCCTTGGGTGAGGATTAAAAAATCATGTTAAAAAAAGCTAGGGTGCCATACGTTGATGCCTTTCTTAACCCTACTTTTGTTTTATTTTTTAATTCAGAAAACAAATTAAAGAGCAGGTATAAGTAATATATGAAGCTTTCTTGGACTCTTCCTTTGGCAGTACCATTTGGGTAGTGATAGAGAATTTAGGTTTGAAGTTTAGTGCTGCCACCTGCCACCTCTGTGGCTTTTGGCAAATTGGTTTTCCTCTTTGGGCCTTAACTTCCCTATCCATACAATGAGTTACTAATATGTCCGTTAAAGAGTTAATATAAGAACTACCGGTGGGTGGGGAGGGGGGTTGGTAATTCACATTAAGCACTTTCAAGAGTGCCTGGCATTTAGTTCCATCCATGTTTATTATTTTCATCTCTTCCTTTCAGCAGGAAAAGGATTTTGTTTTGCCTGACTGCTTACTGATTGCAAGTCAGGGATGCCCAGCTGGTACTAGAATGAGTCTTCATTAGGTGCCTTAAGCCCACTATGTCCTTAGGAGAGGTTGCAGAGTAAAAAGGCTGTTTTTTTTTTTTTTTTAAATGTACGTTTTCACCCTCTTGGTTTCAGTATTCGGGATTTCACACAGAAAGATCGGAATCTGATCACGACAGCCAGTGGGGCGGAAGTCCCCTGACAGACACGGCCTCCCCGCAGCTGCTGGACCCCGCGGACAGGCCAGGCTCTCAGCACGACGCGTCCTGCGCCTACAGACAGTTCTCCGACCGCAGCGCTCTCTGCTATGGCTTCGCGCTCGACCCCTCCAGGCTGGTGGAGGAGAGGCATTTCCACACCCAGGCCTGTGAGGGAGGCCGCTGTGAGGCCGGCAGGTACTTCCTGGGGACGCAGCAGGCGGGGAGGGAGCCCTGGTGGGGCTCTCGTGCAGCCCTGCCCTTGACCAAGGCCTCCCCAGAAAGCCGAGAAGCCTATGAAAACAGCATGCCTCACATCGCTTCGGTCCACAGGATCCACGGTAAGGGCAGTTGACATGACGCCGAGCTCCCGCAGTGGACCCCTGGGCAGGCCTACGCTGTTCCAGGCTGCGCGCTGCGGCGGCTGACCCAGTGGTTTTCTCCCCTGGATTTACAAAACAGAAACTCTCACCAGTGGGCTTTAGAAAACCAATTTCACCCTCTTTAAGAGCATCGATTTTGCTAGTAGTTTACCAAACATATTTATTTTGGATAGGCGAGTAAAAATGATTCCCATTTTAAGCATCAAACAAGTGTAGAAATTAAGTTAAAGTGAATTGTTGAATAAGTCTATTGAATTTGTATAATGTATGTATTTAATTTTTTTTTGTGTTATTTTCTTCTGCATTCTCATGCTTGAATGTGGACCTAAGTGGTTTGGGGGCTCCCCCAGCTGCGCCTGTCTCTGGGGTCACTGTTGGCATGTGTGTGTGGGGTGCAGTCTTTGTTTCACGGCCTATCACTCACATCCCAGGAAGTCTCACCTTCCCGGGCCTCTGGGCATTAAATGCCAGTGACTGCCCCTTCCCTCCTCATTGTGGCAACTCGCTGTGTCCCCTGTGAGTAAAGGACCGAGAGGTATGTAGAACCTCCTGAGATTTTTGCCCTGAGATTATTACATGGCTTTATGAACGCCCAGAAATGGGCACTGCAGTGGAGGCCTTTAGTGCTGCTAACACTCTTCTTTGGTCATTCCCCAGTAAACTGGTCCAGGAGCCCATTCGGTCCATTTCAAAGTTGGATTCAGTCAGGGCTTTGAAACTCTCCCTATTTCACTGAAAGTCAGTGACGTTAACATTGATCTGATGGCCCCCACCGTACTCTCCTTGGCGCCAGGAGGGTGAGCAGTGTGCTGGACGGTGCTGTGCGCACCCATGAAGTCTTCTGCCAGACACCACCCGGCCCTGCCTGCCTTCTATGGTTTCCGTTTTTCTCTTTTTCTCCTCTTGCTTTGAGTTTCTCTAGTTTCTTAGACTGGTGATGGAAGCCCAGGGCAAAGAACAATGGCTTGCCAAAGAATGGAGCGAAGTGAAAATCCTGCTTATGTACATGGTCTGGAAGAAAATATTAGAAATAAAAAAAGAAGAGAAGGGAAAAGGAAAGTAGTGAATAGTGTGATCTAGGGCTTTGCTGCGTCAAGCAGTTTATGGCGTTCATGGGTTCCTGTTCCTCTTCTCCCTTTTCATATTGACTTCAGACTGCTTTGAGAATTATTTAATTCATGGAACATATTTTGGATACACTATTCCTGCATATTAGATCTCTCTGCTTAGGGCAGAATGCATTGTTATTAGCATTTAAAATGTTTATTTATCCTTTACCTTATTTCAGAAACATTCTAAGATATGAGTTATTCTATGATTATATGTAAAACTGAGATTTTACCACTAGATTTGAGAAGACAATATTTATATCTTTGATTGAGACAAGATATATATATCCATGTACATGTCTACATATGTACATATCTATTATACATATATCAGAAGGTATATATATTCTTAACCCTCAAACAGTTTAAAAATTAACATTAGATTCTTTACTGTAACTCTACTAAAAATACATTTAGCAATATTGACATTTTAGTTGATTTAGTTGGAATCAGGAAAATAGTCCACCCTCTATCATCATCTCCCTCAAACCCAAATGACAGCATTTTCTAAGCATCGATTTAATATGATACTTTTCTAGAAAATAAAATAAGCCAAATGCTATGCGTTTTTCTTTCATTATTTACAGCCTGACAGGTTTAGTGATGTGCATACATGAGGTATAGGTACTCTTCACTGTTTTTCTAATTGGCATTCACAACCCACAAACAAGGTTTACCTGCTAAAAGACTTGTTACAGTCTTCAGCTGACTTAAAAGCCACAGAACTGTGAATTCCAGAACAATACGTTGATACTCTGTTGACACTCTGTCATGGGGGAAGCCTGTCTTTCAAATATTGGTGCATATATGAAAAATGAAAGATACAAGGTTTCTTTAAAAAAGAAATACACTTACATTTTGGGGGGTGAATTTCAAAACCACTTACCTTTTACTCTTTCTTGTTTCTAGGGCGAGGTCATTGGGATGAAGAGAGTGTGGTCAGTTCTCCAGACCCTGGGTCGGCCAGCGAATCAGGTGAACGATATCGCACTGAGCCGTATCAAAGTAGCCCACATGAACCTAGCAAAATTGAAACTCTGATAAGAGCCACCCAGCAAATGATTAAAGAAGAAGAGAACAGATTGCAGCTAAGGAAAGCTCCCCCAGACCAACTGGCTTCCATTAACGGAGCTGGGAAAAAACACGCCCTCTGTTTTGCAAACTACCAACAGGCCCCACCGACAGGCGAAGTCTGCCATGGTTCCACCCTTGCCAACACTTCACCATGTGACCATATCCAGCAGAGAGAGGGAAAGATGCTGAGCCCCCATGAAAATGACTATGACAACAGTCCCACTGCGCTGTCTCGGATAAGCAGTCCCAATTCGGATCGCATTTCAAAATCCAGTTTGATCCTAACTAAGGACTATCTCCATTCGGATATGTCTCCTCATCAGACAGCAGGAGACCATCCTGCCATCTCTCCAAACTGCTTTGGCTCTCACCGGCAGTATTTTGATAAGCATGCTTACACATTAACTGGATATGCCTTGGAGCACTTATATGACAGTGAAACCATTAGAAACTATTCCTTGGGCTGTAATGGCTCACATTTTGAGGTAACTTCCCATCTCAGGATGCAGCCAGACCCAGCACAAGGACACAAGGGAACATCTGTTATAATAACCAATGGAAGCTGATGTTTTTCTGAAGTATTTGGTTCTTTAAAGATCTCTGAAACATATTTATAGTTTAATGCCCCAATGACCAGCATTTCCTATGCTACAGATTATTAGAGAGGATAATTTAAGTTACTGGGTGTTTGACATGTGTTCCTTTGAAATCAAAGAAAACAGCACTAGCATTCAAGGTTATACACAGATAATGGAGCTAAAGTGAATATAAAAATTTCCCCTCTAATTGTATGGGAACAGAATAGATAAATTTTGAGTTGAAAAATAATCGTGTAGATTAAGTAAGCATGTGTAGCACATGGAAGGACTGAGGGATGACAACGTCGTGCTGTGATGATCCAGTGACACTCACACACATACCAGCCGCTAGTGACAAACTGCAGTCTCCACTGTCTGTGCAGAAATCTAGACTATGTACCATACATACGCCCTAGGTGGGTAACTTTCCTTAACCTGAGAACATTAAAATTGTTGAAGAAATGTTCATTCCCAAGCTAACTAAGAAAGAGAGAGAGAGAGAGAGAGAGAGAGAGAGATCTTGGAAACTGTTTTCTTCTTTGTGTTTCTAACCAGCCAGCTCATTTGGGTCAGGTATAAATTAGGGAAGTAGCTATGGATATGGTATAAGAATGGGTTTTGATGTAGCATCCATTAAAAGCAATCAGGAAGTGGTGATTTTTTTTCCTTACTTTTGAGTTAGACAAGGAACAGGACCACACGGACGTGTCAGTAAGGGTTCTTCTAAGGGAAAGTACAGAGCTGCTGGGACACACACCAGAGACCTGAAGTGCCCGATTGGAAACAGTGAAGATAGGCCAGAGGCAGAGGGAAATGAAGTAATATCTCAAAACTAATTTAAGGGTCAGAATGTGGAATTAACATATTTGGGGCTCATAAAATCAACCAAATAAAAAACTCAAACCAATTCACCAAGAAAAAAGTCTAGTAAGTACAAAAACTAACAGAAATCAGTGAAGTGCTACATGATAGCAGTTAAGTGTTTGAGGACATTTCAAAGCACAGATGTGCAAATGTGACAACATGTGGAAAACCTCAGGAGAGATTCTAAGATAAAAGCTTAGGCTGATAGGGAATTTGAACGGCAAGAATAGTACTTTAACTGAAGGAACAGGCAAAGTACTCATTTTCCTTACTGTTTGCAAACAACAAACAATAAACTTGGTCTTCAGTTCATGTGAAACAGGAGAAAAACCAGCAGACTAGATGCCAAGATCTCTGGGTTCTGTTTTTGGCCCTGCCTATAACTTACTGTGGGAATACAGATGTATCACTCATCACTCCTGGGCCCCGATTTCTTTATCTGTGTGGCAGTGCTAGTGTTCTGTTCCGTGGTTCAGTGGTGCAGCAGAACTGAACTTGTTAATCAGTTAACTCTGTTGTGAGTTGTCAAGACTGACCACTCTGGCTTTTCGGTACTCATACAGAGGTCTAGATGCTTTGTAACTTAAGCAGATGCATGGGCTCTTTTAGGCATGGCTAGTTACAGACAACTTTCTAGTTCAGCCAATATGAAGATGGTAGAAACTGATGAGGGAAAAGAAAAATAAGTAAGATTTATTTAATGCACTCTTCTCTAGTAATCAAAGTGACCTAAGTGATTAAAGAAGTTTCATAGCTAATGTTTTCTAGGAGTCCCATGCCTGCAACTCTTGCCATATTTAGAAGGAATGTATTGGAAGAAATTGACTTATAATTTTGACGACACCATGACACTGAACACTCAGGGATTAGTAATATATTTTCATCACATAACACAGTTGTTGGCAATCCATAGGTAGATGACAATCTGAATGATGATAATCTGAGACATGAATACTGGGTTGTTTGTACGTGAGAAAAGTGGCTACATAAAATGAAATACGTTTGTCTTGGGTGTGACAGAGCAACATTGTGCTGTCAATGGAAAAAGTGCAAGTCAGTGAGAGAGTTAGAGGTTAGATATACTTTCAAAAAAGTTCAAATGATAAAAACTACGTATTGAATTATACAAGCAGAAGTATTCCAGAATCTTGAGAAAAATATTTATGAGAAGCCCTTGGAATACTTAAAATTAATTTTCGATCATTTTGCAACATGAAGTAAGGTTTTAGGAATGCTAAAGGTTTTTGCAGACTTCTGTAGATGGATAAATGGTTCAATGACACAAGAATCTGAAGAATACGGCGTGTTTTGGAAAGGAAGTCTATACAGATGGGTTTTATTGATGGTACACATTCTACTGAAAAGGTCAGAGACAGATGCTATAAAGAAAGAATCTTAGGAAAATGAACTGATATCAAAGAAAAGACTGTCATTAAAGAAATTTCAGTGGAGTATTTACATGGAAAAAATGAATTGAGGAAAGAAATAAATTATACACTCTACAAACAGGGGATAATCAGAAGGAATAATGCTCCTTAAAATGGTAAGGCCAATATTTTAAAATGAGAACAGAATTAACTAAATTGCATCTTAAAAATTTTGATAGATTGACCCAGTTTTAAATACAGTTTATTTACTTTATATGTCAATAATTTTATAGTAGCATATTTATATTACATATAATACCTTACAGGCCCACAGTATTATATAGCTCACATTTTTTGCAACATGGCATGATTATTGCAGAATGACCCAAGATAAGTTGGGGTAGTTTTTGGCAAGGTAACTTTTTAATATATTGTACACATACATATGTTAACATATAGTAATAATCTACATTATTTTGTTCTGTGTGGGAACGTATTGCCTCATAATGAAGATGTCATCTGTGTCTTTCTAAAATATGGGATGTAAAATATGTATGTTCCCAATAACAATCAGTTAAAATTAAACTTAAATTGGCTTTAATTTTAATCCTTGATCTCCATAACTTTGTTAAATGCTGAGAATCATAATACTTGATTGAAATAGAGAGAGAAGCATGATCTATATATCACCTTGGGGATTCATAGGAGTGTGCTCTGTCCAGTTACTCTTACAATATGTAGCAATTCATTAGATAAAGAAAGCTCATGCTTTCTAGTAATAGTAAGAATATCTTTATTGCCCATTTTACCTGCCTGCCCTACCTAGTTTAAAAATTTGGATGACCAAAGAAATAATATTTCCCCTGTCTTTCTCTGGAAAATTTTTGTTAAAACTATTATTGAGAATACACAGATTTGACCAATTATTTTTGGATGCATGATATAATTATTATAGTCACTACAGGTCAGACATGTAGGTGCGCTTCAGCTCCATCTTTTGATGTACTATCTTGAATATAAAGGACCAGCTTTCTAAAACTGTAATTGCCTGATGTAAGAGAATATGGCTCCATGCTGATATGACATTTAAAATGAGACAGGAGGCAAGAAATGATTTGCCTTCAGTAAACCCACTCACTCTTTCCTGGTTTTATTTTATGGGATTAGGCTATTTCCATTGGGTGGTATTCTTAATTTTCTCTATACCCTGCTGCCACTTGATGCCTCTGGGCAGAGAATCCACTTAAAATAAGCTTTAATGGGGTCTTCCGGAAAAGGATAATATGCTCCATTTTAAAAAGTGGGGATAAAGATTGATTCAATAAAAGATCATTTGGAAAATATGCAGAGATATTTTAAAATTAGAAAAAGGCCTTCCCCCCAAGACCTAGACCAATTAAATTTAATAGAAGACACTACAGCTATAGAGACATTCTGAATACAAGTGTGATATTTTATAGCTCTCTCCCCACTCTTTTTATTGTTGACACTATTACAGGGGTTCCCCATTTCACCCCTTTGCCACCCTTCTCCCTCTCTCTTTCAAGAGCAGGACATTGCTAAGATGTTCAGTGGAATTCTATTGATACTGGTAGAATTTGGAAGTGACAGAGTGAATGCTGATACTTGGAAAACTGAGGATTTGGCCATTTTGGGGTTCACTGGCCCAGTGGGTAGCTTATAACTTAATATACTCTCTTTAAAGCATTTGAATGCCCAAATCTGACTCCCTATTTCACTCACATCACAGGACATAGACGTACATCCTATGGTTCTCTAAGTAAGTGATTCAACTTTTATGTAAATGCCAGTTTTTTTCAAATAGGAATTTATTTGACTCTAAGACAGCAAAATCTATTAGTTCTTACTGGGAAATACATTGTGGATAAAACATTCATTATCATTCTAAAGTTTAGATGAATGACAGAACAGCTATGAACATATGGAAAGGATCTCTTACATAGAAAATGTTCTTGGGGGAAATTTCCGAGTGGTGCTCATTTCTTGCGCACAAGAATTGTACGGGTAGTGCTTCACTCAAAACGTAAGATTGTGCTCATATCCAAATAGGGGTTTGTTCAGAGTTCCTTCTCTAAGATTGTATGCAGAAAGGCTGTATGTGTGTAGACATATATCCACACATGCAATACAATGTAAACACATCACACATGTCACACATGTGTGATGTAATATTTACATATATGTCAACACACAAACATGCACACGTGCGATTGTAAAGCAAGAAACAAGATTGTATTCTGCTGTGCTTCTCAAAAACTGATGGTTCACATAAGAAATCCTAAGTAATCATTTAAAACAAATTTATAGTTTTAATTATTGTAATTTTGCTGCATGGGGCTTTGCTTTCATAAACCTATATCATGGAAAATTTGTCCAAATTTGTGATCTGGAACACATTTAATCACAATTGAATTTATACCCAACAACCCTGGCGTGTTTATATTTCAAAAGAAATGAAATGGCGTGAAAAGTTTTTAGAAGTACTGTAACTTTTTTCCTTTCCTTTTCCAAAGGGGACAAATTTCAAAAAATGAAACATATGAGTAGGCACTTCAAAAAAGATTAAATATTTTATGTTTGTTTTTTGACTGACATGTATAAAAAGGATTATATTTGTGAAAGAAGATGCTGATTGCCAATATTTCAAATGCCATCTTGCAATGTAAAGTTTGTAGTGACATTGTAGTATAAATCTGTAATTTGAACTTTTACTTTGGAATGTAAAGTAGAAAACATTAGCTATGTCAATGATATCTTGCAAAGTGTTCCCATTTATAATTATTTATATTGTAAATAGCTTTCTGAAGTAAATTCGAAGTTAACATGTGCATAAAATGTATTTATTATGTGATGAATTTTTTGGTTTTAAATATAGCTACCAATATGCAGTTTGAGTCTGAAGTATTCATTGAGAGAAATATTTGTAGGACAAAACAGTGCCAACCAGCAGGTTACAACTTCAGGACATAAGGCCTGTTTTAGCTCTAGATTTTGTTGGGAGGGTTAAAACACACACACACACACACACACACACACACTGTAAGCAACCTGGTAATAGAAGCTTACAAATATGCACAATAACTATTACCATATTTTTCGAACTATAAGATACACTTCCCCCCCCCAAATTTGGGAGGCAAATGGGCGTGCGTCTTATAGTCTGAATGTAGCTTACCTGGCTCACTACCGGATTTCTGCTTTAAAGGATGTTCTTAAATATTTTACCACATTTTTTGCTTCAAAATTTTCCCTATTTTCCTCCTCTAAAACCTAGGTGCATCTTACGGTCTGAAAATGCAGTAAGTGATGGGTCTAATTTTTAATTAGACACTGGAGATGGTTTTCTCAATTTTCCACTAGAACATCTGAAGCAGCACTTCTTTGATCCGTCTCCACTTTGCTAATATAAAGCAAGAAATATGAAGGTACAGATTACAATTTTAATGCCCTAGGGAAAGAAAACCTATAATATTGATGTTATTTAGTTTGCTGTCACTCAAAAACAAATTTTAAAATATCTTGATAATTTACATTTTAGACTTCAAAGTATTTTTAAATTTTAAAATGGGAAATTAAGGTCAAACAAAATAGATTTGTCAGATGGTTTTCTCTTAAGCATTTTCATAGCGCACAACATTTTTTCCCTCCAGAGATTTCTGATTGACCTTGATGTTTTCCAGAAACTGTCAATTTAGTCAATTCAACAAAATGACACAATATCTCTTTAATTCAACAGAAATACTATTTGTATTTCATAAAGTTTTTTGACAAAGTATAAAATATCATTGTCATTGATATTACAGCATTTATCCAATTTTTTCCAATATGATTCTTCAAATATTTGTTTTAGTGCTTTTGTTTCTGAAAATAAAATTTTCACCTACTTTATCCTCCAAAATAACTGTACTTCCAGTTCAATCCACAACTTTATGAAATACCTATTATATGCCCCAGACAGGATGGATACCAAAAATCTTTCTCACTGTAGGACATTATAGGAAAAGACGTGCAGAGGGTTTTTGATTCTCTTTATGTGCTTCGAAAGTGTAAAATGTCTTTAGGTAGTCAAAAAGATCACAAGCATTTATTGAGTGATAATGTGCCAGGCACCGAGCCAGGCTCAGATTATCACTGAAGTGTGGGTAGGGGCCGTCACAGGGGGACATGCCAATAAGCTCCATTTCAATGATGAGGAGAGTGAGACTCAGGGTGGCTGAGGAACTGAAGTGGTGAAGATGAAATTTTTACCCAGACAGGTTTACTCCAGAGCTTTGCTTTACTTCATTCAGCTTCCTTTTTTATCAATATGATAAAAAATATTAAATGAAAGAAGACATTGTCTAAATGGTGGTTGCATAAGAAAGACCACTCAGTCCAGCCAACGGTGGCTCCGGTAGCTCCGAGTATGGTCTTCGGGCTGGGTTGCCATTTCTCCATTGTTACTCTGCCACCTGAGGACCGGCCTCAGGATGCGGAGGCCAAGCCTGCTGCCCCTTACACAGTACTTTGTCTTCCCACTGAAGGAGCACCTGATGTTTCTTTTCTATGACCGCAATACCAGGAAAGGCCTAGGGCACAAGTAGCTATAGGCAAGTTACCCTTAACAGGATCCCCATGATATTTGAAAAACATGTTGAGGCTTTTTCAATGAACAAAATACAAGTGGCTTAATTGGTAATTAAAAACTATACAATTTATCCACCCAACATTTTTAGGAGAGCCAAAACAAAAGTTACTACCTTTTCATGACAGTCCTAAAATCCTCTGTTTTGTTTCATGGAAAACTTTTCTTCCTCTTTGGGTAAAAACCTACCAAAGCCCACTTTACCAAGAACGGGTACGCCACCGTTGCCTGCATTACTTAAGGCCTGGTTTTGAGGGTACTTTGTGGGTTGAGTTTACGGGGCTGTAGCAACTACCACGTTATCATTTGAGGGAAAACTGCCTGAAAATTGTCTACCAGGAAGGCTGCCCCCTCAGAACACACATGATTCCTATAAGATGTCTCTAAGCGTCGGGGTGAGCCTGCTGGGACCAGTCTGCCTCTGGCTGCCTCCGTGGTGGTGGTAACTCCTGGGTGCCAGCAACCCAGGCAGCCTGTCCAGCCAGCCATCCCTGGCCCCTGGTCTCTGCCTCACAGTGTCAGGAGGGTAGGTCCTCTGTAGCACTTCTTGGCCTTTTCATAATTATGCTTTATTACTTAATATGTGTTGCATTTACTGGTGTAATTAGATCCAGGGTGGGAGAAATGCGAAACAGCCCTGGTTTGTAAATAATCTCTGCTTTGTTCAGCTTCCCCCAGGTCAGGCTCCTGTGTGGGGAGTAATTCCATATGGGAATCTTACTCGAGTGCCATCTAAGTAAACCTTAAAGGGAATCTTGGCAGTATCTCTCAAGCCATAAGGAAATCATTCTCAGTTTCTGGGGAGGATTTTCTGATAGCTTTGTTTGATATATACATATCTCAAACCCGAAGAGTCTTTTTATGGGTAAGGTCTCCAGAGTTCCCTTGGGAATGGATAATTGGGATTTAATATGAGAAGACTCATCCAGACAATAATTGAGGTTCATTATTCAGTGCGTTTCTACATTTGTAATTTCTAATTTCATCCCTCGTGTTACTCAGCTGCCGCGTTAGTCAGGGTAGGCAGAGTTTGTCTATGGTGCCGTGCTAAACCTATTGTTTTAAAAGTCAGAGAAACATGTTTAATCAACATCTGCAATTCTGTTACATAATTAAAGGTCATTAACAGCTAAGAAAAATTTTTTCAGGGTGTGGAAGAGAAGAAGAGGGAGGGCTGGAGGATTTTTGAGTGACTTAAATACATCTTGCAATCACCTGTGTACCTTGCTTAACTACCTACATCTGCGATATAAGTGGCCCTGATGTTTTTTTCTGCATAAAATGAACATATGTAGAAGGTATCTTTTAATGTAAGACATAGAATGTTTTATTCTTGGAATTCAGTTTTCCTTCATGAACACTGCTGTTGCTCCACTTAGCGTCCCCAAAAGGAAATAAGATGGCTAAAGAATTCTACTGCTCTTTCGTATCCCCTTGGTTGGCTCGCGGCCAGGTCTCCAGGTCTCCTTCTCTAGAGATTTTATGACATATGGTATTTCTCCCAATTTTTACTGCTTTTCTCAAGCTCACTCCATCCTGCAGACATCAGCTCATTTTATTTCAGTGACCATCTCTAAATGAAGACTTTAAAAAAGAGGTATACATAACCATTATGTGACCCTTACCACTACAAAATTAACAACTTCTTGCCATCTAATCTATGGCACTTTTTAAAAGAAAAAGATTGAGACCAGGCATGATGCCTCTTTGGACACTCCTGGCCTTCAACCCTTTCATAGCTCTCTTCACCTCATCTCTCTCTCTCTCTCCCCTCACCTGAGGACATTTTTTCATTGCTTTTGAGAGAGGAAGGGAAAGAGAGAATCATTGATATGAGAGAGAAACATCTATTAAGTTGCCTTTCATAGGCGCCATCACCCGGGGCAAACCCGCAACCCAGGAATGTGCTCTGTGTGAATCAACCCTGCAATCTTTGGTTACGGGATGATGCTTCAACCAATTGAGCCACACTAGCCAGGGCTCCTTCCTCTCATTTTTGACTCAGCCTCTCCCTGGATTAAGTATACCCGTGTTCCTTTGACATATACTTAGGTATATGCATACACATATGGCACACACGGGCACACATACATGCCCTGCTGGGCTTCTCTCCACTCAGTCCTGATGGCTGGTGTTTTAAATCCTGAGAGCAACCTGAATCCTACTCTGAGTTGCAGCCCAAGTGCTCTGGAGCCCTCCATTGCTCTCCCCAACATTTCAAAATATATCTGTATTTTTGTCCTTTTGTTTCTGCCTGTTTACCTCATGAACCAGTGACTTCCTCTGTCAAGTAAGGATGCTAAGGCTCTACATCAAAAAGCTGTGTGAGCAGACAATGAAGCAAAATCTGTGGGGCCCTCGGCATACAGCAAAACATTCAATAGATGTTAGCGTTTAGCATTAATGAGCCTCACAGAATATGGACATGCAGTTTTCCACCTCCCTTTCACCCACCATCCAGTCGGTGTTCAACTAACACTCACTGAGTGCCTCCACGTGCGGACACGCAGCTAGCCACTGGCAGTCCAAAGAGAAGTGTAGCCCTGGACTCAAAAGGTTCACAGTTGCGGGGAGGTGGTGAGGGAGAATCAGAGGCCCTTTCACTCCTCTGACACTTTCCTTCAGCAGCTCTGCCTCTGATACCTGCCTTGAGTGGCCATTCCTTGACTGACCCTCTCCCTTTGCCTGGGAACTCACATTTTTCTGAACTTCTCATATGGATGTTCTTAGCCAGCTTGGTGTTCTCTAGAACCCTTGGGCTCTCTAGTATTTTGGGGCTCTTTCATTAGCAGCAAAGACCCTCAATGCAGGAACTGTTCCCTATCCTCCTTTTTCCTCCAGGTCTAGCCCCCAGAACAATGCCTGACATGTGATAGAAACACAGTAAATATGTGTCCAATGAGTGAAGAAATGATCCCTCACAAATGATGATGTTTCAAGCTATTTGATCTTGGTCTATAGTCAATATTATAAAACTTCCTGGGGCTTGTTAACCTGGTGGGGGGCTCCACCCACAGGCCCCCCCACCCCCCAGCCACCACGGATGAGAATAAGTCTACCAAGACATGATCTGCTTGGGGAGGAAAGGTGGCCGCAATCTCTCAAAGGAGAAGGGCCAAGAGCCTTTTCCTCAATGGGCTTTTATTGGGTTCAATTTGCACAGGAATACAGGTAAAGCTCATCAATCATTGTCAGGCAGTAAGGATCAAACAATAGATACAAACAAAGAACTCTGAGGGCTTATTCTGAGTCAGGGTCAGTTAGCTAAAGGGCTCTAAGACTTTGGGAAACAAACTCATTTCAGGCTTGGACCCTTATAATTTAAATTGAGGGTAGCAAAGCAGCTTTCATAGGATTTTATGCATTCTTTCTTAGGCCTGATTGCCCCAGAGAACCCACCCTTTCCAGCACAGGACTGCACCACCCTCTGGCATTGTTTCAGGCTTAAGTCAGGCAGGGGAAGTAAGGCAGCCAAGAGATTAGGAGACCTCTTGCAGACAGAATGAGGACTCAGGCTATGTCAAAGCCAAGGGGCGAGGGTCCATCACCCCCTTTTTCTATAGCCCCCCAAGTTTTTCCCTGTGGGCCTCTTTGTGACCATGCCTATATTAGGTCATCCCTCCCTTGAGGAATCTTACCCGTCATTGGCTAACTGGTCAGGCTCAGGGCCAAGCAGGGTGAAGTAAAGTGGGCAGGGGCAGTGTCCCTGTCAGGGAGATAAGCTTTGTCTCCTTAGTGGCTTGTGGTCCCAAGGTCTTTGACTCAGCCTTAGCCATGGGGGTTTACAGCTTCTGAAACCAGGCAGGGCGGTTCCCAACATTAACCCACAATAATGTTCTGGATTCAATAAATATTACTATATTTGCTTCATGTTTTCTTTTTAGGAGAGGGGCTTGCAACTTGCTTTCCACCTTCTGAGTTTCAGACCTGACCATTTTCATTCATGTTAACAAATTTTCTCTATTACATGTACATCAGAGGAGATGATACACCTGCAATGCTTTATGGCCCTTCCTGGCTTCCATGGTGAGGACGGGCACCTTTGTGTCCTGTCTCTCTTCCCTGCTCAATTCCACCTTTTCCTCTAATTTGCTCTAGTGCTCCTTTTGCATTTTTGATGCATAGTCCATGTTTCTAAGTTGTATTACATGACATAGAACCATTTAAAAAAATACTTTCCCCAAAACTTATCCTGTCATTGTGTGAGATGTTGCCACCAGTTCAGCCTCCTTACTTCCTTTCCAAAGTCTCTCTCTTCCCCTCCAATGTCCTGCCTCCTGTTCTGTACTTCACATCTCCCACACTGTGGGCAGTGCCCTTTTCCTGAACAATTCATGCTATTCATCTACTTAAAAGCCCTTTTGTGTCCTGAGTGAGGCTGAGTGAAATTGAAATCTTTTAGCATGTCACATCAGGTGCTTCCCAAACTGAGCCCCAAACTACCTTTTTGGTCTTTTTCCCACCTGGCCTCCCAGACACCCCAGATTTCTGTGGCACTGGGTTTTCCAGCCTTCCTGGAATGTGCCATGCTTTCCAGTACCCTGGGCCTTAGCATGGCTGTGCTGCATGTGGAATCCTCCACCACTATTCTTTATTGGGAAAATCCCCCTTCACCTTTGAGGCACAGAGTTCTCATATGATGCCTGGAGCCTGATTATGTTTGGGAAAGTTTCCCACTTTTTTCCTGGGCTCTCACAGCACTTGGTTCTTACTACTGTTAGAAAATTTATGGAGTATACTGTGAGTTGTAGGATCTTTATTAAATTACAAAAACAATAGGCTAGTTAAAAAATTGACACAATAGAGAAATACGTACAGCGATAAAGAAAAAATATATAATTTTGCAACTTCTCTTTATTTTCATTCAACAATGTATAATGGGCATCCTTCTAAGTTTCTATACATCTTTTATTCCCTCATTCCCTTTAATGGATATATGATATTTTATAGTATAAATATGCTGTGACTTACTTGTGTTCCATTTTTGATAGCCATCTACTTCTTATCAATTATATATATATATATATATATATATATATATATATATATACACACACACACACACATGTGTGTGTGTGTGTATCTTTGCAAGTAGATCTTTTTGAATCTGTGACTGAATTTCAGTAGAACAGTTCCCTAGGAGTAAAACTGCTGGGTCGAAGGGTATCTTCCACTTCGATAAATGCTACCAAATTTCCCTCCAAAGACATTGTAAAAGTGTACTCTCCCCCAACAGTTTACGGGACTGTACTCTTGTCCCTTAATAAAGTTTCTTACTTTGTTTTATGTGGATCTTGTTCATCTCTTGACTTTATTCCTAGGTACTCAATAACTTTGTGAACTACCAACATGTGGCTCTTTCTAAAGAACTTTTTTCCTAATTTGGAATTGATAGTGTATAGGAAAGTGCTTAATTTTTTAATATTTATCTTATGCTAATTGTATTTTATTTAACCCTTATTATTTCTAATAGCTTTTAGTTGATTCCTTTGGATATTCTGGGTAGATGATAATATTTATTTTGCAATATTCACAATTCTTTATTTTTTATTTCAATATCAATACATTTTTAAACATCAATAGCAGATACTCATTTTTATCAAATGCCTGTTGGCATTCAAGAAGATAATACATTTTTTCCTAATTTTCTAATGTGAAACTTTCTTTCTTAATGTTGAAAGATCCTTACATTCCTAGCCAAAACCTTCTCAGTCAAAATTTTAAAAATATACTCTGTATTCAGAGTGCTAATGTTTAACTTCAGAAGTTTTCCTCTATATTTTCACTTGTAATGTTTTTGTGTGTTGGTCCCTATTTGAACATGGGCTCTTAAAGGATAAGGCCCATATACTGATCCACTATAATGCCCCACACATAAAACCTTACCTCACATAAAACCTGCCGCATAGTAGGTGTTAAAACGATGCCTGTATTTGTGCTATGAAGACCTGCATTCAAATCCCAGCACTACTAATACTGCAGACAGTTCAGTTAATATCAGCTGTTTCTTTGTTTGTATAATGGGCTTATGTAAAGATTGAATTAAAAATCATATATAAACAAGGGCCTGATCTCCAAAAAGTATAAAGAACTCACACAACTCCACTCCCGGAAGACAAACAACCCAATTAAAAAATGGGCAAAGGACTTGAACAGACACTTCTCCAAGGAAGACATACAGAGGGCCCAGAGACATATGAAAAGATGCTCAGCATCACTAGCAATCAGAGAGATGCAAATTAAAACCACAATGAGGTACCATCTCACACCAGTCAGAGTGGCCAACATAAACAATTCAACAAACAAATGTTGGAGAGGATGCAGAGAAAAAGGAACCCTAGTACACTGTTGATGGGAATGCAGACTGGTAAGGCCACTGTGGAAAACAGTATGGAATTTCCTCAGAAAACTAAAAATGGAAGTGCCCTTTGACCCAGCAATTCCTCTGCTGGGATTATACCCTAAGAACCCTGAAACACCAATCCAAAGAACCTATGCACCCCAATATTCATAGCAGCACAATTTGCAATAGCCAAGTACTAGAAGCAACCTAAGTGCCCATCAGCAAATGAGTGGATCAAAAAACTATGGTACATTTACACGATGGAATTCTATGCAACGGAGAGAAAGAAGGAGCTTATACCCTTTGCAACAGCATGGATGAAACTGGAGAGCATTATGCTAAGTGAAATAAGCCAGGCGGTGAGGGACAAATACCATACGATCTCACATTTAACTGGAACATAATCAACAAAAGAAAAAAGCAAACAAAATATAACCAGAGACTTTGAAATTAAGAACAATGTAACAATAGCCCGAGGGGAGTGGGGAGGGGACAGTGGGGAGAGGGGTTTACAGTAGCTACTATAAAGGACACATGGACAAAATCAAGGGGGAGGGTAGAGGTGGAGGAGAAAGGTGGGATTGGCTGGGGTGGGGTGGAGAGATGGGGAGAAAATACAGATAACTGTAATTGAATAACAATAAAAATTTTTAAAAAATAAAACATAAAATGAAATAAAATAAAAATAATATATAAGGTATTTATTACAGTGTTTAGAGCGTAGGAAGTAGTTAAGGTTAGTTTCCTTGCTATTCCCTTTGAAATAGAAAAATACCCTGAATTTATCTGTCATGGGGGTGTTATCAGAGCAACCCAAACATTTTTAACAGATAAGATTATGGGTGTCAGAACCTTCACATTCTTACTGTAAAGTGGAATGATAGACGTCACCTTTCCTGTGATCACTGCCATTAAGTAAATATCCGTTCGACATCTTACAATTACAGCTTGCGAAGACCCTAACATCACACCAATTGTCAGGGGCGCACGGGCCTCACATCTTCTTTACTTTTTTTTTTTAGCATATTCCTAATATGTCCCAAAAGGGTAGAATTAATGCTTATTTAAGTTGCCGGTTCTATTCAGCAGTAAGCTTGAGAATCTTATGATAAGAGTGGTCTAATCTGGGCTTTTTATTTCTACAGGAAGAGAAAAATAAAGTAAATGGTCTATTTAAACCTGGAACCTTCCTCCATCAAACTTAAATATTAATGTTTTCTCATACACTGGAGAAATACATTCTATTGCCTATGCATGAAGTCGAATCAATGTCTCGGAAAAGCCCTCTGGTGTCATCTCGCCAGATGGTTTCAAATAGGAATACAAAGCCCTGATGAAACTAGGATGAGATAGGAGAAATTGTGACAGGGCTATTTTTGAAATGATGCTCTTAGGAAAAGCTGCTGATTGAAATCAATACCTCAAGACCCGGAATCTGAAAAGACCATTTCTGAGACCTGAGAGGGTCACTGAATAGAAGTGTCAGTTGATAGTATTCAGACCATGCAATTGCTTTCACCAAGGTGCCTCTGTGTTTACTTAAGTGACTTGCGGTAGCTGGTGGCTGAGCATACATTGAGAGAGTCTCCCTCGATGCAGGCTCAGGGGAGGAGGAGGCTGGAGGGGACATTGTCTACGGTTTAAATGAGTAAGTCCTAGTGTGCTATATGGGAGGAAATAAATTGAGCTGGATTTCCTTTTTTATTTATTCCCCAGGGAAAAGAATCTGTGAAGGATGTGAAGACTATAAACCTCATAAATGTTAAAAAAATGTTAGTGTACTCCAAACCTTGCACTATTCTTTTCAGACCAGGTCTTTTTAATAAGTTATAATTGATCAGAGGAAATTAATTTGCACAGATCTCTGCTAACGTCTCGCAATTCTACAAGGCACATGCTGGTATTTTCTCTTTGTACGTGTAAGATTTTGTGTGTGTCAGTGTCCTGGGGTTGGTGTGGCACAGAGTCCGCTCATGCGATTTCAAACGGCTTTCTATGGAAGTTGCCAGATCACTTAATTATACTATGATTTGAGAAAATTTTGTGGGGAGAAGTGCATTTTTTGATGAAGCACTTAGCTTTTCAGTTTTTCATAGCACTCGGTTTTAAAATTGAAATTACAGGGAGATTTGATGTGTCTTTTTGTATGTCAAAGCGAGTAAACTCACATTTCAGTGTCCCTCGCACGTGTGTATCGGAAGCATTCATTTTGCTCACTGTGTTTAGGATTGTTCATTTGAATGACACTGAATACCTTCAGTCCAAGTACTCTAAATCCAGCCTTCCCTTTCCCATCCATCAACTGCCCGACTGCCCCAGATTCATGGGCATGTCGCACGTGCAGGAGACCATCACAACATAGGAGTCATAATCTCCACCTCTACCTCCACCCCCAGACTCTGTCGCATGCTTCAGGGCTGGACATGCTCTTCATAACCATGAACTTGGTCAAACTGGATGTATATTAAGCTTTGGGAAGAGTATCGGGGGTTTTCAGATGTCAGAGCAGTGTGGAATGTCACACTACCCTATCAGTTGCCTTGGTTTTTAAAACTATGTTTAAAAGGTGCTGCCACTGTTCTGAGAAACTCTTCCAGTGGAGAAGCAGTGAACACAGCGACAGGTGTGAAGTAAGGAAGTAAGACAGGCTGGATATGAGGACCATTATGAGGAAAACAGTCAGCAGAGTCTTGTGTTTCACCCAATTGTGTTCCGCCTAACGATACATCTGACCTTGAATCAGAGCCTGCAGGATTCCTGGACATTTATATTATGTGATTACATACTTAGCTACAGAGACTCTGCCTACAAGAACCACGAAAGTAAGTTTGCCTTCTAGCTCTTTTACATGCATGCAAGAAAAAAAAAAAAGGTGTAGGCTGGAAGCCTAACTAGAGAAATTGTCTGCCATTTCTGCCTCTGTTTTTTTCTTTTTGAATCTGAAAACACATAAAACCAAGCAGTCGAAATATGACATCAAAGCCAGTCTTGCCAATCCACACTCTATCACACCAGCAATGTGACCGGGAGCAAAGTACTCGCTCTGTCCACGTCTTGGTGTTGTCCTACCATAAAATGGGGAGAAGAAGAATTCCTACTTTAAAGAACTGAGGTAAGTATTAAAAAAGTAATGTCTTCAAAACATGGAAGCATAGTACCTAGGACATAATTAATACTCAGTAATTAGTACTCAATAAAAATTATCATTAGTACTATGATTTTTATAATCATTACTATTTTGGTATTGTTCTTTGAACTAAACTCTAATTTCTGCTTTCAGGATTCAAGTAAAGTCATAATATTTATGGACTTTTTAGTTTGCTGGGTGTTAAAGGACATCACAACTCATCAAAGACATTCTTTGTAAAAAAAGAAAAAAATGGAATGTATGTGATAGTTTTATTATTATTGCAGTTCTTTAGTGAAATTCCAATATTATTCAGCATGTTTTATGTTCACAGAATTATTTAGGGTATAAGCAAAAATACCATAATACTGCCTACATAAATGGGCACTGTTTTAGAAACTGGGCATAATTAGCAGGAAGATATTCACAGCGTAGGCCTGACATTATTATGGCTGCAATATAAATTCCACGAGGTGGAGAAGACCAGTGAAAGAAGGCTACAGATTTATTATAGGAAGATGCATTTGCAATATGGATTGTACTTATCTTTTTATTTGCCACAGACAATGTAAATTAGGAACATCTGAATGAAGATTCAAATACTTTAGTGTCTGTAGCCCACTATAAAATACACTGTTCTGATGCCTAGAGTGGAAACAGAAATTTTCTGTTTTCTAACTTGGCTGATATGATTTGGCTTGGAGTCCCAGAAGTAGCCAACGATGGCTACTACTAATGATGGACAGGGAGCCATCCCGAAGGAAAACTGGGGGAAATGAAAAGGTGGGGATCACTTATCATCGATTCCTCCTGTTCTCTCTTTAGTACTTTAGAGAAAGTATCATTCTTCAGTCAAGATGTCAACAATAAATAACACACTTTAAGGGGGTAGAGTTTAGGGACAATAATGTCTTCAACCTATTTTCCATCTTCATGGCTTTTTGTTCTGTGGCTAAAATTATCAGCTTTGATAAGTGTAACAGCAAATGAACATTTAAGTTCATATAAGTATGTGTGCTTTAGTGGGGTGTCCTTCATAGCTCTAAAGATTTCTGGGTGGATAACTTTCTCAGCACGTACAAAGAGCATCACTGTGCACAGAGTGTGAAGTAATCACCATGGCAACAGACAAAGGGAAGAGGGCCTTTTATCAGCCTGGAACCTCATCCCAGATTTCCATGTTTGCTCTTCCCCCAGATCTTATTGTTATCTTCATCTGACAGATGAGGAACTTGAGGCTCAAAGATTTTTAAATAACTTACTCTAGGTCACTTGGGTCACAAGGCAGACTTAAGTTTGTAGTAAAAATGAAATACTGTAGTTTGGTGAAGGGTAAAGCTGTGACTGAATATCAGGATGGCAGCTTCTACCCCTTGAATGCACTGGGAAAACCTAGACTGACAAGCAGCTGTGAGCTCAGGAGCAAGTGTTAGCTGTGAAAGTGCTGTGATGAGGGTACCGACACTGGGGGTGTGCGATGGGTGGGAGGGAGAAACCGGGGCAGGAGATGAGGAAGAGCTTGTGGCTCATCATGGAACTTAATCTGAGCAGCTGAAGCAAGGAAAGCGCTTGGCTTTCAGGCGAGGTAGTGAGAAGACCAATGGAAGACGGCACTTGCCTCATGCGCTCAGAGTGGCCGGGTGTGTTTTTGAAGTGGTTTTCCAAGTTGTCTCATTACACAACAATTTAGAAAGTTTGAGCAAAAGCTACACACTCTCTAAGGCCTAGGAGATGGCCTCACTCCTGTCTAATCTGTAGTCTGACCGAGGCATTTTTCCCACTGGGGACAAGAGGGGCTTCTTCTGGCTTCACCCATTTAGCGACAAACAACAGCTGGGTAGTTTGGATCCAATTATAGCTACTAATTTGCAAGTCGCTCTAAGCAGACCTGAGATATCCTATGACTTTCTCTTAGCTGTGTGTCGTGATTTCAGAAAGGAAAACATGATGTCCCTCTGGCCTCCCAGGCTAGTATGAGAGCCTCGGCTTAATGTGGAACTGATTTCTTTCTTTGAGCCTAATAGCAAAGCAAGCACTTCAAAAAGACCAATCCATCTCCTCTCCATAAAATGTTAATACCCTTCAGCGTAGGAGAAAAAAAGGGGGGGAAACAAGCCAAGCTTTCACCCTTTGCACGGCAAACATTGACTGAAAAGCGAAAAGGACCAAGAACATTTGAATATCCTCTTTTGCAATCTGTTCGTTATCCATTTATCCCAAACAGTGAGAGTTGGAGAAAGTACGTATATCCTTTCTGTGGCTTGCCTGGAAGCTTGAGCTCTGCTTACACTTGGGAGAGGGAAGAAGGGACCGACTTGTCTGTGGAGCAGCACCTGGCCCTCCCCAGGAGGCTGGTTGTGGGGACTCCTGCTCCTGGGTGTTTGCTCTGCAACTTCACATGAAAGCCAACTCCCGCCACTGGGATTCAGACCAGGCATCTGGGAGAGGACATGCTGTTTTGAAGATGCACGTGAAAATGAACTTCTAAAGAGCCTGTAGCACTGTCATTGTATCCTGCCCAACTCCCATTTGGGAGATTACACGGTTGGGTTCTTGGTTCCTCTTTGCTCTCCCTAACTTTCCATAGCGTTCAGAGCCAGTCTGGTGCTGGAAGCACACAGTCACTTTCAGAGGGAGGTGTTTTTGGTGAGGAGAGGAGGTGGGAGATAAGTAGTAAACAATGTCCTTAATTTCATTACCCCTTTTACTATGTTCAGGACTAGGGACCAACCATCAGGTTGGAATACCAAGTAGGTATTTTCCTACGCAGAACTAACATGAGAAATATTTACCACATTTCATTGGGTATCCGTTTCAGAGTTTGTCACCCCCTAGCTATTAGGGACTAATAGTGGTTAAGGACTTGGACCCTGGAGCAGGATTCCCTATTCATATTCTAGCTGTGTCCCCAAATAGCAACATGATCTTAGGCAAGTTACTTAACTTCTCTTGGTCTCCATTTTCCCATGTGTGAAATGGGAAGAATGATATTAATAGAACCCACCTCAAAGAATATAGAACACCATCTGGTATGTGGTATATACTTAGAATGTATTAGCTGGTATTTTTTTAAGCGTAGGTATTAGGAAGCATAATTCAGTTTTATGACTCCATCTTCTCCACATTATATGGGTAGCTAATGCTTCTTGTTGGAAAGTGATTGAAACAAATTTTCCTAGGCTCAAAAAGTACATTTTTTTCTATAAAACCCTATTTGTGCTTTTTATTAGAAGGAATTTTTCCCTCATCGATAACTATAATTTCTATAAAATAAACACAATTCCTAACACATTTCTGAGTTAACTGCATGGAGTATCACCATGGGAGAAATAATTTGCTAGTGTATTTCAATGGCTTGACCAACACAAATCATCTAGATTTAAATCACATAATATTTTTTTCCAATTTAACAAGTCTATGTTTTGTGAAGTTTAGTTGATATAAAGCTTAATACTCTTTAAGATTTAATCATTTCCCCGGAGTTCCTGTAAAATATGTGGAATTCTAGATTATTTTGAAATGAGAGCAATGAGGTAGATAAAAAAAAAATTGTGAGGAAGAGTATTCTTTATTGGTACTACAATAGTGTTATGAAGTTGTACAATAAATCCTCATACTATTACTCTTTTTCATTATCAGAACTCTCAGAATAATAACTAAGAGAAGCTGAGATGAGGTCTAGGAGAAATAAGTAGCGAGATTATTAGAAAATATAGAACTTTGCTTTGGGGTTTTGGTTTTATCTTCTTACTGCAAAGGATAATCTGTTTTTCTCTCTGTCAAGTAAAGGAAGAGTGTGAAATATATACACAGGTTTTGAAAGGGCTGTGGGAAGGATATTTTACAGTCTCACAAAGGGTATTTAGTGTATAATGAGCTTAGTCAATAAATTCATATACAATAAATAATGAAATAACTGAGAATTATTGAGCACCTACTATGGGCCAAGCTATTTATATATACTCTCTCATTTAGTGCCCACAGAATGTTACATCATATAAAAACATTGCTTTTTACCCCCCATCTATACATCTCAAGTAATATGCCTAAGGATGCCTTTTGTCAAGAATGCTACAGAACCATGTTCTCCTTGCCTCCAACACATTGCTAGACTACATCTTCTAGCCTCTTTGCATATAGGTAAGACCACACGATCAAATGCTAGTCCGTAAAAATGTGGTAGAAATGAGATGGCTCCTTCTAGGCCTGGCCCGTAAATCTCCTGCAGCCTTCTGAGCTTTCTTTCTGCAGGCTGGAAGGAGAGTGTCACGTGATGCACTCCGAGGCCATAGAATATGAAGAAGCCACTGCATGGAAAGAGTCTGGGCTCCACACTGGTGAGCGGAACTACCTCTACACCTAGTCCTGTGACATGAATGGGAAACACTTCTTTTGGGTTAAGCTCTTTGAAATGTTGGAATTGTTTGTTAGACCAGCTAACACTGCTTACCCTGACTAAAACAGTTAGTATTATTGCTTCTTTACTAATATATAAATGACTCAAAATAATAAGAGTAGCTAACATGTACTGAATATTAGTTAAATTGAAGAACTGAAGCTTCAAAAAGATACTTACTAGGCCAAGGTCACGAGTTAATGAGTGATGAAACCAGGATTGAATGCTGGACAGAATGACCTTGAAGCTTATGTACTTAACCATTTTGTTTGGATATTTGCCTGAGAAAGATAGCATTTATTATAATTATTTTTGCATTATAGAAGTAAATCATGAGATAAAGTGAGCTTCAATTAAGCTTTTGCCCTAATCACCATTTAAAAAATCTTGTGGTAAGTAGCTGTAAGTAACTATAACTTTCATAGCTGAAAATCTTAGTTCTTAGGTCATTGGGTACTTATTTCAGCACTTATAACAATGTAAATAGGCACGCATCATCTTTATAGTTCTCTTTCCCAGCTGGGCCAGGATACCTTAACTGAGACATAATACAATCCGTCTACCTACTTTTCTGTTTTTGATTTGGCAGGATTACTTTTCATTCCCATTAACTCTGTATCTTCCACACTATTTTCTGTACTCCAGCTGTCAAGAAAGAATGGCCCTTGAATCCTAATAACCAAGGTCCTAGTTGTGATGGTGGAGGTGGTCTGTGGGAGTGCGAGTGGGTAGGGGCTAGCGGAGCGGCCTGAGAAGGGGTGAGATGTGTCTCTGTGGCCCTCTACATTTTTGTTCTGTGGGAAGCCATTCTTTGTATTTCTTGTTTGTTAAGCCTCCCGAAGATCATTATTTATCTCCTAAATAAAATGTACACAGACTCCACTGGCCTTAAGGAATTTTAGGTATGATTGTATGTGGTCCTTGTAGAAAAGCCACCTTTAAATTGTAAAACCAAAAAGAAGCTTTAAAAAATAAAAGTTAAATTAGAAACAAAAAGATCTCTAAACTCTGGAACCTATACATATAGAAATAGATTTTTGGGGGCCATATGTTCCTCTTTGTAATACAAATGTGTCGAAAGAGCGAATATCTGCAAAAATCAACTATAAAGAATACCATGCGAGCTAATGCATATCAAGCCATTCAGTCGCAAAAAAAATTTGGAGTAACCAGCAGTGGGTCCTCCCAGACTCACTCTCTGCAGTGGTGATAAAATCCCAGATGCTGTGCCAGCCGTGCGTGTGGAGGCCCCAGGTCAGAGGCGCCCCTGGGATGTGTGTGCATGGGGAGAGGGCAAGACCAGCTCAGCCTCACCATTTGAAAGCTTTGAACAGCCTGTTTGGAATGCTAATGGGTTATGCTTTCTGCTTGTAGAGAGGGATGATTTTTCTTCAAAGCATTAAATCATTCCCGTCCCAACCCCCCCAGGTCTTTCCAGTAGTAGTTCTATCAAATTCTATCAGATGACTCTTTCTGGACTATATTTTACATTCAAATTTGGAGAATATATGTCACAATCCATAAGGACATAAGAAAAGCAGAATAAGGAAAGCAGACCTAGTTAAAAAGGGGTAAAGTGGGAAAGTGCTCGGAGGGTTACTAGAAAAGAGGAAGGGGGGGGAGGGAAATGTGGAGCTAGTTAACAAGAATGTTATCTCTGTGAGGCTGCTCCACGGAGTTCCTGAACATGAAGGTGGAATGGACCTTCGCCTAAGAATATGGCAATAGCAATGTTAGCTGTGCTTTTGACTCCAGTTATAATACATTAACTTATATATGGAACACACATTGCAAACAGTGAAATCTGGTTTTTAATCTCACAGACCGTCAAAGAGGATTGTGTTAACTAGCAATTTCACACATCTTCAGCCGAATGATAAATGGTGTTAAATGATGTTGTGCCTGAAGCAGAAAGAGAACCTCTCCAGGGCTTCCAATACCATTAAGGGAAAAAATAAGTTTATCCTATTGGGTGCAGCAAGTATGATATTCTGGGTTCATAATTTTGAAAACTGATAATCCATATGTAGCATATGTGGTAACCAGAGTCTTTTATTAACTGGGACATATTATTTCTAATAAAGCTATGAACAGTTTATACTCAATGAACTCGGAGTTTCTCTAACTCATATTTCCTCCCCTCTTGAAGTGGAGCTTTTCAGGATACTTTCTTGACAATTTTACATCACTTCCAGACTTTAAAACTGTTTTCTATTTTATTGAAAAATTTTGGTTTACTTGTTGGCAGACCAAATGCTGTTCTTAAGTGAGCATATTTGAAAATTAATTGTCCTTGAACTTCACTGAACAAACCTGATTAGAAAGCTTTTTTAAAAAATTTTTATTGTTATTCAATTACAGTTGTATGCTTTTTCTCCCCATCCCTCCACCCCACCCCGATTAGAAAGCTTTTTACCCCAACACAAAGTCTTTTAATTCTTCCCCAATTCTTATGAATTGAGAAAAAAATTAATTCCCAGAACCTGTTGCCTGAGTGTCTCTCTACATATCTGGTGTACAGGGTGTGTGTCTGACTGCCTTTGGAGGCAGGATTTTTTTTGTCTTGATCACTAGTGAATTTTATGTTTCCTAGCTTTTGTTAGTCTGCTGATATCCACTGTATTTTTAGGCTCGAATATATTTATTTTATCTCAGGAGAAAAGCAGGTGACACCCACACTATGTCGAGGAGGCGCTCAGTCACATGTGACTGAGTGTGTGGCTCTGTGCGGTGTCACTTACTTCTCTATCTCTCTCTCCAGGACAGTTACTTCTCTCCTGGACAGACTGGCCGCTCTGAGTGTTCCACTGTGAGTCCTTTGGTTGAAAACCTGGCTCTACTATTTACTAGCTATGTGACCTTTGAAAATTTAACTTTTGTAAGCCTCAGTTTCATGGTTTATAAAGTGGAGATGAAACTAGTACCAAATTGAAGGGTTGTCAAGATTACCAATTGAGTTAATGCACCTAAAAAAATCCAGAGCATTGTCTCAGAAAATGTTAGCAATTAATAAGTGGGACCATATCTAAAAGATATTCTTGAAAATGTTTTCCTTATTAAAAAAATAGTTCATGTTTTTTATGAACTATTTTTTTCCCCTGAAAAAAAGAGTTTTTCAGGGGAAAAGTCTCTTTGAATCTCCTTTTGTGAAGTGAGATTATAATATTCTATACACCACTGCAATTCTGCTCTGACTAGTGATTTGCTCTTCAGGCCTTTCCATTATTAGTTAGTAATGACATTTACCAGTGTTCCTACATCTGTGGGATTGTAAAGACTTGTTTTCTCAAGATAAAAACTGCTAAACCACAGTCACAATGCTAGCAGTGGACACTTTGAGAGTCACTTTAATCCCATGCTGTCTATGGCTTTAAGGGAACACCTCTCAACTCACCAAGGTGGGCCCTGGGCAGTCACGTTTGTAAGCTGTTACCTGTCTCTCTAAGGACTGTCAGGACCCCTGACTTAAATGAGCTAATCACATTCGTTCTTCTGATCATTGGGCTTTGAAACAGAGGCCCCCAGTTACTAAATGTGGCTGGGACTGTGACAGGTAAACCTGGGAGCCCTGGGGCTGCCGGTTTGGACCACTGATGCAGAGACACAGAGAAAGCCTGTCTGCAGACAAAGAGAAGAGCAGAGGCGTGAGAGAAGATGAGATGAGATTCAGAGAGATTTGAAGAGAGCTGACCTACAGGACTCCTGGTGGCTCAGCAGTTCCAGCTGCGTATCTGCCCTTCAGTTTCATGAAATATTCTGTGTCTATATAATTAATTCTCTGTTTTTTTTAAAAAAAATTTATTGTTGTTCATTTATGGTTGTCCCCATTCCCCCCCCCCATAGCAGCTGAGTAGCAACTAAATATTTTAGAGATTCTTGGTATTGATCAGTGATGATTTCAAATCTAGTTCACATGTCCATTTCCACCCACCCACAAGCCCTTATCATTTTACCTATGACCTCTGTCTTTCTATAGCCAGTTGTTTTTTGTGCACTGGAATTTGATAGTCATGTGCTTTTCAAACAGTTATTTTTTTAAAACTCTCAGAACACAGATCATTTGGTTTAGTTAATATAAATTTGGAATAATAATTTTATAATTTTGCTGAATTAAAATTATAAAATACTAGTTTTATAATTGTGCTGAAAACTCAAGAAATGACAATTAATTAAAATCATTTAGTTCTAACCCAGTTGTTAAAAGGTGTCTCAAATCCTCTAAAGAATTTGCAGTAGTGTTAACTACTTGCAACAGTGTTAACTCATGTTTAAAGCAAGAAGATGGTGATGTTTCTGGTATCAATGGAAGTTGAATCTCAGAGCAGAGGAAACCTCACTTTGGTCCAGCCCAAAACCCAGTCCCTAAGGGTGGACCAAAACAGAATTTCCCAAAGTGTGTTCCTTTTTTTTAGGGTTGTTAATGAATGTAAGGAATAAAGGGGTTTCATCCTCAAATATGCTGTGAAATACAAGATTTAAACTCAGTCATGTCTTTTCTTTATTGAAGGGTTTTTAAAGACTTTATACAATGATATACATTATGATTCTCAAATGGTGTATAGCTATAGTAAACCCTAAGCTAATTGACTATGGAATCCTTTTTTCTCTGGAGAAGATCATCAGGGACAAGTGTTTTATGAAATGTAGTGCGTTGTCCTAAGGAAAGTATTAACACTTGGAGACGGTTGGCATTGTCTAGTGTTGCTTGGCTTGCCTTGCTCTCTTGTTGCTCACCTATGGCTTTCATTTATAAGTGATGCCAAAATCTCTTTGGAATTATAGGTATTTTTTATCAGTACAATCTTTTTTTTTTTAAAAAGAAATTATTTATTGATTTTTTGAGAGAGAAAGGGAGAGAGAGAGAAACTTCGATCTGTTGTTCCACCCACACACGCGCTCATTGGTTTACTCTTGTGTGGGCCTCGACCAGGAGATTGAACTCTCAACCTTGGTGCACCGGTACGATGCTCCAACCAACTGAGCTACCAGGCCAGGGTATCAGCACAAACTTTTAAGTGATACTGGTAATAATGAAACAACAATATAACTTGTATTTACAATGGCATAACTGGGGGTGCGTAGATGGCCCCTATTAGATCACAAAATCCTTGACGTATCTCATTCATTTTTGGGTCTCTGTGACAGAGCTCATTGATGCTAATCATATTAGTTGAATTGAATTACTAATTTGCTGCAGAATTAGAATTAAATATTTTTTATTCTTTAAATTAGGAAACTGTCAGTTTGTTCCTTATTTCTGTGTCTCTGGTTCTATTTTTCTTGGTGTTTGCTTTGTTGATTAGGTTCCACTTATAGGTGAGATCATATGGTATTTGTCTTTTGCCACCTGGCTTATTTCGTTTAGTGACCTGAGAGGAGGGGGTGGTAATGCAGAAAAAGAAGGGGAAGGGTCTAGTCAAGGAACATGTATGAAGGACCTATGGACATGGACAACAGCATAGGGGATTGAGTGTGGGGGGAGGGCGGAGCAGGGAAGAACAACGGGGGGGAATTGGGACAACTGTAATTTGAATAACAATAACAAACAAACAAATAAGAAACTCTCATTTCTTTTTTCCAACAGTGGATTGCTTTGAAACATTGCTTTTATGTCACAAAGTTGTAACTGACTGGCTGCACTGAATGGCCCCATTTTAATTCTTGGGGGTAAATCGTGAGCAAGTACTTTGCTTTTTTACAAGTTTCTTTCAAATTTAATGAAATATCTGTTATACATTTGCTAAAGGAAAAACAATAACTCTTTATTAGAGAAATCAAGATTTTGTTTAGGCACTAAAAGAGGGTCTTAAGTAACAGACCATTAATATGATAATTTAATAAAAGTGTAAGAGAATGTGGTAAAGAACGGTTCACTGTAAGATTTTGTTGTTCTTTATATCAGTAATGGAACTGACTCTGGCAATATGAAAACAAGCTAGGCAAAGTTAAGGTGCTTTAGATTACATGAGAATACATACTTATAATGCATTAACATACACATTTCATTTTAATTTATGGGCTTAAAAGAACAGTGATTAAGTAGGAGATAGAAGAGCTTTTTAAACACCTACTGGGGAGTGATTTCTATTCTTTGCTGTCACATCTCCAATTATTCTTTCTCTTCAAATACTTATTCCCTTTCTTTGAGTTTTCCTGGTGCAGGTGGCTGCCATTTGTAGAGCTATCAATTTTGCTGCCCCCTTTTAAGGCACTGTTATTTATGCCAGTTCCTGCTTAACCTTCTTTTGATTCGTTTAGACAAGAACAGCTACAAAACATTTTAAACAGCTCAAGAAGAAGGTTAACTTTAAGGATAACATGTTATCATGCATGGCCTCCAAATAAAATGTTTAATCTGTTCCAGCACAACTCTCAGGGATTGTGACTTTAACATGCTTTTAATTTGAGCCACTCTTTAACATGCCAGAACTGTGAGGCTCGACGCCATCGAAGCTGTGTAACACCGGCCAGGCTATTCCGTGCAGTGGCCCAGAACATAAGCTCTGTCTGGACAAGTTTTTCTCGTCTTTGAACGACAGTGTGAAACTTGTGTCCTTCGGAGTCATTGCTTTCTCTCTCTGTTAATTACTGTTGCATATTTTACTCTCTAAGTTATTTGGTTTAATGTGGGTGATGTTAGAATTAATGGCAGGTTTTGTAGTCTGTTAAACCATAAATTACCACCCCTTGTCTTGGTACTGAAAGAGATTACTTAGCCATTCACAATTTCCATGGGATGTTCTCCAGATGTGTGCCATCTGAAGTCTCCTGACGCCTCTCTCCAGTGGACTAAGCTGGCCTCTTGTTGAGGAAACAAAGGACTAGAAAATATATACATCAATGTTAAAACATGCAGGTCCTCAGACAATGTTAAGATGCCTTCACACTTTCACTGAGTCCATTTGCGTTTCCTAACAATGCCCCTACTGTGGTGCGCAAGTGCCTTGGCTGTACTTACCCTCCTTTATGTATAATTTTATGCTAATCCTTGAATTGTTCAAAGAGCCTTTAACAGTCAGCTGCTTTTCGCTGTCTTTTGAGGTATCAAATGATGTTACAACTTGGAAATCCCAAAGATGTGGGCAATTGTGTCTTTAAACAATTCTGGCCCATTTGGTTTTATACTGTGTTACGTGTTAAGAACATGGTTCTCTGCAGTCCATCCTGAAAACTGTGGGGGATTCTCCATTTCAAAGAGGCCTAAAGGAGATAGCCATTAAAACAATGTTGCCTCTAATCCAATTTCCCATAATCTCAACCTCTATGCAAAAGCAAATGTTGAACCTGTAGCTGAACCCAGTCTTTTGAATACTAAACCAGGACCCATAATGTATTATCTTATCTATTTTGGGGAAGAGACTGTTTGCAAAATATCTTTGGGTTGCCATTAGTTGGGGTTTAATCCTTTAGAAATATTCAGCACTCCGGCCTATTCAAGTGCCCTAGCCTCCGCCCCTCGCAGCCCCTCTACTCGGCCAGCCCGATTGCTTGTGTACTTAAGCTCCACTTATTTTGTTCAGGTTCACGATCAGGCAAGACAGTGCTGTCAATTCAAAAAGACATTCTTTTTTCAAACTATTGATCTCCGTTTCTCTTGCAAATCCTTTAGTATTGGCTCTCAGGATTACTATAATGTTATAATCATTTTGTTAAGGATTCAGATTTGTGGTAGGCTAAAAGATGGGAACATCAAAAGGAATGAAATGCCCTTGAAGCAATCAATTTTTGTTCATCAAATACAAATGCTGAGAGGCTGCTTTCGGCTAATAATTTATAACTGAATTAATGACACATGGCTTCCTTCAGTCTTTTTGCTTTGCATTGTTTCCCCCACCTCTTAAATGATCCAATTTTGTATTCAGGGAAGTGCATTTGAATTGCATAGTGTTTTAAACAAGAAGAATGCTTTGGGAAGTGAAAAGCTTGTTTCACTGGTTTTCAAACTGCTATGGCAATAGAAATCTTTTCTTTTTCTTTGGGCTCTGTGAGATCAATCCAATCACGGCATCAGTTCTACTTCCTCTAGGAACAAAAAATGCATTTGTGGTTTCTTTGTGGGTGACATCTTAGCAGAAGCTTCCACCAGGAAAATAATTTCTGTTAAAATCTCCAATGGCCTGCTGTGTCTCAATGACTTTTACACAAAACAGTTCCAACAATCAAAAGTTTATTAGTAATAAGATAATGATGTTATAGCGCAGGATTTTCTTTGGTGTTAATAAATACAATTCACAGATCTCTGTTAACATAATGATTAAAAGTACTAAACATTAAAAAGTTCTGAAGGCTTTATTTTCTATTGCATTCCTCAAGTATCCTCTTCTATGCTTCAAAGTGAGAACGTTGATGTTTACGTTTTGGACACTGAAGGAATCTTCCAACGAGAGCACTGAATCTCTGTACATTTCTCATGTGTCCAGTGAGCTTCACTGACAGTAACCAGAGGGGAAGTGGGAGGGGTTACTGGGGGAAAAAGGCGGAAGGGTTTTCGAGGAACAGGTATAAAGGACATATAGACGAAGGTAAACAGGGGTAGCATCGAGGGTGGGAGGTGGGGATGGCTCAGGTGGAGGGGAGTGGTGGGGGGGAAATGATTTTTGACTATTTTAGAAGCATTTACATAAATGTAAAATTAGAGTCTAATTGTGCAATATCTGGTTTTGTAGATGGTTAATTTTGTTAGCTCAGTCTGAGTTGCTATCGTATTTGAAAATAACAAAACAATTTTTTTTCTAAGTAGTTCACAATGAAGACTTTTACTAACTCACAACATCTCTTTCATTCCCATTTTGGTTCCAATAATTGATAACAAATACTCAGTGAATGCCTTGTCTACCATCTTTGAATTTGCAGGGTCCACCAGCAACCCCGGCACATTGCAGGCAGGCAGAAAGCACTAGTTGGAAGAATGAGAAAGCCACACTTTGTGTCCATCTTAGATGTAAATTCAAACATTGCAAGATGTTTGAGTCAAATTTCCAACAGTTCTGAAAATGCTGGCCTGTCTCAACTTTGTCAAATGAGAGTAGATGAAAATTCATAGGCCTACAGCTATGTCATCTTTGTGTTTGGGCAATGAGGAAAGCAAAAGTGGAAGCACCCTTAGGATACTATGCAGGGAAGCCCAGGTCATGCTTTTTGGACTTTAAGAAAAATAATTTTGCATGTGGATAGTATTTTTAACTTTCCAAAGTTTGAGAGCCTGTATTAATTTTTGTATTCTCACAGCGATACTGTGAGGAAGGTAGGGCATACGATTCTTTCTCTCTGAAACAGAGGAAAGTGTTCTTGCAGCCTTTTGAGGCAAAACCGGAATAGGAACCTAGGATCCCTAACTCCTAACCTTGGATTTTTCTCTCTTAATTTATGGTGCCATACTCTGACAATCTTAGAGCTCTAGCAAATGTATTCTTTCCCTTTTCCCATTTCGTAATGTAATTGCACTTTGTTACATAGAATATATTCTAGGTGGCAACAGAAATTGTGGGTATACATTCAGTAAGAATGGAAATTTTGGTAAAAGATGAGTTTCCATTGTTATATTTTGATGCTTATTTTGGGGATTCCAACATAAAAATAGACATATTTTTCCTTAAACAATAGCTCTCAAGGACTTCTGTTTTTTTTTCTTCTCATATTCGAATTGAAAGTTATCCTGAAGAAATAACAATATAATTTTCACCAAAGTACAAACAATGCTTTCCTCGGGGATATAGGCCTTTTGATGAGAGAAAAACTATATGCCACAGAAATGAAGCTGTGACGGATGATTCTACATATCAGCTAATAAGGAAGTCTTTTCAACAAGCAATGTCTCTGAAATCTTACCAACCCCATACCTGTTACTGCTAGTTTCATATCTTTGCAAAGAGAGGTCTCAGTGGTCCAGTTTCAAAATCTACTTCTCATTGTCTGAGTCAAAGTCCACTTCCAGAGATGTTTAACTTAAGCACTGATAGCCATATTAGTATTTTCTATAAGTCGTTTTTACAAAGCTTTTGGCATTTGGAATTTTCGTACGTTTCCCACTGCTTTTCACACGGCTGGGATGCAGTCTCATCTTTAGGTTCTTTGCTTGCCCGAGGTACTCAGTGCTGTGTGCCGTAATCTCTGTCAACTCAGATCTATAGAAGGCCATGCATGGGCAGAATGTTTGTTATCCCTCACGTCATGTGATATTTATCTAGCTGCAACAATAATACTGTTGGTATTTGGAAATAGATACCAGGCCACTTGTTTTAAGTATCCCTGGCATTTTTCTGCAGATGATGAGGATAAGGAAGAGGTTCCTATCTTGGAATAACTAAGTTATCATCTTTCTAAACACAGACTGTGTTTGTTACTAGTGGCCTTTGGGGTCTTACTACATGCAGGTGTGAGTGCGGGTGGGGGAGAGGGAGCAGACTCTGCCAGCTGTCATGGGGTCACCATCATACTAAGTGGCAACAACACTTACCTGTTAATAACCTGTTAGAAGCCAGCACCAACATGAAGTGAAGTTTTTTCCTTTAAAGGAAGAACCATTGCTTCCTGATTTGTTATTCACACACTCCAAATACACAGGCGACCAGTGGGATCAGAAGAAAAACATGTACATGTATCATATACTTTTTAGCTGCAAGACTGAGTCTGTTCCCTATTTATTTGCTTAACAAATATATATTTCCCATGGAACACGCCTTCACAAAATAAGAGCTGATGCTCTCTTCCTAATACAACTTCAGAGAGTGGGTCGTGTTGACAAAGAAACACCCTGTAAGCCACTGGATATTAAGCCATACTTTCCAGATCTACCTGAACCAAGTGTCTGGCCCCAGATCCTTGCATGATACAGTCATCCCGTAGACTCAGACAGTTTAGCAGCATTTTGTATAATTATAAATAATAAATAAAATGAAATGTTTTAAATAAAAATCTGAATTTACCTCAATGGATCTGAACAATTTGTTAAAATGCACAGACTTTGTGTATTTGGATCACTTATGGCAAGCACCATGTTGCTGTCCTTGCTGCACACATATTTGATGGAATTAGGGTGGGGAAGAGAGGGGAAGTACAAAGCACTTTCTCTTCCTAGTTTGAAGGTTTTCTCCTCTCCTTCAGTAGTTGAAAAAAGAATTCTATTCAGGGAAATAAAACCATTTTCTCCCAATATTGAAGCATTTGATATGTATTATTTTTACTGTCTCTTTCTCACCTATAAAAGATTGAATCTTTTCTGAATAATCAAGAGAAAGTTTAATACTATTTCACTTCATAAAATCAGAGTGTTGGTCCTTTCAATTTGCAAGGAAAAATAACATGTTTGTCTGGGGGGTCCGTAAGAAAGTAGGGAGACGGGGAGGCTCACTCAGGATTGAAGAGTGGGACCTCAGCCGGGACTGGGACATTTTTAGGATAAGATGGCAACTCTATCAACTGAACTTTCCTGAGACTTTACCTCTTCCCTTTACTTTTGTATCTGTTCTCTTTCTGCTTCACCAACAACTCCACTCATAATTAATCTCTTGGGATCTTAGCTGGTGAGGTACCAGCCAGTGTGGTGTACAGCTGTGAACATTGTCCCTCCTCCCATAGTATTTGATGGGGTCCAGGGCTCTGGATTTAACCAGGGCTGGCCAGGTGGCAAGGTCATAGGGGACAAAGAAAACATGGTATCCTCCCATGTGGAAGAGTGGATGTAAAGGTGTGTCCTCAAGCATAAGTCTCCTTTGATGTATTAGGCACTACATACCCACTTGTTATAGATTACGTAATATGCCTCATACATAATTGAATCTCATATATATTCTTGAATGTAATCACTCAGTTGTACTTGGCACATATAAGTTTTCAATACATGCTGCTGTAATTTGCTGAGGAGTCTATGACATTCTGCTTATCATGCTCACGACTCTGTAAGAGCCAAGACTGACCCATATGTAATTGGGGTAATAAAGCCACCAATTGCCATAGGGCTCAAATCATTATTTGATGTGAAAATAGTTTAGAAAGTATGGACTAGTGCTATATACATCAAAATAATTATTATTAGATACATGTTCAAAGCCAGATTTAGGAAATTTGTTAAAGAGCAGAAATCAGACTGAGAAGTTTGTGCCCATGTTTTTGGAAACTTGTGCTTCAGTTTTGGGAAACTTGTATTCTGCAGGTAGCTGGGCAGTATGAGTAGTAGCTCCATTATCTCAATGTATTCAAATATACCGGCATGTTATTCATCTCAATAGCTCAGAGTAAATCATGTATTTGTTCCTTTACGTTGAAATCCTTCACTCAAGCAGCAGTAGGAGGGGACTAATCTTGTTGCTACTGGGGAGAGTGAAAACTCTGTAAGGATAAGAGTTGTGGGTAAGAGGGTAAAGGGTAAAAAGGATAATGGGGTACTTCTAGGTGGGAGCATGGATGGTAGTTGGGAAGGAATCAGAAATGGTTTTGTGAGGAGCAGGTGGCTTCCTGTGTGGAGTCCATGAAGAGTAACAGAAATGGGGAGAGAGGATTTTTAAGATATTTTATTGTATAATATTTTCTATTCTCATCCCTACCAGCCCTGTGTATTTTCTGGAGAGCCTTTATGCAAATTATACTTAAAATAAATCAGCGCACTAGAAGATAAGCTCCAGGGCCACACATATTATTTGGTTAGTACCTTCAAAACTATTATTCTCTGAAGAAAAAATATTTATTGAGCACCTACTGTATTCCAGTGAGTACTGATTACAGAGCCATTCAGCACATGGCACTTCCTAATGGCTGCCATTGGTCCAGAGATGGACACATGACCCTAGAAGCCCCGTAGGACTGAATCAAAGGTTCATTCTACACATGGAGAAGAGGTTTATTCTCTTTTTTGTGAACAAGAAAGCATAGCCTTAACTGTCGTTAACAGCCATCTTTTGACCACAAAGGAAAACCAATTTTAGAATGAAGCTGTTAGCCCTGGAAGGAAAACGCTCCTTGTTACTTGTTGGTTTTCTTTTATGTGTGCATGCATGTTATTGTTGTTTTTCACGCAATACTTGGAAGTATAGTGGACACATATGTGGTTAGGTTTAATCTCTGTAGGAATCATTTCTCTACTGTAGTGAATACATTATTATATGAATATATAATATAAATAAACAAATACAAAGTAGTAAATATCAATTACTGTAGGTAGCATTCTCAGACGGTCACCAAGATTACTGCCCACAGGTACATAAGCCCTTTGTAATTGAGAGTGAGCAGTACCTGTGGATATGATGGGAACCACTCTGGTGATTATGTTATCTTTCGGCAAGGGTGAGGGAATTTTGTTCATGTAGTTAAGGGCCCAAATCAGTTGACTGAGTTAGTCCAAAGGGAGATTATTCTTGGTGGGCTCAATTTATTCAAAAGACATAGTGGGCCCTTCCTGAAGAGAGATATTCTCCTGCTGGCCTTGAAGAAGTAAGTTACTGTGTTTTGAATGGGGCCATGTGGCAAAGAAATGAAGCAGCCTCTAGAAGCCAAGTGTGGGCCCTCACTACTAAGATAGGGAGTCAAAGTAGCTCTACCTAATATGCAGAAACAAGCACATGGAGGCTGACAAAATGAGGAGATAAAGAAACATGGCCCAAATGAAAGAGCAGAACAAAATTCCAAGAAAAAAAAAACTAAACAAAATGGATGCAAGCAATCTATCAGATGCAAAGTTCAAAACACTGGTTATTAGGATGCTCAAGGGACACACTGGGTACTTCAACAGCAGGAAAAAGAACCAGGCAGGAATGAAGTTTACACTGAGTGAAATAGAGAAAAATTTACAGGGAACCAACAGTGGAGGGGATAAAGCTGAGAATCAAATCAATTGTTTAGAACCTAAGGGAAAAAATTCAATCAGAACAGCAAGAAGAAAGAAGAATACAAAAAAACCCACCCCCCAAAACCAAGGATAGGCTAAGGAGGCTCTGGGACATCTTCAAATGTACCAACGTCCAAATCATATGGATGCTGGAAGAAGAAGAGAAAGAGAAAGAAATTGAAAACTTATTTGAAAAATAATGAAAGAAAACTTCCCTAATTTGGTGAAAGAAATAGACATACAAGTCCAGGAAGCACAGAGAATCCCAAAAAAGATGGAAACAAAGAGGACCACACCAAGACACATCATAATTAAAATGCCAAAGGTTAAAGATAAAGAGAGAATCTTAAAAGCAGGAAGAGAAAAGCAGAGAGTTGTCTACAAAGAGTTCCCATAAGACTGTCAGCTGATTTCTCAAAAGAAACTTTGCAGGCTAGAAAGGGCTGTGAGAAGTATTCACAGTGATGAAAATCAAGGACATTACAACCTAGATTACTCTATCCAGTAAGGCTATCATTTAGAATTGAAGGGCAGATAAAGTGCTTCTCAGACAAGGTAAATCTAAAGGAGCTCATCATCACCAAGCCATTATTGTATGAAATGTTTAAGGGACTTATTTAAGAAAAATAAGATCAAAATTATGAACATAAAATGACAATAAATTGACAATTGAGTCTAAAAAACAAATTAAGCAAACAAGCAGAACAGGAATAGTCATAGATAAGGAGATCATTTGGAGGATTATCAGTTGGAAGGGGGAAGGGGGAGAATGGCAGAAAAGGTGTAGGGATTAAGAAGTACAAATTGGTAAGTACAAAATAGACAGGGGAATGTTAAGAACAGCGTAGGAAATGGAGAAGCCAAGAACTTTATGCATGACCCATGGACATGAACTAAGGGGGGATTGTTGGAGGGAATAGGGGGTACTGGGTGGAGGGTGGCAAAGGGAGAAAAATTGGGGCAACTGTAATAGCATAATCAATAAAATAGATTAAAAAATAAAAAATAAAATTAGGATTAAGACATTCAAAAATAAAAGAACAAAATATTTTATTTTTTAATTAATTTTATTATTGTTGACACTTTTATAGGTGTCCCCCACTTCCCCCTTTGCCCCCTTCACCCAGCCCTGCCCACCTTCGCCACACTATTGTCTGTGTCCATGGGCTATTATATAGACACAATTTTTATTCATTTATATTACATGATAAACATGTTTTTCATGTTGCTATGTGTCTTCATAATTATTTTTAACCACTGAATAATACCTTATGAGTTGATGGGTTAAAATTTTTATAATCACTTTTCTATTGAGCATTTAGAGAATTAAATTTTTTTTTTACTTTTGCTACTTTAAATAATATTTATTTTTGCTAGCAAAGTTAACATTTTCCTATATGTGGATTTTTCTAATGATCACACAATGTTCTTAGTATGTGTTTCCAGAAATAGAATTATTGGCTTGAAGGTATAAACGTTTCTTTGGACCTACCTATTTCCCCCCCGTTTTGCCAATGTACATGCTCTCCAGTTCTGTGAGCTGCTGTTCGTTTCTTCAGGAACCTCTTGCCACCTTTATAAATTCTCTTTTTAAATGTTGGCCATTTAATTTTTTCCACTTTTTTAAATTGTTGTTTAAGTACAGTTGTCTGCCTTTTCCCCCTACCACTCCCCCCACCCCAGCCACCCCACCTCCCTTCCCTGATCCTACCCCTGCCCCTTGATATTTTAAGAATCAGCTTTATTGAGGTATAATTACATCTAATAAAGTGTGCCTATGTACAATTCAATAGATCCTGGTAATTGTATATATCCATGTAACCACCATCACAATGAAGCTATAAAAGATTTCCATTGCTCCTCACATTTTTTATACCCCTTAGCGGTCAATATATCCTCCAGAGTCTGTCTCGCTGCAACCACTGATCTGCTTTCAGGAAATTAGTTTTGCTAGTTTTACTAGAATTCCAGATAAATGGAATTATGCAATCTGCATTTTTTGGTGTCTGCTTTATTTTGTTCAGCACAGTATTTTTGAGATTGATCCATGTGGTTGTGTGTATCAGTAGTCTGTTTTTTTTAAATTACTGGATAGGATTCCATTGCATGGATATACCACAATTTATTTGTTAAGTGACTTGCCTGTTTTTGAATACATGGGTAGTCTAGTTTGGGGGTAATATAATAAAGCTGATTTAAACATTTGCATTCAGCATGTTTTTACTTCTCTTAAGTAAATATCTGGAAGTAGATATTTTGTTGAGTCAAGTGAAAAGCACATATTTAATTTTGTAGAAAACTGCCAAAGTATTTTCTAAAGTAGTCTTGCAATTTACATTCCTATTAGCCATGGATGGGAGTTCAATTGCTCCATCTTTGTGAACACTTGGTATGGTCAATCTTTTTAATTTTAAGGATTTTAGTGGATGTGAGTTGGTATCTCATTTCAGCTGGTCATTTAATTTCAATATGATCATTAGATAGAGTTTTGATGTAAAAACCAGGTCATAAAATGTAATTCTATTATTATATAAAAACAAGGATAAATGGAATAAATGAATAGTAGAAATTTAATTTCTATTATAGTAATGAAAATAAGGGGAAATTAAAGAAGCTGAAAAGAAACCACATTTTGCAGAAGAAATGACAAGACATTAAATCGACTTTATCATGTAAGATGATTTCACAAAGTATAGATATTTTGATTTGTTTGAAATAAACAGACTCCCTAGACATCAGCAGATGGGGCCATGGAGGCAACATCAGCATTTTGAGCTACTTTTGAAAAGGCTTGCGACTGGCCAAGTGCCTGCAGTTAACCTGTGGAAGCAGGCAGACCTTCCTTCCTCTTACTTGCTCAGTGAGAAAATGCCCTGAGGCTGAATGATTGCTTTTCTCATCATGCTGACAGAAGTAGCGTTAATAAATATAAATGCAGCTTCTCAGGTTGATGCACTCTTTCACCTCCTAAACCCAGGAACAAAGGGGATGGATTGAATATTTACCACCGCCGGACAATGATCTCCCTGTCAATTTCTACTCAGGCTTCAGTGTACTGGGATAACATTTAGATTAGGTCAGAAGTAGAAAGAACAACTCCAATCTATTGGCTAACTTAAGCCAGAGTTAAGGGAAAAAGAAAAAAAAAAAAAGAGATGATACTCCTAAGTCAGCAATAATCATGTCCAAAGGTCTCAGTCTCTAGTGTGCTTCATAGGTGGCCAGAGGCTTATTCCCCAGTCAAAAGCCTTTGTGAATCTAATCCCTATACCATGGAAATCAATTTTATTGCTTTATGCAAAACTTTGTAAAATATGTAGAGACATGTGGTAGACAATTTTAATCAGATGATCTTTTATTTTTTTATTTTATTTTATTGAATTTATTGGGGTGACATTGGCTCACAAAACCATACAGGTTTCAAGTGTGCAACTCAACAATACATCATGTGCACACTGCATCATACACCCATTGCCAAAAGCAAAGGCTCCATTCCTCCTTCTCCCCACCTCCACCCACTTCCTTTTCCCTCTTGCTATCACCACACTGTTATCTGTGTCTATGTGCTGTTTTGCTTAGTTCCTTCACCTTCTTTCATTCAGGTCCCCTATGACAGCTGCCAGTCTGTTCTATGTATCCATGCCTCTGTTTCTATTTTGTTCATCAGTTTATTTTGTTCCTTAGATTCTACATATAAGTGAGATCATATGGTAGTTGTCTTTCTGTGGCTGGCTTATTTCACTTAGCCTTTTGACCCAGTGATTCCACTTCTGGGAATATATCTGAAGAAACCTGGAACACTATTTTGAAAACATATATACATTCTTATGTTCATAGCAGCATTATTTACAATAGCCAAGATCTGGAAACAGCCCAAGTGCCCATCAGTAGATGAGTGGATAAAAAAAGCTGTGGTACATTTACACAATGGAATACTACTCAGCCATAAAAAAGAAGGAAATTTTATCATTTGTGACAGCCTGGATGGACCTGGAGATCAGGTGATCTTTTAAAGATAAACAAAAAATGATAACAATGACAACATTCAACTTAGAAATTCTCACAAAACCAGAAATACTCCCATTCTGTGAAATGTCACCGGTGCTGATGTGTGTACTGGTATTTTTGTCCTAAGGCAATATCAGAAAGCTTGAAACCTCAAAGAGATTCTCAAAGAATATTGATCTGAGCAACTTGTCCTCTGAGATGGGGAACAAAGTTTAATCAGTAACAGCTAGTGTGGATGAAATTGCTGCTTGCAACTATTTGGAACCGTATCATTATTACTATGCACTGTTTTTCACTGCTTATGCCTTTCCTAAAATGGAATTTGAGGAGACAAATTATGCATCTTGGTCTATGTGGTGCTTATAACGAAAGCACACAGATTTCATTCTGATTTATCCTCTGTTCCTATTGAGACCATATTTTCAAAATTCAATCAAATAAATAATACATTGTACTATTATTCTCAGTTTTTTGAGATATGTCATTTTCTAAGTCATCTAACTAAAGACTTACAAGGGTCACTTTATCTTTTTTGCCCGAAGCATCATTTTGAAATTTCAATGCTGGACTGTTGATACTCTAAACTAATTAATATTCTTTAAAAATATGCAAAGTAATTGTAAAGTTGTTGCCACCAAATATATAACTTGAAACTTATGTCTCCAAGCAATGAGCACTTCAGAGAAGACCCCAGAGAGAATTAGACCCAGAATTCTCTTATTGAGTTTTAATACATTTCAAACACTACATATGAAAAGGAATAGTGTATTGAAAATGGAGATCATATGTATGGTATAGCTTTTCTTCAGAAATCCCTTAAAGTAGAAAAAATTGGCAATGAAGTGCTATTCCTTCAAGCTGAGAAATGGCGCCATGGTGCATCGACAGGGACGTGGGGGAAATCCAATATGGTCCATCCTTAGTAAAGAATACTATTCAGCTGTTGAAAAGAAAGAGGTAGATTTACACATATTGACTTGGCAAGATCTCTAAGATGTATTTTTAAGTGAAAAATGCATGGAACAATAATATTGTATAATGTCATTTATACAAAAAAGACAAAGTATAATTGCAATATGAACACATATATTATGTAAATGGATGCCATGCACACCGAACTATCAACAGGCGTTACTTCTGGGAGGGGAGCAGGTGAGTAGGTGTGGGCACATGCACATGTGCATGAATGTGTATGTATGTTTTGCAGGTGGCATGAGAGGCGGCGAACCAGAAATTAACATGCTTTGTTCTGTATGATTCTTTTCACTTGAATATTTGACAATACTATATTTAGGTATATGGCACCTACCCTTAAACAAGAAAAAAATTAATTAGAAGCATCATCAGCCAACTCAAGGTTATAATATGATCCTGGCATATACCCAAATCTGTACCATATTCACGGAGAGCAAAATTGAAGCCTGCTTTAGAATCAGCTCGGTGACGCTAGAGCAGGTTCATTGAAGAAGGCAGTAAATGCAGTCATGATCCAGTGACAAGCGGTAAGCTCTGCAGGCTGTCTCCCTCTCTACTCTGTTTCTCATGCCTTGCGCAGGTGCCCGCATAGAGCAGGAGTTCCATAAATATTGGTGGAATGAATATTTTTTGGTTTGTTGAAAGCATATGCTTTTTGTGACTTAAAATGGAACAAATGACATTACTTAGCATATTAGAGACAGTATGGATTTTACTACCTGGATTAGTTCAGTTTCCTCAGCAAAGATAACCACATCAAGAGCCCCAGCCGCCAAGTGCTTTGTGAAACAGAGGCCTGCGAGAGACCAACATGGCATCCAGCTCGTGCCAAATGGAAATTCTCTGGCATGACAGCAGTGTCCAACCTTCACTAGATGCTACATATGGCTTCTTGAGCCACTCCTTCAGCATCATCCGCCAGCCGTACTTAACATGAAACACGAAGCAAGATCTTGCACAATATGCTCCTGGATTTCGGCCAGGCTGCCTACCCTGTGTGTGACAAAGCCGCGGACAACACACGATCTTTGAGGAGGGCGTATGTGGAGAATGGATGGCAATGAAGGCTGTGCTCCAAGCTGAAACGGGATCGCCACGAGCAGGGTGGGCAGAAGAAATACTGCAATTTAATATCAAATGATAAGCTGTAGAGGTGGACTTCTGGGAAATCGCATGCAATGGCAAAATTCCTTTCAAGCCAAGAGTCCCGCTGCAGGGAAGGGGAAGAGAATAGTAAATGAAAGAAATGTTTTTTTAAGTTTTAGTTTTGACTGAAGGAGTATCAGTCAATCTATCAACGGATGGGGTATAAAATAGTCTGCTTATCAATGACTGTCTTCAGTTTGGTGATCACCAACAATCATACTAGTTTAGGCACAAAGTGATTTTGCACAGTAGAATATGTCCTTTAATGTTACACTTATGTGGAAAGCGTGTTTTCACAGAATATGGGTTTACCTAGATTTGAGATTTGCAACCATGTCATATTTTAAAACTGGAAAATGATTCTGTGTTCATAATTTCCAATGTAAATGAAAACACAGACCATCTGGAAATTATCAAAATGCTATGTAAAGGCAATGATGCCATTTACTGTACAGAATCAATTTAGCACACCAATAAACACACACACACACACACAGAAACCTTGAAAAAGCAGGTGATTGTTTTTCCCATAGAACTTTTCATTTAAATTCTGTTGCCATTTTTGTGCAGTAAATTTTATTGTCACACAGCTATAGCTAAAGTGCTTTTTATTTGATGTAATCCTACTGCATCATTAAAATATCAATGTTTTTATGTTTTGCAAATATTTGTGGACACCATTAAGCAACACGAAGCACAGTGCAGTAACGAATGTCTGTTTTATGGCCACTGTCAGACTATATATTGTATAATGCCCCAATATTATCAGCCAGCTCGGCCTGAATTATCACAACTCTAAGTCCATGAAACACAAGACATATATAATCTCCCTCGGCCTGTGTATCAAAATGTTAGAATTAAAAGGTTGGGCTATCAATTCAGACAGAAAATGTCATTTTCCAGAGGAATTTTTTGTTCAGGATTTTAAAAAAAAAGGGAGAAAAGGCAAAGAACTGATGCTGAGGACTGATTTTCGAGAACAACACCTGAGGAAAGATTTTATGTCCGAACGTAGAAACACAGGTGAGAGGAGTGCATGTGAAAGCGAGAAAAGCTGTTCTTTTTCTTTTTTTGTCATTGTGCTTTATTACTCTTATTTTAATTAACAAAGACATTTGGATTATCAGTAAACAATGTTGGTTTATGGTGTTACAGATTTTTTCTCAACTCACAGTTCTTCTGGAGAGATGCCAAGGAGATTTATGTTTTAAACTATGATGACAAATTACCGACAACATATGGTTCACGGCAAATACTGGAAAACATAGTGTCTAAGTTGCTCCGGCATGTGACCAGCCAAGGTGCAGCAGGGAATCTGTATGAGATTGGGTCAAAATGGGAGACAATTTTGTCATGTAATTAGGCAGAGTTAGCGAGGACTTGTTGTAAACCCAGCGATTCAATTTGCCCTATGACAGAAGCTCCCTAACTTACTGTTAAATATTTCCTTTCTTCCTCTATTTTTTATCATTTCTGTAAATCATAAAAGACAAATCACCTCCCGCTGCCTTTACATCCCTTGGTGTTCTTTTCTGTGGAGCTTTGAAGGTGGTGCAAGAATCAATTTCATTGACTACAAATGACAATATTAATCATAAGACGTTGTCAGGACTCATAATGGTGAATGTGTCTAGAGGAGTCGAGTTGGTGGAATAATTTGCCTGTGGTAGTTCCCCTCATCATCGTGGCCCTGCATGGCAGCAGTTGAGGGGTGAGAGGGAGCTGCTGGATCTGGCTGCCAGAGACAAAGCAGGGGAGAGAAAAAGACTTTTAAAAGCAAGTGTTCTACTTTCAAATGCACTCTATTCAAAAAGCCAGGGCATTTCACAGAAGGCAAGCCATTACTAACCATGAAAGAGATTTCAAAATTTCTTTTTGAACTATGCAGACCAAATGCACACAATCTGCTTTCTAAAAATACTCTGCCATACAGTGTTTTTATTTTTAATTGTCTGTTTATTATAAATTTCAGAGAATCTCTTCCAACTGAAGAGTCGCATCCTCCGCTGACAAAAGTTGCCTCATTCGTTAGATGATCATTTGAATTATAACTTCCCCCCAAAGCATTTCTTAAAATGAGTGCCAGTTGGCAGACTTGGTTTTTGATCCATAGTGAGTCATATCACTGATATTGACTAGATTTGTGACAGGGTTATGAGATGCCTTGATCAATAATTCTAAATTTTAAAAAATTACAGATTTACTTGAGAATTTTTTCTCATGAGATAAATTGTATTGGAAAAAGAATAAAAATGGGTATTTTATCATTTATATCTCTAATTAAAAATAAAATGTTTGATAGATAAAAATTCTATTTCAGGTCAGAATATGTGGATATAAAGGAATAGTTTCTTATTCACATAAATGAACAAAATTGAATTTTTAAGGATTTAAAAATAAGTAACAGATTGAATTATTTTAAGTAAAACTATTTAAAATATGTTTAAATGCAGTAGGCTGATGTTGAAGTTCAATTTGATGAAATTTCAAAACAAGTTATAAGATTAAGACATTTTTCTAATTGCAGTTGCTTTTTAAAAACCTAAATAAAACTTTGGAGAGTTACTTCATTTCATATATTTATAATATAAAGTATATATAAATGTTAGAACATAAATTTTTAAAATATGTGCATCTCTCATTGAATTTATGTATCTTTTTATGTTCAATGCAAACAATGTTATGTTAAGTTAGGTTTTTTTAAATTGCTTTACATAGTAGTTTATAAAAAAATTAAATCTTACAATCAGCTTAGGTTTTCTTTCTGACTTGTTTCTCTTTTAAGGTTTTTATTTTTTAAAAATATGAGTATTTGAAGTTCTTTTTTTTTTTTTACAGAATCGTGTGAGTAATTCTCCCTGCCACTGTTAGGGGACATTTGGGCCTGTTGCCTGTGGGTCATTAGAATTAGACAGAGAGACTGAAGACAAGATGAAACAAACCACATACAACTAATGATTCTTTTCAAAATTATGTTTCTTACAAAATGTAGTCGATTAATCATAAAGATAATGTTTTTATTTTTCTATACCTGTATTCTAATGGTTAGAGTGGAATAGTTTGGTCTTTGTGTTTTGAAATGGAAGAATATTATACAAATGTTTGCATAATGGTGAGTATATGTATTTGTAGACGGATGTATTTATAACTTTTAAACAATTTTAGACAAATACTGGAGTAGGTGGTGGTGTGAGGAGGAGGAAGATTTTTACTTTTCATTTTATGCCCTTCTGAACAGTTGGGACTTTCTATGTGTGTTCCGCTCTTATTTTTAAAATGTAATGATTAAAATAAATATGTTAGATGGAATTATGTGCTATTTCCTTTTTCTTTACATTCTGGGTTAAATTTGTTGGGTGATTTTTTTTTAAATAAAAACTTTGAACACATTTTTTAAAAGCTTGAAATTAAGCAGCCGTGTTCCTCGGTGTTTAGGAACAGGCTGAAGAGCAGTTAGTTCCTCACTGTCAAAAATATCATTTAAATTAACTTTGTCTCTTCGGTGCTACTTCTTGTTATAAAATTTTCTGTCTGGATGTTTTGATGATCAGAATTTTGCTCGACTTAGCATTACCTCCTTTTCTATTGACTCCCTGTATAAAGATTTTACACTGGGATCTTTCTGTGATGTTGCCTAGTTGCCACTCCCGGGTTTAGGAACTCACTGCCAGGATGAAAGTGGAATGTCAATGTCATGTGTGAGCCTAAAGGCATTGCCTGTACTCAGTGTCCTTTAAAGACAGAATTTTCTCTATCAACCTGGTTTCATTTGGAATTTTATGTTTGGTCGGAATGTCATCGTGGTCTGACTTTGCATGCACAACGGCAGGTCTGCAGTGGACAATCGTCAGTGCTAAACATCCATTTGCGTGTAATTAAATAATGTCTACTACTATTTTTTTTTTTTGCCTTCTCCATTTCACAGTTTTACTTTTAGTATCTGGGAAAAATATTGCTGAATTTTTCCAAACACTGAAATAGGATTTTTTTTAAAAATTAAAAGCAATGTCAATTTACAAAAATAATACTCATCAACTCCTATAACTAGAACTATATACATGTGAGGTAATAGTTTAGCTACTTCCAAGATATGTTCTGCTTCTGGCAAAAAAGGACAGAATTATGTAGTTCTACCTTGTGTCTAAAAGATGCCAAAGCAGTATGTTTAGTAACAAAATCATTGGAAATAACTGTCAGAAAATTTTTAGTCAAAACATTGTCCGGTTGAATATTTCAATTTTTAAGGAGTTTTTCGGGCATCATACTGAAGCAATAATAAAACAAATAAGTAATAAGACAAGTTTATATAATAAGTTTAATTAATTAATATGATAAAATAAAATTATTATTAAGTTTATTTCTGTTTTACTAAAAAATACAGAAAATAATTGGTGGAAGAATTTCACACAATATAGATAATGAGAGTGTGATAAAATTGTTACTTGGATTTTAAGGCGAAAGTTTTGTTTTTAAATTCATAGATATCATGCAGACTTGCAAGATTAATATATATCTTACACTTCACTTTTTGTATTGCCATAAAAAGCCCTGTGGGGAATAATAAACAGATCAAATTTAAGTTCAGGTTATTTTGCTATGCGTTTTTGTTGAAAATTACATGAAGCCTTTCTGCTCTCTTCAGAAACATGTCATTGCGTTCTTTATACTTCTAATAGATAATATTATGATATTCAAAAATCTTATCTCCAAAATTGGAATAAGAAGGCACTATGCCACCAAGATTTATTTTTACTATTATGCATTCATAATCCTAAATGAAGTTTAGTTTTTGAATTGCTGGAAATATAGTATTATTGGTCTTTGAAAAATTTTATTTGACACAAAAACACAAAGGTTAGTATTAAATTCAGGAAGGAAAAGATATTTATAATTCAGCATTTAGAAAGTTATTTTATTTGCAGATCATTTAAATCAAGCTCTATACAAGTTAATTTTTAAACTACAATAATGGTTCTTATTTTTTTAAAAAGGGCCAAGCTCTCGAAGCAGTATTTTCAGTGTTGCCTTAATTTTAAATCAATAATGGGTTTTATATTTTCCAAGACTTTGATATTATATTACTGAGAAAACAACTTACTGACTTATATGTTTGAAAATATGATAATCAAAACCTTAAGAGGTCAATTTACCTTCTTCTTTTTTTAAAACATGACTATTTTTGAGACTTCAGTAACTTGCTTTGCACAATTAACTATGACAGTGATTCAACACTTTTACACACGTATTTTCTAAGTTATATTTTAAAAGAAAGCATTGACTGGTTGGAAATTTTTCAGGCAGCAATGCATCAACAGAGTGATGTTTTTCTTGCCTATAGCCACAGATTTCTCTGTTAAAAATTTTTAGAACATTTCTATTTTGTAAACACACATTTGTCAAAATTACGACTATTGTTGTTAATATTATTACTACCAGTACGTAGTAATATCAAACAGCTTTCCAGGGACTATGCTTAATGCATTACCTGTATTATCTCATTTAATCCTTAAAATAACTATACGAGACAGAGACACTTATCTTATTTTACAGATGAAGCAATTGAGTGAGGTGCAGAGAAGTTAATTAACTAGGCCATTGTTTCATAACTAGCTAATAATGGTGCTGCAATTTGGAACCCGGGCAGTCTGCATCAGAGTCCACACCTTAAATCCCATAGATAGGGGATTCAACTCTATTTGAGTTTGAGTTTCCATTTTATGCTTGTTTTAATAGTAACAAAATTTATGAGCAAAATAATATAAATTTCTGAAAATGATTTTAGTTTAATATTTTTTATCTATAGGTATGCTTTAAATTTACAAAAAAAATAAATTGTGTGACCTCTTTATATTCAAAAAAGAAACTGCAGGTAACTAAATGGAATACAATTGAAAAAATGGAGGTGAGTTAATTTTTTTGTTGTTTATTTATTTTTAGCTTTTTGTGATCTATTGATATCTAGAAGTAAAGGGCACACCTTCTGCTCTCAATTTCTTACAATTAGGTTGGAGAATCTGTTGAGTAAATAGATAATCAGATGTAATATGAACAGCACTAGATCAGAGGCAAATCTAAGTGACCACTTACCTTCCTTAGTCTGAAGGAGAGTAGGAAGGCTTCCTGGAGGAGGTGAACCTTGAGCTGCATGCATTTTGAAGGATGTGTAAAAGTTTTCAAGGCACAGCGTGGGTGGAATGGAGGGCCTTGCAGGCAGAGGAACACCACATTCAAAGACACAGAGACGAATAGCAGGGTGTGATTTGGAAACTTCATGGCCAGAGCATGAGATAAAAAACATTGGAAATAAAGCTAGAGAAATAGTCAAGCCTGTTAAATAAACTGCCTTGTATATACCATTTTAAGGATCTCAGATTTTATCTTGAAGGTCAGGTAAAATCATTTAAAGATCTTAAGCAGGGGAGAAAACATAATTAGATTTGTGTTAGAAAGATTGCTTCAGCCACATAATGAAAGTTTTAATGCAGTAATGCAAGACTGGAATTAGAAGATGGCTGTGCATGATTGTAATAATCCTGGTAAGATATAATTAGAACTTGAATTATAGCAATAGAAATGGAAATGGAGAAGAGAGGATAGGTTCAAAAGCTACTTAGGCGATGAATCAGTTACATTATCTCCCAAAGGTAGCAACTGTTCTGATTTCTGTTACTATAGGTTACTTTTAGTTGGTTTTGAATTTTATATAAAATCATACCTTTTTTCAGTGTAGCTTCTTTTACTCAATACTTATATAATTACAGTGTAGCAGTAAGTTATTTATTCATTGCAATAATAGCATTCCCTTGTGTGAATATATCACAATTTATTTAGTCTCTTATTGATAGACCTTAGGGTTGTCTTTTTGTGTGTTTATTTAATTAAAGGCTTGTATATATGTACACAAACACATATAGGCATTTCCATTAGAAATGCTGGCCCATGGGTTGTGTGTTTATCACACACATTAGTAGATATATCAAACAGTTTTCCAGAGTGGGTGTATCGGTTTACAGTCCTACCAGCACTAATCAATAGATACAGGTTCTCCAAACTCTCACCAATAGCTGGAATTTTCAGATTCTTTAAATTTAGCCAATCTGATGGTTGTAGTGTGGCATCTCGTAGTTTTGTTTTGCATTTTACCGATGACTAATAATGCTGACCATCTTTTCAGATGCTTGCTGGCCTTTCGGATATCCTCTTTCGTAGAGCACCTATTCAATCTCTTGCCCATTAAAAAAAAATTATGTTGTCTGTCTTTTACTTATTGGTTTCTAGAATTGATTTTATACTCTAGATACAAGTTTCTTGTTGGAAAATACTTTACTGGAACTATGTTGGGAATATCTTCTCCTGATATGTGCCTTGCTTTAATTCTCTTAATGTCTTTTGAATAACAGAAGTTTTACTTTCTTAATCTTCCCTTTGCGGTTAACACTTGCATCTGTCTAAAATGTATTTGCCTTTATCAAGTAAGGAGACATTTTCCTCTCATTTCTTCTATAAACTTCATCTATAATAGTCTGGAAGTTTTTTCTCTGCATTGTAAGGTAGAGGTCAAGTTTTATTTTTCTTCTACATGTGTATATCCAGTGCACCCCATAGCATTTACTGAAAATACTGTCCTTTCTTTATCACACTGCAACATCGCCTTTATCATAATCAGTTAACCATATAGTGTGTGGGTTTGTTTCTTCACTGTTTTGTTCCACTAGTCAGTCTGTGTTTCTCTGTTCCAATAGCACATTATTTTATTAATGTAGATTTATGATGTCTAATTGCATATGTCCTCCAAAACTTCTTCTCCTTAATTATTATCTCCTGATTCACATTTCCATACATGTTTTGTAGTCATCTTGTTAGTTTTCCTAAACCTACTACTACTAATATAGTTTGTTGCCAGTTCATTTGGGAAATAACTGCTCTTTTTCAGTTTGGGATTAATTGAAATATAGTTGCACATTTTCCCATCTAATTTTGTAGATACCCTGAATTGTAGTCTCTAGTTAAGAATCCCTGATATAGGCACAGCTTTAACTACTTCCTTTTAGTTTCTTTTAAAATGCTGCATTTTCATTATATTCAGGTTAAAGTATTTTCTAATTTCATTGTGACTTTTTCCTTTGTCAATTGTTATTTAGAAAAGCACCGTTTAAATTCTAAACATGTTACCAATTTCTTGTTTAATTATAATCCAGTCTGATAGCATCCCCTGTGTACTTCAATACTTGAAAATTCAGTGGACCTCCTTTATGGCCTAGTATATGGCCTATTCTGGTAAATATTTCTTGTGTTCTTTACAAGTCAATGAGGTCTATTTGGCTAAACATGTTCAAATCTTCTACAGCATTAGTGATTTTCTATTTTTTTCTGTAAGTCACTGAGAGACATTTAAACTATCTTATAATGAGATGGGCTTATTTTTCCTTTTAATGTTAGTTTTTGCTTTACATGTTTTGATACTCTGATGCTAGGCACACGTAAATTTGAGTGTTACATCTTCCTGTTAAGTTGAGCCTTTGCCGTTATGAAATATCCTTCTTTATCTCTAATAATACTTGTCCTAAAGCTTATTTTGTCTGATATTATTAGAGCTACAGAAGCTTTGTTTTGATTGATACCTGCAAGGTATCAGTATATCTTTTTAAAAATATATTTTATTGATTATGCTATTACAGTTGTCCCGTTGCCCCACCTTAGTTTATGTCCGTGGGTCATACGTATATTCTTTTGCTCCTACATTTCCTATTCTTAACCGCCCCACGTCTATTTTGTACCTACTATTTATGCTTCTTATTCCCTGTTCCTTTTTCCCCATTCCCCCCCTCCACCTCCCCACTGATAACCCTCCATGTGATCTCCATTTCTATGATTCTGTTCCTGTTCTAGTTGTTTGCTTAATTTACTTAGTTTCTTTCTTTTTGTTTGTTTGTTTGCTTTTTAGTTTTGGTTATTGATAGTTGTGAGTTTGTTGTCTTTTTACTGTTCATATTTTTGATCATCTTCTTTTTCTTAGATAAGTTCCTTTAACATTTCATATAGTAAGGGCTTGGTGATGATGAACTCCTTTAACTTGACCTTATCTGAGAAGCACTTTATCTTCCCTTCCATTCTAAATGAAAGCTTTGCTGGTTAGAGTAATCTTGGATATAGGTCCTTGCCTTTCATGACTTGGAATACTCCTTGCCTGCCCCTTCTTGCCTGTAAGGTTTCTTTTGAGAAGTCCGCTGATAGTCTTATGGGCACTCCTTTGTAGGTAACTGTCTCCTTTTCTCTTGCTGCTTTTAAGACTCTCTCTTTATCTTTAATCTTGGGTATTGTAATTATGATGTGCCTAGGTGTGTGCTCCTTGGGTCCAACTTCTTTGGGCCTCTCTGAGCTCCTTGGACTTCCTGGAAGCCTATTTCCTTTTCCAGATTGGGGAAGTTCTCCATTATTTGTTCAAATAAGTTTTCAATTTCTTGCTTTTCCTCTTTTCCTTCTGGCACCCCTATGATTTGGATGTTGGAACATTTAAAGTTGTTCCAGAGGTGCCTAAGCCTCTCCTCATTTTTTTGAATTCTTGTTTCTTCTGTTCTGGTTGAATGTTTCTTTCTTCCTTCTGCTCCAAACCATTGATGTGAGTCCTGGTTTCCTTCCCATCACTGTTGGTTCCCTGTGCATTTTCCTTTATTTCACTTCTCATAGTTTTTACTTCTTCCTCTGTTTTGCTACCATACTCAACCATTTCTGTGAGCATCCTGATTACCATTGTTTTGAACTCTGCATCTGATAGGTTGCCTATCTCTTTATTGCTTAGTTGTATTTTTTTCTGGAGCTTTGATCTGTTCTTTCATTTGGGCCATTTTTTGTCTCTGCACACCTGTTAAGTAGTAAGGGGTGGAGCCTTAGGTATTCTCCTAGGTGGAGCAACCCTGGTCGCTGCCTTGTGGTGCTGTATGTGGGGGAGATTTCAGAGAGAGTACAGTGCAGCTTGCTCGACTTTTGGCTGGCTTTCAGTCACTTCATCTGCTACCCGCAAGCAAATTGGGCCCTTCTGGTGCCGATTCTGCTGAAACACCTACAGGTTTTTTCACTCAGAGGTTTTGAGGCTTTATTTCCCTGCACTGGAACCCTGGGTGGCATGGTCTGTCTCGCTCCCCAGTTGTTCCTACTTATTTATCCGCATGCAAATGTGGGACTGCCCACTCCACCAGCCTCTGCCCATCCCAGTCCTCTGGTGGCCGCCTTGCTGTGAGTCCTCTCCACCCGGCTGCCCATCTCCACCCCTCCTACCATTGTGGATGAATGTTTCTTCTTTAACTCCTTGGTTGTCAGACTTCCATACAGTTCGATTTTCTGGCAGTTCTGGTTGTCTTTTGTTTTTAAATTTGTTGTTGTCCTTCTTTTGGTTGTGCAAGGAGGCACCGTGTATCTACCTAAGCCTCCATCTTAGCCAGAAGTCCTCCAGTATATATTTTTAAATCCATATTCTTTGAAACTTTTGTGTCATTGTATCTAAAGTACAAATCTTGTAAGTATAATATTTATACATTATATATATTTATATATGTATTATATATACACAAAATAATTGTCTTTTTTAGAGTCAGTAATTTTTATTTTTATTGGTATACCTTTTTAATTAAATATATTAGAGTAAAATTGGGTAATAAGATTTTATGAGTTTCGAGTGTACATGTTCGTGATACATGATCTGTATATTGCATAGTGTGCCCACCACCCAAAGTCAAATAACCTTTCATCACCCTATATTTCACCCTTTTTTAATTGAGTTATTTATTTGATTTACATTTATGTAATTACTAGCATATTTTGGTTTAAATCTTCCATTTTTATATACATTTTCTACTTGTCTCCTCTGTTCCTTTTTCTTTTTTTACACTTATTTAGGTTATTAATCAATATTATAATTTCAATTTCTCTCCGTTTTAGTTTTTTATTAATCCACTGCTTAATGGTTACTCTAGCCTATAATATGCATTCCTGTCTTCTTAGAGCCTACCTTAAATTAAGTTCAATAGGCTCTAATTTTCTATGCAATACAGGGACTTTAATTACTTTAATTTTATTGACCATATTCCTGTCCATTGTGATATTGTTGTCATATTTTATCTCTAGTAATACAACTATAAATTTCACAGAACATTGGGATTACTGCTTTAAACAATCAGCATCCATTTAGAATCAGCTACATGTTTACCCCTCCCCAGGGCTTCTCATCCCTGCACTACCATACTTCATCTGACATCATTTTTAATCTTCTTGAAGAATTTACTTTGGTATTTCTTTTAGTTCAGATTTGCTGATTATGAATCATCTTAGGTTTGTTTGTCTGAAAAAATATTTTTCTTTTGTCTTCTTTTTATAAGATTATTTTCACGGGTCATAGAATTCAACCTTGGCAGTCATTTTCCTTTCTGCATTGGCTTCCACTGTTTTTGTTAAAAAATCAGCTTTAAGTCTATCTTATCAGTGGCTTCTCTGAAAAATGTCTTTTCTCTTTGACCACTTTTAAGATTTTTCTCTTTGACTCTGGTTGACTAAATGTGGCTCTGTTTGCATTTATCCCACATGGGTTCATGCAGTTGCTTAAATCTGTGCATTAATTCTTATTCAATTATTTCTACAAATATTGCTTTTGCCCCCTTCTGTCTCTCCTCTCCTTTTAGGACTCCAAGCACATGTATGTTATTGATGTCATATATGTCTCTTTTTTAAGTATTTTTATTTTTTCCTTTCTGAGTATTAATCTTGTTATTACTGATTAATATATTACTTTTGTCTATTGCTATCCCAATTCATTTACAGAAACGATGTAGAGAATTCTTCTATTTCAAATGGTATTTTTCTCTTGTACAAGTACCAGTCGATTCCTTTCATATAGATTCTAGCTCTCTGATGAAACAGTCTATCTCCTGATATTTTTAGATAAAATGCTAATCATAATCATTTTAATGTCTTCTATTCAACTATAATATTTGTAGTGCCTCTCAATATATTTTTATTGCTTGCTGTCTTCTTGGTTTCCAGTTATTGTGTTCTGTTTTATTTCATACTTCAAATGTTGCATTTAATAATGTGCACTGTGGATGACAAATTGTAAAGGCTTTGGATGACGTTATCTTTCTTCATGGAAGATTTAGATTTCTTCTGGCAGGATGATAAAGTGAGAGAAGACCACTTTAATCTAGCTGAGGCTGAACTATTTCCAGTTTGCCTTTACTTCTATGGTGTAGTCCTTTCAGAGATCTCAAAAAAGACCAGAACCCTTTTTCTTTGCTGAGCCCTGAACTCCAGTTTCTGTTGTTTGAACACCATAAGAGCTCACCAATCTCTGCCACACTTTTAACCTTTTGTTAGATGCTTTCCATTTGGTTTCTCAGAGATTTGCTTCTATTGACTATGCCTCTCTGCAGTTTCCTTCCTCCGGATCTTGATGCCTCAAGCTCAGGCTGGTTTGGTAGCACTGAATTCCACTGTGGACTGCTGTTTCTGCCGGGCCTTTTTATCTTTCTCTGTGATTTGACAATGTCCTGAAGGGGGACACCACTGTGAACACAGGGCTCACCTCAATGTGCTCCCCTTCTTTTTAGGATCTTGTCACTTTAAATCTTGGCTGCCTTGATTACTTTTAGATATTTTATAGTAACTTTTTGGTATTTTGCTAGTGCCTATAATTATTATCAGTGGGAGAGTTAATGTCCTTTCCTGGATATGTTAGTTTGAAGCACCTGCCCGAGTGGAGATGTCTAGTAGGCAGTGTGATGTATAAGGAAGGTAGACAGGACTGAGATTTATTTTGGAGCCATGGATTAAGGGTCAACAAAATATAGGGGTTCCTAGAGATTGTGGAAATCAATGAATTTTGCAAGAAAAATGTGGCATGTGCAAAAAATAAAAACAAACCTGAAGAGGAAATCTTGCCAAATACCACATTTTAGGGGTGAATAAGGAAAAAGAATGGCAATAGATGTTGGAGGAAATGCATAAAATTATAATGTCACTGACAGCAAAGAAGGAGTTTCATGAAGGTAAAGTCTCAGCCATTCAAGAAAAGTCAAAATAATAAATAAATAATGTCCAGGGGATTAAATGGTAAATCCATGTTACTAGTATGGAAAGAAAGTTTTAGAAGTCAGAAGAGAGGAGGGTAAAAAGGGAGCAAGTGGAAACAATGAGTACAGACATATTTTGAGAAGTTTGGTTACAAGGAGAAGGAGAGAGAAAGGGAAAGACTTGAGCAGTTTTATAGGCTGAAAGGAAAGTGCCATCAGAGAACAAGAGGTAGTGCCTAAGCTCCATGAGGGCAGGGGCCACATCTGTATTGTGCTCAGCGGAGTCCTCAGCACCTCACAGAGGGCTGTGACATGCTCGGGGTTTAAGTGTTTATCTATTGAATGAAGTGCTTAAATGGAGCTGATGTGAGTAAAGTTGTGAGAGGGGATATCATGGAGTTTGAGAGGGAAAAATGCAGAGAACTGAAGGAGAAGACCCTTTCTGAGGCAGGAAAACTGTAAATGACACGGGGTGAAGGTGCATGTAGTTTGTGAATAGGGGCAGGAAGTTGAGGGAGTTCCTATTTTATTTCCTCTGAAAAAAAGAGACTGAGAATGATGGAGGATGTTGGAATCAGAGGGGGCTGGCCATGGTGATTAGGACTGCCTGACAGCTTAAGGGATACATACTTAGGGGTGAAACCATATATTCACTTAAACTAATTTTTATTTTTAATTCCAATATATTACAAATATATAGAAGCTATATAAATAAATATAACACACACTCTCCAGAAGCCCAGGTATGTGCCACCTATGTATGAGTTGTTAATATTTTCCCATATTTGTCTAAGATCTCTTTCTAAGAGATGGAATTTTACTGAACATTAACCATCTTCTGCTCCCCCAATCCTGCTCCTCTCCTTCCCTCTCCATTTCTCTAAAGATGCTGTGCATCATTGCCATATAGATTTAAAACTTTTATTATAACGTGCTTATTTTTAAACACTATATGCTATTGTTATTATGTTTGAATTTCTCTTAAATGTTATTATCCATGTATCATTTTACCACTTTTAAATGCAATCTTTCATTTTTTACATATTCCATATCATGTCAATGATCTAGATTATTCATTTTAGCTGCTTTATAGCATTACATTGTTTGTACATACCAGAGAGTACTGATCCATGTGCCTGAACGACAATTAGTTGTTTCTGCTTTTCTGTCATTATGAACAAGGTTCTACTGAATTCTCTTGTACATGTCTCCTTGTCCACATGTTCGAGGGTTCTTCAAGGGTACTGGTAGAATTTTCAGGGTTTACAGCATGTTTATTTTCAACACTACTTAATATTGCTAAAGTGCTAGCTGAGAAATTAAATTATAAATTTATAGTGGAACAATACTATATTTGTGTGTACGTGTGTGTGTGATTTTTATTCATCAAAACCAGAGTTTGGAAGGGAAAAAGTAGGTGTTTGGAGTGATCCTTGGCTGGAGTTTTACTGGTAGTTTGACAGAAGGATGAGGGTCAACAAAGTTGAATATCAAAAGAAATGAAGACTGGAATAGAAAGGTAGATTGAAAGGAAATGGAGGTTGAAGGAGCTAAAGATTTCACTGTGAGTACCAACAAGTATATGAGAGAAAAGGGAGTTCTAAGGGTAAGATGCTGTGGTTAATTAGAATGTATAAGTTCGTATAGCAGAAATAAAGGGCAGATGAAGGTGAATGGACATGACCATGAACAGAACTGGGAAAACTGGACATTAAACATATATCTACAATTGCACTAAATTCGTACAGGATAGTAGTGGCCTCCACCCCAGATGAAGGGTTTTTTTCCGTTGTTTTTTTTCCTGTCAGGTAGCAGATGGGATGCAGACCCTGAAAGCTCAGTACAGCAGTGTGTGATCTCTGCTGAGAGAAATTGTGAGCAGTGTTTTCTCCTTTTCTTTCTTGGCAGAAAGATGGCTTTGGAATAAGGAGTGCTTGGAATTAAGACGAAGGTGTTAAAAATGCAACGGTTATTGCATATGCTCCATCTGATAAGTGGTCAGCGCTGAGCTGGAACAGATGGTAAGGAGGAAAGGACTGCAAATAACAATTCATGTCACATTTTGCTCTGTAATTTGATGTTTGGGGATCGGTTGGGATCAGTTGCTCAGTTGGGATCTCCATGACACATTCTGTGCTTGTGAGAGCATCCCACCTGGGAGCTGCTGGTGCTGCAAGCTTGACAAGATGAGAAGTGAACAACTTCACGAAGCCAGGACTCCCAAAGATGCTTTATTCCCATTTTGTAATCCACACATAAAGTTACTTCCCAGCCTGGAGCAATGGTAAAGCACTCTGCCATACAGAACCTTCCCAGTATTTCAGTATGTCAGGAATTGGTATTTCACGATTGAACTTACCAGGCAGCTCAAGTGTCTCATTATGATTATAAAGCAACACAGGAATGATGGGGCCTGCAATCCTGAAGATGGTTATTTATTCCAGGCAGATACCGTGGGATCTCATAGAGTTATAGCTGTATCTCTCCTGCCAGTTTTATATTGTCCTGAATCCTTCTTCTCTCAGTCCAGGCCAGTTGTATTACAAGTTGTATCTCTTATATCTCTACAATGGAACTTGGCTTGATTATAGACTAATCAATCTGTGACTTCTTCTTGCCTGGAAATAAAACAAAATGAAAATAATTATATGCCCCAGTTGGAGAAAATGGACATGACCTATTCATCCATTTTCCAAGTGAAGAGATCCATTTCTCATTTGGCTGCTTGGCTAGAATTTAAGTTCTGTGGTTTTGTGGAAAGCTGTTTTGCTTAAACTCTGAATTTATCTTTGTCTCTTGGTATCTCTCTTCAAGGAAAGAAATCTGAAGCTTAGCAACCAAGACGGACAACAGATTGCTTATGTGTTCATTCTTACTTTTGTTCCAGATTACAGGTGTGATGGTCCTTCCTGTGCTACCAGCACATCTTTGTCACACTGTTTGGGCAGCTGTGTCTTACCCTTCTTTGCAAGAAACACCTTGTATAATGCATAGGTAGGAATTTCCAAAATCTTGGTTAAAGTTCTTAATATTTTATTTCTTAACACATAAGGGACAAATTACATAGGGAAAAAATAAGCCAAAATCTTCTTTAAAAAGTTGTTTATTTTGTCCCCTCACAGCTCTGCTTGGCCTCTGACAGTGGCAACCCCACCCATTTTCCTCAGTAAGCAGGCTTCTATCTGCACAGATGGTTTTTAACTTTGCACTATAGTGATTTTCTTTCTGGACACCAGTTTAGTCCTTAAGTTGTACTTAACATTTTTAGTTGTGGTTGTCCATATAGGTAGTATTTTGAGGTAAAATATAATATATATGAATATATATAATTTAGCAATTAACCTTTTACTTATAAACTTCACTTATGACAATCTATACTCATAAAAATGTGTATACAGTAAATCTATCAAGGACATAGTCATGGTTAAAGTGGTGTGGCTAAGTTAAAAAGATTAGGGAGCATCTAGTAAGTTCTAATTTCTTCTACCATTCTTCACTAAATGTGCCTTCTTTACTTATTTGTTTTTGGCACATCTTTAACTGAATCTTTAAAACTTGGAAATGCTATAACTAGTTGGTACCACACACTAATGACTAATTCTGTGAGGAGGGATTTGTGAAATGTTTAAGTGACTAAGTCATGTGGCTTCAAATAAGATGTGTACAGAAAGGGTCTGCACTGTGTAAAAACATGGAAAGTTCCAAATTTCTTCATCCTTGGAAGGGGGCCAAATGGAAGACAAAGTATTCTATGGTAAGAAGGCTTCCTCCTAGTCTGATCACTCAAGACTGGGGCTCATGTGCTAGGCAGAGGAGGGTAGGCTAAGGAGACAAGGAAGTGACTGGAGAAAACTGAGTTCAAAAGTATTGAGAACTCTTTATAGTGCCTTTTTTCCTAACAAGACCCTTCTCTCCAGGGGTCTAGGTTGGTAGTAGAGGTTCATTGCTGGTTTAAGGCAGTGTCCCACTTTGTGGCCAAGGGCATTTATCACATGACCTCCTTGAGCTCTTCTCATTTCTATGGCCACTTCATCTGGAGAAGGTGAGCCTTGAGTGACAATTTTAAGCAAGGATTAATTGTGCATTAGTAGAGCCAAACAAATTTTTATTATTCTGAGATCCAATGGATATTGGAAAAGGTATACTGAATATACACATCTTAGAACAAATAATACCAAACTAAGAAGGAAAAAGGGCAGTGGTGGATAAGCCAACGGTTCTTTTATAGTTACATGAGGAATCCTGTAATAGAAAAATAACTGCCACATTTGTATAGTTTTAATATAAGAATTATTTGGGGTGCAAGTGATAATTCAATTTGGCTTAATCAAGAAAAAAATGGAGGTAAAGAATAATTTATTGATTCACTTAAGTAAAGTTTGGTGTATCTACATTTAAGGGCTTAGATGACTTGGGCTCTGCCCATCCCTCACTCTGCTTGTCTTTGTATGATTTTTTAAAAAGGCAGCTTCTGTTCAGAAGGTGGCAAGGTGGTAAGATGGCCCACAGCACCTCCAAACTAACCCAAAGAGAGAGCTCAGCAACCGTGGCAGAAATTTCTTATATGGCTAGATTCACTTCTTTGAGTGAATCTGGGTACGTGCAGCTGATCTCTGCAAGTACCCAGAGGGATGGAACACTCTAATGGGCCAGACCTGGACCCAGGGAAGGAGGTTGTGGTACAGTTAGTCCCAAATAAAATACATGGACTGAAGCAGGAGAGGTGCCTCAAAGGAAAAGTACGTTCTGTTCCCAAAAGATGATTTGGGCAAAGCAAAAAATAAAGGTGCTCATAGCAATGGTACTTTTACCTTCTGGAATGTTCCTATATAGAATTATATTCTAATATAACATAATAAGGACAATGTAGTATATATGTGTGTGTGTTTGAAGTAGTTTTAAAGGCCCCTAAGGCCTTCATGTACACTCTTCTCTCTCCTTCTCTAAGTTGGTTGATGTCTATTTATCTTAATGACTCAGGATGAATGTCACTTTTTAAGAAAACCTTCCTCAACATAAGCAACTAGTGTCTCTTCTAAATGTAGCCCTCAGTACTTTGTTTCTGTGCATTTACTACAAGTCTTGTTAATTAATTTTCCACTAATATGTACTTAATTTTTGTCTCTCTGACCATTCATAAGCTCTATGAGGACAGGGAATGCAACCATGTCATCCACTGCTGATTTGTCACTGCCTGGCACAGTGTCTAGCAAAATCCCGTACAAAAATATTTGTTGAGTGAATGAATAAACCAAGTAAAGCCTTAAATATCTGAAGTCCTTGGAAAAATTTCTTTCCTTCCATGAAACAAAGAGAGGTTAGGCAGTGGACTCAGAACCCAGAAAACAAGCAGTTAAAAATCCCACTCCATTACTAGACCACTACCACCAGCTTCTTTAATTTACTTTTTCTCTTTCTAATGCCAAAAAAGCTTTTACCAATGTCTCACTAGTTTCATCCCATTGTTTAGATACTATTTTGATGTAGTCTTGCCCTATTATGTTATCCATCCTTCCCTTTGAAATCTGGGCAATAGACAGGAGGGTGAGAAAGGCATATTGAGTATAATCAAAAATAGGAAAGAGAGACTACTTTGTCAAACATCTTGGATGAGCTTCCAGCTCTTTTAAACTTGTTGAAATCTAGAATGTATTTTTTCGTGTACTCTTAATTTAGAATCAAGATCTATTTTCTTGAAAATGAATTCCTTATGTTTCTATTCACTTATACTTAGCTTATTAAAGACACTGTAAAGATTATTTAAAGGCAAGTCTTGTTTGAGCCCTTTTATATTTGTTCAACTTTTAGGCCATAGGTTTAAAAAGAGGAGTGGGAAATAACTCGTTCTTCCTTAATCCTGACCACTGCTGTCCTTCTACTCTGTACAGAAATATTTTATTCATCACAAAAGTAAACAAATTGGTTTCTAGCCAAAATAATCATCAAAACAAAAAACATTTCAATGAAACTGATTGATTTAATTTCATGTGATAGTTTTTTAAGTACAGACATAGAATTAGGTATACTTTTTGTGAAATGCTTCTACATAAAACCAGAGCAAGAAGCACATTGTTTCAATATGATGTTTCCATGAAAGAGCATCATGCTTAGCCAGACTCTTCAAAGAACACACTTTCCCTGCTCTCACTCCTCTTCTACCTCAGAGTTCTGAAGCACATTGAGAGAAATCTGGTAGTTTGTCAGACGCATGCTTAATGCTGATAATGCATGCTTGGGACTCAACTCCTTAAAGGTCCATTGGTAGCGGATCACCCTACAGTGGGGGAACATCGATCTGTGTGTCCATGAGACACTTCTTCTTTGCCTCCATTTTAAATGAGAGTCTGGAAATGTGGCCAACAGGAGGGACTGTAGGGGAGAGGAGAAGGCAACCCAGCTACTATTGTCACACACACTTTTTTGGAGAACTCTTTCCCTAGGTTTCTGAAGGCTTCTCCATGATACAAGACTTCAGTACAGGGCAGATCTGTGCCAATCTCAGTGAGATAAATCTTCCACTAGCAAACATTCTGAAAGCAAGGGGTAGGTGTGGGGGTGATCCCTACAGAGGATAATCTACTATAAATGGACTCAGCTCAGTTCCTGGGAATTAGAGTTACATGGCTTTAAAATTTCTCAAGCAGAAATGAGCTCCAATAGGACCTCAGAGAGAGGTCCTATGAAATATCTTAACCCCAGATCTTTTCAGGTATCTGCCATGTGTTTAACAAAGGTAATTGTGAGAAACAAGATATCTTTTCTGTTTTTAAATTTAATTTCAGATAGTGAAAAACTATCACTTCTTATTGTTTATATACTTATAAACCCTTCTTGAGCTTGAAGGGTATTTGAGATAAGTTTACAAAGGTAGAGGATAAAGTACTAAGTACATTCAGCAAATTTGACTCTTCACCTTCCTAAAAATGTATTAAAAGGAAAAACATAATTAATTATAAGATGCATACTACCTATCCGTAAGTAAAAGAAAACTATTGTAACTCAAGAGGAGTACAGATTTTTAAGACTTCAGTATACTCAGCTGTTAGATGTAGCTTTTTCACAAACAAATTTAAAAGAGTTCAGCAAATTGTATTCTAAATTTTAACTCAGAAAATCAGACTTCAGATTCTCCAGAAAATCAAACTCTGTGGAAGTCTGACAACCAAGGACTTAAAGAAGCCATATTCATCCAAATGGGTAGGAGGGGTGGAAATGGGGAGCTGGGGCAGAGAGGAGCAGTGTGGTGGTGGTGAGGCAGTGGTGGTGAGGCAGCCGGTGGAATGAGCAGTCCCACATTACATGTGGTGGATAAAATCGGGAGGGATATCTTGGGAGTTTATGGCCCCAGGCCAGACGGTATAGCCCAGGGTTCTAGTGCCTGGAAATAAAGCCTCATAACTTTTGGCTGTAAAAACCAGTGGGGGTTGGGTGGTGGAAGAAAATGCCAGTCTCTTGGAGAGGCTGTTTAAAGGGTCCACACAGTTCTAGAACAAACACAAACTGACCCACTCTGGGAAGCACCACTGGGGCAGGACCTAGAAGGACACCATTTGCATATGGGAAGGGGACGAAGTGCCTGGAAATGGGGTGAGTGCCCAACAAGCCTCAGTGTCATTGTCCCCTCTCTAACCCCTCCCCCATATTCAGAGCAACAAAGCAGTGAAGCAGGTTGCCCTGCCCTGGCAAATACCTAAGGCTCTGCCTCATACAACTTAACAGGTGTGCTAAGACAGGGAGTCATAGCAGCTCTACCTAATACACAGAAACAAACACAGGGAGGCTGCCAAATCAAGGAGACAAAGAAATATGGTACAAATGAAAGAACAGAACCTCAGAAAAGAAGTAAACAAAATGGAGATAGACTACCTATCAGATGCAGAGTTCAAAACACTGATGATAAGAATGCTCAGAGAACTCAGTGAATATGGCAAAAGCATAAGGGAAGAAATGAAGGCTACACTAAGTGAAATAAAGAAAAATCCACAGGGAAACAACAGTGAAGGGAAAGAATCTGGGGTTTAAATAAATGATTTGGAACATAAGGAAGAAATAAACAATCAACTAGAACCAATGAAGAAAAAAGAATTTAAAAAAACTGAGAGGAGAATAAGAATACTCTAGGACATCTCCAAAAGTGCCAAAATTTGAATCATAGGGATACCAGCAGGAGAAGAGGAAGAACAAAAAATTGAAAACTTATTTGAAAATATAATGAAAGAAAACTTTCCTAATTTGTCAAAGAAAATAGACATACAAGTCCAGGAAGCACAGAGAGTCCTAAAGAAGATGGACCCAAAGAGGATCACACAAAGACACATCATAATTAAAATGCCAAAGGTTAAAGATGGAGAGAGAATCTTGAAAGCATCAAGAGAAAATCAGAAGGTTACCTACAGAGCAGTTCCCATAAAATTATTAGCTGATTTCTTAAGAGCAATTGCAGGCTAGAGGGGACTGGCAAGACTTATTCTAATTGATACAAAACAAGGACCTACATCGAAGATTACTCTAATCAGCAAAGCTATCATTTAGAATTGAAGGGCAGGTAAAATGCTTCCCAGACAAGGTAAAGCTAAAGGAACTCATCATCACCAAGACCTTATTATAAAAAATGTTCAAGGGACTTATTTAAGAAAAAGAAGAAGATCAAAACTGTGAACATTAAAATGACAACAAACTGACAACTATCAACAACTGAATTAAAAAAAAAAACAAAAACAAAGATAAACTAAGCAAATAACTACAACAGCAACCTAATCATAGATATGGAGATCATTTGGAGGATTATCAGTGGGGAAAGGAAGAGGGAGAATGGGGGAAAAGGTATAGGGATTAAATAAGCATAATTGGTAGGTATAAAATATACAAGGAGAATATTAAGAAAAGTATAGGAAATGGAGAAACCAAAGAACTTATATGCATGACCCAGGGACATGAACTAAGGAGGGGATTGCAGGTGGAGGGGGGAAAAGGGGGAAAAACTGGGACAACTGTAATAGCATAATCAATAAAATATACTATTAAAAAAGAAATCCTTTCTTTTGCCAGGTCATAAATGTATTCGCCTTTATTTTTTTCTGAAAGTTTGAAAAATTTGCCTTCTACATTTAACTTTTAATGATCCTAAAAGAATAAGCTTTATACACTTACCTTCATCACAATGTCTTTTTATGCTTATGCAGAAGGAACCCCATGGGATCCAACTCAACTGCCATCCTGTAAGTTGGCATGAATTACAAGAGACCTGCCTGAATATGGCACCTACACAAATCTGAACTAGCAACTTACCATTTGGGAATGGACTTGCAAGCTCAGTCCCAAAGTGTAACTGTGTGACTTCTTGGAAAGCACCAACTCAGTATTTCAAGTATTTTTATTTTATTTTATTTTTTAAAATTTATTCAAGTATTTTTAAAGTTGCATGCCAGTTTTGTATTTCAAACTACACTCTCCAGATTGTGAGTGTTTTCAGTCCCTAGGTGGCTAACCTGATCTTTTGCTCTTAGCTAGAAGAAAATGCTTTGTGACAATGTGGGCCAAGGAGACTGACTAGAGGCAATACCATGAGAAACATCCTTTGGAAACATTAGACATCAATAAAAGTCGCCAATGTTGCTGATGAGCAGCAGCTTCTGTTCCAACTGTTTAAAAGATTTTATTTTTATGCTGGTATTAGTGACTTTAAATATTTTCACAAATCCAATTTCAAGGGCTCTCATTTTATACATTAAATATCTCTCCTTACATAAAGAAGAAATGTGTTCATAAAAATTATTTGGAATTTCATGTATTCTCCCTAAAATGCCTCTTTATTAAGAAATTCTCAATCCTTTTCCTTAAGACACACTAGGACAACTTTTTAGAGATGTCTAATCTCAATAGAAAACTGAAAAATGGCTTAAATTTTTCCCATATAATTTTTCAGTAAGCACCAATAAAATACCTGGTATTTTTTCTGTTGCTTACTTCTGGAATAAAAGAAGGTTCAACTCCTATTGACCAATAAAAACTGGTGTCATTTGGATTAAATTGAAATGAAATTATTCTAATTACATATTGATGTTGGTATTCATTTCATATCTGTGTAAAATTAAGTGGCATAATGGCATCACATCTGAAGTCTGCTCCTATGAAAATCTTGCACAATTTCATATGGATATTGAAGCAATTTAAAAGACTGCCTTTGTTATTTTCTTGGGCATTTAGAAATATGGGTTGGAGATAGAAATATAGTCTGGCCGAATCAATACAGGGTAGTAAATATTTAAGTATGTCGGAATAAAAAGAGGTAATGTAGTTAAGCTTAATCCTGGGTAATAACCATCCCAGCCACTGGCCTGCTTTTGAGCTAAGAACACACCTGCTTCCCTTTGCATCCTTTGCCAGAATGTGTGTAACACTTCAAGCTGGGATTTTAAGGACAGTCAATACAGATTACTACAGAATCTCATTTATATGACACCCTGGGTGTTCTGAGAAGAACCTGGGAAACCTATGCAGAAGTTTATAGACCAACAGGACTTCCATATTAGGCTTTGCCTTGGCTCTGGGTATGATGTGGGCCCCTGTTGCATAATCCCTCTTGATGGAGAGGTACCTCTTGCAATGAAAGTCAAATGCATTATTTTGGCTATTTAGTCTTCCCAGCTGCCACATGTCTTATTTTATGTCTAGTAGACAGCTGGTTACAGCTGCCTGGAGACACTTTTATCCATTAGAGTCCTTTGGTAAAGGCTGGTGCTCTTCGAAACTTAAATCATGGGTGGTAGGTATCTCCACAATGATGCTGATGAGAGAGCGCAAGCAGCTTTGAACTTTGAAGGGAACTCTTTGACTACAGAGGCACTCTGAAGCCTCAGGTTCCAATCCTCTTCTGAACTTTATTTTTCCTTTAAATATTAATCTTGGTCATTCTGCCTCTACTTCTGAATCCTCAAAAATGGGTAAAAATGTCAATATAGGGAGAAGATACAGGATGCTTGTTTAGGGTGATGTCTCTGCAGAATGCACAGTATTTTAACATTATTAAAAGAGGTTTACATCCATTTTCTTATAACCTTTGTTCAAATTTATGCAGGAGCCATAGAGACAATCCAATGCATTGTGGATATTGGAACAACTGGAGAGGAGCAAGGAAAGCTGCTCTCAGTGCTTACTTGCACTGATATGTGAAAGAAATTTCTATCTCACTCAAGTTCTGCTGTGTGTGTGTGCATGTCTATTTGTTAGGGAAGTCACATCAAACATCAGGTTAAAAGACTTCTGTGCTTTCTTTCCCTTATAAAGAATCTGTACGTATTGATTCTCACGAGATGTTTTTTGTGGTATAGATATGTGTTGATTGGTCATAAAATTTGGGAGTAGAACAGAGAGCTGATCTACTAATTGACAGAGAAATTTCCTTGACATCTATTAGCGCAAGTGTCATCTTCTGCTGGGATGCCGCCAAACACACTGCTGGGAGACACTACTTTCCACAGGCGGACAGCATCAGTTAAAGCTGGAAATAGGGGAGACACATCCTACATTCACAGTTTTACTTTCACACTTTATTGATTTCTTTTTTTTCTTGAATTTACCTCTTTCCCTTTGTAACCCCCATTACTGGTTTTTGTCCTTTTTAGTTACATAGCAAATCTGTACCCCTGCCCCTTTCACAGAATACATGAAGAAAGAGTGTGTTCTCTTAATAATAAGGAATGTTAATGGAAATCTAACCACACATCAGACTCTATTCTTTGCTTACATGAATGGCCACAAGTGGTCACTGTGCTCTTATTATGTACTTCTATTAATTAACTCATTGAATCTTAGATGATTGCTAACTGCCCAGGGCCATGCAGCTAGTAAGAGGCTGAGTCAGGGCTCAGACTCAGGCTATTCTACAGCACAGCCCATGCTGTTACCATTTCTCTGACCATACCTCTTCTTCCCCACTCCCTGGTCTAAATATTCCCTTCCATCAGTGATCATCCCATAACAGGATCTTTATCATTTTTTCTCAGCTCTTCTCTGTCATCGATGGTCACTATTATTTGTCTGGCTTGAAGTCCTCCTCCTCCAGGTTGTGGATGAGCAGTGTGAGCAGGAAAGAGACAAGTGCTGGCCATTAGTCAGCAGCCCTTGAGCCCTCCTTTCTTTGTCTCCCTCACTGAGTGAACCTTAGTCAAATGCTTTATTCAGAGTATACTTTTCTCCTTCCATTGTCATCAGGGAAAGCACATACATTTAAAACAAGTTGTAGATATAATTTTCCCTAATCTATTACACATGGTTTAGCATACCCACTTTTACTGAGAGGAAGCCCTGGGGTCTATTCTGGGCTTTAAGAAGTGAAATATCTTAGGAATTGTGATGACATGTTAAACTGAGAAGGATGATGAACAGGAACTCTAGGAAACTTACTGAGTATTCTAAGCAGTTTTAGTAATCGGAATAACAACAGTTCATTTGAATGCTTTCATGCGTTTTTCTTTCATTCTGTTTACTGTAAACTCATAGGCAGTGTGCTATATCCATATATTATGAACATTTCATCTAAATTCATTGAAGGTGAAACTAGAAAAGCACAGCTGACTTTACTCACAAACTGATAATTCTCATATTATGGATGACGCTCCTTCTTGGATTAAGTCGCTGCTTCTGCTCTATATCACTGTAGCTACATTTCCATTTCAATTCAGAAAGAACAAAGAAGCATTAGCCAACCCTGGTAAAAATTCAAATGTCATGTGGGCCAAATCAGGTTGCTCACGCAGTGGAACAAAAATATTAAATATTTTACTATGTTCTCATTGGACTTTTCATTTTGTAGAAACTCTGGGATTCAGTCCTGAATTCAGTCCTGAAACAAAGTAACAATTTGGTTGTTGCTCTCATTGATTATATGCCAGGTGTACCCTAAGTAAGGAAACACATGTTGAATATCATGGCATCTGCTGTATGCCCTTTTACATCATGTGACTTTTTATAGAAGGGAAGGTGAGAAAGATGGGGGAGAGGAGAGCTTGTCGTAGGATGAGCCACTCAATTCTCCATCTCATACTGAGATCCCAAACATGCTTAGAACAAATAAGACTTGAGAATTTCTGCAAGTGAAATAAATACTACCCAATAATGCAGGTACTCTCAGTTTTTTTATGACCATCTAACATTTGGACCATTTATAGCTTGAAAAAAATTGTTTTCTTTGTTGTAATTCTGATAGGCAGGCAAATTGTTCTAAGAAAGCTTGTTTCAAATGTCTCTGGGGCATTAGTGTTAAAAGATACCTTGTACGCAAACATTCAGAAGGTGGTCCTGGTTTCAACAAAGAAAGAGTTTTCTTTACTTCCCATTTCTCAAACTCTTTAATATGCCAATGTGTGTTGAGAATTTGGGAGGAAAGGGTCAGGGTGGGGAGGAGGTAGAGTATTCAGAGGTTCCGCAAACATTCTGTCCAGAGAATCCTTTTATTTCTCCCATGGAATACCATTCAGATATTAATATTACCTGGGATATACTTTTTAAATGCTCTTTTTGAAGATACGTTGATACTTGCAAGATTAAAATCCAATTATAGTGAAGTTAGTTCAAATTGGCAGCTGAAAATAGTATTAGAACCACTAATATTAAGAACAACACAAGCTATTAATCATTGCTGAATATTTTATAAATAATGCCAGAAACTCTGATTGTCAACCATAAGTTAGAGGAAGGCTACTGGTAGCATCTTCATTTCACTATGATAGTCCACCAATAACACTTAGAAAGTCCTTTTGCTTTTGAGGAAAATCTAAGTTTGGTTGACAGGCTATAAACCTTCTCTCCCTTTCTGGTCCTCCATATATTTCATGTCCTTGAAAACATTTTTTAGTTTCTATTGAGTTTTTAAAAGTAATATGTCAGGTTCTAATGCTCCTGCTGGTTTAAGGAAAAATGCTCTAACTAATAAATTACAATGAATTGTCAGTCTCAACAGGCCTGTGACCTTCAGTCAGTGGGGGGTTTGGGGCTAAACTCCATTTCCCCCTCTTCTTGTTGGAGCCACTTTTCTTGTGTTAGCCTGTCCTCTTAATTTATGGGTGGGCTGCCCACAGGACAACTCACCTGCAAAAATAGTTCATGCTGTGGTGTTTATTATACTAAGTAGGTTTCATGCTGACTGAGAGTTTTTACAAGGGGATGGAGTTGCTGTCAAGATCTTCCATCATCTGAGCAAACCTGACACTCAAATTCTCTCCTATTTCCGTGTATTAAATGTAGTTGGTGAGAATAGGATGACTGGGAGTGAGATGGGACACAGTGGTGTGAAATCTGCCTAAATTTCTTGTTCCAGAACCTCTGAGAATCTGATTTTAGTAAACTATATCAATAAAACAGAAAAATAAAAAGACATGCATTAGGAAGAGTAAAACGGTGCTGCACTAGCAGAAGGTAATGAAAAATCTCTGTAGTCTACATGAAGGAATGTAAGATAAGTAGCTGTAAGCTTTTTTTTTTTCCTGAGTTAAATACTCACTGGATATATTTTCTTTATTCTCTGGTTTTAAGCATTCCTGGCTTATTAAATTAATATGCTCTCTTCATAGAAAATTTGTAAAGAATAAAATACAATCAAAAAAAGAGAAAAAAAAGTCTACCACCCTCTCTTAGGGGCAATTATTCTTAACACTGTTGTTTGTTTTTTTCCAGTGGGTCTTCTATGCATTTTTTCCCACAGATCTGACAATGTAATATATACAACTTTGGGTGAGGGGTTTGGCCTAACATTTCATCATAAGCATTTCTCATATTACTAAACACCCTTTGTGAATATACATCATTTCCGATGTTAAATAGTGCTTTATAGGATACATGTATTGTTTAGTCATTCTCCTGCAGTGGAATAATATTAATGCTATGCTCAGTCATACGGGCTTTTATTTTGATATTTTCTTTTTTTCTCCCTCTCTCTTCTTCCCATCTCTCTCTCTCTCTCTCTCTCTCTTTTGCAAATACTCCAAAATTAAATTTATTCTGGTAACTTAGGGCCTTTGCACTGGTGTCTCCTCTGCCTTCAGAACTCTTCCCCCAGGTCTGCAGAGGTAACCTCTGGGGGAATGACTGATGGAGTCATTCATTCACTGCTTGCCCTGGTCCTCCTGGAACATGGGATCCTTGTCTGTTTTGTTCAGCACGAAATCTTTAGCCCCTTTAGGGCTCTGGGACATTGTTGATGGTCAACAAATATGTATGGAATAAATTAATAATATCAAAGCTTTAGGTTATTTCTCTTTTTGCCTTTTTTTTGCTTTTATTCTTAATAGTATGAAAAATCTTTCTGTTATTTTTTTAATCTGCATTTTGAATTGTCTCTTTGGAATCAATGATTAAAACGAATATCATAGGCAAAAGACTTGAACATTTTTACATTGTTGACACCTGCCATTTGGCTTTTGTGAGTTTGTACCATTTATCTCAGTTGTGAAGGTTTGTGTTCTTCTAACCTTCATCTCAACTACAATTCTCATTCCAACCAGAGTTAACTCATTTTAAACTAAATCCAGCAAAAACTAGCATTGTGAGTTTAATTGAATGTCTTAGGTTAATATTTTATTATTTGTGTTCTTCTTTGTGAACAGTTTAAGTTCATTTCTGAGTTATCCCTTAGGTGTCTTTATATTTTCTTATCAGTTACATTTGTTTCTTTGTAAGCCATAATGTTAGTCTTTTGTTTATCATATGGATTTAAATTTTTAGTTTACTTTAACATTTGAAGAGTGATTCACAATAAAAATTGTGTCTTTTTACTTTTTGTAATTTATTCCATAATTTGTTTTCTTTTTTTAAATTACTTTATTGTCGTTCACTTACAGTTGTCTGCATTTTCTCCTCACCCCTCCCCCTCACCCCATCCAAACCAACCTCCCTCCCTTGCTTCCACCCTCCCCCTTGGTTTTGTCCATGTGTCCTTTATAGTAGTTCCTGAACACCCTTCTCCCCACTGTTTCCTCTCCTCTCCCCTCTGGCTATTGTTAGATTGTTCTTAATTTCAATGTCTGGTTATATTTTGTTTGCTTTTTTCTTCTGTCGATTATGTTCCAGTTAAAGGTAAGATCATATGGTATTTGTCCCTCACCGCCTGGTTTATTTCACTTAGCATAGTGCTCTCCAGTTCCATCCATGCTGTTGCAAAGGGTAGGAGCACCTTCTTTCTCTTTGCTGTGTAGAATTCCATTGCATTAGTTTTTTGATCCATTCATTTATTGATGGGCACTTAGGTTGCTTCCAGCACTTGGCTATTGTAAATTGTGCTGCTATGAACATTGGGGTACATAGGTTCTTTTGGATTGGTGTTTCAGGGTTCTTAGAATATAATCCTAGCAGTGGAATTGCTGGGTCAAAAGGCAGTTCCATTTTTAGTTTTCTGAGGAAATTCCATAGTGTTTTCCACAGTGGCTGCACCAGTCTGCATTCCCACCAACAGTGCACTAGGGTTCCCTTTTCTCCGCATCCTCTCCAACACTTGTCTGTTGATTTGTTTATGTTGGCCATTCTAACCAGTGTGAGGTGGTATCTCACTGTGGTTTTAATTTGCATCTCTCTGATGGCTAGTGATGCTGAGCATCTTTTCATATGTCTCTGGGCCCTCTGTATGTCCTCCTTGGAGAAGTGTCTGTTCAGGTCCTCTGCCCAGTTTTTAATTGGGTAGTTTGTCTTCCTGGAGTGCAGTCGTGTGAGTTGTTTATACATTTTGGAGATCAAACCCTTGTCTGAGGTATCATTGGCAAATATATTTTCCCAAATAGTTCTCTTTTCATTTTAATGCTGTTTTCTTTAGTCATGCAGAGGCTTTTTAATCCGATGAGGTCCCATTTATTTATTCTTTCCTTTATGTCCCTTGCTTTAGGGAACATATCTGTGAAGATGTTGCTGCATGGAATCTCTGAGATTTTCCTGCCAATGTTTTCCTCTAGGACTTTTATGGTGTCATGACTTATATTTAAGTCTTTTATCCACCTTGAATTTATTTTTGTGTATGGTGTAAGTTGGTGATCAAGTTTCATTTTTTTGCATGTAGCTGTCCAGATTTCCCAATACCATTTGTTGAAAAGATTATTTTTACTCCACTTTATGCTTCTTCCCCCTTTGTCAAATATTAACTGACCATAGAGACTTGGGTTTATTTCTGGGCTCTCTGTTCTGTTCCATTGGTCTATGTGCCTGTTTTTATGCCAGTACCAGGCTGTTTTGATTACAATGGCCTTATAATACAGTTTGATATCAGGTATTGTGATCCCTCCTGCTTTGTTCTTCTTTCTCAAAATTCCTGCAGCTATTCTGGGTCATTTATGGTTCCATATAAGTTTCTGAAATGTTTGTTCTATATCTGTGAAATATGTCACGGGTACTTTAATCGGGATTGCATTGAATCTATAAATCACTTTGGGTAGTACGGCCATTTTGATGATGTTAATTCTTCCAATCCATGAGCATGGTACATGCTTCCATTTGTTTGTCTTCACTAACTTCTTTCTTCAGTGTTGTATAGTTTTTCTGAGTACAGGTCTTTTACCTCCTTGGTTAGGTTTATTGCTAGGTACTTTATTTTTCTTGTTGCTATATCAAATGGGATTTTTTTCCTTATTTCTGTTTCAGATGTTTCATTGTTGATGTACAAAAATGCCTTTGATTTCTGAGTATTGACTTTGTATCCAGCTGTTTTGCCAAATTCATTTATTAGGTTGAGTAGTTTTTTGGTGGAGTCTATATGATTTTCTTTGTACACTATCATGTCATCTGCAAACAATGACAGTTTTGTTTCCTCCTTTCCAATTTGGATACCTTTCATTAGTCTGATTGCTGTGGCTAGGAATTCCAGTATTATGTTGAATAGGAGTGGTGAGAGAGGGCATCCTTGTCTTATTCCTGATCTTAGTGGGAAAGCTCTAAGTTTTTGTCCATTGAGTATGATGTTGGCTGTAGGTCTCTCATATATGGCCTTTATTATGTTGAGGAATGCTCCATCTATTCCCACTTTGCTGAGTGTTTTTATCAGAAATGGGTGCTGTACCTCATCAAATGCTTTTTCCGCATCTATTGATATGATCGTGTGATTTCTGTCTTTGCTGTTGTTTATGTGATGTGTTATGTTTATTGATTTGTAAATATTGTACCATCCTTGCATCCCTGGGATGAATCCGATTTGATCATGGTGAGTGATCTTTTTAACATAATGCTGGATGCAGTTGGCCAATATTTTGGGGAGGATTTTAGCATCTATGTTCATCAGAGATATTGGCCTGAAGTTTCCTTTCTTAGTTGTGTCTTTATCTGGTTTTGGGATTAGGATGATGCCGGCTTCATAAAAAGAGTTTGGGAGTCTCCCATCATTTTGGATTTTTTGGAATAGTCTGTGAAGGATAGGGGTTAGCTCTTCCTTAAATTCTTCGTAAAATTCTCCTGTGAAACCATCTGGTCCAGAGCTTTTTTGTGTCAGAAGCTTTTTGATTACTGTTTCAATTTCATCAGGTGTTATTGGTCTGTTCAGGCTGTCTGCTTCTTCTTCATTGAGTTTTGGAAGATTATATTTTTCTAGAAATGTTTCCATTTCACCTAGGTTTTCAAATTTCTTGGCATACAGTTCTTCATATTAATTTCTTACAATCTTTTGTATTTCTGTGGTATCAGTTGTAATCTCTCCTTTTTCATTTCTGCTTGTGTTTATTTGGGTCCTCTCTCTTTTTTTCTTGATGAGCCTGCTTAAAGGCTTGTCGATTTTGTTTATCTTCTCAAAGAATCAGCTCCTTGATTCATTGATCCTTAGAATTTTGCTTTTAGTCTCTATGTCATTTAATTCTGCTTTGATCTTGGTTATTTCCTTCCTTCCACTTGCTCTGATTTGTCTTTGTTATTGTTCCTCAAATTCTTGTAGGCGTAGGGTTAGGTTGTTTATTTGAAATGTTTCTGTTTTTCAGGTAGGCTTGTATCACTATGAACTTCCCTCTCAGGACTGCCTTTGCTGTGTTCCATAAGTTTTGGGTTGTTGTGAGTTCATTTTCATTTGTTTTCAGAAACTTTTTGATTTCTTCCCTAATCTCATTCTTGACCCATTTATTGTTTAATAGCATGCTATTCAATCTAATGATTTTGAGTGTTTTGGGTTTTTCCTTTGGGGTTGGTTTCTAGTTTCAGTCCCTTGTGGTCAGAGAAAATGCTTGATATGATTTCAATTATCTTGAATTTTTTGAGGCTTGTTTTGTGTCCTATCATGTGGTCTATCTTTTAAGATGTTCCATGTGCATTTGAAAAGAATGTGTATTTTGCTTCTTTGGGATGAAAGGCTCTATATATATCAGTTAAGTCCATTTCATCTAGGGCATTGTTCAATGCCACAATATCTTTGTTGATATTTTGTTTGGAAGATCTGTCCATCTTTGACAGTGGGGTGTTAAAATCTACTATAATTGTGTTGCTGTCAATATCTTTCTTGAAGTCCTCCAAGATTTTCTTTATGTATTTGGGTGCTCCTATGTTGGGTGCATATATATTTACAATGCTTATGTCTTCTTGGTGGATTCTTCCTTTGAGTATTATGAAGTGACCTTCTGGGTCTCTTTTTATGGCTCTTTTTTTGAAGTCTATTTAGTCTGATATGAGTATTGCTACCCCTGCTTTTTTTTCCTGTCCATTTACTTGGAATATTCATTTCCAGCCCTTCACTTTCAGTCTGTATAGGTCTTTTGTTCTGAGGCGGGTCTCTTGTAGGCAGCATATGTGTGGGTCATGTTTTCTTATCCATTCCACTATCCCATGTCTTTCATTGGGGCACTTAATCCATTTACATTTAAGGTTATTATTGATAGGTACTTATTCATTTCCATTTTTTCATATCTGTGTTCCTCTCTCTTTCACTATTTTTCTTCTTGTTCTTAAAGTAGACCCTTTAGCATCTGTTGCAGAGCTGGTTTGGAGGAGGTATATTCTTTGAGGCTTCTTTTGTCTGGGAAACTCTTTATTTGGCCTTCTATCTTGATTGAGAGCCATGCTGGGTAAAGTAGTCTTGGTTGCAGGCCTCTGGTTCTCATTACTTGGAATATTTCTTGCCATTTCCTTCTGGCTTGGAGCATTTCCATTGAGAATTCAGCTGCTAGTCTTATTGGGGCTCCCTTGTATGTTACTTCCTGTATTTCCCTTGCAGCCTTTAAGATTCTCTCTTTATCTTGGAGTTTTGCCATTTTAATTATGATGTGTCTTGAAGTGGGCCTCTTTGGGTTCCTCTTGATTGGAACTCTCTGTGTTTCCTGGATTTGTGTGACTTTTTTCTGTCATCAAATTAGGGAAGTTTTCCATCATTACTTTTTCAAACAGGTTTTCTATCCCTTGCTCTTCTTCTCCTTGGGTATCCCTATCATATGGACATTATTATGTTTCATGTTGTCCTGCATTTCCCTTAACCCCTCTTCATTCTTTTCCTTTTCTTGCTCATTCTGGGTGTTTTTTTCTACCTTTTCCTCCAGCTCACTGATCCAATCTCTGCTTCATCAAGCCTGCTTTTGATTCCTTCTACTGTGTTCTTCAGTTCAGAAATTGTATTCTTCATTTCCTCTTGGCCCTTGTTGATAATTTCCATTTCCTTTTTCATGTTGATATAGTTTGCAGTGAGTTCATTGTAGTTTCCCTGTAGTTTTTGTTAGTTCTCTGTGAGCTCATTGAGCTTCCTTATAACCATTGCCTTCAACTCAATATCTGATAGTTGACTTGCCTCTATTTCGCTTAGCATTGTTTCTGAGAGTTCCTCCTTTCCTTTCATTTGGGGATTATTTCTTTGTCTTCCCATTGTTTGAGACTCTTCCTGTTAGCCTCTGATTCTTAAATTGATCTGTTCTGACTCCCTGGGTCTATGGCATGAACTTCCATGGAAGAATACCTGTGAGATTCAGTGGTGCAGTCCCCTTGATCTCCCAAGCTTGCTGGTCTTGGGCTGTCATTTATGTTGGCTCTGTGTATGTCTTTGGGTTTTGATTGTTGTTGGGTCTTTCTTTGGTGGGTCCTTCCCACCAGCTGTTTAACTGAGGGTCAGTCTGTCTACCACCTCTTGTATTCTGTTGTGCAGGTGTGGGAAGGTTGTGTTGAAGCTGGTTCTTCCGTGCGTATAAGGTTTTGAGAATTCTCTCTGGTTCTCATTCAGTTGTTTGCCCTGAGTAATTTCTTCACCATTTAGTTGTATATGCAGATAGGTCCTGGGTTGAGTTAGTGTGGCTTCCACTTCTTTCTTCACCTTCTTCTGTTGTTATCTGTTGGTGGTTCCTCTGTTGGTGAGTTTCCTCTTCCAGGAGGTATCCTGGTGTTCACAGCTTCCACTTACTCTTTTTTGTGGTCAGTTGTAGGGGAAGGCAAATGGTTTAAGACAGCAGTAGTATATTCTATGATATTTAAAGTACCAGCCGATACTAGAAGAGATAGGAGATCCTTTGGATATGTAGAGTGTTAACTGTGATATTTCATCCAACTAGCCACTTTTTAGAAAGGGTAGAAAGAAGATTAGACTCTTGTTGGGGGGGAAGGATTGTGAGTTGGATCTAGAAAGCAGTGAGCTTGTGGGAGGTGAGATTATGAAGTAAAGTGAGAGTAAAGGATAGAAAATAGGTGTAATGTGTGAGAGAATAGAATTAACCACAACAGTAATAAAGTTCAGGAAACAGTGAAGTGGAGTGAGATCTTGGAAGGGTGCTTTGTAGTATTTACAAATGTATGGAATAGCTTATTTACAATAACAATGGAGCAACAATCATATGACAGAATCTATGTGATCTGGATAACAAGAATAGGAAGTATAAGACCTAGAGTAGTGTGCTAATGGAACACAAGTGAAGTAAAAGACAGCAAATTAACAATACACTATGAAAGAGAGAACAAGGGAAACCAGTCAAACAATGCAATTTAACCAGCCAAGGGAAGAAGACTAAACAGAAAGAGGAGAAATACAAAAATACTAATAAAATGAGAGATGTAAGAATAATGAAGAAAATACTAATACAAATGTACAATAACTTGCAAGTTCTCTGGAGTAGCAAAGTGAAATTTGTCTCACTGTCTCAGCTGTTGCGATGCCCCTCTTTGGGTCCAACTTTGGTCTTTTCAGAGTTCCAGGCTTTATTGTCTCACTTGTGGGAATTTAAAAATAAAAAAGTTAAAAAATTTTTAAAAAAAGGAAGGAAGAAGAGATAAAAATGGAAAGAAAGGAAAAGGAATAAAAAAGAAAGAAGGAAAGAGAGGAAGAAGGAGTTAAAAGAAAAAAATTAAAAAAAAATAAAGAATTACTTAAAAAAATACAAGTCTCCAGCTGGCTTCAAAGTGGCCAAGCCAATTCTGCTGGTCTTCCTGGCTGCAGCAGGCTAAGGGGGAATTGGTTTTGCTTTTTTCCCTTCCTGATTGGCACTCGGCCTGCCTCCAGCCCAATTCCCCAGCAGCCTCCAGTCCCAAAGGTTCCTGCGTACTCTCCCCAGGGCTTCAGGTGTGGGCTCCTGGCCGTCCCGAGTGGGCACTCACCCCAGGGAATCGGGTGTGAGTGAGGGGCCTTCCGCAACCCCATGGAAGCACCGCAAGGCTGGGTAGGGAGGAGGCTGGAGCAGCTGCTGCATGAAAATTCCCCAAACAGCCAGGTGGAGTGACTCTTTTTTCTTTTTCTTTTTGAGAAATTCCTCCTGCTGAAGCCTGCCACTCAATACAAGGTCCTGTCCTCTCACACAGCTCATCTCTCCAACTAGACTGGGGACTATCCGGGTAAGGGCCCATCACGGCCCACCTCTCAACTGTCCCCTGCTGGAGTCCACAGTCTCCATGGGTACTCACAGCTCCTGTGTGTTTGCCACTTCGTCCTTATTCCCCTCCCTGCGACTTCAAGCAATCAGGTCTCTCCCCGTGCTGCTCAAACCTTGTTTGGCAGGGGAGGGAGACATTAACCCGGCTCTCTCCCAAGAACCCTGCGGCAGACCCCGTGGGCACCGGACCTGGAGCTGCAGCCACCCTGGTCCCCACACTGGTCCCGGGGACCTTATTGTCCTGAAGCACTCTCCTTACTGTCTGATTTTTCAATGTTCTCCACAATTATTCCATAATTTTTAATCCTAGAAATCCTACCCTATTTTAAGATCAGATGAATATTTTTCGTTTTGTAAATTTTATGGTTTGATACTTCTTTTAAGCTTTTAACTTGTTAATTTGTCTGAATTTATGTTTGTATAGAATGTGCAGTGAGGATTTAATTAGAATTTTTTTCCAAATAGCATGTATCTGTCCCGGTCTTTTCAACTACTTTATGGTGCCCTTTATCTTGAAATGTTTTTGAAGTAACATTATAAATTTAACTATTGTTATTATTGAAATTAAAACATTGTAAATGTCTTTATAACTTTCAGAAAATATGTGGCTTAGTCCTCTTAAAAGGTGAGAAAATTTATTTTGTTGTGGTACTGACTACTGATTAACATGCTGAAAACATTCTTAGAATATTAGTGAAGGCCTTGTAACAGCTTTATACTTAAACAAGTTTTAACATCAAAATTAAAAAAACACTGTGATGTACAATGGGCAGGGGGGAGTGGGGAGGGGCAGTGAGGAAAGGGGATTAAAGGAACTACTATAAAGGACACATGGACCAAATCAAGGTGGAAGGTGGAGGTTGGGGAGGAAGGGGGTTTCAGCTGGGGTGGGGTGGAGGAATGGGGAGAAAAGGCACACAACTGTAATTGAATAACAAATAAAAAATTAAAAACAAACAAACAAAACACTGTGATGTAATAAGTAAAGATGCTGAAGTTAAAAAGGAAAACAAGTTTGATAGAAAAGATAGTCATGTATAAAATGAAGATTTAATATAGAATCCATGAAGTATTTTTATATAAAAAAGACAAAAAATCTAAGTAGAAAAATGGGCAAAGGTTAGGAATAAGCAATTCATAGAAGAAAGATGAAAATGACTAATGAACAAATGAAATATGTTCAGTCATGAGTAATTAAAAGATTGAAATCTAAAACCAATATATTTTACCTTCATCAGTTTGGCAAAAATTTTAAAAGCCTAATAAGACTCAGTACTTTCCATATACTTTGTTGGATATGTAGACTGGGACAGTCATGTTTGGGGAACATTTTCAATATCCTAAGTGAATTAAAAATGAATATATATTTTAACCTAACAATAAAATAAAATAATTTTATTTTATTTCCAGATTTTTAGGTTGTAAAATTACTTAGACATGTATTCAAAGAGGCATTTTAAATATCTTTTAATGGATGTTTAAAGGTTAAATGTTTATAATACTGAACTATTTGTTCACAATCTATATTTCCATTATTGGGAAGTGGCTGAACAGATGTAGCAGCCTAACCATATTATGAATACTACTCAGCAGTTAAAAAGAATGAGCTAATGGCATCCTGGCATGGAGAGAATGTCAAGACATATTGTTAAATAAAGATAGTTGTGGAATAATGACCAGGGGTGTCCAACCTGTGGCCTGCAGGCCGTATGTGACGCAGGATGGCTATGAATGTGGCCCAACACAAAATCGTAAATTTACTTAAAACATTATGAGATTTTTTTTGTGATGTATTTAATGCATGGCCCAAGACAACTACTGTCCTTCTTCCGTTGTGGCCCAGAGACACCAAAAGTTTGGACACCCCTGGAACTCATTCACATTTACACAAAACAGTGCTCTCGGTACTAGATTCTATCTGTATGTCTATCTGTCTATCTAATCAATAAATACATCACCAAAAGCATGTAAGCATATAGAGAAAAACTCTGGAATGACAGATATCATAGTAAGTTGCTTAAAGAGAGAGGAGTGGGGGTTGTGTGAAGGCAAAGGCAGATTTCTGCTTTTATCTTGAGTCTCCACATGCAGATTTTAGTTAGGAATGGCACTTACTTATTTAGCTATTGTGTATTTGTGTGTGCATGTATATATGTATGTACGCTTGATTTGATTTTCAATCTGGCTTTTATAAACCAATGCTGCAATAAAAAGTGTTGGAATACATTGACTTGTTCAATCATTCATTTATTAAGTAGTTTACAAATATATTTTTATTAAAAATAAATCAAATTATATCCAAGTATTGGAGGAAAAAGCAATTGCGGATTTAAGTTGCGTCAAGAACACATGCTAGACACTTCTCTGTTCACACTGAA